>NC_133000.1:37970011-39170636 GCF_048564905.1 Vicugna pacos
CATACAATGATACTTTTACATTTAAAAATACATTTAAGAACCATTTATCCTACCAAGTATGCTGAAGTGGTTGTTTATGAAAAGCAGCAGTAGTTATATTCACTCAGGGCATGTCTTCATTTGAATCAGCATTCTTAAACTTCCATCGAATTCAAGCTGTCACCTTCATTTCTAATGGCTCATTGATTTTGGAAGTCATGGTCATTTCTTCTTTCACATTTCTGTCAAGATAGTTGTATAGGCTAATAAAAAATATGTCTCCTTATAAGGAATATATGAATTTGCGTATATGACTCACTGTCTCAGAAGGCTGATATTGAACTGTGGCTAAAAGGATTAGGAATGTAAATCCAACATGACATGTTATTGGGTCATATTTTAAGAAACAGACAATTTTTATTTATTATTTTCCTGAATTGTGGAGTAATTAACCTTCATTCAATGTCTTTGAGATCCCTCTCATTTTACTACTATAAATTGCTACAGTTTTCATATCCTATAATTATTTAATAGTGGAATTTCTTTTTTTTACATTTTTTATTGATTTATAATCATTTTACAATGTTGTGTCAAATTCCAGTGCAGAGCACAATTTTTCAGCTATACATGAACATATATATATTTATTGTCACTTTTTTTTCTCTGTGAGCTACCATAAGAACTTGTATATATTTCCCTGTGCTATACAGTACTGCAGATTTAGCACAAGAATATTTTATTATGTAGTATTTCTTATTATTTCTATTTTAATTGCCTATTGGTTATTTTACTATTTAACCTCAAATCACAGACTTTAAGGTTAGAAATCATGTCAGAATTTGATTTGTCTCAGACTTACATGTCACTTTTAACACCTCTACCATGAGAAATCAATAGAAATATCTGGGCCATGGTTGTCAGATATCAGGAAAATAATACATACTCACCTACATCACCTAACATTATGATGGACAAACTTTCATGATTTTTCACCTTGTTATAAAATATTTGTTATTATGCAGATACCTGGTATTAAAATATAATTGTGTGCTCTTTTTCTTTTACTTATATGTGGAATCTAAAAAAAAAAAAAAGAACACAAATGAACTTATTTACAAATTAGAGGCAGACTCACAGACAGAAAATAAGCTTATGATTACCAGGGTGGGAAGGGGTGGGGAGGGCTAAATCAGGAGTTTGGAATTTATGGATAATAACTACTATATATGAAAAAGATAAACAACAAGGCCATTTTGTAAAGCACAGGGAATGATATTCAATACCTTTTATAACCTATGATGAAAAATAATATTAAAAGGAATATATATATATATGTATAACTGAATAATTATGCTGTACACTAGAAATTAATGCATTGTAAACTGACTATATGTCAATTAAAAAAACAAAATAATAAAATTGACAAGAAGATATACATATATAATTGGATCACAGGCAAAAACATTCCTTCTATATCCTGTGTTGAATCTACTCAAAGTGTTTTATTAGTATCTGTCCATATATTTGCATAATAGCTTTCCCTTTTACTTTTTGTTACTCCAATTAACTGTTTGAGAATTCTACCTCTAGTTCATTATTTCTCTGATAAAAATCAGCTGCTAGTTATGCAAGATTCATTTAATTTTCTGCTTTAAAGAGCATTGTCCAAACTATTAATCTTTGGTTTTCATTCTATAATATCAAAAAGACAAGGTCCTTGAAAATATTCTATGAGGAATTTCTTCCTTTCCTTTAGTATTGGTATTTGAAGGAAAATGTGTAGATAATAGGAGAAAGTGTTATAATCTTTATTTAAGAATTTGATGTTTATATGTATAAATTATTATTTGACAATCCTAGTGTTAAGGTCCATATAGGCCAGTTAAATCTTATAAAATTCAGCTGGTCAAAATGTCATTTTCTTCACATTGTTCCACAACACTTCTAAGGCCACATCTTAAGGATGCTTTAGTGGGAAAAATAAGGAAATTTTGTAGCACCCTTGACATACCATTAATGAACCTCAACATTTTTTTCAATATTGCTGTCAGGCACTGTAGGCATCAAACCATTAATGCAACATATGTTTATTTGTTATCTATAGGAGACCTAGATTTTCTGAGTGATACAAAAAAAGTGGAAGCTCTGGTAACTCATTCAAAGAATTTAATTAAAAAGTGAGAAAAGTAAGACATAAGGATAAAACATACTCAGGCTGTTGGTGCTTAGGTAATAAGAGAGAACAATTTGGCAAATGAGGAATAGCAGAAGTTCTTTAAAGTTAGGAAATTGTGTAAAGAATTCATGCAAGGAATATCTAAGTTATGTATCAAGGTGTCTAGGATTTCAATTTGGAGATAGATGCAGCCCAATAAGGAAAAAAATTTTTTTACAAATAGAATTATGGAAAGGGTAGAATTATATTTAAAAACCAAGTTTTGGTCTAGTTTACTTGATATATAGGAAATATTAATAGGAAATGGTGAGGCTGGAGCCAAAAGGCTTGCTATGCCAAGGGTTTTCTATGGGCAAATGGCAGTCACAAAAGATTAATGAGTTGAGAAATGACATATTTAGGTCTGTGGTTAGAAAATTATATTTGTAATACAGTATCCAGTGAACTATTGAGGGTGGGATACGCATTTTAAGAATTGAGTAAGGAGTTATGATTAGGAAATAGAGGGAAGGATCATAAATTAACAAATGACTAAAAGGTAGACAAAGTCTTGATATAAGTTTGGATATAACTGAAAAATACCCTATTTTTTCTTAAATTAAAATGCATCATTTTATAACAAATTATACAAATAAATAGATGTTAATAGATAATATCAATTACGCAATTCTTAGTTTTCAAGATATCTTTTCACTATCTAAGAATTAGTAAAAGATTTTTTAAAATTTATTCATTATACTATGTACATAAAGGGGTTATGGATATAACAATGGTTGATCAACCACTTACATGTATTCTGGAGTAAAATGCAAAATACTACTGCCCCTTCTATGGGTTCAGTTGCTGAGGAACTGTCTTATTGCCACACAGACAAAGCAGTAGTTTTGTTCAAACAGAACTGTCTCATTTCATAATGCCTGGTGTCAACATAATGACAATCAATTGTATATGGTTCCCACTTATGTTGCAATATCTGCTATAACATATGTAGTAATCCTATGTTATTTATTTTATTTGTTAATATGTACATATGTTTGTGTTTGCTCTGTAAAGTTTATAAAGTGTTTTATAGTAAATTGCTAACATGTTGAAAAGCAAAAGGAGTATCTTAGACATACCCAGACTATAAAGACAAAATATAAAATACCAAAAAGAATTAGACTAATGCGAAATATGAATTTCCTGAAAATCTATATACTTACTTAGCTAAAAATTTGTTTATATGCTTTCTAATAGCCAACACACACAAAAAAATTGACAATTACAGGATTCACAAAAAATAACTAATCCATGACAAAGAAGTAAAATTATTCCAGACAGAGCTGTCTTCTAAGAAGTTGAATAAAAAGACACAACTTTTATGTATCATTTTCATATTTACTTGACAGTATGTTCATTGAATTTTGTTATAATGTCATGTACTTTCAAAGGTGAAACAAGATAGATGAATTGTGATTAGTGGAAAACACTAGCTATAGAGTAGGGGGAAAACATTTAAAATATTGCGGGGTTTGTTACTTATTTAAAATTTCTTACTCTTATAAGGGCTCAAATTATTCCTACAGTTAATATTTTATATATTTCAAACCAGTGTCTAGATAATTAATTCATCTTCTCAAAGTGTTTTAAAGTGTCATTTCCTTGTGACATAATTTCTAAATTCAAAGCAGTTGTGTTATTCTTGGTTTCTTTTATGGGACATTATAACATTAATTCAACTGCGCTCAGTGTTGTTGGTACACTGATTAGTCCTTGTTATCAGGAGATTGTAGTATAAAGAGGAAAACATATATATTTAAATGTATTTCCATGATTGTATACGTGCTTATAATGAGTATGATTAGATACAATTCAGAAAATAAAAATTCTCTAAGAAAGGTTACTAGTGATGTTGCCTGAAAGATCTTTTAAAAAGCAGTAAGTTGAGTTACAAGAAAAAATTTTCCTATTTATACATATAGTGGCTAAGATTTACAAATCTTAAAATTCCAAATTTATCCCTCCCCATACTCTTTTTGGCAATCATAAGTTTACTATGTCTGTGAGTCTGTTTCTATGTTGTAGATAAGTTCATAGTGTCTTTTTTATGTCTTTCCTTTTTTTTATATATATATTCCACATATGAGTGATATCATATGGTATTTTTCTTTCACTTTCTGGCTTACTTCACTTAGAATGATGATTTCAGGTCCATCCATGTTGCTGCAAATGACATTATTTAATTCTTTTTTATGGCTGAGTAGTGTTCCATTGTTTACATATACCACACCTTCTTTATCCAGTCATCTGTCAATGGACACTTAGGTTGCTTCCATGTTTTGGCTATTGTATGTCGTGCTGCTATATACATTGGGGTGCATGTATCTTTTTGAATTAGAATTTCCTTCAGATGTATATCCAGGAGTGGTGTTGCTGGATCATATGATAAGTCTATTTTTAGTTTTTTGAGGACTTTCCATATTGTTTTCCATAATACTAGACCAAACTACATTACCACTAAGAGTGTTGAAGAGTTTCCTTTTCTCCACACACTCTCAAGCATTTACTGTTCGTGGACTTTTTAAATGATGGTCATTCTGACTGGTGTGAGGTAGTACCTCATTGTAATTTTGATTTGCATTTCTCTAATAATTAGCAATATTTAGCATTTTTTCATGTGCCTATTGGCCATTTGTATGTCTTCCCTGGAGAACTGCTTATTTAAGTCTTCTGCCCACTTTGGATTTGGCTGTTTGGGGTTTTTTAGTTTCTTTGGGGGGGGTATTAAGTTGTATTAGCTGTTTATATATTGTGAAAATTAAAACTTTTGTCTCATCATTTGCAAGCATTTTCTCCCATTCCATAGGCTGTCGTTTTGTTTTGCTTATTGTTTCCTTCACTATGAAAAAGATTATATGTTTAACTAGGTCATATTTCTCTATTTTCGCTCTTATTTCTATTGCCTGGGTAGACTGTGCTAGGAGAGCATTGCTAAGATTTATGTCAGAGAATGTTTTGCTTATGTTTTCTTCTAGGAGTTTTATTGTTTCTTGTTTTATATTTAAATCTTTAAGCCATTTTGAGTTTATTATTGTTTATGGAGTGAATGAATGTTCTAAATTAATTGATTTACATGCTGTTATTCAGTTTTCCAAACACTAGTTCGTGAAAAGACTGTCTTTTCTCTGTTGTATATTTTTGCCTCCTTTGTTGAAGATTAATTGGCTATAGGTGTGTGGGTTTATTTCTGGGCTGTCTATTCTTTTCCATTAATCCATGCTGTTTTGATTACTGTAGCTCTCTAGTATTGTCTGAAGTCTAGGAGGGTTATTCCCCCAGCTTCATACTTCTTTTTCAATATTGCTTTAGCAATTCTGGGTCACTTGTGATTCCATATAAATTTTAGGATTTTTTGTTCTAGTTCTCTGAAAAATGTTCTGGTAATTTGATAGGGATTACATTAAATCTGTAGATTGTCTAGGGCAGTAAGACCATTTTAAGGATATTAATTCTTTAAATCCAAGAGCATGGATAGTTTTCCATTTCTTTCAATGATCTTTAATTTCCTTAATCAATATTTTGTAATTCTCCATGTATAAGTCTTTCATCTCCTTGGTTGGATTTATTGTTAAGTATTTTATTGTTTTGGATGCAATTTTAAAAGGAATTGTTTCTTTATTCCTGTTAGTGTAAACAAATGCAACCAACTGTCCTTGGTTAATCTTGTATCCTTCTACCTTGGCAAATGCTTTTATCAGCTCTAGTAATTTTTGTGTGGAGATTTTAGGGTATTCCATAAATACTATCATGTCATCTGCATATAGTGAAAATTTTACCTCTTCTCTTCTAATTTGGATCCCCTTTGCTTCTTTTTGTTGCCTGATTACTGTGGCTAGGACATCCAAGACTATGTTGAATAAACCAGTGAGAGTGGGCATCCTTGTCTTGTACCAGATTTTAGTGTAACAGCTTTCAGTTTTTCACTGTTGAGTATTATGCTGGCTGTAGATTTGTCATAAATAGCTTTTACTTTGTTCGGATATGTTCCCTCTATACCCATTTTGGTAAGAGTTTTTATAAATAGGTGTTGAATTTTATTAAATGCTTTTTCCTGCATTATTGAGTTTATCATGTGGTTTCCATCCTTTCTTTTGTGGATGTGGTGTATTACATTGATTTACATATGTTGAACCATCCTTGTATCCCTGAGATGAATCCAACTTGATTATGATGTATTATGTCTTTTATGTGCTGCTGGATTCTGCTTGCTAATATTTTACTGAGGAGTTTTGCATCTATGTTCATTAGTAATATTGGATTGTAATGTTTCTTTTTGGTAGTATTTTTCTGGTTTTAGTATCAAGGTGATGGTGGTTTCATAGAAAGAATTTGGGGATATTCCCTCATTTTCAATATTTTGGAAGAATTTGAGAAGGACTGGTTTGTGTTCTTCTTTGTATGTTTGATAGACTTTCCCAGGGAAGCCATTTGGTCCTGGACTTTTTTTGTAGGGAGTTTTTTTAAATTACAGATTCTAGTTCATTTCCAGTGATCAATCTGTTCAAGTGGTCTGTTTCTTTTTGATTCAGTCTTAGTGGACCATATGTTTCCAGAAAGTTATTCATTTCTTCTAAGATGTACAATTTGTTTCCATATGGTTGTTCACTGTCTTAACTTAAGGAATTTTTTTTTTATATTTTTGTGGGTTTGGTTGGAATTTCCTGGTTTTCTTGTCTTATTTTGTTAATTTGTGTTCTCTCTCTTTTCTTCTTGGTAAGCCTGGCCAGAGTTTAGTCAATATTGCTTGCTCACTCAAAAACACTCTTGGTTTGATTGATATTTTTATAATTTTTTTGAATCTCTATTTTATTTATGTCCTCCCTGATCATTACTATATCATTCCTTCTGGAGACTTTATGTTTTGCTTTCTCTACTTTTTCTAATTATTTTAGGTGATAGCTTAGTTTCTTTGCTTGAGATTGTTCTTTTTGAGGAAGGCTTGTATCACTTTGAACTTCTTTCTTAGGACGGCTTTTGCTGCATCCATTTGATTTTGTGTGGTTGTGTTTTCATTGTCATTTGTCTCAAAGAACGTTTTTATTTCTTCTTTCATTTCATCATTGACCTATTGTTGGGTTTTTTGTTTGTTTGTTTGTTTTTGTAACATGTTATTTAATCTCCATTCTGTCATTTGTTTCCCTTAGTTTTTTGGTGGGTGATTCTAGTTTCATGGCACTGTGGTAACAAAAGATGCTTAAAATAATTTCTATCCTCTTAAATGTGTTGAGGCTTCTTTTTTGCCCAACTATATGAGCTATCCTAGAGGCTGAACCATGTGTACTTGAAAAGAATGTATATTCTGTTTTGGGGGGATGTTAATGTCCTAAAAATATCAACCAAGTCCAACTATTCTATTGTGTCTTTTAGTTTTTCCATTGCCTTTTTGATTTTCTGTCTGCAATATCAGTACAGTGAAGTTAATAGGATATTAATGTGTCCTACGACTGTGTTTCCATCAATTTTTCCCTTTATGTATTGAGATGATTCTATATTAGGAGCATATATGTCAACTTGTATTGCTGCTTTAATCATTATTTAGTGCCCTTTTTCTTTATAGTTTTTGTTTTTTGTTTTTCCTTGAATATCAATATTGATTTATTTAATAATACATCATAAGACAAGCACTTAACAACTTTTTGGGATACAAGCAACATTAAAAATTAAGGAGGAGTGTAATATTTTTTTATTTTTTTTAACATTTTTATTGATTTATAATCATTTTACAATGTTGTGTCAAATTCCAGTGTTCAGCACAATTTTTCAGTCATTCATGGACATATACACACTCATTGTCAAATTTTTTTCTCTGTGAGTTATCATAACACTTTGTGTATATTTCCCTGTGCTATACAGTGTAATCTTGTTTATCTATTCTACAATTTTGAAATCCCAGTCTATCCCTTCCCACCCTCCACCCCCCTGGCAACCACAAGTCTGTATTCTCTGTCTATGAGTCTATTTCTGTCCTGTATTTATGCTTTGTTTTTGTTTGTTTGTTTTTTTGTTTTTGTTTTTTAGATTCCACATATGAGTGATCTCATATGGTATTTTTCTTTCTCTTTCTGGCTTACTTCACTTAGAATGACATTCTCTAGGAGCATCCATGTTGCTGCAAATGGCATTATGTTGTCAGTTTTTATGGCTGAGTAGTATTCCATTGTACAAATATACCACCCCTTCTTTATCCAGTCACCTGTTGATGGATATTTAGGCTGTTTTCGTGTTTTGGCTATTGTAAATAGTGCTGCTATGAACATTGGGGTGCAGGTGTCATCCTGAAGTAGGGTTCCTTCTGGATACAAGCCCAGGGGTGGGATTCCTGGGTCCCATGGTAAGTCTATTCCTAGTCTTTTGAGGAATCTCCACAATGTTTTCCATAGTGGCTCCACTAAACTGCATTCCCACCAGCAGTGTAGGATGGTTCCCCTTTCTCCACAGCCTCTCCAGCATTTGTCATTTGTGGATTTTTGAATGACGGCCATTCTGACTGGTGTGAGGTGATACCTCATTGTAGTTTTGATTTGCATTTCTCTGCTAATCAGTGATATTGAGCATTTTTTCATATGCCTTTTGATCATTTGTATGTCTTCCTTGGAGAATTGCTTGTTTAGGGCTTCTGTCCATTTTTGGATTGGCTTCTTTATTTTTTTTATTATTGAGTTGTATGAGCTACTTATATATTCTGAAGATCAAGCCTTTGTCGGTTTCATTTGCAAAAATTTTCTCCCATTCTGTAGGTTGTCTTCTTGTTTTACTTCTGGTTTCCTTTGCTGTGCAGAAGCTTGTAAGTTTCATTAGGTCCTATTGTTTATTCTTGCTTTTATTCATTCTAGGAGAATATTTTTGATATGTATGTCAGAAAATGTTTTGCTTATATTTCCCTCTAGGATGTTTATTATACCTTGTCTTATGTTTGAGTCTTTGACTCATCTTGAGTTTATTTTTAAGAATGGTGTAAGGGAGTGTTCCAGCTTCATTGTCTTACATGCTGCTGTCCAGTTTTCCCAACACCATTTCCTGAAGAGACTGTCTTGATTCCATTGTATATTCCTGCCTCTGTCAAATTTAGTTGACCAAAAGTTTGTGGGCTCATTTCTAAGCGATTCTGTTCCATTGGTCTATATGCCTGTTTTGGTACCAATACCCTGCTGTCTTGATGACTGTAGTTCTAGTGTATTGTTTGAAGTCTGGGAGAGTTATTCCTCCAGCCTCTTTCTTTCTCTTCAGTAATGCTTTGGCAGTTCTAGGTCTTTGATGGTTCCATGCAAATTTTATTATGATTTGTTCTAGTTCTGTGAAGAATGTCCTCGGTAATTTGATAGGGATTGCATTCAATCTGTCAATTGCCTTGGACAGTGTGACCATTTTAACAATATTGATTCTTCCAATCCAAGAGCATGGGATATCTTTCCATTTTTTAAAGTCTTCTTTAATTTCCTTCATCAATGTTTTATAGTTTTCTGTGTATAATTCTTTCACCTCCTTGGTAAGATTTATTCCCAGATATTTTATTACTTTGGGTGCTATTTTAAAGGGGATTGTTTCTTTCCTTTCTTTTTCTGTTGATTCATCATTAGTGTGAATAAATGTAACTGATATTTTAACATTAATTGTAGCCTGCTACCTTGCTGAATTCTTCATTCAGCACTAGTAGATTTTGTGTGGCCTTTTAGGATTTTCTATATATAGTAACATGTCATCAGCATATAATGACACTTTTACCTCTTCTTTTACAATTTGGATCTCTTTGATTTCTCTCTGTTGTCTGAATGCTGTGGCTAGGATTTCCAAGATTTCCAAGACTATGTTGAATAGGAGTGGTGATAGTGGGCATCCTTGTCTTGTCCCAGGTTTTAGTGGGGAGCTTTTGAGTTTTTCACCATTGAGTACTATGCTGGCTGTACGTTTGTCATATATAGCTTTTATTATGTTGAGATATGTTCCCTCTATACCCACTTTGATGAGAGTTTTTATCATAATTGAGTGTTGAATTTTATCAAATGCTTTTTCTGCATCTAGTGAGATGATCATGTGGTTTTTGTCCTTTCTCTTGTTGATGTGATGTATTACATTGATTGATTTGTGTATGTTGAACCAGCCTTGTGTCCCTGGGATGAACCCTATTTGGTCATGATGTATAATCTTTTTTATGTGTTGTTGGATTCTATTTGCTAAAATTTTGGTGAGGATTTTGGCGTCTATGTTCATCAGTAATATTGGCCTATAATTCTCTTTTTTTGTAGTGTCTTTGCCTGGTTTTGGTATCAGGGTGATGGTAGCTTCATAGAATGATTTTGGGAGTGTTCCCTCCTTTTCAATCTTCTGGAAGAGATTGAGAAGGACTGATATGAGTTCTTATTTGTATGTTTGGTAGAATTTCCCAGTGAAGCCAGCCAGTCATGGACTTTTATTTATAGGGAGTTTTCTTATCAGTAATTCGATTTCCTTTCTAGTGATCGGATTGTTCAAGTGTTCAGTTTCTTCTTGATTCAGTCTTGGTGGACAGTATGTTTCCAGAAACTTGTCCATCTCCTCTAGGTTATCCAGTTTGGTTCCATATAGTTTTTCATAATATTCTTGTATGATATTCTGTATTTCTATTTTGTTTGTTGCAATTTCTCCATTTTCCTTTCTTATTTTGCTAATTTGTGCTCTCTCTGTTTTCTTCTTTCTAGTTTGACCAGAGATTTGTTGATTTTATTTACTATTTCAAAAAACCATCTTTTGGTTTGGTTGATTTTTTCTATGTTGTTTATAACCTGTATTTTATTTATTTCTTCCCTAATCTATATAATTTCCTTCCTTCTCCTGCCTCTTGGGTCTTTTTGTTCTTCTTTTTCTAGTTCATTCAGCTGGTGGGTTAAATTGTTTATTTGAGATTGTTCTTCTTTTTTTGAGGAAGGCCTGTATCACTATAAACTTCCCTCTTAGCACTGCCCTTGCTGTGTCTCATAAATTTTGTGTTTGTGCTTTCATTTTCATTTGTCTCAAGGTATTTTTTTAATTTCAGGTTTGATTTCCTCATTGACCCATTGGTTTTTTAATAACATATTGTTTAATCTCCATGCTTTCCTTTTGTTCTCCTTTGTTTCTCTGTTGTTTATTTCTAGTTTAATAGTATTGTGGTCAGTAAAGATGCTTGAGATAATTTCTATCGTCTTAAAATTGTTGAGGTTTCTTCTGTGTCCAAGTACATGATCGATCCTGGAAAATGTTCCATTTGCACTTGAAAAGAATGTAGATCCTATTTTTGGTGGGTGTAATGCTCTGAAAATATCCACCAAATCTAATTTTTCTATTGTATCATTTAATTTCTCTGGTGCCTAGTTTATTTTCTGTCTGGAAGATCTGTCTAGTGATGTTAATATGGTGTTAAAATCTCCAACTATGATTGAATTCCCATAAATATCCCCCTTTATCTCTGTTAGTAATTGTTCTATTTATTTAGGTGCTTCTATATTGGGTGCATATATATTAACGAGTGTAATATCCTCATCTTGTATCACTCCTTTAATCATTATAAAATGTCCTTCTTTATCTTTCTTTATGGCCTTTGTTTTAAAGTCTATTTTGTCTGAAATCAGTACTGCTGCACCTGATATTTTGGCTTTTCCATTTGCATGGAATATCCTTTTCCATCCTTTCACTCTCAATCTATATGTGTCCTTCTCCCTAAAGTGGGTCTCTTGTATGCAGCATATTGAAGGTTTTTGCTTTATTATTCAGTCTACCACTCTATGTCTTTTGACTGGAGTATTTAGTACATTAACTTTTGCAGTAATTAATGATAGATGTGTGTTTATTGCCATTTTGCACGTATCTTTGCAGTTGATTTGCTATTTCCTCTTTGTTCCTTTCTTCTTCCTTTTGTGGTTTCTTAATTTTCCTTTGTGTTGTCATGGTTTTTATTTAGTTTTTGTGACTCCCTTGTAAGTTTTTGTCTTTTGGTTACCCTTTTTTGTAAGTCTCTTAGCACATTACTATAACTGTTTTTATTAAACTGATAATAACATGATCTCAAACTCATCCTACTGAGAATAAAAAATTTAAAAAAGAAAGAAAAAAATTCTATATTTTCCTACCTCCCTCTCCCACTCTCAATGATATGTATGTCTTGTTTTATAATTTTGTGTTTATTTTATTTGTAATTGATGAGTTATCACCTTCCAGTTGTGAGTTTCTCAGTTGTAGCATCCTGCTGCTTTTCTATTTATAGTAGACCTTTCAATATTTCTTTTAGCATGGGTTTAATGTTGCTAAACTCTTGTAGCTTTTTCTTGTCTTTGAAATTCTTTATCTCTCCTTCTATCCTAAAGGATAGCCTTGCTGGATAAAGTATCTGAGTCTCCACCTTTTTTTTTCATTCAGGAATTTGAATCTATCTTGCCACTCCCTTCTGGCCTGTAGTGTTTGTGTAGAGAAATCAACTGGGAGAATTCAGCTTTATGGAGGTTCCCTTGTAACTTACTCTTTGCTTTTCTCTTGCTACCTTTAGAATCATTTCTTTATCCTTGGCTCTGGCCATCTTGATTATGATATGTCTTGGTGTGGGTCTATTTGGGTTCTTCCTGTTTGGGACTCTCTGAGCTTATTGTACTTGGATATCTGATTCCTTCTTTAAGTTTGGGAAGTTATCAGTCATGATTTCTTCAAAAACCTTTTCAATCCCTTTTGATCTTTTTTCCCCTTCTGGGACCCCTATTATGCAAAGATTGACACACTTTATATTATCCCATATATCCCTTATGCTATTTTCATTAGTTTTTATTTGTTTCTCTCTCAGCTGTTCTGATTGTGTAGTTTCTATTCTCCTGCCTTCTATGTCACTTATTTGTTCCTCTGCATCATCTAGTCTGCTTTGCACAGCCTTTAGATCAGCTCTCATCTCAGCCAATGAGTTTGCCAATTCTACTTGGTTCTTCTTTATAGCTTCAATTTCATTTGTAACATACTTTATATATCTAAACACTATCTCATATTTTCTTCAGTACTTTGATCCCTCCTTTTTTGAAATCTTGATCTAGTAGGCTATCAATGTCTATTTCATTGATTATTCTTACAGGGGATTTCTCTTGTTCTTTTAAATGGGAATAGTTTCTCTTCATCTTGCTCATACCTCTCTGGCAGTGTGGTTTATGGAGTATAAGTTATCTATTGTTGCCCTAAGGAGTTTATCTGTCTAATGCCTATGGAGGAATAAAACTTAGAAAAGGAAAAAAAAAGAGAGAAAGAGAGAGAAGGCATTTTAAAATAAGGGAGAAAAAAAGGTTTGATAACTGTATAATGATTAATAGAAGAGCAAGTTGAAGCAGAATTTTTAAGAATAATAAGAATAAAAATATTTTTAGAAAATTTTAAAGTAATTAAAACTGGGGATATATATAATTGTTTAAGGAGTAAAAATTAAAAGGGCAATAGAAAATAGAACAGGGAAAACAGATTTAAAAAAAAAGGGGGGTCAGTGTTCTCTTGGAGACTGTGTGCTTTTAATGTGAAGTCTTTCTATATCTTTGTCCTGTTTTGGAAGCTCAGCTTGCTGTTCCCAGAGGCCCTCCATTGGCGCCCTTGTATGTGCTGCTCCCAGTGCTAGTTGGCAAGCAGATCGCACCCCCTCCCAACACTGGTTCAGGTGCAGCTCTCCTTTGCTGTGGGTGGGCAGATCACTGCCCCTCCCAATGCCACAGTCAGATGTTGCAGACTGGCGAGGTAGTAGGGTGGGTCATGCCCCCTCCCAGCACCACGGTCAGGGGCTGCATTCCTGCCCGAAAGGCAGGGGACCACCCACCCTATCCTGGCGTCGGTTGCTCCGCTTCTCTGTGCCGCTGCACGCTCCACCTCAGGTTGGCGCTCTGCAGGGAGGCTCGGGGAAGACCGAGGAATAGCCCTGTCCCTGCTCCGATGCCCCCAGTAAATTGAAGCTAAATTTATTGGGTTGGGAATGGACCAAACAAAGTGTTGCCAAAATGAATACAAGAGAGTTAAAATCTACAGAAATAGAATACAAATTATCACATTACAATTATAAATGTCAGATAAATTTTGAATATGTAATATGTAAAAAATGATTTACACCATAGAAATGATAATTTTGACCAGGAGTATAAATATCTTGCTCAATAATGAATTAAAGTATTATAATCAAGTTTAGCTCACCTTTGAGAACTTTTCTATTTTTATCATGAATATCAAAAACTTTGAGTCATTCACTGTTCCCTGAAATTTCATTTGTACAGCTATGCCATTTCAGAAAGTGTTTGCTTAGTTTTCTCATCCAGTTTTCTTTATTAATTCCTATTACTTCAAGACACAATTAAAACTTCAACTCTGTCATTAATACTTGTCCTCAGAAGTAACAGGTGTAAAAAAGTGAGAGGAATGTGAACATATTGTGTGGAAAATCATCAAAAATAATGTCACTTGTAATGGCTTCATCTCCCTCATGGCTTTAATAAAATTTATATTTCAATGCCCCCAAATCATTATATTCAGTTGGGTTATCTAAGATGAGTCCCACTCTTATCAATCCAACCCTTCCTTGATATTCTCAACTATATAACTCCTAGACTCCAAACTCAAGAATTCCAAGAGCAAGTTTATAACTTTATCTCAGCAAATTTTCCTTCTGAAACAATATCTTCTTTTCAAAATATAAAAGAAAACTTTCATTGATCTACTTAAAAATAATTAAAGAACTTATCAATGTTCATAAGATAAAGAAAAAAAGATCTCTGTTAGTTTTTTGTGTGCTCTGGTTCTTCTTTCACTTACTAATTTTATTTCATGCCATGCTTCCCTTTGTTCATGTTACTGCAGTCATACTGACCATTTTACTGTTCTTCAAATGCACATGCTTATTTCTAGTTGATGGATGCTGTACAAGATATTCCCTTTAAGAAAATTTTTCTTGAGGGGGAGAAGCCAAGATGGCAGAGTAGATGGACACTCTTAGCTTTTCCTCTCCCACAAATACACCAAGGGAGATGCTCACAGAGCCACTCATTCACTCAGAACACCTGCTGAACTATGACAGAACATCACCTTTTTCAAAACAAAAAAATTAATCACAAATCTGTTAAGAGGAAAGAAAAAAAGAAAAAGGAAATTAGTGCACAGCCAGTCCCACAGGGAGTGTGCAGCAAAAAAGGAATAGCACTCTTATGCTGGGACACCCCCTCTCTGATGGAGAGGTCAACAAGGATGAAGGGGGAACTTCTGAGGCTCAGATTTGTACACACCAGCCCTTGGCCTACAGAACTATGTGAAAAGGGCACAAAGTGTCCCTGTGTTCCTCAGCCCTAGATGCAAGCCAGTGTGGGTGGGCCAGGACTGGCTGCCCAAGCTCAATGGAGGACTGGGGCTGATAGCACAGAGGCAACTTTAGGGGATTGAAGTGTGCTGTGCACCATGGCTGGGAAAGTATACAGAAAAGAATAGCCTGGGCCCTCTATAAAAAAATAAAGAAGAAGAAAGGAAGAAAGAAAAAAGGAAGCAACAGTTCTAGTGTGCATTGAGGGGAGGGGTGCAATGAGGCTGGATAATAGCTTTTTTTCTCCACAGACCTGCAGCACCATCTCTGGTGTGTTCTCAGGAGAAGAGAGGTGGGACTTGGCCATACCCACCATATACACTAGTGGATGGATCCCATGCAGAGATGGGTTTAAAGCCTGAATCCATATCTGGGACCTCCTCAACTTCATAGGCAGATTTGATATTTGTTTATAGCCCCAGGCAGAGGGGACTGTTTTGCTCTGTGGTGCCTTTGTGAAGCTATGCCTCTAAGACAAATGAGCAAGGAGTGGACTTCTGACACATAGCAGCAGCAAGGGCTGGTGCAGCCCTGTTCTGTGAGCCCTCCTACTGTGCACATATGTGGTGCTGCAGATGGCACTGACCCGGTGGTGCAACTTACAGCCTGCTAGAATGAGTCAGTCGAGTTTACATAGCTGTACGAGTGCAAGAACAGCATTTGGTGTTGGGAATGTTGCTGACCTGATAGCTCACCACAATCCAGGTGTGTAACCTAGAAGTTGGTGGAATTACACTGGTAGCTCTGAGGGCAGAAAACCTGGTGGTCACCAGAGTGGAGCACTGGCATTCCTGTGGCTAAAATGGTGCCAAAGGCAGAGTCAAAAAAGAGTACTTAAGGGCTCCAACTCTGCCTACTACACACTGCAGCTCAGAAATGGTTCTGGAAGCCTCCATTTCAACAAAATGGGAAGAGACCCAGCCCCTGTCAGGGCTGTGAAAACAATAGAACAAAAAGGAAAGCCCATTCAAAATGCAGGGTATGTTCTGGTCACCACAATACTGGCCACACCCTCAATCAACACAAAGAAGAAAGATGTGGCAACCATTCATATTAAAAACAGACACCACAAATAAATCATTATGGGCTCACAATCTAAAAAGGAACACATCCTCTTTTTAAAAAAAAAATCCCTTTAAGACCACAGTAGATAATGAATACTCTATAATCCATAGTGCAGGAGAGATATAAGTAAAATAAAGAAGCAAAGGAATGACTCCCATTAAAAGGACAAAAGAAATCTGAAAGAACAATGAAATAGACCTCAATAGTCTACTAGATCATGAATTTGAAAAGGGAGTGATCAAAGCACTGAAGGACCTAAAAGAAATTTTGTACAGATACAGAATATACTATAAGAAGGAAATTTAATCTACAAAGAGGGGCTAACTAAAAACAAAAAACTCAATGGTTGAGATAAGAACTGAGCTAAAGACAGTTAAGAGCAAATTAGACAATGCACAGGAACAAATAAGGGACTTAGAAGATAGGAAAACAGAAGTCACCCAATCAAAACAGCACACAGAAAAGCAAAGAAAAAAAAATGAAAGCAATATAAGGGACTTATGGGATAATTTAAAATATGCCAACTTATGAATAATAGGGGTCCAAGAAGAAGAAAAAAGAGCAAAGGGGATTTAAAAGGTTTTTGGAGAAATCATGACTGAAAAATTCCTAAACCAAAATTAAGAATCAGATATCCAAATACAAGAACCACAGAGACCCCAACAAAAGGAATCTAAATAAAACTACACCAAGACATATAATTAAGATGGCCAAGATTATAGATAAAGAAATTATTCTAAGGGCAGCAAGAGAAAAAACAAAGATTTAATTAGTTACAAGGGAACCCCTATAAGGCTTTTTCTGATTTCTCTACACAAACACTGAATGGCAAAAAGGAGTGTCAATACATTCAAAGTTCTGATTGAGAAAAAGATGCAATCTGGATATTCTATCCAGCAAGGCTACCTTTAGAATAGAAGAAGAGATAAAAAATTTTACAGGCCAGCAAAAATGAAAAGAATTCAGCAATACTAAATATTGAAAGTTCTATTCTAAATAGAAAAGAAGCAGGAAGCTATAGAAAGGAGAAAATCATAATTGGAAAGGTGATATATACCATGAGTTGCAATAGAATAAACATGAAGATGTAAAAGAGGACATCAAAATCATTAAAGATGGGTGAAGGAGAAAGAAATTATAGAGTTTTTTTTTTTTTTTTGCTCTTCTTGGATGTGTTTGAGGTTATATGACTATCAGTTTAAAACAAACAGATATAGTAATGGGTTAAGACACTTGAAAAACAAGGTAAGGATAAGTCAAAGGCATAAAACAGAGTCATGAAAACCAAAAAGAAACCAAGATGATACAAAGAAAATTATCAAACCACAAAAATAAAAATAAAAATAATGGAACAATGGGGAAATATTAAAGCAAATGGTAAACTAAGTTCAAAATGGCAATGAACACATATCTATCAATGATTACCATAAATATCAATGGACTAAATGCTCCAATCAAGAGACACAGAGTGGCAGATAAGATATTAGAACAAGAGCCTACAATATGCTGCATATAAAAGACCAACTTTAATGTGAAGGACACACAAGGACTGAAACTGAGAAGATGGAAAAAGATATTTCAGTCAAGTGGAAATGACAAGAAAGCAGGAGTAGCAATACTGACTTCAGACAAAAGAGACTGAAAGAAAGGTTATAAAGAAAGTTAAAGAAGCATACAATATAAAGATTAAAGGAGCAATACAAGATCAAGATATTACACTTGTTAATATACATGCACCCAACATAAGAGCACCTAAATACATAAAGCAAATATTATGAGACATTAAGGGAGAAATTGATGGGAACACAATCATAACAGGAGACTTTAACTCCCCATTAACATCACTAGATAGATCTTCCAGACAGCAAATCAATACAGCAACAGATGTACTAAATGACATAATAGAAGAGTTGGACTCAGTTGATAATTTTAGGACATTACATACACCCAAAACAGAATATACATTCTTTTGAATTGTGCACGGTTTATTCCCCAAGATAGATCATGTATGCAGGCACAAAAGAAGCCTAAAATGTAAGAGGATAGTAATTATTTCAAGCATCTTTTCTGACCACAATGTCATGAAACTAGAAATCAAACACAGAAAAACAAAGGAGGAAAAAAAAAGCATGGGATATTAAACAACATTCTCAAAAAAAAAAAAGAAAAAGAAAAACAATCGGTCAATGATGAAATCAAGGAAGGAATTTATGGTGAAATCAAGGAAGAAATGTAAAAATACTGTGAGACAAATGACAATGAATAAACAACCACACAAAAATTATGGGTTGCAGCAAAAGCAGTCCTAAGATGGCAGTTCTTTATGATATAGGCCTTCCTCAAAAAGAAGGACAACCTCAAGTGAACAAACTAACCTGTTACTCAAAAAAATTAGAAAAAGACTAGCAAATAAAACATAAAGTCAGTAGATGGAAGGAAATAATAATGATCAGTGTGGAAATAAATAAAATACAGACAAAAATTGAAAAAAATTCAATCAAACCAAGAGCTAGATTTTTGGAAGTGTAAACAAGATTGTCAAAAACCTCTGGCCAGACTCACCAAGAAGAAGAGTTAGAATATAAATAAACAAAAGAAAAATGGAAAAGTTACAACTAATATTACAGAAATACAGGAAAACATTAAATAATGCTATGAACAACTATATGACAACAAAGTGGACAACCTAGAAGAAATGGAGAAGTTCCTGGAAACACGCAGTCCACCAATACTGAATCAAGAAGAAACAGACTATTTGAACAGACTTATATCTAGAAATGAAATAGAATCTGCAATTAGAAAATGTCCCTAGAAATAAAAGTCCAAAACCAGATGGCTTCACTAGCAAATTCTAACAAACATACAAAGATGAATTCATACTGTTTCTTCTCAAAGTCTTGCAGAGGACTTAAAATGAAGGACTATTCCCAATTTCATTTTATGAAGTCACTATCACAGATACGAAAACCAGACTATGACACTACAAAAAAATTACAAGCCATCTATCATGAACATAGATGCAACTATCTTCAACAAAATATTAGTAAACAGAATCTAACAGCAAATAGAAAAATCATATACCATAATCAAGTTAGATTCATCCCAGGGACACAAGGATGTTTCAACATATGCAAATCAATCAATGGGATACACTACATAAATGAAAGAAAGGACAAAAATAGCATGATCATCTCAATAGATGCAGAAAAAGCATTTGATAAAATTCAACACCCATTTATGACAAAAACTTTTACCAAAAAGGGTATAGCGGAAACATATCTCAACGTAATAAAAGCTAGCTGTGACAAACCCACAGACAGCATAATCATCAACAATGAAAAGCTGAAAGTATTCCCACTAAAATCTGGAACAAAAGAAGGATGTCCACTCTCACCACTTCTATTCAACATAGTCTTGGAATTCCTAGCTGTCAAGCAAGAAAAAGAAATAACATGGATCCAAATTGGAAGAGAAGAGGTATAATTGTCACTATGTGCAGATAATATGATAATGTCTATGGAAAACCCTAAAATCTCCTCCGCCCAAAAAAACTGCTAGAACTAGTAAAAGAATTCTTTAAGGTAGCAGAATACAAAATTAACATTCAATTAATCTCTTTACACTAGTACAAAAATCAATTGCATTCTTTACACTAACAATTAATTTGCAGGAAAAGAAAGTAAAAAACAATCCCTCTTATAATCACATCCAAAGAATAAAATACTTAGGAATAAATCTGACCAAGGAGTGGAAGGATTTATACATGCAGAGCTACAAAATATTGACTAAGGGAATTAAAAATGACATAAAGAAATAGAAAGGTATCCCATGCTCTTAGATTAGAAATATCAATATTATTAAAATGGCCATACTCCTTAAGGCAATACAGATGTAATGCAATCCTTATCAAATTACCCAGGACATTTTTCACAGAACTAGGACAAATAATCTTAAAATTTATATGAAATCACAAAAGACCAAGAATTGCCAAAGCAATACTGAGGAAAATAAATGAAACCGGAGAAACAATCCTTCCAGACTTCAGGCAATACTACAGAACTACAGTAATAAAAACAGCATGGTATTAGTATAAAAACAGACATGTGGATCAATGGAACAGAATAGAGAGCCCAGAAATAAACCCACATACCTACAGTCAATTAATTTTCAAAAAAGGAGGCAAGAATATACAATGCAGAAAAGACAGTCGCTTCAGCAAGTTGTGTTGGAAAAACTGAACAGCAACATGTAAACCAAAGAAATTAGAATACTCACTCACACCATATATAAATTCAAAATGGCTTACAGACTTAAATATAAAATAAAACACAATAAATATCCTAGAAGAAAACATAGGCAAAACATTCTCTGACATAAATTTTAGCAATGTTCTCCTAGAGCAGTCTACCCACAGTATAGAAATAAAAGCAAAAATAAAGAAATGGGATATAATTAAACTTATAAGCTTTTCCACAGTAAAGGAAACTATAAGCAAAATAAAATGACAACCTACAGAATGAGAGAAAATATTTGCCAAAATGAGATTGACAAAGGCTTAATTTCCAGAGTATATAAACAGCTCATACAACTTAATAACAAAAACAACAACAAAATAACCCAATCCAAAAATGAGCAGAAGACCTAAGCAAGCAGTTCTCCAATGAAGACATACAAATAGCCAATAGGCAAATGAAAAAATTCTCAGTATCACTAATTATCCGAGAAATGCAAATCAAAAGTATAATGGGTATCACCTCACATCAGTTAGAATGGCTGTCATTAAAATGATAAATGCTAGAGAGACTATGGAGAAAAGGGAACTCTCCTACACTGCTGGTGAGAATGTAGTTTGGTGCAGCCATTATGGAAAACAGTATGGAGATTTATCAAAAAACTAAAAATAGACTTATCATATTATGCAGCAATCCCACTCCTGGGTATATATCTAGGGGGAACTCTAATTTGATATATGTACCCCAATGTTCATAGAAGCGTTATACAATAACCAAGTCATAGAAGAAACCTAAATGTCCACCGACAGATGAGTAGATAAAGAAGAGTGGTATATTTTTGCAATGGAATACTACTCAGTCATAAGAAAGAATAAAATAATGCCACTTGCAGAAACATGGATGGACCTAAACATCATAATTCTAAGTAAAACAGTGAAGAGAAAGAAAAATGTCATATGATATTACTCATGTGGAATCTAAAAAGAAAAAAAAAGGACAATGAACTCATCTACCAATCAGAAATAGACTTACAGACATAATAAACAAACTTATGTTACTGGGGAAATGGGGTGAGTAAAGATAAATTTGGGAGTTTGAGATTTGCAAATGTTACCCACTATATATAAAAATAGATTAAATTAAGTTTCTTCTGTATGGCACAGGGAACTATATTCAATATCTTTTAATAGCCTTTAATGAAAAGGAATATGAAAATGAATATATGTATGTATAGCATGACTGAAGCATTGTGCTGTACACTATAAATTGATACATTATAACTGATTGTACCTCAGAAAAATAAATAAATAAATAAATATTCTTGTTTTAGTAGAACTTGCTCTTTGGCATAAGGTAAATAAATATGAATCATAGATAACAAAACAAAGCAACATAACATGAAAACTTTAGAATGAAATATTGTGAACTTGAAAGGAAGACAATTAAAACTATCTAAGCCATAGCTCCATATCTCAGAGGGATTAAAAATTAAAAAAAACAAACAAACAGAATTTCAATAACCTGTGTGACAATATCAAGTTGTCTATAATATGCCTAATTGGAGTCCAAGGGGAGGGAGGAGAAAATATTTGAATAAAAATTCACAAAATGTTTACAAATGTGAAAGTCTACTAGTAAAATCACTTCAGGATTTATTAGGTCAATGACTCAACAGTGTCATTAAGGAATGAGAATTTTGATATTTTTTCATGCTCTTAAAGTGTTCAATTCAGACTAGTTATCTTCATAGTCAAAAATGCCTTAGCTCTAAGGAAGTACTAAATGTAGATATCTTGGCTTTAATGAAGTATTAAAAGCAGATTTGAAAATTTACAACAGAAATAAAGAAATATTTCTTACTTCATTTTAAGATTTAAGAAGAGACAGAGAGCCAAAGCAGGTCAGAAAAATTCCTTTTATATCTTTTTTGCCTTTCATGTCTCTTTTGTCAAAGCAAAAGCATATGCATACTTATACCTCAGTCTTTCAATATAATAGGACTACATTGTGTGTTTTCTGAGACCTGTAGTGGAGGATGAAGCCTTGTCACCATAAAAAGGAAAACAATGGCTATTGAACATGGAAATCTTAGTGTCTGTCATGTTGTTTCCTTTCCCTTTAGTTCATCTATCAATTTATACAGAGCATACCTTCAATGTGTGTCTGTAGGTTTGTTTCACACATTAATCTCCTTCTATTTTTATGTTTTTCCTTGACCTTTCAGGTTGTTTTTTTCCTATCCCACTCTCCACTACATCCTGATTTCTTTTTGCCAAGAAGAAGACTTCAGGTATGTTAAGTATGCTACTGGAGGTTATTTTCATCATTCATATTCTTAATATAAATAAAACCATTCACTTTTTAATATTGACTACCTCTCTTAGCATCACTTCATTTATTTTAAATTCTAAGACATGTTCCACAGTGCTCAGTGGAAGTCTAGGGGAAGCAAAGGAGAAAAAAAAATTATGTGTCAGACTGAGAGGAAAAAAATAAATGTATAAATGAATTCTTACACTTGGGATGACAGGCAATATGGTATATTGTGGATATTAAAAACAATTATATTTCAAGATGTCAAGGATTATAAGAATAATACAATATGGAAGAACTTTAAAGATCATTCCTGGAAGACAAATTCAAGATTACACTGAGGGAGTAAAATTTCAGCTTATTCTTTGAAAATGAGAATTTATTAAGGTAAGAGAGATGTAAAGCCATTCTATACTAAGAGAAAAGTTGTAAATTCAAATACATTGGAAAGATTTCCACTAATATTGAAATGATGACATTATAAGTAAGGCATACCATGTTTCAAGAAGTGATAGATGATAAAACTAGAGAGGCAGAGTAAATAATAATTATAAACTTATGCTTCCAAGTATTCTCAAGATATTTAAATTTCTGTTAGAAATATAAGATCCCATTTAATATTGCTATTTATGATCTATTAATACTATTATTTCCTACCTATAAATGCCATGATGTTTAGCATAATGTGTTTCTTGGACTTTCTAGATTTGTAAAAAAAATTTTAAAATAAAGGACTATATATCTCTCATATGGCTGAGTTATTGTAAGTAAGATTTAGTAGTGTACATAGATTTCTTGCAATGTTTTGCATCTATTAGCAGAGGTATGGTTTAGTTGTAAAGGTCATTTTTACTAGATAGCAATGGCTAGTTGTACACTAGGCTAATATATTCAGAAGTGAGTCTGATGCCATTTTATATGCATTACATGCTGTAGAAAGAAGCTGCACTTTGGTAAAAATGATTGGAGAAGACCTTTAGAAAATGTGAACTTTAACTTGATTTGACATATAGCAGTGTTCTAATCTTTGGTAGGACTTGCAAAAATTAATTTACTATGTGCATTTAAAATAAGAATGCTTGTGGATAGAATCCCAGATACAGGGTAGGGGGAGTTTGCATACATTTCCTCATGTGCACACACACACACACACACACACTTAAGAAATTGAATATTGAATTTGGGCATTTAAAATTCAAACATCTCACCCAGGCCAACTCTTACTTTTATTACACAATATCACTATGGGATATCAGTTCCACCTAGCTTAGGTTCTTAACTTGCTGGGAATATAATAATCTCTGGAAATTTTCTTCTTTTGCTCAGTAAAGCTTAAAGGTTTTCTTTAGTTTTACAAAAACAAAAACTCTAGAAAATAATGTGTAAAAAATTATGATATACACTAAATGGTGTACAAAATAAGAAATAGACAAGTACACATACGTTACAAAACAAAACTATTAAAGATGTTTTTCATCTCAAATGCTTTTTTAGCAAGCTATTTTATTTTGCTTTTTCAATATTTTCATATATTATTAAAAGTATTTTACACTTGTATATTATGTCAAGCACAAAGATTTATTTTTATGATGTTTTATCGAAACAAAACCCCATAATTTTTAAATACTTTGAAATGAAGGCTGTCCATGTTAATAATGGTCCATATGTATTTCCCATGAGGATTTGAACAGATTATCTATACATGTCATCCAAACTAAATTATGACATATGTATTTTGCTAAAAATCTATTTTTAAATTAATTTGGCTTAGACAAAAATCTGTACTCTTTGTTTTAATTTAAGGTGGACTTAATGATTATCAAACTGAGCTTTCTTTTAAAGATTAAATTTATCTAATTGATGGAAGTGCTGCTTTGTATGGTCATCACACAATGATTCAATTTACTAGTGAAGGCAGGATGCCATTATATAGAATTTTTCAGTGGACTTGAAGACTTATTCCCAGTTAATGTCTATTTTTATACCTGAGTGAGATCAGAGAAAGGAATCCATGCTTAAAATAACAAAAAGAAAATAAAGCAAAAATAATAAAATTATATGTATTAGCTCTATTTTTCAAATGCATTGATTTTTGAAAAAAAATATTAACCAAGTTATTAAAGAGAAGATCAAGATGGTGGAGTAGAAGGATGTGGATTTTATCTTTCCCCATAAACACATCAAAAACACATCTACATGTGGAGAAATTTTCACTGAAAACAAACAGGAAACTGACAGAAATTCTCTTAAACTATTAAAATTATAAGAAAGATCCACATGGAGCTGGGTATAAAGGGAACAGAAGTAATTAGGTCTGGGCCTACTCTAGGAGGAAACACAGAAGAGAAGGGGATTGCATAGTCCCAGAGATCCTCTTTGAGGAGTGAACACTTCAAACCACGTGTTGGACACCCCAGGCCTGAGATCTGGAAACTGAAAATTGATTTTCTTTAGTGTTTTAAAACCTGTGGCACTGACAGTGGGTTTATAAGAAACCTAGACTTCACTCATGAATAGTGTGCACAAGCTTCCTTAATCCCACAACAAAGCAGAAAAAGTATATTAAAACTGCCCAGGACTCTAGTTGTTTTCCCACAACAGCCTAGCATGCACCCCAGCAGAAGCCAAGCACCCATTCCAGTCCCTCTTGTTCCACCGTGCAACTCTACTAAAGGTAAAGACTGCCATGACCAAAAACATTGCAATTGTGGGGGAAGGAGCTGGTTCAGACTGAGCACAGCATCTGAACAGGGTAAGGACATCAATTACTGGCATTCATGGAGGTGGAAGGTGAGGAGTGTTATGGAGCTCTGTTGCCAGGGCCTCTCCAGAGTGCACCCTGAATCCTCTTGCTCTGTGGAAAGCTTCTTGCTAGAGAAAAGGCTACTTGTCCTAGGGAGAGTGCACAAAGAGCCCTGGGCCATGTCAGATGCTGGCTCTGGCACCTCTTATTGCAACATGCCTCCTTTTTGTTGCCAATGTTAGGAGGAGGGAGTGCACACACTAAGAGGAAACAGAACCTGTTTAGACCAGAACCTAGGGTTTATGCTGTAAGAACTTGGGACATACCCCAGCACTCAATAAGCTGGTATTGGTCACTGAGAAGAGAAGTCCTGGATCATCCTTTGTTCTGGCTCTAGCCTTTCCAACTCCAGCTCCACTTTCTACCAAGGCAATATCTGCCAACACACCCTGTAGGAAGATGTGATTTATGCTCACTTCAGATCCATCTCTCCCAATAAAGCTACTTGGCACACTCAGACAGTATAAGGATGCTTCCAAAGACACCCCTTCAATATAAGTACAGATAACTTTTCATCTAATTTGATAGAGACAGGGAAAGTTAACCAAAATGAGAAGACAGAGGCATTTGTTTCAAATGAAAGAACAAAAAATCATAATGAAAAAAACAACTAATAAAAAAAGATGGATAATTTACCAGATAAAGAGTTCAAAGCCTTAGGAATAAAATGCTAATTAAAGTAAGGAAAAGAATAGATGAACACAATGAGAATTTTAAAAAGGAACTAGAAAATATTTTTAGAAACAATCAGTCAGAACTGAAGAATACAATAACTAAAATGAAAAACACACTAGAAGGAATTAATAGCACACTATGTAATACAGAAGAATACACAAGTAATCTAAAAGCTAGACTAATGGAAATCACCCAATCAGAACAGCGAAAAGGAAAACAAATTAAAAAGTGGAAACAGTCTAAGGGACCTCTGGGACAACATCAAGCATACAGATATTTAAATTTAAATGTCCCAGAAGAAGAGAGAGAGAAAGGGATCAAATATGTATTTAATTAAATTATTGCTGAAAACTTCCCAAATCTGAAAAAGAGAGAGACAACCAGGCACAGGAAATGGAGAGAGTACCAAACAAGATGAACCCAAAGAGACTCACACTAATTTATATTATAATTAAAAAGGCAAAACATAAGAAAAGAGAGAATTCTAAAGGCATTAAAATAAAACAAAAAGTTATATACAAGGGAATCCCAATAAGGCTATCAGCTGATTTTTCTGCAGAAACATTGCAGGACGTAAGAGAGTGGCATGATATATTTAAAGGGCTGAAATGGAAAAATCTACAACCTAGAATACTCTATCCAGGAAAATTGTCATTCAAAATTAAAGGAGAGGTGAAAAATTTCTTAGATAAGCAAAATCTAAAGGATATCATCAATACTAAACAAACCCTAAAATATATGTTAAAGGGTATAGTCTATATGGAAAAGAGTAAGCCACAA
Source organism: Vicugna pacos (assembly GCF_048564905.1). NCBI lineage: Eukaryota > Metazoa > Chordata > Mammalia > Artiodactyla > Camelidae > Vicugna > Vicugna pacos. The sequence continues at coordinate 37,997,380 of NC_133000.1, forward strand.
GAAGTAAGAATATACAGGAAAGGAAAAATCCCACCGGTCAAGACAAATGTATAGTAACAGCTATGGATCGACCATTTGTTAAGCTAGTATATAGACTGTAAATTTAACTATAACTAAAATAAACAGTTAAGGGATAAATATGAAGATATGAAATATATCAAAGCTACAAAATGTGGAGTAGGGGAGTAAAATTGTAGCTATTTTAGAATGTGATTGAATATAAATAACTACCAATTTATATCAAATGCACATAGTTATAGATCAACATGCATGAAACTCTGGTAACCAAAAATCCAAACCTTAAGAAGGATTCACAAAATTTAGAGAGAAATGAACATAAATATACCAATAAAGAATATTATCAACCAAGAGGGAAGAAAATAAAAGGAAAAAAGAACAGAGAAAAGCTATAAAAACAACCAGAAAACAAGTAACAAAAAGGTAATTGCTACAAACCTATCAATAATCACATTAATAGTCAACAGACTGAATTCTCCAATCAAAAGACATAGGGTGATTGCTTGGATAAAACAGTAAGATTTGTCTGTATGCTGCTTACTAGAGACTCCAGAGCTAAAGACACAGAATAAAAGTGAGGGGAGGGAAAAAGATATTTTATACAAATGGAAATAAGAAAGATGGAGTAGCAATATTCATATCAAACAAAACCTGTAACAAAAGACAAAAAAGGACATTATATAATGACAAAGGGATCAGTAAAAGAGGATATATCATTTGTTAACAAACATTCACCTATCATAGGAGCATCTAAACATATAAAACAAATATTAACAGATAAAAAGTGAGAAATTGACAATAATACAATATAAATTAATAAATAAATATAAATAAAATAGTGTTAACTCCACATATGATCCAGCAATTCCATTTCTGGATATATATCTGAAAAAAACAAAAACAGTACTTTAAGAAGATACCCCAACATTCATAGCAGCATTATTTATAATAGCCAACCCATAGAAGCAACTTAAGAGTTCATCAAATGATGAATGGATAAGGAAGATATGGTACATTTATACAAAAGTATATCAGCCATAAAAATAACAAACTTTTACTGCTTGCAACAAATTGATTTCTAGTTTTATACCATTGTTGTTGGAAAGAGGACTTGATATGATTTAAATTTTAAGACTTTTTTATGACCTACTATATGATCTATCCTGGAGAACATTCCACACATACTTGATGAGAAAGTATTCTGTTGCTTTTGAATGAAATGTTCTCCATTTATCTGTCAAGTTCATGTGATTGAATGTGCCATTTAAAGCTAATGTTTTCTTGTTAATTCTGTCTGGATGACATAGCCATTGATGCAAGTAGAGTATTAACGTTTCTTACCATCATTATATTTTATTGATGTCTGTTTCTCCCTTTAGGTCTGTTAATATTTGTTTTATATATTTTGGTGCTCCTATTTTGGGTGCATAAATATTTACACCTGTTATATCCTCTTACTTGATTGACCTCTTTATCACTGTGTAATATGCTTCTTTGTCCCTTATTATAATTTCTCTTTTAAAGTCAAATTTATCTAATCTAATTATAGCTACCTCTGTTTTCTTTTGGTATTCATTTACATGAAATATATTTTCCCATAAGTGAAGACTTTGTGCATGTCCTTACATCTAAACTAATCTTATACAAGCAACATATAAATGAGACCATTTTTTATCCATTCAGCTGCTTGATGTCTTTTGATTAGAGAATTTAGTCCATTTATATTTAAGGTAATTCTTTACAGCTGTATGCTCATTTTCATTTTGTTAATTGTTTTCTGTTTGTTTTTGTAGTTCCTTTCTGTTGACTTTTCTTCTCTTGCTCTCTTCTTTGTGGTCTAATGACTTTATTTAGTGGTATGTTTATATTTTTTTCTTTATCTTTTGTGCATTCACTATAGGTTTTTGTTGTGTGGTTACATGCTTACATATAACAACTTATATTTATAACAGTCAGTTTTAAGCTGGTAACTTAATTTTGGTCACATTCTAAAGTTCAACATTTTATTCTCCCTTACCTCAGTTATGTTTGATGTCACATTTTACAAGTTTTTATCTTGTGTATCTGTAACTAATTATTGCATCATAGCGGTTTTTATTACTTTTGTCTTTTAAACTTTATACTAGGCTTGTAGTTGATTAATCCTTTAATTTTAATTTTATTTAGACCTTTATGTTATACTTACCTTTCCAGTGAGATTTATTCTTATCTATGTTTTCTTGTTACTAACTAGTGCTCTTTTTTTCAGCTTAAACCAGTTACTTTAACATTTCTTGTGATCACACAAACAGTATGAAGTTAAGCAAATTTAAGAACTAGTATTATTTTTTTCCTCTGTGATTTTTGATGAATATATGGACTTTTTAAGAATAACTGCTACTTAATAAAATATTATTAAGAATGACTTTTAAATGAGTAGTTTGGTGTTCTGTGCCCTAACTTAGATCATTCCAATGAAAGAGCAATATAGAATATTTGTAGCAGAAACAAAAATACCTTTTTATAAAGTCTTTGGGGGAAAAAAATCTCTTTGTTTTTGATTTACACTTAATATCCATGGCTCTACCATGGAGAATAGATTTGAAATTTCTTTTTTAAAAAGACTTTGATTTGAAAGGAAATACATAAAAGGAGATTTAATAGAGTAAAATTTAATGAGGAAATACATATTGAAATAATTCCATGTTTTCATTTATGCCTCTAACAGATGCATTCGAGTGATAGGAGTGAAAGCCTCTGAACACTGTTTTGACATTAAAGAGCAACAGTTTCTACTACAATGCATTAATTTGTTTCCACATTTGCCTTTTTGTTGTTTGTCTCAAATTAAAAATGTTGAATGATCTTAAACTTGTGAAAATACTGAATATGCTTTCTCTTACATTTGTAGAGAAAGAGTCTTTTCAACACGAGTGAACATCATTACTGACTGATATTGTGGCCACTTTTAATTTTGTATGCAGTAGCTTTTACATAAACAATTAGGCTTCAATTAAAACTGTCAGAGTTCTTAAATACTTCCATATTAAAGAAAATATAGATGATATGCTACCAGATATCTCACCAGCATTCAGTTGTACAACAGCAATTGTTTTATGGTCAATTTAATAGTTCACACAGATGCAAAACTCTTGTTTAATTGATATATGCATATAGTTAATTACTATCTTTTAGACCTTTCATGACTAAGGGAATGGGATAGTATATTAGTCACATCAATAAGAAAAATTTAACTTTGTATTTAAGTATCACTAGAGAAAGAGATCTGTTCATCCTTTACTGTGGAAGTTGCTAATCCTTTGCTTTTCTGTGGCTTTGACAAGTAGGTCATACTAATAATCAATACTCATGTATTTCCCTTTGTTGGTCTACATATGTCAATTTCCATTTCCAGAAATAATGGGTTAGGTTATTTGGGAAAATATTTCTTATGAAAATAACTGGGAAAGTGGGTTAACATGCATTTTAAAAATCTTATTAAAGGTGTCTAGCGATAGTAAGTTGTAAAAAATTATTCAGCCAAGTTTTAAGAAACATTAATCTCCCCCCAAAAATAATAATCTGAGAGTTCTTTTGATTATATGTTCATAATTTTTACTAATCTTCTTTTTTTTTTTTTTTGAAAAACAGAAAGAGGAAACAGAAGGCCAAAATTAAAGTGACAGGAAGTGGTACTCTAACAGAAGACCAACTACACAGAAAAATAATTTCTCTGAGTTAAACGCATAATATTAGTGGACAAGTTTTAGTGACAAATAAAAGGCAAGGTTTTAAAAGCTTTTGTAATCTAGAAACAATCAAGCCTTCACTTGACATAAGTACATTTTGGACTGTTTGTATTTCCAGATGATTGTTCGATGCAAAGTTTAAATCTCTCTGAGAAGAATAACCTCATTCAGGTTTGCACGTTTTTCCACAATTAAAAAAATATGTAATATCGTAAACACACAGGTAGCGTATGTTGTTTAACAAGAAAATTTGACTCCATAGAGGAGAACTATTAGCAAAAAGAGACAACTCATGAAAGAAAAGTCAAACATTAAAAACCCCATAAAAGGGACTATAAAGAAATTTCATGCCTGAATGATTTTGCTGGAACTGCAGGATATAAATGTCAATTATAAAATCTTAGAAAGTTTTGAATAGTGAAGACAACAAAATTACTTTCAAAGGAACAAGCTGTGTTGAATGACTCCCCTTGAGCAACAATGGAAACCACAAGATAGTGGAATAACATCTTTCCTGTGTTAAGATAAATAAATTCCACTCCATAATTCTTAATCCAGTAAAAATATCTTTCAAGTATTAAAGTGACAAAGTCATGTCAGGCCCCAAATTAAAAAAAAATCAGACATTAATTTTTTTAATTGCAATTAAATTTCCGATGTATAAATAATATCACTAAGTATAAATATGCTAATTGTTTTAACTAAAATAAAGTGATTGTCAATATATACATATGCACATGCATACATACACACACAATGGAAAACTTGAGTTAAGAGATAGAAGATGATTTACACAAAAAGTAGTGAAAGAAAAGGAAAACCATTGTAGCTATATATAGCGGACATAGAGATTTTTGATGCCCCAACCCTCTCCAAGGGAACTGTTGTCTTGGTTGCTGAGAATGTTATCAGCCTACTGTCTAATTCTTAGTAACTTCAAGGATTGCTTCAGTTGTACAGTGTTACCTTATCCAACATCATGCCCTCCTTCCTGGAACAAACACACCAGGTAACTGATTAAGACAGAAATATTAAATTCCAGGCAATTTGGCACAAATTGAGTCATTTCAGCTCAAGGGTACCTTTGGGGTTGCCTGAGAATAGCAGGTCTATATCATTGCTCAAACTCCTGATCAGTCTGGTTCACCCATCCCCTTCCATAGGAAATTTCTTCTAGATGTTGTAAGTATGATAAAACTGTATGTAACCAACAACATGCAATCTAGAACCTAGGAGGAGGTAGAGCCATTGTATCAAAACACTGACCAAACTCCAAAAAGAGACAGAAGACTCTTCAAAGTGGGAGGTTTTAACTAACTGTGCCATGCTCATCTAAATATTTAAATTTCACACAAATCTTTCAGAATAGAAAAAGAAGAAACACTATAAGTGATTTTCTTTGGCTAAAAATGGAATTAAACTAGAAATAAGAGAAAGAAAATCCAGTGGTATGTGAAAATTGAGTAGCACACTTAAATAACTTGTGTATCAAAGAGGCAAGAAAATCATTAACATAAAAATCAAGATAATGATTATCTCAGTGACATCAAGAGAGTGTGGATGTGATGAGGAAGATACACAGTTGAATCTTATGAATTTTTGTCAAAACTATTTCTTAATTGAGCCAGCAGTTATATTAGTTTTTATTTCCTAAATATTCACCATATTCTATATCATTTCTGTATATGTGTTATATATACTATATCAGAAAATACTAGGATTTAAGGAATGTATAATAAAAACATAAAAAATATTAAATTACAAATAAAAAATAATAGTAATTACCCTCATGTAACTTGAGAAATTAAAGAATTTATTTCTCTAAAATAGAGAAAGAACTGGAAAGGGCAGTGAACTAATTTTCACATAGGAATTTGCCATTCCATAGAAATGGATGCAAAAAGCTACAATTTTATAAGCACAAGTAATATCTGAGCTATTCTGAAAAGTTTATCCGCAACCTAGCCTTGCTTCCTGGAGTTTCCAAAAAGCTCAGCTAATTGGCTAGCTAGTAGAAGTTACTAGAGGTTAGTAGAAGTTACTAGAGGTTAGTAGAAGTTACTAGAGGTTACTAGAAGTTACTAGAAGTACTTTCAGGCATGCAGCTCATTACATACCATCTTGACACAAAGCAACCAACCTAGGAAATTATAAGTTGCCAAAAACTTTGTTATTTTAGTTCAGACTACTGTTCACTGCCATTTTAATCTACCCTTAGTTAAGTAAAATTTATTAAGCCTTTCAACTTTACTTATGTAAGATATTTTAAAACAATAATTTCTTAATTTACTTGAAGAGTAAGGTTTTAAAGAATTCAAAGCTACCATACCATCTTTAACAGAGCTTCCTAGCATAGATATTTATTATAAATTCACTATAACATTCTATTAGTGAAGGGCCAAAACACCAAATTTTATATTCAATAAAAAGAATTTAAGTGTAAAACTTGCTTATTTTAATTAAAAATCATTTTGAGCTTTATTTTTGTTAAAACATTTATGTCAGATTCTTCTGTTTAAATGACTTTATAATTATTATAGTTAACATTAAATTAAATGTTAACATTGGGCAAATATTAAATGACAAAATAACTTCACTCTAAAATTTCTAACAATGTCTTCAAAATTATAGGCTTCCATATTTTCTCCTAGACTATATGATACTATCATCTCTGGGGGAAGTCAGGGGAGTTTATATATATATAGTATATATTTTAAATTTGAGATTGACAGAAATGTATTTGTGAATTTTAACAAGATTATCAGGATATATAAATCCATGGGATAATTGCTTATCTTTCACTGACAAAATTTTCTTGGAGAAATACACAACAAACAGTTAAAATTAACAAAGTAAAGTGCTATTGTTTGCACTGTGGGTGGATTTAGCAGTAAGTGAAATCTTCAGACAACTTCAAAAAGGACTAAAATATCTAGTCACTGCAGGATAGTATAGGCTATCATGATTGCTTCATGTTAAAGGAATTATAAGCAAAAGGGCTGGGAGAAAACAATATTTTTGAGAGAATTTGACAGGCACCCCATGAAGGAGCACATGTACATTACTTTATAACTGTCAGATGCCAGCCAGGTCAGTTTCTTTATCAGGAAAAGAAAAATCATGTTGATAAACTGAGAACAGTTTTCTGAAACATGATGATAGATTCTATTTTTGTGAATATATTGTCAGTGGTGCATATACTGCTCTAGATTCTTTACTGGCAGGATAATAACTGATTAAAATGAACGTTTCAATCAGAGGAAATTCCTGTACATTCTCCGGAATATAATTGCATTGTTTCAGTTTGTCTATGGCAGGGAGCTCTAGAACATTTAAAGTTATAAAACATACATATTAGCGGTTACTGGGACATAATAATTACTTAAAAAGGAGATTGGTAAGTGATATTATGAGTTATTTCCAGATAAAGTCTCTATGGAACAAACAATGTATATATTCTATGTCACTAAAAAAAACCTAAACATTAAAAGTATTCTATGATTTTAGTACTTTTAAGAAAAAACAAAACAAAACACCTGTCATTATCTAGGATTCCTTTGCATCTCATAGCAAGCATTTACCTTATTCATTGTAAGATAATAAGTCAAAAATAGGCAAAATTTTTAAAAATTATATAAGCATAAAAAACCTTTGTGATTTATAGCAATAAGGCATAAGAAAACAAGTGATTTATAGGCAGTATATCTATAAGGCTAAAATGTTGATCATGTATAGTTTACCCATGGTTTCATAAAAGTGAGACAATGGAGTAAGAGGGATAATTGGATAGATTATTTTTAAGTAGTCTACAAATGGTAGCTTAAGTATACTACTGTCATGAAAGTCAGCTAGACACTGAAGAATGAAATTTTGGAATTATTCTTAACTTTGGTGGGTTTTTAAAGAGTCTCATTTTATCATTTTTGTGGGGAAATGGAAGGTTGAAACTCACTTGTCAATTTGATGTTGCCTCACAGGAAAGCTGTTTGATTTCAAGAGTAAGTTGAAGAAAGATGTTGGACTTCTTTTATAGGCTGCTTCATAGACTAAATCCCAGGAGCTGAAGTTCTCAATTACAATTAAATTTATCTCAAGCTCTGCCAATGACAAAGCAAATCTATTTACATGTCCTGCGTTAAGGATACATTTTGTAAGGTACAGTGGTAATTATACAATACAAAATGGTAGTGTATGTGTGTATATATGTTTGTGTGTGTGTGTGTGTATATATATATATATATATATATATTTAATTAAATATTTGTAACCTCTAATCACTCCATTTCACAATTCACAGTATCATTGGAGATCTTCTCTGATAATTTTTGGTTTGTTTTTGATGATATAGCTTAAGTGACTTGCCTCATTCTCAGGATTGCAAACATGTTTAGCTAAAATTTGCATTATGATGTAAAAAAGTAGCAACCTAACTAAAATTAAACTTTTTGTCCCTTAAATATCATCCAAGTCTTGAAGTCTATTGTACCAGAAATTAACATGGACACATAGATTAATCAAACATTGGGTCACTATGCTTTTACTACCAATGTGATTTTTGTGTGTAGATTTTAGTGCAGAAGCTATTATTATTTCTTAATATTTGGAGAGTCAGTAGAACTGCTTTATCTATGAATGAAGTAGGCAAACATTATTCCTTACATGATAACATTTAGATAATACTAGGTAGATAATCTTGCCTCCATATCCTTTGGTAATGATTGTGTGCTAAATGAAAAAGTTGTCATTTTAACAACTGATTTAAGAACAATTACTACAAATGTAATTTTATGTGATAAAATATAACTTTCTGAGTAAACAATTAGCAGAATAATTTGCTAAAAGGCAACTACTATTCCTGGTTTTTGTGTGTGTGTGTGTTTGTGTGTGTTTTTGTGTGTGTGTGTGTATGTCTTTGCTTTTGGCTAAATATAAGACTCTTAGAAAGAAGAGAATAACCAGAAAAATACAAATATGTTTGTGGGAAAGGTAGTATAGATGTAAGTTTTAAGAATAGTTGTTATTGGTGAGCTCATTGCAACCTGGCATTAGCCTGAGTACAACTAGATAACTGAGGGTAGACAGACAAAACTAAATATAGAGAAAAGAATAATAATTTAAAGAAAACATGGCTTATTTCAGTTTTACATTCCATAAAAAGGGTGGCTCAGTAGCTCAAAGATGATTGGTAACTGAAAAACAAGTTTTATATTTATAAACTTTTATTTTCAGAAATCATCAAAAATGCAAATTAAGTCCATTTTATAGTATAATTTTTTATCTTTGAAATTAATGATTGTTAAAAAGTATAATAAACATGTGAAGAATGCCTAGGAAATTTTTTCATTAAGAATTTTCTGATAAGGAAGGGTTCAATACATGTTCTGGAATATAAACTGGTAATATGTATGCAATTAATAAAGTGCTTAAAATCCCACACTTTAGAGGTAGGTAGTTTTGGTTTAAAACAATTTCAACTCTGTCATATACTCTTCTATGCTCTTGGATAAATAATTGAACTTCTGTTTGTCTCAATTTTTTCATATAAGGGATGAAAATAGTATTAGTACTACAGCACCTCATAGGGACATTGTGAAATTAAACATGTTAGTTTGCATAAGTTCTTAGAATAATATCTGCCTCATACACTCAACAAAGGTGATATAATATTGATAAAGTTTAAAATGTTTATATTCAAAAATTCCATTCTGTGGACTTGCTTTTCCAAGAAAGTTTTCAGAGAAAATTACAAAATTATATGAAGAATGCTGTTTTGAATAGTATTTTTAGAGTCTAAACTCCTGAAACAGCAGAAACATTCAGCAATAGGGAATTGACTAAGCAGTTGTGTCTACGGAGCAATTTCAGATACTTTATAGAACAATTTTTTTCAATAACACAGTACTGTATTTTTATAAAATGACGTAAAGAGAATGCACAGAAAAAGACATATTTAGTTAATATTGGTTAATATTTGGTTAATATTATATCACAACAAAAATGGAAACAAATGCACCAAAATATGAAGAGTAGTTATCTCTGGGTGGTAGATTACGGGTGCGTTTTCATCACATGAATGTCCATATGTAGTAGCACTCTTCTTTGTTTCTATGTGTTATAGGTTGAATTGTGTCCCCTCAAATTTATATGTTGAAGTTCCTAACCCCCAGTACCTCAGAATGTGATCTTATTTGGAAAAAGAGTTCTACAGATCTAATTAGTTAATAAAAATTTATACTTTGATTAAGTAGTTGGGGCCCTAACCCAGTATGACTGGGGTCCTTATAAAAAGGGAAAATTGGGGGACAGAAATACATACAAGGAGAATGCCAAGTGAAGATGAAAGCAGAGATCAGGGTACCAAGGATCACCAAGAATTGCCAACAAATTGCCAGAAGGTTAGGAACATAGTCCCCTTACAGGCCTCAGAAGGAACCAACCACACCAAGATATTATCATAAACTTCTAGTGTCCAGAAGTATGAGATAAAATCTGCTGTTTAAGTCATCCAGTATGTGACACTTTTATATGACATAAAATACTGTATTTTTTAATTTTCTGTACCAATTTTGCTTCTTTGTAACTGAAAATGAAACACACCTGCTATATTTATGAATGTCGGCAATTATAAAAAGAACATTCAACGCTCTGAAAAAGTCTATCTTCCTTTCAATTGTATTGACGCTGAAGCTGAAAATAGAATTACTCTATATGACAAATAAGGGAACGTCATGTCCCAATCACAATTTTTTGTAATACTCTACTATATTTGCTAATACTATTTCCTTGAGCCACCTGTAGAGATTGAGCACTTGTTAATGTATACAGTACTATTGAAAAAACAAAATTTTATTTTAAGTAATATAAATTAAAATTTAAAAAATATTGTTATAAAATAATTACCTGTTAAGTAAGTTTATTGTTTTCATAGGACTGCATTTGACTTTAACCATCGTAATGTGCATTTTTGCTTATTTTATTGTGCATGTCAGAGCACATGTATTATTTTTACTGTTAAACACAAACACATTGCTGATCTAGGTGCTGTCAAAGTGAATTAATATAGAATTAATTTTTGTACACGTTACTGTAACATTTTAATAAACTTATTAGTAAATTATATGTAGGCAATATGATTTACAATGATACCTATACAAATGATGACTTTAAACTAAATTGAAATATTTTTGTTTTATTTATAATATATATTGGTTTCATATTGCTGCTGTTACAAATTACCACAAACTTTGGTGCTTAGAAAAACACAAATTTATTATTTTATAGCTCTGGAGTCCAGAAGTTCAAAATGGGTCTCACTAGCTGCAGTCAAGCCTGTGCTGCATTCTTTTTGGGGTCTTTAGAGGGTGGTTAATTTCCTCATTCATTTTAGCTTCAAGAGGGTACCGGCATCCCTTGGCTAATGACTCTATTTCTCCATCTTCAAAGCCAACAACTGTAGGTTTAGTCCATCTCCTGCAACTATTTCTCTGGTTCTTTCTATTCTGCCTCCCTCTTCCACTTATATGAACACCTGTGATTAATTGGTCCTACCCAGATGGTGCAGAGTAATCATCCCATCTCAAGCTTGATTCTATATGCAATCTTAATTCTCTATTACCATGTGTACAAGCAAAGGTTCATTTAGCTTGGGTTGTGCATACACTGAACATTAACAAGAAACTTCCATTTTTTGGAATGCCCCTTGGCCAGCTCCTAGTGATCCCTAATCCCAAGGAGAGTTCAACCTGATGTGAATGTTTTTGTATTCATGAGGCTTTGGATCACACTGTACCAGTTTGATTTGTTTACAATAACAGTATGTTTTATGGTGGTTGCCATATTTAAATCTGGGAATGTGGAGTCTGAGTTGATGGGGTCAGTCATGCTAGCACTGCACGCTTATGTGAGTGATCTTCCCAATAAAAACCTTGAAAACAAAGCTTCAGTTGAACTTCCCTTATGGATAACACTTAAAATTATGTTGTCACTCATCATTGCTGGGAGAATAAAATGTGTCCTGTGGGACTCCATTGTTAGATGACAGCTGAAACATTGTGTTTTGTTTCTCCTAAACTTTGCCCCATGTACCTTTCCGTTAGCTTATTTTAACTTGTATCCTTTCAATGTAACAGACTGTGATCAAGAGTATAACAGTATCTGAGTGTGTGAGTTCTAGTAGCAAATCATTTTGGGACCCCCAAGTACAGTACCTTGTATTGTCACAGATTAACCCATGTTTGGTGGATGATTATTTTGCCTACAGCATCATAGAGTTGAGTATCTTTTTTTTTTTTTAGTTTATAAATTGAGTATGAACATTTTTACATTAAAACAAAGGCATACTTCTGATGTACAATCAAATGAAGATGTGAACTCATATTACTATAGCCATTCCAATAAAAATGAAGGGGAAGGGTAGTGGGGAAAGGGGAAGGAGAGATGGGAATGCACAACTTGCTGCTATTAAGCATTATGTAAAATCTGTATTTTTGTGTAAAACTTTAAGGATATAAAGCAGACAATATTAAATGTTATTACTAATAAGGCATAATAAATTTAATAAGGAGAGTGAGAAAAGACAGTGATTCACAAGGCAAAATGTAGCTTTCGTGACTCTTTAATATGTATTAAAAATAGAATGTGAGACCAGAAATATTGATCATTTGGAATTTGTTCTAAGTGTTTCACAACTACCTTGGGAAATACGGAATTTAGTATGAATGTCTAGCCATGAGAATATATGTTTGTGTCTCCTTTTTAATATAACATTTCCTTTTATTATGTGAGAAACAATAATTCTCTTTTTAGCTATTATTTCAGTGCAATTAACCTCCTTCTTTGAGACACTAAACATTGTTTAACCTTTTAAATTTCCTACGTCAAATGTTAGGAAAGTAATATGGAAAGAAGGTTATTCCCATGGTTTGTAAACATCAACTTGACTCTATCCTTAAAGAAAAAGTTCTTTTTTTCTACTAAGAAATCATTTTAGGAGTAAATTTTAAAAAATAATAATTAATAAGGAAAACTGTTAACAATTTGTACTCAGCCAAATCTAATTCTTAACAAGAGATGGGATTATCATGTAGCATCTTAGAGCACAAAACATGTTAATGTGAACTATCAAAGTCCTGCAGAAGTTCTCATTAATAATACTAATATATGTATTTTATTTTCTATTTCCTTGCCTCTTTCTTATTTTCTCACTAGTTTTGTATTCCCTAATAGTCATTAGGTTTCAGTCAGTCTGTTCTCTAATCTATCTAATCACCCTTGTTTTACCCCAATCACACATACATTTCTGCAGTACAGTCTGCATATAGAATGGATGATATGGTTTAGATGCCAGTCATTATTGTTTCTTAATATTTTTACACACTAGATTTCCCCTTGGATGATCTTTCCCCTTCTTCTTCTTCAAAACTCAACTTAAACATCATTTCTTTCAGAACGTTTTTATGAATCACATAACTAGTATTCTTTCTATGCTTTGCCATCTTCAGATTATCATGTAGTTCTTAATATAGCATTTGCACATCTCTCACATGACAAAGTAAATATTTGAGAGCATGTGTTATGTCTTACCGGAATTCTTTGTTCCTAGAGCTTAGTTTAGTGTCTGGTAAATATTAGCTGCTTAATATATATTTGATAAATGCTTAATAAATGCTAATGAAGTGTTAGAATGCAAATGTTCAGGTTGAAAATTGAGTTATCAACTTACATTAGCTCCCTAGCCCATTTCCTCTTCTGTTGTTCACCAGCACCTTGTGCATATCCCAAGTTTCTCTAACATTGTTTTTCTTGTTGTAGAGTTTATCTTCTTTAATCAAGGTTCTTATTACTTTAAAAATTAGCTATTAATTCAGAAAGGAGTACTTTTAAAAACGTGTATTTTAAAATTATTTTTATTGAAGTAGAGTTGATTTACAATGTTACATTAGTTTCAGGTGTACAACATAGTGATTCAATATTATTATTAATTACGCTTCATTCAAAGTTATTATAAAACATTGGACATATTTTCTTTGCTGCACAATACATCCCGGTAGATTATTTATTTTAGATATAGTAGTTTGTACCTCTTAATTTCCTAATTCTAATGCTATCTTAACCTCATCCCACTCCACTTTGTATTTATGAGGCTGTTTCAATTTTCTTGTATTCATTTGTTTCATTTTTCATATTCCAAATATAAGTGGTAACACATGGTATTTTTTCTCTGTTTCACTTATTTCACTAAGCATAATAACCTTTAGTTCATCTATATTGTTGCAAATGACAAAACTTTTTTATTGCTGAGAAATATTCCATTATGTATAATAAATATATACATCCATTCATCTTTTGATGGTCACTTAGACTGCTTTCATTTCTTGGCTATTGTGAATAATACTCTTATGAACATTTTGGTGCATATATCTTTCCAAATTAGTGTTTTCATTTTCTTTGGATATATCTCTTGGAGTGGAATTGCTGGATCATATGGTAGTTCTATTTTTAGTTTGCTTGAGGAAACTCCATGCTGTTTTCCATAGTGGTAGCATCAATTTACATTGTACCACCAACAATGTACTAGGGTTTCCTTTTCTCCACATCCTTGCAAATATTTGTTATTTGTAAACTTTTTGATAATTTTGACAGGTGTGAGGTGATATCTCATTATGGTTATTATATTAATTTCTCTGATGATTAGGAATGTTGAGCATTTCTTCATGTACCTGTTGGCCATCTGTGTATCTTCTATGGAAAAATATCTATTCAGGTCTTCTTCCTGTTTATTAAACTGCTTGTTTAGGTTATTTTTATATTGAATTGTAAGAGCTATTTAACTTCTTATCAATCATATAATTACAAATATTTTTCTTCCATTGTAGGTTGTCTTTTCATTCTGAAATGATAGTCTTACTGTGTAGAGTATCCTAGGTTGTAGGTTTTTCTGTTTCAGCACTTTATTTTTTAATTTTAATGTTTTTCTATTGAAATATAATTGATTCCAAAGTTGTGTTGGTTACATGTGTACATCAGGGTAATTCAGTTATACATATATGAATATTTATTCCTTTTCAGATTATTTTCCACTATGGGTTATTATAAGATACTGAATATCATTCCCTGTGCTATAAGTATGCCCCTGTTAGTTATCTATTTGACATATAGTACTGTGCACATGTAAACCCCAAATTCCTAATTTATCCCCTCCCCACTTTCCTCTTTGTTAACCATACATTTGCTTTCTCTGTCTGTGAGTCTATTTGTCTTTGTAAATAAATTCATTTGTATTTTTTGTTTAGATTCCAAAAATAAGTGGTATCATCTGTTATTTGTATTTCTCTGTCTGACTTGCTTCACTTAGTATGATAATCTCCAGGTCCAGCCATGTTAACAGAAAATGGTATTATTTCATTCTTATTTATGGCAGAGTAATATTTCTCTCTCTGTCTGTATACACAGACACATACACAGTGAATTATATGTGTGTATATATGTGTGTGTGTATATATCTTCTTCATCCATTTATCTATTGGTAAACATTTAGGTTGCTTTCGTGTCTTGACTATTGTAAATAGTGCTTCTATGAACTTTGGAGTGTTACGTATTTTTTCAAAACGGAGTTTCCCTGGATATATGCCTAAAAATGGGATTACTTGATCATATGGTAACTCTATTTTTTAAGAAACTCAGTTTTTCAAGGGAGCTCCATTGTGTCCTCCATAGTGACTGCACCAATTTACATTATCACCAATGGTGTAGGAGGGTTCACTTTTCTCCACACCTTCTCTAGCATTTATTATTTGTAGACATTTTGATGATGGCCATTCTGACTGGTGTGAGGTGATGTCTCATAATAATTTTGATTTGCATTTATCTAATAATTAGTTATGTGAGGATCTTCTCATGTACCTTGTGACCATCTGTATGTCTTCTTTGGAGAAATGTATGTTGATATCTTCTTCCAATTGTTTGGTTTGGTGGTTTGTTTTTCTAATATTGAGCTGTTCGTATAATTTGGAAATTAATTCCTTGTTAGTCACATCATTAGCAAATATTTTGGCCCATTCTGTAGGTTGTTTTTCTTTCTTTCTTTGTTCTGTTTATTGTTTCCTTTGTTGCGCAAAAGCTTTTAAGTTAATCACTTCCCATTTGTTTATTTTTATTTTTATTTCCACTACTTTAGGAGACAGATCCAAAACAAGCAAAAAAAAAAAAAAGTGTTGCAGTAATTTATGTCAAAGAGTGTTCTTCCTATGTTTTCCTCTAGAGATTTTAGAGTATCTGGACTTACATTCAGTTTCTTAATTCTTTTTGAGTTTGTTTTTGTATATCATGTGAGAATACTTGTCCTGTTCTTGATCTTAGCAGATAGGCTTTCAGCTTTTCACAGTTGAGTATGATGTTGGCAGTGGGTTTGTTATATATGGCCTTGTTTATGTTGAGGTATTTTCCTATTATATCCTCTTTCTGAACAGTTTATTTTAATACAAATTAATGTTGAATTTTATCAAAAGATTTTTCTGTATCTATTGCAATGATAATACGGTTTTTATTCTTCAATTTCTTCAAGTGTTGTATCTCACTGACTGATTAGTGATTATTAAAGAATCCTTGCATCCCAGGGGAAAATCTCATTTGATTATGGAGTTTGATCCTTTTAATGTATTGTTGAATATGAGTTGCCAATATTTTGTTAAGGATTTTTGCATCTATGGTTATCAGCCTGTAATTCTTTTTTTTAATATGTATCTTTGGCATATAGTTGCTCATAGTAGTATTTATTCTTTTAAGTTTCTGTGGTGTCAGTTGTAACTTCTTTTTAAATTCTGATTTTATTGAGTTAAGCCCTCTTCCTTATTTTTTTTTAAATTGATGAATCTGCTAAAGGTTTGTCAGTTTTGTTTATCTTTTCAAGGAACTAGCTTTTAGTTTCTTTGATCTTTTTGTTTTGTTTTGTTTGTTCTTTTTCTCTAGTTACATTAGGTATAAAGTTAACTTGTTTATTTGAGATTTTTCTTACTTTCTGAGTTAATTTATTGTTGTAAACTTCCCTATTAGAACTGCTTTTGCTGTGTCCCATAGATTATGGACCATGGGGTTTTAATTTTCATGTGTCTCTGGATATTTTCTTTTTATTTCCTCTTTCATGTCTTCAGGGACCCATTGGTTGTTTAGTAGCATGCTGTTTAGCCTCCATGTATTTGTATTTTTGCATTTTTTTCTAATAGTTGATTTTTGATCTTGTAGTAATTTAGTCAGAAAAGGTGCTTGATATAATTTCAATTTTCCAAATTGTACTGAGGCTTTCTTTGTGGCCCAACATATGTTCTATCCTGGAGAATGTTCCATATGCACTTGAAAAGAATGTGCATTCTATGGCTTTTGATTGGAATGTTCTATAAATATTAATTAAATCCATCTCATCTAATGTATCCATTAATGCCTGTGTTTCATTTTTGATTTTCTATCTATCTTGATGATCTTTCCTTTTATGTAAGTGAGATATGATGTAAGTCCCTCATTATTATTGTGTTACTGTCAATTTCTCCTTTTATATCTGTTACCATTTTCCATATATACTGAGGTACTCCTAGGGTGGATGTATATATATTTACAATCATTATGTCTCCTTGGATTGATCCTTTGATTATTATGTCATATCCTTCTTCGGCGTTTGTTACTGGTATTTATTTAAAAGTCTATTTTGTTTGGTAGAAGTATTGATACTTCAGCTTTCTTTTGTGTTTTATTTGTGTGGAATATCTTTTTCCATACTTTCTCTTACAATCTGTATGTGTCTCTAGATCTGAAATGGGTTTCTTGTAGGCAGCATATATATGAGTCTTGTTTTTGTATCCATTCAGCCAATCTAGGTCTTTTGGTTGGAGCATTTATTCTGTTCATATTTAAGGTAATTGTTGATATGTATGTTCTTATCGTCACTTTGTGAATTGATTGAGATTTGTTTTTGTATGTCATTTTTTTTCTTCCTCCTTTCTCCTTTTGTTTTGATCTCTTGTAACTTGATGATAATCTTTACTTTTATGCTTGGATTTTTTTTCTTTTTTTGTGTGTATCTCTAGTATAGATTTTTTGGTTTGTGTTTACCATGAGGTTTTGGTATGGTATTTATAGATAAATAAATAAATAAATACATAAAGAAATAATAAATAAATAAATATAATACTGCTAAGCCATTGATCTCTTAATTTCAAAGGAATTTTTAATACCCTACATTTGTACTATCCTTTTCTCATGATTACTGCTTTTGATATGATATTTTACATCTAATTGTTTTTTGTATCCCTTAACTGCTTTTTGTGGAAACATATGATTTAACTACTTTTGCCTTTTAACCTCCCTACTATTTTGTGTGTGATTTGCTTCCATTACTGTAAGTTGCCTTTACCAGTGAACTTTTCCATTTTTTAATTTCTTCTTTCTATTTGTGGACTTTTCTCTTCTGCCTAGAGAAGTTTCTTTAGCATTAGTGATAAAGCTGGTTTGATGGTTCTGAATTCTTTTAGCTTTTGCTTCTCTGTAAAGCTTTTGATTTCTCCATGAAATCTGAATGATAGCCAAATTGATAAGAATATTCTTGGTTGTAGGCTTTTCTCTTTCATCATTTCAAATATATTATGCAAGGCCTTCTGGCCTGTAAGTGGTTCATTAAAAATGCATGTCCTGGTTGTAGTAAGCAATGCTCTGGATCTAGAATATTTTCTCATTCTCTATGAGACTGTCTCTAATTATAAGCCTAATGGTCTGAGCTGATCTTTGCAATTAAAATTTTTAACCAACTAAACTGAAATATGGGTCATAGTTTTAGAGTAGCATTGTATTCTCTGCTGAAAAATAAATGTATAGCATTATAAGAGCTCCCTTGTATGCTATTTGTTGCTTTTCCCTTGTTGTTTTATTTTCAGCATTTTTTATTGAGTTATAATCATTTTACAATGTTGTGTCAAATTCCAGTGTAGAGCACAATTTTTCAGTTATACATGAACATATATATATTCATTGTCACATTTTTTTCTGTGAGCTACCATAAGATCTTTTATGTATTTCTCTGTGCTATACAGTATAATCTTGTTTATCTGTTCTACATTTTGAAATCCCAGTTCTGTCCCTTCCCACCCCCTGCCCCCTTGGCAACCACAAGTTTGTATTCTATGTCTATGAAAACAAAACAAAACAAAACAAAAACAGACTCATAGACATAGGCATAGACATTCCCTTCTTATTTTTAATATTCTTTCTTTATCTTTAATTTTTGTCATTTTAATTATTATATGTCTAGGCATATTCCTCTTAAGGTTAATATGATATAGGAATCCCTGTGCTATCTGAACTTGGGTGAATGTTTTCTTTCTCAAGTTAGGGAGATTTTCAGCTATTATCTCTTCAAATGCTTTCTCAGGACCTTTCTCATTCTCTTATCCTTCAGGGATCCCTATAATATGAATGTTAGTACACTTGATATTGTCCCAGAGGTCTCTTAAACTGTCCTCATTTCTTTTCATTCTTTTTTGTCTGTTCTGCAGGCTTGATTTGCACTACTGTGTCTTCAAGGTCACTGATCTTTTATTTTGTATTATTAGTCTCCTATTGATTCCTTCTAGTGCATTTTTTATTTACGTTACTATATTCTTCAACTTTGTTCCATTGTTCTTTATATTTTCTCTTTGTTAGATTGTTCTAACTTTTTGCACTGTGCAACCATTCTTCTCCTGAGTTTTTGGATCATCTTTACAATCCTTACTCTGAAACCTTTCTCAGCTAGATTACTATCTTCATATCACTTAGTTATGCTTATGGGGTTTTATCTTGTTCTTTCATCTGGAATACATTCTTCTGCTGCTTCATTTTGCCTAAATTTATATCTGTATTTTTATGTATGTTGTAGTTATGTTTCTCAGCCTTGGAGAAGTGGCCCTCTGCAGGAGACATCCTTTGTGTCCCAGTAGTCCTTCTTATCATCACCCAAGGGGCAAAGGCCAGCTGGTCACAGGATCTGGCCTGTTTACAGACTGGGTTCCACAGACTGAGGGATCATAGTTTCCTTGTTTCTGCTCCCTGCCCTGTGGTGAGTGAGGCTGGTTTATAGCTTTGTGCAGGCTTTCTGGCAGGATGGGCTAGTGCTTGCACACTAGTGGGTGGAGCTGGGTCCTGGCCCTCTGGTGGGCTGGGACATGTTTAGAGGCAACTGTGGGTTCAGGAAGTCTTTATGTATTCTATCTGCTAAAAGCTAAGGCTGTTTCCCTGCTCAGTTAGTTGTTTGGCTTAAAGTATCCCAGAACTGGAACTTACAGGATGTTGGGTAGGACCAGCTCTTGGTACTAATGACCCAAGAAGATGCCAGCCTCTAGGAAAGTTCATGTAAATGAATACCTCTCAATATGTCCATCTTCAGTTTTTATCTCACCAGGGTGAGACACAGACACCACCTGCCTGCCTCAGAGATCCTCCCAGACCAGCAAGTAGATCAGGGCCGGGCACCTATGAAGTTACTGCTTTTTTCCTTTTATCCTGGTGTGCATGAGATTATATGTGTGCCCTATAAAAGTGAAGTCTCTATTTCCTCCAGTCCTGTGGAGTCCCTGCAACCAAGTCCTGCTGGTCTTCAAAGCCAAATGCTTTAGGGGCTCTTCTTCCTGGTGCAGGATCCGCAGCTGGGGAGACTGACTTGGGTCTCAGAATTCCCACTCCTATGGCAGAACCTATATAATATAATAATTTTCCAGTTTATGGGTTGCCCAGTCAGGGGTTTGGGATTTGATTATATTACAAGTCCACTCCTCTTGATCACCTCATTGTAGCTCATTTTTATGTTCTTAGTTGTAGAAGATATATATTTTTTCTTTTGGTAGACTCCAGTCTTTTTTATTGATGGTTAGTCAGTGGTTAGTGATAATTTTGTTGTGCTCGTGAGAGAAGGTGACTGCAAGGTCTTTCTACTCTACAATTTTGGCTTAATCTCCTCAACATTTTAATTATATCATGCTACCCACTTTGGCATACAAAGTTTCTGCAGAAAAATCAGCTGATAGCCTATGGGAATTCCTTAATGTACTTTTTGATTTTCTCTTGCTGACTTTAGAATTCTCTCTTTGCCTTTGACATTTGCCATTTTAATTATGATATGTGTTGAATCTCTTTGAGTCTCATCTTATTTGGGACTGTCTATGCTTCCTGTACCTAGAACTCTATTTCTGTCTTCATGTTTGGAATATTTTCAACCATAATTTATTCAACTATATTTTTTGACTCCTTTCTCAGTCTCTTCTCCTTCTGGGACCCCTATAAGGAGAATGTTGGGATGCTTGATGTTGTCCCAGATATCTCTTAAACTATTCTCATTTTGCAATTTTTTTCTTTTAGCTGTTCTGATTGAGTGATTCCCATTATTATTCTGTATTCCAGATCATGCATGCCTTCTTCTGCATCACCTCATGTGCTGATACTTCCTTACAGTGTATTTGCCATTTCAGTTATTCTATTCTTAAGTTCTGACAGTATATTTTGTTGTTGTTGTTGTTGTTGTTGTTGTTATTTACTTTCTTGTGAGAATTCTGAGTTCATCTATTTTTGTCAGAGTCCAGTCAGTATCTTATTACTAATGCTTTGAACACTTTATCTGATAAATATTCTGTTTCATTATTTTTTCAGAGATTTTTTTCTTGTTCTTTCATTTGAAATAAATTCCTCTGTATTCTCATTTTGCTTAAAGTTGAAATATCTTTTTACAAACCAGAGAACATGTTAGCATGGAATTGGGTGTAATTTTGTAGTGCCCTAAGTTGAGAGAATGCTGGGAGAAAAGCAGATTTGACAACTAGTATTAAAAATTTGCAAAAAAAATGACATACATAATTAGTTGTTATAAATACAGCAATTCTGTTCATAATATATAAGTTGTCATAAAAATGTGTTTCAAATAAAAATTTAATAAAATTATTTATAGTATTGAAAAAATGGACACTAAAAATAAAATGAAATAAGCATTTTAGGGATAAAATAGGCCAAAATAAAAATATTTTTGCAAGAATGTATTGATTATATTCATGACTCCCTGGGAATTCCAAATTAGTATAACTTCTTACAAGTTACGGAATGATAATTTTATGACCCCACAATAAATATATTTATATTATTTCCTATTCCCTATTATTGCTAGGAATATTTATTGTTTAAATAATCAGATACATAACATTAAATATAATTGTTTAACTTTTAATAATGTGGAAAAAATTTGAATTAACTGCTTTCTACATAAAAATTATTAATATATTGTAGTAAATATTTCTGATGAAACTTCTTTGCCATCTGAAAATTACAGTTCTGAATAATTTTTGATGTCTTGTAGAAAATGGATACACTCAGAGCATCTCATAAATATTTAATGAAAGAATTAAAAAACAGGGTCATACAAAACTGTATTACTCTGATCTAAAATAAGTTCAGTACAAAAACGTGTGTGTTTATATATGCAATAAACATCCATACATTAGTGGGATTAGGAACCCCTAATTAGGGACCCCTAAATTAGAAAACCGACTAAAGTGTGGGGTTTTGCTGCTGTTATGAAAGATTTCACACCACAGAGGCAGAGGTATGAAGTAGATAGCCAGTTGATTGCTCAGAAGAGAAATAGGAAGGAAAGAGCTTGAACAGGGAGAAGGAAAGTAAAGCATTAGAGCAAGGAAAAGGCTCTTAGTCGGGAGCCATCAGAGAAAATGGTGAATAGAGACATCTCCAGCTCATGGACTTTGTTTTTTGAAATATGATCAATTACAATGCCTCAAAATCTGATGTACAGCATAATGTCCCAGTCATGGATGTATATACAAAGATTGTTCATATTCTTTTTCATCAAAATATATTACAAGATATTGAATATAGTTCCTTGTATTATACAGAAGAAATATCTTTTATATCTATTTTTATTAAGGTTAACATTTTCAAATAGAAAACTCCCATATTTATCCCTTCCCACGCCCTTTCCCTCAGGTAACTGTAAGATTATTTACTATATGTGAAAGTTTGTTTCTGTTTTGTAGATTAGTTCATTAGTGTCTTCTTTTTACTTTTTTTTTCCTTCTTTTTAGCTTCTACATGAGTGATATCATATGGTATTTTTCTTACTCTCTATGACTTATTTCACTTGGAATGACAATCTCCAGGTCCATCCATGTTGCTACAAATGAACTTTTTAAGGCTGACTAGTATTTCACTGTATAAATATACCACAACTTCTTTATCTAGTCACCTGTCCATAGATATTTAGGTTGCTTCCATGTCTTGGCTAGTGTATATATTGCTTCTATGAACATTGTAGTGCATGTATCTATTTGAATTAGAGCTCACTCTGGATATATGGCCAAGAGTGGGATTGCTGGATCATATGGTAAGTCTTTTTTGTTTTTAGTTTTTTGAGGAGTCTTCATGCTGTTATCCATAATGACTGCACCAAACTACATTCTCACCAACAGTGCAGGGGAGTTTCTTTTTCTCAACACCCTCTCCAGCATTTATCATTTTTGGACTTTGGAATGATGCTCATTCTAACTGCAGTGAGGTGATATTCCATTGTAGTTTTGGTTTCAATTCTTCTGATAATTAGTAATATTGAGAATTTTTTCATGTGCCTATTGTCCATTTGTATGTCTTCATTGGAGAACTGCTTGCTTAGGTCTTCTGCCTATTTTTGGATTTGGGTTGTTGTTATTGTTGTTGTTGTTGTTAAGTTGTATGAGCTGTTTATATATTCTGGAAATTAAGCCTTTGCCAGTCGCATCATTTGCAAATATTTTCTCCCGTTACATAGGTTGTTGTTTTTATTTGCTTATGGTTTCCTTTGCTGTGTGAAACTTATGAGTTTAATTAGATCCCATTTATTTATTTTTGCTCTTATTTTCATTGCTTGGGTAGACTGCCCTAGGAGACCATTGCTAAGATTTATGTCAGAGAATGTTTTGCTCGTGCTTTCTTCTTGATTTATCGTGTCTTGTCTTTTGTTAAATTCTTTAAGCCATTTTGAGTTTATTTTTGTGTCTGGAGTGAGGGAGTGTTCTAACTTCATTGATTTACATGCTGCTATCCAGTTTTCACAACTGGATCACTTGCTGAAGAGACTGTCTTTTCTGCATTGTATATTCTTGCCTCCTTTGTTGAAAATTAATTGACCATAGGTCTATGGATTTATTTCTGGGCTCTCTATTCTTTTCCATTGATCCATTTGTCTGTTTTTATGCCAATACTAGGCTGTATTGATTACTGTAGTTCTGTGATACTTTATGAAGTCTGGGAGGTTTATTCCTCCAATTTCCTTCTTTTTCTTCAATATTGCTTTGACAATTCTAGGTCTTTTATAATTCTATCTAGATCTTAGGATCCTTTGTTCCAGTTCTGTAAAAAGTGTCCTGGGGTGTTTGATAGGGAATACATTAAATCTGTAGATTGCCTTGGGAAATATGACCATTTTAATGATACTGATTCTTCCAATCTAAGAGCCTCGGATATTTTTCAATTTATTTAAGTCTTATTTAATTTCCTTAATCAA
The DNA here is from genome assembly GCF_048564905.1 of Vicugna pacos. Classification (NCBI taxonomy): domain Eukaryota; kingdom Metazoa; phylum Chordata; class Mammalia; order Artiodactyla; family Camelidae; genus Vicugna; species Vicugna pacos. The sequence continues at coordinate 38,021,680 of NC_133000.1, forward strand.
TATTTTATAGTTCTCCATGTATATGTATTTCACCTCCTTGGTCAGATTTATTCCTAAGTATTTTATTGTCTTGGATGTGATTTTAATGGGATTTTTTCTTTACTTTCTTTTCCTGTTGATGCATTGTTAGTGTAAAGAAATGCAACTTATTTTGGTACTTTAATCTTGTTTCCTGCTTCCTTGTTGAATTCTTTTATTGGCTCTTGTAGGTTCTTTTGTGTGTGTGTGTGTAGCTTTTAGGGTTTTCTATATATAGTATCATGCCATCTGCATATAGTGACAATTTTACCTTTTCTTTTCCAATTTGGAACACTTTTATTTCTTTTTCTTGCCTGATTGCTGTGGCTAGGACTTTCAAGACTATGTTGAATAGAAGTGGTGAGAGTGGGCAACCTTGTCTAGTTCCAGATTTTTGTGGGAAGGTTTTCAGTTTTTCACCACTGAGTACTATGCTAGCTGTAGGATGGTCATAAATAGCTTTTATTATGTTGAGATGTGTTATCTCTCTATTCACTTTAGTAAGGGATTTTATAATCATAAATGGGTTTTAAATTCTATTAAATAATTTTTCTGCATCTGTATTGAGACGATCATGTGGGTTTTGTCTTTCTTTTGTTAATGTGATGTATTGGATTAATTGAATTACATATTTTGAACCATCCTTGTGTTCTTGGGATGAATTCTACTTGATCATGGTGTATGATCTTTTTCATGTGCTGTTAGATTCTGTTTGCTGATATCTTGTTGAGGATTTTTGCATTCATGTTCATCAGTGATATTGGCCTGGAATTTTCTTTTTTTGGTAGTGTCTTCTGTGATTTTGATATTAGGGTGATACTGGCTTCATAGAATGAGTTTGTGAGTATACCCTCCTTTTCAACCTTCTGGAAGAACTTAGAGGGATTGGTATGAGTTCTTCTTTGTATGTTTTGTAGAATTTCCTAGTGAAGCCATATGGTCCTGGATTTTTATTTGCTGGGAGGTTTTTTTTTTTTTTTAACTGCTAATTATTTGTCATTTCTAGTGATTGGTCTGTTCAAGTGGTCAATTTCTTCTTGATTCAGTCTTGTTGGACTTTATGCTTCCAGAAACTTGTGAGTTTTTTCTAGGTTATCTTGTTCATTTCCATACAGTCGTTCATAGTATTCTCTTATGACATTTTGTATTTCTGTGATATTGGTTGTAAGTTCTCCATTTTCCTTTCTTTTTTCTTTTTTTCTTTTTTTTTTTTTTTTTGTTCTATTTCTTTTCTACTTGGTGAGCCTGGCCAGAGGTTTGTCAATTTTGTTATTCTTTCAGAACAACAGCTCTTGGTTTGATTGATTTTTTTTCTATTTTTTTACCTCTATTTTATTTATTTTCTCCATGATCTTTATTATTTCTTTCCTTCTGGTGATTTTGGTTTTGTTTGCTCTACTTTTTCTAATTCTTTCAGGTGGTAAGTTAGGTTGTTATTTGAGATTTTTCTTATTTTTGAGGAAGGTTTGTATCTCTATGAATTTCCCTCTTAAGTTTGCTTTTGCTGCATCCCATAGATTCTGTGAGGCTGTGTTTCCATTGTAACTTGTCTCAAAGTATTTTTGAATTTCTTCTTTGATTTTATTATTGGTCAATCATTTTTTTTAGTAGCATGTTGTTTAATCTCCATGCTGTCATTTTTTCACCTTTTTTTTTTTTTAATGTGGTTGAGTTCTAGTTTCATAGCATTGTGGTCAGAAAAGATGCTTGAAATAATTTCTATCCTCTTATTGTTGAGGTTTCTTTTATGCTGAAGCACATGTCTATCCTAGAAAATGTTCCACATGCACTTGAAAAGAATGTATATTCTATTTTTGGGAGATGTGACGTTTTAAAAATATCAACCAAACCCAGTTGTTCTTTTGGGTCATTTAGTTTCTCTGTTGTCTTATTGATTTTCTGTCTGGAAGATCTGTCCAATGATGTTAAAGATGTGTTAAAGTCTCATAGTATGATTGTGTTCCCATCCATTTCTCCCTTTATATCTGTTAGTATTTGCTTTATGTATTTAGGTTCTTCTATATTGGGCGCATATATGTTAATGAGTGTAATATTCTCATATTTTATTTGTCCTTTAATCATTATATAGTGTCCTACTTTTTTATGATTTTTGTTTTAAAGTCTATTTTGTCTGAAATCAGGTTGCTACTTCTGATTTTGTGTCATTTCCATTTGCAAGAAATAACTTTTTCACTGTCAATATATGTGTGTCCTTTTCCCTAAAGTGATCTCTTGTATGGAGCATACTGTAGGTTCTTGCTTTATTATCTGCCACCCTATGCCTTTTGATTGGAGCATCAAGTTCATTGGTATTGACAGTAATTATTGATAGATGTGTGATTTTCCAGTTGATTTGGTATTTCCTCTTTGTTCCCTTCTTTGTGTGTGTGTGGTTTGATAAATTTCTTTTGTATTACTTTGGTTTCTTTTTGGTTTTTGTGACTCTTTTGCATGCTTTTGACTTGTGGTTATTCTGATTTTTAAATATATTAACCCATTAATATATCTGTTTCCATCAAATTGGTAGTCATATAGGCTCAATTCAAAAACAATAAGGAAAACAGAAGAGAAATCTATATTTTCTTGCTCCCATCTCTGACCTTTAATGATTTTGATGTCTCTTTTACATATCATGTTTATTCTGTTGTAATTCATTGTAGTTAACCCTTTCCCAATTATGACTTTCTCTTTTCTATAGCATCCTGCTTCTTTTCTGTTAAGAGCAGAACTTTCAATATTTCCTGTAGCATACGTTTAGTATTGCTGAATTCTTTTTGGTTTTGCTTTACTGTGAAATTCTGTATCAATCCTTCTATTCCAAAGGATAGCCTTGCTTGATAATGTAGCCTAGTTTGCAGCTATTCCTAATTCAGAACTTTGAATATGTCTTTCCACTCTCTTTTGGCCTGCAGTGTTTGTGTAGAGAAATCAGCTGAAAGCCTTATGGGGCTCCCTTGTAACTAACTCATTGCTTTTTTTCTTGCTACCTTTAGAATCATTTCTTTATCTTAAACCTTGACATCTTGATTACAATATATTGGTATGGGTCTGCTTGGGTTCTTCTCGTTTGGGACCCTCTGTGCGTCCTGTATTTGTATATCTGATTCCTTCTTAAGGTTTGGAAAGTTTTCAGTCATGCTGTTTTCAACTACCTTTTCAATTCCCTTTGCTCTTTCTTCTCCTTCTGGGAACCCTATTATGCATATGTTAGTGTGCATTATATTTTCAAATATGTCCCTTACATTGCTTTCATTGGTCTTTATTTGATTTTCCCTCTGCTGTTCTGATTATTTGATTCTCTTATTCTGTCTTCTAAGTCATTATTCATTTTTTGCATTTTCTGGTCTGCTTTTGACAGCCTTTAAATTGGCTCTTATCTTGATCATTGAGTGTTCTGTTTTTAATTGTCTCCTTTTTATAGTTTCAATTTCCTTTTTAAAGTACTCCATCTGTATTCATAATCTGTTTTGTTGCTTCAGTACTTTGACCACTTCCTTTTTGAAATCAAGATCTATTAGACTATGGAGGTCTGGTTCATTGACAATTCTGTCAGGGGATTTCTCTTGTTCTTTTAATTGTTAGTGGTTCCTCTGCTTATTCACTTTACTTATATCCCTCTGGCACTATGGATTATGGAGCATCAGTTATCTACAGTAGTCTTGAAGGGATTTTTTTTTTTAAAGAGGATGCAGAAATAAAGCTAAGAATGAAACAGAACAAACAACACCAAATTTTTTTTAATTTAAAAAAATTTAAAAATATAAAAAGAAGAAACAAATTTAAACACAAAATAAATCAATAAATACAAACAAAAATAGAAATAAACAAATATTATATTTTAATTAAAATTTTAAATATAAAAAATAAAAACCAGTCAAATATATACAATATCAAAAATAAAAATAAAATACAATTTAAACAATTTAAAATATAAAAATAAGAAGAAAATAAAATTTTAAATAAAGATTAAAAATAATAGAAAATAAGAAAATTCAAAATTAAACTTGGGGAGACGGAGAAGATGGCGGAGTAGAAAGGATGCTCCTAAGTCACCCTCTCCCACAAATAAACCAAGACCCACATCTACAGACCCACTCAGCCAAACAGAGTACCTGTGGAACTCCGACAGAACATCGGCCTCTTCAAAAGTTAAAGACGCCAAAAATCTGGTAGGAGAAAAGGAAAAAAGAAAGATCAAAAGGCAAAGCTGCATGGGACGGGTCCCGTGGGGAGGGAGCGGCAAAGGAAGACTGGCGCTCACTCGCTGGGTCTCCCCTCTCCAACTGAGAGACCAGCGGGATGGAGGGGGAGCATCTGAGGCTCGGATCTGTACAGAGTAGCCCTTGTCTGACAGAACAAAGTTAAACGGGCACAAAGCGTCCCCCCCGACACCCAGCCTGAGACGCCGGCCGGCAGCGGCTGGCAGGGCCAGGCTGCACACGCTGGGCAGAGGACGGGGGCGGCTGCACAGAGGCAGCCCTGGGGGACTACAAGGGGCTGCGCGCCATGGATGTGGGTGCACAGGGCAGAACAACCTGGGCCGTCCATAAAACAGCAAGGTTCATGTGCTCTCGGGGGAAGGGTGCATACCCCCTTCTCTAAAAACCCGCGGAAACTTTTCGGGGGAAGAGAGGCGGGGCTCAGGCACAGCCGCCATATCCTCTGGCTCTTAGCACCCAGGCAGGGGCGGGGGTGAAACCTGCATCCGCACCGAAGGGCTTAGCAGCCTCAAAAGCCAGACTGAGACTGGCTTACAGCCCGGGGCAGATAGGATCCTTCCATCCTGGTCCCTCAGAGAACTTGCTCCACAAAGACAAACAAGGAGCTGGGTTTTGTCTCAGAGCAGGGCCAAGGCTGTCCCTCGGTCTTACCGGAGCTCAAATGTGGAGCGCTGACCAGGACAGAGCGCGCAGCCGCACAGAGCAGCAGAGCTACCGGCAGAGCAGGTAGAGGGAGAGAGGCCCCCCCGCTTTTTGGGCAGGAACACAGCCCCTGACGGAGGTGCTGAGAAGGGGCACGACCCGCCCTCCTGCCTGGCCAGTCTGCAACATCTGACTGTGGCATCTGGAGGGACAGTGACCTGCCCGCCCACAGCAGAGGAGAGCTGCACCTGACCCCGTCTTAGGAGGAGGAGCGATCTGCTTCCCGACAGGTGCTGGGAGCAGCACAGAAGAGGGCGCCAACAGAGGGCCTATGAAAATGACAAGCTGAGCTTCCAAAACAGGACAAAGACAGAAAGACTTCACATTAAAGCACATAGACTCTAGGAGAACAGCAACAAACCCCCCTTTTTTTTTTAAATCTGTTTTTACCTGTTCTATTTTCTATTACTCTCTTAATTTTTACTTCTTAATTCATTTCTATTTATCCTGGGTTTCGATGTCCTGTTATTGATTAGACAAAGGTTTCAAATACATCTATACATCTCCCCCTGTCTTTTTTTTTAAAGGTATTAAAAGGACGTCTCAACCCGATTAATACTCTGCTTCAACTCGTTCTTCTATTATTCATTATACACTGTTTTCAAACTCTCTTTCTCCCTTCTTTTAAAATTCTTTCTCTCTCTATTTTTTTCTTTTTTTTCTAAGTTCTATTCCTAAATAGGCTTTAGATAGATAAAATCCTTAAGATCCAAAATAGGCAAATGATACTCCATAAATCACAGTGCCAGAGAGGCATGAGCAAGATGAAGAAGCAGAGAAACCTTTTCCAATAAAAAGAACAAGAGAAATCCCCTGAAAGATGAATGAAATAGACATCAATAGCATACTAGATCAAGATTTCAAAAAAGGAGTGATCAAATTGCTGAAGGAACTAAAAGAGATAGTATTTACAGTTATAAAATATGTCAAAAATGAAATTGAAGCTATAAAGAAGAGCCACATAGAATGGGTAAACTGATTGGCTGAGATGAGGAATGATCTAATAGCTGTGCAAAGCTGACTAGACAATGCAGAGGAACGAATTAGTGATCTAGAAGACAGGGCAATAGAAAGTACACATTCAGAAAACTACAAGATAAGCAAATAAAAAATAATGAATATAGCATGAGGGACTTATGGGATAATATAAAGCATCCCAAATTTTGCATAACAGGAGTCCCAGAAGGGGAAGAAGGATCAAAGGGGATTGAAAAGTTTTTTGAAGAAATCATGACTGAAAACTTTCCAACCTTAAAGAAGGAATCAGATATCCAAGTACCGGAAGCTCAGAGTGTCCCAAACAGGAAGAACCCAAATAGACCCACACCAAGACATATCATAATCAAGATGGCCAGAGCCAAGGATAAAGAAATTATTCTAAAGTCAGCAAGACAAAAGCAAAGAAGTAAGTTACAAGGGAACCCCCATAAGGATCTCAGCTGATTTCTCTACAGAAACACTACAGGCCAGAAGGGAGTGGCAAGATATATTCAATGTCCTGAATGAAAAAAAAGATGCAGCCTAGGATATTTTATCCAGCAAAGCTATCCTTTAGGATAGAAGGAGAAATAAAGAATTTCACAGACAAGAAAAAGCTGCAGGAGTTTAGCAACACTAAACCCATGCTAAAAGAAACATTGAAAGGGCTATTCTAAATAGAAAAGCAGCAGGATGCTACAGAAATGAGAAACTCATAACTGGAAAGGTGATAACTCATGAATTACAAATAAAGAAAACACGAAATTATAAAAGAAGACATACAAATCACTGAGTGTGGGAGAGGGAGGCAGGGAAATATAGAATACTGTTTTCTTTCTTTTTAAAAAGTTTTTAACAGTAGGATGGGTTTGAGAACATGTTACTGTCAGTTTAATAAAAACAGTTATAATAATGGGTTGATAGATTTACAAAAAAGGGTAATCATAAGTCAAAAATTTACAAGGGAGTCACAAAAATTAAATAAAATCCATGATAATACAAAGGAAAATTACCAAACAACAAAAGGAAGTGGAAAGGAACAAAGAGGATATAACAAATCAACTGCAAAGATAAGTTCAAAATGGCAATAAACACACATCTATCATTAATTACTGTATATGTTAATGGACTAAATGCTCCAATCAAAAGGCATAGAGTGGCAGACTGGATAATAAAGCAAGAACCTTCAATATGCTGCATACAAGAGACCCACTTTAGGGAGAAGGACACATATAAATTGAGAGTGAAAGGATGGAAAAGGATATTCCATGCAAATGGAAAAGCCAAAAAAGCAGGTGTTGCAGTACTGATTTCAGACAAAATAGACTTTAAAACAAAGGCCATAAAGAAAGATAAAGAAGGACATTTTATAATGATTAAAGGTGTGATACAAGATGAAGATATTACACTTGCTAATATGTATGCTCCCAATATAGGAGCACCTAAGTACATACAAGAATTACTAACAGAGATAAAGGGGGATATTGATGGGAATTCAATCATAGTTGGAGATTGTAACACTGCATTAACATCACTAGACAGATCTTCCAGACAGAAAATAAACAAGGCAACAGAGAAATTAAATACTACAATAGAAAAAATAGATTTGGTGGATATTTTCAGAGCATTACACCCCCAAAAATAGGATATACATTCTTTTCAAGTGCACATGGAACATTTTCCAGGATCAATCATGTACTTGGGCACAAAAGAAACCTCAACAATTTTAAGAAGATAGAAATTATCTCAAGCATCTTCACTGAAACAATGCCATGAAACTGGAAATAAAAACAGAGAAACAAAGGAGAAAAAAAGGAAAGCATGGAGATTAAACAATATGTTACTGAAAAAAAAATTGATCAATGAGGAAATCAAAGCTGAAATTAAAAAATACCTTGAGACAAATGACAATGAAAGCACAATCACTCAAAACCTAAAGGACTAAGCAAAGGCAGTACTAAGAGGGAAGTTTATAGCGATACAGGCCTTCCTCATAAAAGAAGAAATATCTCAAATAAAAAAGTTAACCCACCACCTGAATCAATTAGAAAAAGAAGAACAAAAAGCCCCAAAAAGCAGCAGAAGGAAGGAAATAATAAAGATCAGAGAGAAATTAAATACAATAGAGATTAACAAGACCATAGAAAAAATCAACCAAACCAAAAGCTGGTTTTTTGAAAAAGTAAATAAAATTGACCAACCTCTGGCCAAACTCACAAAGAAGAAAAAAGAGAGAGCACAAATTAGCAAATAACAAAGGAAAATGGAGAAATGACAACAAACAAAATAGAAATACAGAATATCATACGAGAATATTATGAAAAATGATATGGAACCAAACTGGATAACCTAGAGGAGATGGACAAGTTTCTGGAAACATACTGTCCACCAAAACTGCATCAAGAAGAAACTGAACACTTGAACAATCCGATCACTAGAAAGGAAATAGAAATAGCAATTAAAAATCTCCCTAAAAAAAAAAAATCTCCCTACAAATAAAAGTCCAGGACCGGATGCCTTCACCAGGGAGTTCTACCAATCATACAAAGAAGAACTCATACCAGTCCTTCTCAAACTCTTCCAGATGATTGAAAAGGAGGGAATACTCCCAAACTCATTCTATGAAGCCACCATCACCCTGATATCAAAACCAGGCAAAGACACTACAAGAAAAGAGAATTATAGGCCAATATCACTGATGAATATAGACACCAAAATCCTCACCATAATTTTAGCAAATAAAAACCAACAACGCATAAAAAAATTATACATCATCACCAAGTGGGGTTCATCCCAGAGACACAAGGCTGGTTCAACATATGCAAATCAATCAATGTAATACATCACATCAACAAGAGAAAGGACAAAAGCCACATGATCATCTCAATCGATGCAGCAAAAGCATTTGATATAATTCAACTTCAATTTATGATAAAAACTCTTGCCAAAGTGGGTATAGAGGGAACATATCTCAACATAATAAAAGCTATATATGACAAACCTACAGCCAGCATAGTTCTCAAAGGTGAAAAACTGAAAAGCTTCCCACTAAAATCTGGGACAAGACAAGGATGCCCACTATCACCACTCCTATTCAACATAGTCATGGAAGTCCTTGCCACAGCAGTCAGGCAAGAGAAAGAAGTCAAAGGGATCCAAATTGGAAAAGAAGAGGTAAAATTGTCATTATATGCTGATGACATGTTACTATATATAGAAAACCCTAAAAGGTCCATACAAAAGCTACTAGAGGTAATTGAAGAATTCAGCAAGTTAGTAGGTTACAAAATTAACATTCAAAAATCAGTTGCATTTCTTTACACTAACGATAAATCAACAGAAAAAGAAAGTAAAGAAACAATCCCCTTTAAAATAGCACCCAAAGTAATAAAATATTTGGGAGTAAATCTAAACAAGGAGGTGAAAGAATTATACACAGAAACTATAAACCATTGATGAAGGAAATTAAAGAAGACTTTAAAAAATGGAATGATATTCCATGCACTTGGATTGGAAGAATCAATATTGTTAAAAAGGTCACACTGCCCAAGGCAATCTACAGATTTCATGCAATCCCTATCCAATTACTCAGGACATATTTCACAGAACTTGGACAAATCATAATAAAATTTATATGGAACCATCAAAGACCTAGAATTGCCAAAGCATTACTGAAGAGAAAGAAAGAGGCTGGAGGACTAACTCTTCCAGCTTTCAGACAATACTATAGATCTACAGTCATCAAGACAGCATGGTATTGGTACCAAAACAGACATATAGACCAATGAAACAGAATAGAGAGCCCAGAAATGAACCCACAAACTTTTGGTCAACTCATCTTTGACAAAGGAGGCAAGAATATACAATGGAATCAAGACAGTCTCTTCAGCAAATGGTGTTGGTAAAATTGGACAGCAGCATGTAAAACAGTGAAGCTACAGCACTCCCTTACACCATATACAAAAATCAACTCAAGATGGATTAAAGACTTAAACATAAAACAAGATACAATAAACCTCCTAGAGGAAAACATAGGCAAAACATTATCTGACATACATTTCAAAAATTTTCTCCTAGAAGAAATAAAAGCAAGAATAAACAAATGGGACCTAATGAAACTTACAAGCTTCTGCACAGCAAAGGAAACCAAAAGTAAAACAAGAAGATGACCTATGGAATGGGAGAACATTTTTGCAAATGAAACCGACAAAGGCTTGATCTCCAGAATATATAATCAGCTCATACGACTCAATAAGAAAAAGATAAACAACCCAATCCAAAAATGGGCAGAAGACCTAAACAAGCAATTCTCCAAGGAAGACATACAAATGATTCAAAAAGCACATGAAAAAATGCTCAATATCACTAATTAGCAGAGAAATGCAAATCAAAACTACAATGAGTTATCACTTCATACTAGTCAGAATGGCCGTCATTCAAAAATCCACAAATGACAAATGCTGGAGAGGCTGTGGAGAAAGGGGAACCCTCTTACACTGCTGGTGGGAATGCAGTTTGGTGCAGCCTCTATGGAAAACAGTGTGGAGATTCCTCAAAAGACTAGGAATAGACTTACCATATGACCCAGGAATCCCACTCCTGGGCTTGTATCCAGAAGGAAATCTACATCAGGATGACACCTGCACCCCAATGTTCATAGCAGCACTATTTACAATAGCCAAAACATGGAAACAGCCTAAATGTCCATCAACAGGTGACTGGATAAAGAAGAGGTGGTATATTTATACAATGGAATACTACTCAGCCATAAAACCCGACAACATAATGCCATTTGCAGCAACATGGATGCTCCTGGAGAATGTCATTCTAAGTGAAGTAAGCCAGAAAGAGAAAGAAAAATACCATATGAGATCGCTCATATGTGGAATCTAAAAAACAAAAACTAAAACCAACAACAAACAGAAACAAAGCGTAAATACAGGACAGAAATAGACTCACAGACAGAGAATACAGACTTGTGGTTACCAGGGGGGTGGAGGGTGAGAAGGGATAGACTGGGATTTCAAAATTGTAGAATAGATAAAGAATATTACACTGTATAGCACAGGGAAATACACAAAAAGTGTTATGATAACTCACAGAAAAAAAAATTTGACAATGAGTGTGTATATTTCCATGAATGACTGAAAAACTGTGAACACTGGAATTTGACACAACATTGTAAAATGATTATAAATCAATAAAAAATTTAAAAAAATAAAAAGTTAAAATTAAACTTAAAACATTGAAAAAAAGGGGTAATATGTTCCTGTGTAGACTGTGCAGTCTAAATTATTTTCTCTCAAATTCTATTTTAAGTATGGATGGTTGCTAAATTTTCCATCCTAGTCTTTTGTTTGTTATCCTTTTAATTGTGGTTGTGGCTGGTTTTTTTAGTGTTTAGAGCCTGCCCTCGTTATTTTCTGGGTCTCCTTTTTGTTATCTTGTTGTCACAGTCCTGACAGGGGCTTTTGTTGGAATGAAGTCTTCCTGACCACTTTCTGAAGTTGGGTATGTAGTAGGTGGGTTTGGAGTTGTTTACATACAGTTTGTTCACCTTGCCCTTGTCCCTGCTTTAGCTACAGGAATGTTAGTGTGCTGTTCTGGTGCTCTCAGAGCTACCAATACCCTTACACTGATTTCTGGATTGTACACCTGGATTTTGGTGCACTATTGGATTTGAAACGTCTCCTGTGCAAAATGCTCCTTCTGTCCTTTCCCTGCTGTGGGAATAGATACACTTGCTCATTCCAGAGTCTCATGGGTCATGCCCATGATCAGTGCTCCTCCCAGTGTCCTGTCCCTGGGTGGTAAGTGGGCTTACAGAAAATGGCAGCACCAGCCTTTGCCCCTACTCTGCCAGAACTCCTTACTCATTTGTCTTAGAATCATGAGTCCACAAAGACACCTGTAGAGCAGAAAGTTCCCTTCTGCCTGGAGTTCCAAACATATATCTGTCCTGCGTATGAAGTTGCAGAGCCCCTGAGTACAGTTTCAGGTTTCAACCCTGCCTCCACCTGGGAGTTGTGCACCAGAGAATATGGTAGCTTTGGCCAAGCCCCTCCTCTCTTCTGTAGAAAGTGAGCCATCAATGGTACCACAGGCCTGCTGAGACTAAGGGTGCCCCTTCCCCAGTGCACACTAGCAGTGTTGCTTTGCTTTTATTTATTTATTTTTAAAATGTTATTGGCAACCCAGAATGTTTTGCTCTGCATACTCTCCCAGCCACAATGCACAGCATTCTCCAGTCCCCTGAGGTTGCCTCTGTATAGTTGGCCCCAGTTCTCTGCCCAGCTTGGGCAGCCTGTCCAGTACCACCCCCTCTTGTTCTCATCTAGAGCTCAGGGTCACAGGGAATCTTTGTGCCCATTTCACTTAGTTCTGTTGGTCAAGGTTTGTTCTGTCCAGATCTGAGCCTTGAAAGTTCTCCCTCCATCTCCGCTGACCTTTCATTGGAGAAGGGGAGGACCAGCATATGAACGCTATTCCTCCTTTGCCACTTCCTCCTCATGGATTTGTCCTGCACTGAATTCCTTTTTTTTCCTTTTTTTTTTCCTCCTACCAGATTTGTGACAAATGTTGTCTTTTGAGGAAGGTGATTTCTGTCAAAGTTCAGCAAGTGTTCTGGGTGAATGGGTGGGTCCTTGTATGTCTACTCTGCCATCTTGGCCACTCTTATATCTGTTTGCTTTAAACTGATAGTCATATAAGTTCAAAGATATACTAAAGAGAACAAATAATACAAAAAATAATTATATTTTCTTGCTCTCCTCTCACACTTTAATGATCTTGATGTCTTCTTTTACTTCTTCATGTTTATTCTCTTACAACTCATTGTAGTTATCACATTTTCAATTACAGCTTTCTCCTTTTTATAGCATCCTATTTCTTTTCTATTTAGAGTAGACCTTTCAATATTTCTTTTAGCATAGGTTTAGTATTGCTGAATTCTTTTCATTTTTACTGGTCTGTGAAATTCTTTACCTCTCCTTCTACTCTAAAGGACAGTCTTGTTGGATAAAGTATCCTAGGTTGCAGTCATTTCTCACTCAGTGCTTTGAATATATCTTGCCACTCCCTTCTGGTTTGTAAAGTTTGTGTTGAGAAGTCAGCTGAAAGCCTTACGGTCTTCTCTTGTAAGTAAATCATTGCTTTTCTTTTGCTGCTTTTACAATAATTTCTTTATCTCTAACCTTGGTCATCTTAATTATAATATATCTTGATGTAGGTCTATTTCATTCTTCTTCTTGTGGACCTTCTGTGCTTCCTGTATTTAGATACCTGATTCCTTCTTTAGGTTTGGGAAGTTTTCAGTCATGATTTCTTCAAATACTTTTTCAATCATCTTTCCGCCCCCTTTCTCCTCCTGCTGGACCCCCTATTATGTGCAAATTGGCATGCTCTATATTATCCCATAGGTCACTTATATTGCTTTCATTAGTTTTCACTTTCTCTTCTGTCTGTTGTTCTAATCAGGTGACTTCATTAATACTGTCTTCTAAGTCAGTTATTTCTTCTTCTGCATTATCTAGTCTGCTTTTAACTGTAGTTCAGCTCTTATCTCAGCCATTGTGTTTTCTGTTTTTAATTGGCTCCTCTTAATAATTTATATTTCCTTTTTATAGTAATCTGCAATTTTATTTATAGTCTCTCTTATTTCCTTCAGTGTTTTAATCATCCCATTTTTGAAGTCATGATCTAGTTGACTGTTGAGGTCTATTTCATTGATTGTATTTCCAGGAGACTTCTCTTTTTCTTTTATTTGGAAGTAGTTCCTCTGCTTCTTCATTTTACTTGTATCTCTCTGGCTCTATGGATTAAGGAGTATCTGTTATCTACTGTGGTCTTGAAGGGTTTTTTTTTTAATAGAAGTCCTGCAAAGACTCTGTTCATCTAATAATTTTGTCATGAAGTCTGTTGTTAGTATGGATGATTGCCATGTCTTTATTTTGTGTGTGTTGGCTGTTATCCCTTTGATTGGGGGTTTGGTTGATGTTGCGGTGATCAGAGTTGACCCTAGTTGTTGAGCAGCATCTCTTTTTTGTTCTGTGGTTTTCACAGCTCTTACTGGGACTGTCTCTGTTCCCCTTTTGTTTGAATAGAGGCTTTCTAACCCATTTCTGAGCTATTGTGCATGGTAGTTGGGGTTGGAGCCCTTTAATACTCTCTGTTGATGTTACTCTTGTCCCCATTTTAGCCAAGGGAATGTCAGTACTCTGCTCTGGTTTCCCCCAGGTTCTGTGCCCTCAGAGCTTCCAGTGCAGATCCACTGATGTCTAGGTCCACTTTAGTGATCATGTAGTCACACACTTGGATCTGTGGTACACTACCAGGTCAGCACCATCCTCAATGTCATGTCCATATATGGTATGCAGGTTTGCTGAAAATGCCTCTCCTGCATCCACACCCTTTGTGAGCCATAACTCCACTTATTAGTCTTAGAGGCATGCACTCACAGAGAAACCAGACCCATAGCAATTGTGCAGTCCACACGTGGGTCCATGGTGCACTGTGTTAGCACTATCCCCAGTGCCTCATCCATGTTAGGTATGCAGGAATCCTGAAAACCCTGCACCTACACTCACCCTTGCTGTGTGACAAAACTCTACTCATTGCTCCTATGTCTTATAGTTGCAGGTCCACAAAGGCATCTGTGAAGCAAATTGGTCTCCTCTGCCTGGGGCTGTAAATAAATCTCAGTCCTGCCTATGAAATTGTGCAGACCTGGGGTAGGGATTCAGGTTTCAACTCCACCTCCACTTGGAAGCCATACACCAGGAAATATAATGGCTGTTGCTGAGCCCTACCTCTCTTCTCAGGAGAGTGCACCAGCAATTGTGCCATGGGCCTGTGGAGCCAGTGGCTATGGCCCAGCTGCATTGTGCCTCTCTCTCCAACATGCACCAGCAGTGGTGCTTTTTTTTTAATGGGGGAACCAGACTGTTCTCTCCTGCATAAACTCTCACCCACAGACCAGAGCACACTCCAGGCCCCGGAGGCTGCCTTTGCTCACCTCTGGCAGCCAGCTCTGTCCCACCCTCACTGGCTACCATCTGATGATCTGAGGATCACTGGGACCTTTTGTGTCAGTTTCTTTCATTTCTCTCTGCCAAGTAGATGCTGTGTATTCCTCCAAGACTTGGAGCTTCCCCTCCATCCTCATTGACCTCTCTGTTGGAGAGGGGTGTCCCAGTGCAAGAGTGCTATTCTTCCTTTGCTGCTCCCTCCC
This sequence comes from Vicugna pacos, assembly GCF_048564905.1. Lineage (NCBI taxonomy): Eukaryota > Metazoa > Chordata > Mammalia > Artiodactyla > Camelidae > Vicugna > Vicugna pacos. The sequence continues at coordinate 38,036,827 of NC_133000.1, forward strand.
TTTGGGAAAGTTCCTGCACTAATTTTCTTCTTCTTCTTTTTTTTTCTCCTACCATATTTTGTGAGTAATCTTGTCTTTTGAATTAGATGATGTTCTGTCAAAGTTCAGCAGGTGTTCTGAGTGAATGGGTGGGTCTTGACACTGATAGCTGTGTAATTTAGCATGTTAGTATATTATAATGAGTGCATAATGAGGCTCAAGTTCCACTGGAAGTCAAGTAAGCCCTCTGCCATCTCAGTCTCTGTGGGTTCTAACCCATAGTTCTTATTCCTTTTCTGTAGCTTAATCCTGAGACTTAGATAAGAGTAATTGGTTTTCATTTGAGGGAAGGGAAGGAGTATGATATTGGGGGCAATAGCCTTGGTCACAAAAGGAAAGTTGCTTTTAACCAGAATGCCTGCAATCTGGTGGACTCAGTATCCCCCTAAAAAAAATCATCTCCAAAGATTCTGTTCATCCATGAAATTTTTAAAGGAAATGAAGGAATAGTCTCATTTAATCATTGAGCTAGGTGGTCAGAGTTCTTGCCATCCCCCAATGCCTACAGGCTTGTCCTAGTCAACTGCTTGAGCCTTCTCTTCTATGACTCAGGGAGGCATGGGAGGCTTTAGCTTTTCTATGAACAATAGAGAGGAGTTGGGTAAAGATCCACAGGTTCAGTTACCTCAAAATATGAAGACCCCAGTTCTTGTCATACTCAAAAGATAAGTTTACAGTTGAGAGATAATGTATTGTGTAGTGAAATACTTTAAAACATTTATTTTAAAAAAAGGAAAATTACACCTCCAAGAATGAGAGGCAGGCAGATCCAAGGGAGGAAAAGTGGAGGTTTTTGTCTCTCTTTTCTCTTATACTCTGGCTTAAGGGTTGTCTTTTGATTGATTAACAGATCTTCTCCTTGGAATGCTTTCTCATGTTTGGCCCCTTTTGTGCATGTCCTTACCTATGGTGTATACAGAAAAACTATGGAAGGAGCCTAAAACACAATGTTAATTATAATCCAGTGACTACTGGTTAAGTTCTTTCTGCTACTGCACAATCGTGGCTGTCGGGTTCTAACTGGGTTCTTGCTGGTACTCATTTAGAGCAAGTAAAGTCCCTTTATGCTGGAGGTGGGCATAATGCCATCTTCTGGACCATCCTTTTTCTCCTCCACCTATCTGTCCAATGCCCCTACTTATCTAACTAACAGGTCCAGCTCCCTTTCATATATATAACAAATAGATAAAATTAGATTGATATGGGTGATTTTAATTTCTCACATAATGGCTTTTTATGTTTTGTAGTTTTCTCATCAGAAGCCTGTGTTAACTTGTAAATGTAAAGAATCACAGTTCTCTGATATACCAGCCATGTCCTCCACAGGTAAACTCACATATTAAGATTCCAAAATAATGTAAATCAATTTATTTAGCTTTGAAATCTCACTTTCTTAATGAATTTGCTGTTTGCATTTGACTTGAGCACTGAATCAGAGTGGGTTAATGTTTCTTCAAGTTTCCTCTTCTCTCCCTCAAGGAGGTATTGGCAGAGGCTTCAGAAGGGGACCTTGGCCAAAGACATTAGATAAAGTGACTTAAATATAAAGTCATCTGGGGAAGAAGGCAGATGCATATAAGAGAAAGACCAGCTAGAGGAGCCTGAACCCTTCACTGCAACTCCCTTTAAAAACTGAAATGTATTTGCCCCAGGGTGATCTGATGAGAGACAGAGGCCTCTCTATACCTACTTGTATTAGTACTGTAAGTGAACAACCCTAGAAATATGAATCTAGGCATTTAAGTCCAAGAGGGGCAGATATCTTGAAAAAGGAAGAGAAATCACTGTTATATAGTGTAAATAAATTCTCTACCAGAAGAAAGAGGAATGAATTCTGGTTACTTATTATTTGGAATGTAAATAAGTATCTCCAAGGAGAAAAGAGGACACTGGACAGATAGGTCAAGGAAAGGCAAGATGGTCCATAAGAAGGATTTATCCCTGCCTCCAGCATAAAGGGACTTTACTTCTTCTAAATGAATGCCAGGAAGAAATCCATTAGAACCCAAAAGATGCATCTACTCCATAGCAAGGAGGACTAAACTGGACATGACCAAGAACTCATTATAATATAATTAGCATTGCAATTTAGGCCCACACCCCAGGGTTTTTTGTGTACACCATGGGTAAGGACATGCATAAGAGGGACAAACATGACCAAGCAATCCAGGGATAAGATCTACTGATCAATCAAAAGACCACTACTAAGCTAAAGTTTAAGAGAAAGAGGAAACAAGACTGCCACATTTTTCTTCCCTTGGATAAGCCCACCTCCCATTCTTGGGGGTGTACTTTTCTTTCTTTTTTTTAATTTCTTTTTATTGATTTATAATCATTTTACAATGTTCTGTCACATTCCAGTGTAGAGTACAATTTTTCAGTTATACGTGAACATATATATATTCATTGTCACATTTTTTTCTGTGAGCTATCATAAGAACTTGTATATATTTCCCTGTGCTATACAGTATAATCTTGTTTATCTATTCTATAATTTTGAAATCCCAGTCTATTTCTTCCCACCCCTGCCCCCTTGGCAACCATAAGTTTATATTCTATGTCTGTGAGTCTATTTCTATTTTGCATTTATGATTTGTTTGCTTGTTGTTTTTTTTTGCTTGTTTTCTGTTTTTTGGTTTTTGGTTTTCAGTTTTCGGTTTTTGGGTTTTTTTTAGATTCCACATATGAGCAATCTCATATGAAATTTTTCTTTCTCTTTCTGGCTTACTTCACTTAGAATGACATTCTCCAGGAGCATCCATGTTGCTGCAAATGGCATTATGTTGTCGGGTTTTATGGCTGAGTAGTATTCCATTGTGTAAATATATCACATCTTCATTATCCAGTCACCTGTTGATGGACATGTAGGCTGTTTCCATGTTTTGGCTATTGTAAATAGTGCTGCTATGAACATTGGGATGCAGGTGTCATCCTGAAGTAGGGAATCCCACTCCTGGACATATATCCAGAAGGAACCCTACTTTTCTTTTACTAAATAAAACTTTTAAGATTTTTTGCTACACAATAATCTCTGTCTCTCATCTGTAATCTTATCTTTCAGGTAAGACAAGGACTGAAGCCTTTTCCCCTTTCCATTTTGGGGAAAAGGTTGATTATAAAGACTTAGAAAAAAGTAATATTTTGATGTCTTTTTTTAGTGTAACTGTGCTAATATATGAACATATATTTTAAGAAGAAAGTTAAATATCATAAATATTTAAATACAATATAGGAATTAAAAAAAAAACTCAAGCAAATTTCTCTAGTCCAAAATAGTTATGCTGCTTGACTTCACAAATTGCCAGTTCCAGAAAATGTCTATGGAAAGAAATTAAAATATATATATATATACACACACACACACACACAATGTCTTACGCTCACAAGGACATGTATTGTTATTGTCAAACTGTCACATGTCAAATGAGGGTGCAGTTACCAGAAATTAATTGGGTAAAAAATTATTGGAAAATAAAATGGAGATGCCTCAAAAGACCAAAAATAGACTCACCATATGATCCAGCAATCCCACTCCTGAGCATATATCCAGGGGGAACCTTAATTCAAAAGATACATACATCTCAATGTTCATAGCAGCACTATCTACAATAGCCAAGTCATGGAAACAAACCAAATGTCCATCAACAGATGACTGGATAAAGAAGCTGTGGTATATTCATACAATGAAACACCACTCAGCCATAAAAGAATTAAATAATGTCATTTGCAGTAACATGGATGGTCATGAAGATTGTCATTCTAAGTGAAGTAAGCCAGAAAGAGAGAAAAATCATATGATGTCACTTATATGTGGGATCTAAAAACAAACAAAAACAAAACAAAATGAAAAACAAGAAAACTTATTCACAAAACAGAAAGAGACTCACAGACATAGAAAACAAACTTATTGTTACCAGAGGGGAAGGTGGTGGGAAGGAATAAACTGTGAGTTTGATATTTATAGGTACTACTATATATATATATATATATATATATATATATATATATATATATATACACACACACACATATATATAATAAAAAACACATCTATACTGTATAGCACAGGGAACTATATTTAATATCTTATGATGAAAAATAATATGGTGAAAAAGAATACAATAATAGATATATGTATGTTCATGTATGACTGAAGCATTATGCTGTACAGCAGAAATTGACACAACATTGTAAACTGATTATATGTCAATAAAAATATATTTAAAAATTATTTACCTATTTCAGTACATTTTGGTGGAAAGTGTACATTCAGTTTTATGTCAAACCATCTCTTTTTATAGCTATTAGGTATTTGTTTCTTTAGAATCCTAAATCTGATAGTGAATGAGTTAAGTGTTAGCCAGCTAAAAAATGTAATTGATTTGATTTAGGTAAATATATCATGATGAAAATGGCAATGAAAAATTGTCACCTACTATCTGCTCTACAAGGAATGAGTCAGTAGTCACTGCAGTTGTTTGACCTTCAATACATCCTGAAATGAGTTCAGGGTGGAGATCAGAAATAAGGCATTCTGTGCTCTGGGTAAAACTGTCAAAACAGGTCTTCAGATAGTTATATAATTTCAAGAGAAGATTTTATGAGCCTAAATTCTTGCATCTTCTCATATTCAGAAAACCACTAAAATCAATGGAGACATCTGGTCCTAGTGAGTAGCGGCAACATTCTGCCAAAATTAGTGCTTGATTGCAGGTATTACTTTTCACTGAAATCACATGTATAGTGATTTCCCCTCTTACCACTTTAGAGTAATTCCTTAGAGCTATCTGAGAGGTTGTCTTCTGGGCTTTAGTCCTCATTTTGCCCCAAATAAAATTTAGCTCACAACTCTTGTGTTGTGCTTTTTTTATTCAGTCAATAACAATATAACTTTAAGTAAATAAAAATTGTTTTTGCCTTCCAAATATCTTCCATTTGAAGGTTAATATATAATTAAAACACTTTATTTCATTTTGTCTTCCTAAATGTTATGGATAGTCTACTCTTGTTGTTGTTAAAAAATGCATAAAATTTCTATAATCCTAAATTAACAATGGTTTTCTAGCTATCTATCATAATCATTTAAACACTATCTCAAACTATTTTGTATATATTTTAATAATTCTAAATTTATGGAGAATAAACTACACATATAATATTTAACATAAGTATTCACTTAAAAATAGGACATACTCCAAAATGAATATAAACACTAAAAAATAATACCAGATTTCTTTTTTCTTGTGTGTGATTATGTCACATCAACTTCATCATTTTGGTTAGTTCATTAATCATTCTTTTATCAAAGTTATATTTGTCTGTCAGGAACTAGGCTGGGTAATGTTTTACAAAGATGACTGAGACCTGAAACAACTACATAACAAAATAATTAGTTTCAATGTCTTTGAAACCAAATACATTTTCTTGTCAGATAATAGATTCTGGACTCATATAGGAAAGAATTCAAGAGCAAGGCATAGTCAAGTGAAAGCAAGTTCATTTAGAGAGATACACACTTCATAGACAGAGTGGGGGCCATCTCACTCAGAAGGCAGAGTGACTTAGGAGATGCATACTCCATAGCCAGAATATGGTATCTCAAGAGGTGAGAGGGAGAGAGATTGAGAGCTGCAGGCATTTAGTTCAAACTAAAAGTGGATACACATTCCACAGACAGAGTGAGGGCCACCTCAGAAGGCAAGAGGGAGAGAGAGTGAATACAAGGTGCAGAATTGTTAGTTTTTGTGGGCTTGCTAATTTCATATGCTAATGACTGGGAGTGTGTATCTATGGAGTGTGTATCTCTCTAAATAATCTTGCTTTCACTTGACTGTGCCTTGTTCTCAAATTCTTTCCTGCACTAGGCAAAACCTATTCTCTGGCAAAAAGAGGATAACAGTTAGGTAGTATAGGGTAAAATCCACATTTGGTAATAACTTTTTATACAAAATAGAAAAAGCCCAATCCATGAAATAAAAAGAAAACATAAATTTAACTTAATTAAATTTAAAAATCTCTACTGTAAAAATAATGCTAAGAGCATGAAAAGAATGGGAGACACATATGTGATAAAAGACTCATTTTCAAGTTACACAAAGAACTCTTAATACTCAATAAGGACACAAAAACTACTAGAGTTGATCGAAAAATTCAGCAAGTTAGCAGGTTACAAGATTAATGCTCAAAAATCAGTTGCATTTCTTTATACTAATGATGAATCAACAGAAAAAGAAAGTAAAGAAACAATCCCCTTTAAAATAGCACCCAAAGTATTAAAATATCTAGGAATAAACCTAAGCAAGGAGGTGAAAGAATTATACACAGAAAACTATAAACCATTGATGAAGGAAATAAAGACTTTAACAAATGGAAAGATATTCCATGCTCTGGATTGGAAGAATCAATATTGTTAAAGTAGTCACACTGCCCAAGGCAATCTACAGATTTCATGCAATCCCTATCAAATTACCCAGGACATATTGCACAGAACTAGGACAAATCATAATAAAATTTATATGGAACCATCAAAGACCTAGAGTTGCCAAAGCATTACTGATGAAAAAGAACGGGGCTGGAGGAATAACTCTCTCAGACTTCAGACAATACTATAGAGCTACAGTCATCAAGACAGCATGGTATTGGTACCAAAACAGACATATAGACCAATGGAACAGAATAGAGAGCCCAGAAATGAACCCACAAACTTTGAGTCAACTAATTTTTGACAAAGGAGGCAAGAATATACAATGGAATCAAGACAGTCTCTTCAGCAAATGGTGTTGGGAAAACTGGACAGCAGCATGTAAAGCAATGAAGCTAGAACACTCCCTTACACCTTACACAAAAATCAACTCAAGATGGATTAAAGACTTAAACATAAGACAAGATACTATCAACCTCCTAGAAGAAAATATAGGCAAAACATTATCTGACATACATCTCAAAAGTTTCTTCTAGAACAGTCTACTCAAGCAATAGAAATAAAAGCAAGAATAAACAAATGGGTGCTAATTAAACTTGTAAGCTTCTGCATAGCAAAGGAAACCATAAGTAAAACAAAAAGACAATGTATGGAATGGGAGAAAATTTTTGCAAGTGAAACCGACAAAGGCTTGATCTCCAGAATATATAAGCAGCTCATATGACTCAATAAGAAACAACCAAACAACCCAATCCAAAAATGGGCAGAAGACCTAAACAAGCAATTCTCCAAGGAAGACATACAAATGATCAATAGGCACATGAAAAAATGCTCAATGTCACAAATTATCAGAGAAATGTAACTCAAACTACAATGAGTTATCACCTTACACCAGTCAGAATGACCATCATTCAAAAGTCCACAAATGACAAATGCTGGAGAGGCTGTAGAGAAATGGGAAACTTCCTACACTGCTGGTGGGAATGCAGTTTGGTGCAGCCACTATGGAAAACTGTGGAGATTCCTCAAAAGACTAGGAATAGACTTACTGTATGACCCAGGAATCTCGCTCCTGGGCATATATCCAGAAGGAATCCTACTTCAGGATGATACCTGCACCCCAATGTTCATAGCAACACTGTTTACAATAGCCCATACTTGAAAACAGCCTAAATGTTCATCAACAGATGACTGGATACAGAAGAGGAGGCATATGTATACAATGGAATACTATTCAGCCATAAAAACTAACAACATAATGTCATATGCAGCAACATGGGTGTTCCTGGAGAATGTCATTCTAAGTGAAGTAAGCCAGAAAGAGAAAGAAAAATACCATATGAGATCATTCATATGTGGAATCTAAAACAAACGAACAAACAAACAAATCATAAATACAAAACAGAAACAAACTCATAGACATAGAATACAAACTTGCAGTTGACAAGGGGGTCGGTGGTGGGAAGGGATAGACTGGGATTTCAAAATGTAGAATAGGTAAACAAGATTATACTGTATAGCACAGGGAAATATATACAAGATCTTATGGTAGCTCACAGAGAAAAAAATGTGACAATGGATATATATATGTTCATGTATAACTAAAAAATTGTGCTGTACACTGGAATTTAACACAACATTGTAAAATGATTATAAATCAATAAAAATTTTTAAAAAATCAATAAGGAAACAAATTGCACAGATAAATAATGGGTAAATGATTTAAACAGCGCTTCACCAAAGGAGATATACAGATGGTAAGTAAGCATATAAACCAATGTTTTTAGGGCATTTCAAGTTAAAACAATGAGATATCACCCTATACCTGTTAGAATGGCTAAAATTCAAAATGTAACAAATGCTGATGAAGGTGTGGAGCAACAGAAACTCTCCTTCATTAATGATGGAGATTGAAAATATACAGCCACTTTGGAAGACAATTTTCAGTTTCTTATAAAACTAAACATACTTTTGTTAATCCAACAATCACAGTCTTTGATATTTATCCAAATGAATTGAAAACTTATGTCCACACAAAAACCTGAACACAAATGTTTATATTATCTTTTTTTTTTTATCATTGCCAAAACTTGAAATTAGCCAAGTCATTCTCAAAAGACAGATGAATAAGTTGTGGCACATTCATATAATTCAATATAATCAGTAACAAAAAAGAAGTGAGTTATCAAGTCACAGAAACCTATGGAATGAAAGAAACCAATATGAAAAGTCCATATCCTAAATTGTGAACCTATTGATAATAAATATTTATAAACACTAATGCATAGGCCTGTGCTTGTCTTTACATATTAACAATATTGACTGCAGCCCTCCATTAAGGAAATGTTATGGGGATGGTGGGGGCACCCATGAGAGCCCCTTGCAACACTCGGCCCCTGACACAGATGCCAAGCTCCAGCTCCACCATGGTGAAGGGATGGATTACTCAGCACCCCTGTGGCTATGTGCTGCAGGCTGAACAACAAGATATCATGTTTGATTTTTTTTTGTGTGTGGACAACAATGTGGAAGCTAAAATTGACCTATTTTTATGTAAAGCTTTTCTATTCTTCAATTTTTAATAACCCTTGGAAACCAGTGGAAAAAATCCATATTATACAGCATTCTGGAAAATATAAAACCATAGAGATAGTAAAAAGAACAGTGGTTGGCAGGGACTTGTTGGGGAAGGGATGAAGGAATTAAAAGTTTCAGCACAGGAGATTTGTGGGGCAGTGAAATTATTCTGTGTGACAAATGTACAATGTACAATAAACTATTAAATATTGGTCAAAATCCATAGAATATATAACACAGAAAGTAAACCCTAATGCAAACTATTAACTTTATTTAAAAATAATTAATCAATATATGTTTAGCAATTGTAACAAATGTACCAAACAAATACAAGGCACAAATAATAAGATGAAGTGTGTGTGGGAACAGAAGGAGTACATGGTAACTCTTTGTACTTTCCAATTAGTATTTCTGTAAACCTTAAACTGGCCTAAAAACAGGCTATTAATTCTTTTTAAAAGATCAAGTAACAGTTCAGAGGAAAGTGAAAAAGCATATAACTCTATGTGAGGATTAGGTGAGAGTTTTCATCAAATTCTTAGCTCAGTACATGATAATTATAACTGTCAGGACTGGATTTTTGTGGTGGGAGTTATGGTGAATATGATAATGATGATAAGGAAAAAAGATATCTCTAGATAAATGTGATTTAGTGCCAATTTACAAAGAAGCCCCCAAACTCAGAAGGATAAATAAATACTTCTGACAGTTAGAAATTGCATACAACTATGTAGAAAATTTCTACCAAAATATGTTATTTGAAGTGAGATTGGAAGGCTAAATAAATCTGACCAAATAAATCAGGAGATTTTCAGATAAGAAATGGCATTTGCAAAGCAATGGGTACGTCCTAAACAGTGGCAAATTTGGAAAACCGACTAGTAAACTTGGCTTAATCACTGGATTCATGGCAAAAAAAAAAAAAAAAAAAGAAAAGAAAAGAAAAGAAAAAGAATCAGCAAGCCAATAGTACTTTAAAGATAATCTACAAATTATTACTTGATTTAGGCATTAAAAACCTTAAATGATGAGTATTGGAATTCTTTTATAATAATTAGCTGTTTGCTTTATGTATTGTATTAATGAGTTATTGCAGAAGATTTGTGGACTGCTTATCTAGTGTGTTGTGAGTTTATGAAAGTACATTATTTTAGATGTGATTTTGGAGTAGGAAATTTAGCATTAATAGTGGCTAGATAAAATTACTCTAGAAATATTTAGCTATATGAGTAATTCAGGAAATTTTTACAGACTATTTGAACACAGAAAAAAAGAGAAATATTATGTTTTCCCCATTTTCTCCATCAAAAATTTTACGGAATGAGAATGAATGAGCTGAAGTTTTTATATTACTTAAGTTGATATTAATCTTAACTTTAAATATAACCACTGAAGAGGCATGAGTGGACAGTTTTTGGATGGTTTAATGTAAAGATATGTGCCTGAGAAACGACTTCTGAGGTTTATATGACAAAAGCACTCTCCATTTATGCATGTGCAATCAGAAATATTGAATAGCTTTTTTCCTGTATTATGTCAGATATTTCACTGTATTTTCTAGATCAGTAAGTCATGAAAACCTTTCTTAGCTACACTTTTGTAAAGACTCCCTGTAACATACAATTTCCTGATAAAAATCAATAAAAGAAATGCAAGTCAATGTTAGAAATCTGCTTTAAATCTGAAATTTTTTTATAAATTTTTACTGTGTTGTTTAAAATGTGTTCTGTTTCTTATACTTTATTATTAAAATGCATTTGTTATTTATTTATTTTTATTCATAATTTCTTTATTGTATTATCTTTTCCAAAGTAAAATGCTGTCAGCTTCCAAATTGTTGAGTTTTTGTTTTCTCTTTTTATTTTTAAACTAAATTCTATTAAGACCCTAATAGCAGTGATAAATGATTCAAAGATCATAAGGTGATTGATGGCTGCCTATAGGTCTGATAATGACACAGTCTGGAATGAAAATACAACTTATCTGGTGTGAAAAATATAGTTGTCCCTAAGGACACTAAAGTATCAACGTGTATTTGTAGAAAGTAGCTGCAGTGATTATGGTTCACAGTTACCACAGTTAAATTTAGTCTTTGAGGCACTATTTATTAACCATCCCAAGTACTTTTTTTTATAATATCCATAAGCAGAATTCGTGGTCATCCAAGAGAGACCAAACATGTAAGTTACTATATCAACTTCTAAAAGTTAACGAGTAGCCTGGGAGTTATGATTTACTGTCAGTCCACCAAGAAATGTCAGTGCCCTGAAATAAGAGGAGGCAAGTGTCATCTAGCTGGATTTGTGAACTTTTCACTTTGCCATTCAGTAGACAGCAAACAGAAAATTAGTCTATAAATAATTGAACTTGATTTTTTTTGAAAATCTATCACAGCATGTTAAAAGCAACTTTGTTCTTGAATTACCCCTTCACAATATTAAATAAATCAAGCAGCCTTTAAATAATGCAACATGTAGGGCAACAGATAAGAAGGTTTAATAAACATAAGAGAAGACTGTAGAAAATACACACCATGTGTGATTTTGTTGTAGTTTCTTCTGAGAATTTTTTTTTTTACTGAGGCATTATTATGACAGTAAAAAGATTGGCAAGAACCCAAATGTCCATTAGTACCCAACAGGCTAAGTCCATCATTGCACAGCCACCAGTGGAACAGCACATGGGCCAGGAGAGGGCGCTGCGCTGCGTTAGAGCCGAGTTGGGAGGAAGGGACCAAGGCTCCTGCCCACCTTGGCCTGGGGAGCAGTTCTCACAGAAGGCCCTGGGCCTTGATTCTTGTCTACCCCAGTGCAGGTGGAAGAAGGAGCCCCAGATACTAGCAGTTCAAGCAGACAGGATGAACAAAAGGAGCAGAGCGTCAGACCTGGCTGGTGCTCCGTGTACTCAAAATGATACAAACCAGCAGATGGAGGTGCTGAAGAGTAAGGCCCTGAAGCTAGTTCTTAGGGCTCAATGAAGGGGGCCCATTCTTTGTCATCTGGCATACGATGCAGGGACAGACAGACAGGAGATAAAAGCAACAACCTTCACTGTCCTGGGCGGTCTATCAGCAGTCATTCCTAGTCGATGCATTCCATGACATGCTGTGTGTGTTTTTGTGTTTGTGTGTGTGTGTGTGTGTGTGTTTTGTTTTGCTGTAAATTTAATATTAACTTTTATTTATCAAAACAGCTACAGGATGCATAAATCAATAGACAGCAAAACACTGAATTTGTTTGGATGATCTTAGAAATGTTGCTAAATATAAATCCAATTTTTAAATGCCTATTGTAAGTATACTGTTTGCAAAATGATGTTTCAGTATTTAGGAAAATGATAAATTTTTGTAAATAAACATTTTTAATATGATTTTCTCTGTTTTGTTAAATAGAAGAATATGTTTCTCCTTCTTAAGAATGAAATAGAGTTACAAATAACTCAGTGGTTCATAAAGATATAAGAAAAGATGAAGGGTGAAATGTTATTTCAATAAAAGCTCTAAGTAATTCTTCCAAAACTGTTCTGGTCAGATATCCAAATAAACAGACTAAGTTTTTAGGTAGTTTTAAAGATCTATGTTCATAACACTACAATGTTTTATTTTATGCTTTTTGTATTTTGACATCTATAATATAGAATAAAATATACAACTTACCTCTGACATTTTAAAAGTATGATCAGTTTGGGTATTTACTATAAAATCAAAATTTGGGGGGATAGATAATTATAATATTTTAAGCAACTAAAAGTCAGATGAAATAAAGTGCTGCATGGCAATAAACATATACAAAGGGAACATTAGTTTGTGTAATTAGATTTATTATTTTTAAAAAATTTCAAACTTACAGACAGTTGTAAGAATAGTACAAATAACTTTGATATTCCTGAACTAGTTAATAGTGAATTACTGATATGATGCCTCATTACTCAAGAATACTTGAGTGTATATTTCTTACAAAGAAAGACATCTTCATACATAGCCTTGTAGAACCATCATAATCATGAAATTAACATCAGGAAACTGCTTTAAGAATCTGGAATTGTCTTATTCCTAATCAAACTTTTAATTTATTTACTCATGAATACTGATCCTTTCCATGAATACCTATTTTAATTATTGGTCATAATCCCTTATCGTTATTTATTTTGATAATCAGAGTCTCCCAGATTTAGACCAGTGCCCCTTCAAGGCAGCTTCTGTGTGACTTTGACTTACTTGTACCATCCTTGGAGCACATTCTTATTTATGCACACACATAGACACAAAATACTCCAGATCACTTTGTAACTTTTTGCCCCAATTCTGGAAACAATCATTTCTTCAAGGAACCTTGCTTCCTTTAGGAGGAAACGGTATTTATAAAACACTATCAGGGTGCATGTTGTGCTCTCTGTTATTGGGTCACTGCTCCTCCATCTCTTCAGTGGACAAATCCAGGGAATATATGAATGCACATGCACACACATACACACACAGATAACTCTTTCTTCACTTAGGGTGGATTTGCTCCCTGATAAACCCATCACAGGTTTTAAATATTATAATCTGAAAATGTATTTAATACAACTAACATCAAAATCATAGCTTATTCTAGTTTACCTTAAATGTATACAAAACACCTACATCAACGTGCAGTCAGGCAAAGTCATCAAACACAAAGCCTATTTTATAATAAATTTGTTGAACATAACAAGTAGTTTACTGAATAGTACGTTGAAAGTCAGAAGAAAAACAGTTGTATGAATCCAGAAAGGCTGTCAGTGTTTTTGTTGTTTACCCTCATGATTATGTGGCTGAAAGGGAGCTATGACTTGCAGGGAAGCCCAGCTTCACAAGAGAGCATCAAATCAGACTGAACATCATTAGCCTGGGAAATGGTCAAAATTCAAAATTCAAAGTACGGTTTCCATTGAATGTGTGTCACTTTCAAGGCATCATAAAGTCAAATAATCTTATGTAGTCCCATCCTAAGTTGGGCACCACCTATGTGTATATATGTATACAATTGACCTCTGAACAACTTGGGTTTGAACTGCTAGGTCCACTTATAGGAGGATTTTTTTCCCCAATAGTAAATACTACTCTATTAAATGATCCATGGTTGGTTGAATCTGCAGATGTGGAATCACAGATACGAAGGGCTGACTGTAAGTTATAGTTGGATTTTCAACTGAATGGAGGTTCAGCACTTCTAACCCCCATGTTGATGTTGTTTGAGGGTCAATTGTGTGTTTGTGTGTGTTTATATATAGATGCACATACATATCCACTTATTTATGAATAAATATGTAGTGTATATAATTTATACATGGAAACACTTACATCCATATATGCATATATGTGTATACATATGTATATGTATATGTTATGTGGGTATATAGATAAATAGATAGATAGATATAGATCACAAAATGTACCACTACAAATTCACATTGATATCTCCGGTTCCTATCTAGTACCACAATATTTGTTTTAGCTTTATCCCATGACGTACTTAGGCAATTTTTCTGTAACAGTATTGAAACTGGCTATAATTATCTTCAATCAGTTATCTTTTTCTGACAAATCGCATTGTATATAGTCAATCTCCCATTGCTGCTTCTGCACATGTTCCTTGTGAAAATATCCTCCTCAGCCTACTCAGGTTTTATCCTTCTGCATCTTGTATTATAATTCATATGTGGCTACATGATACCTAGCAAATATGGGGATAATTGAGAAGATGAATTATGGTGGATAATATGGCTTGTTGGTCACCATTTATTTCAATGTTCTTCTAACTTGCTTTCTTCAATGGCAAAGTTGAAAACCTAAAAACAGCATTTCCAAGATTATTTGCAGTGATTTGACTGCCGCCAAATAGATGTACTTATGAATTTTGGCAAATGGAAGGCATATTTTGGACACCACAGGTGCATATCATGATGGAGGTATTTATTCTGTGTTTTTCTCTCTTAGCTTCCCAGCACTTATCTCAGGATGATGCTTCCACTGCTAATCATGACTGGCTTAGATAGATTGTGTCTATTTAGTCATAGTACTGGAGCCAGAGTTTGTAATGGTAGCTTCCAGAGTGAAGGATATGTCATAGCTGTCTCAGTTACTTGGTTCTTCATAATAATTTCAAAGCCACTTCTAAAATTCAAAGTAGAATTTGTTTCTTTGGTATTCCTAATGCTGTTATAATGCACCTATTGTGTTTATGAGGATATCTATCTGCTGAAATTTAGAATAGTAGTCGGAATTTCATCTATTTTACAAACTGATATGCCCAAACACCTGAAACAGTGTTTGGTTCTAAGACTGCTTGAAATGATAATGTAAAACCTGAACATAATCACTTTTAACAGAATTTCCTTTTTTAAAGTGTCCAGCACAATTAGAAATCAGTCCATGTCACTCAGTGTGCATTCCTCATTTCATTGTAACAGGCTTTGGAGCTGTTCAAGCCACTTATTTCAAGAAACCAGTGATAAATTGTGGACTACAAGTATATGAGTTTCTAATGCTGTGTTATCTATCAATCCATAAATCTGGGCATATGCAGGATTCTATTATTATTTGGAAGTTGTCTATGGAAAGTCAAGTTCTATCAAATTTGCATTGTGGTAGTAATTTACATGAGTATTCAGCTTGCAGTGCATCTACTCTTGCCGCTGTGATACTTTTCCCTCAAAACACACTAAGAAGGCTGAGAAAAATTTATTTTGATATGTTGCCTGAAGAAGAAACAATTGGCTTTGATTTATGGGTTCTGCAGATATTCTGGTTCAGGCTGGAATTAGACTACTGGAACATTAAAACCTCACTTAATGATGTTCTTGAAAGATAAGAATAGAGCTTCTTCTTCTTCTTTTTTTTTTTTTTTTTGTTGGCTGAACTTCAAGTTTTATATATTTGCTGTCCATTTTGGAGGGGAAATTGTCCAGTAGTACTAATCTACAATGATTCATGGACAATTACTTACTGTTTTGTAAACAATCTGGAGTTTATAGCAATCAAGAAGGGAGAATTGGTTACAAGGAGATTTAGTTGATGTGGGTGGAAATTCATTTTAGAATAAGACTATTCCCTTCAAATTTGAATGTTTACCAATTCTTGTAAAAATCAGATGGACATAGAAGACCTATTCTGTGGACTGTTTTAACAATTTTATAGAGTCTTTGCTTTAGATTAGGCATTGCTCTATATCTA
Organism: Vicugna pacos; assembly: GCF_048564905.1. Classification (NCBI taxonomy): domain Eukaryota; kingdom Metazoa; phylum Chordata; class Mammalia; order Artiodactyla; family Camelidae; genus Vicugna; species Vicugna pacos. Next base: position 38,053,059 of record NC_133000.1, read on the forward strand.
GGGATACAAATATCAGATAAAACAGATAAAAATGCCATAGTTCATGCAACCTTCATATAGTTGTGAAAGGAGATAAATAAGGGACACCATCAACATTAAAATATGTAATATTAGATAATTAGTATTAAGGAGATAAGCAAATGTTAAAAGTGGCTATAATGTTATACAGGGTGATTAATGTAGCTGAGCAAAGACTAGAAGGTGGTAAGAGAGTAAATTATGCTGCTATATATATAATATATATATATATATGTGTGTGTGTGTGTGTGTGTGTATACATACACATATTTCCTTCCAGCAAAAAGAAGAGTGAGTACAAATTCTCTGAGAAAGAGTAATTTTTGACATGTTCCAGAAACATTGAGAAAGCCATTGTGACTTAAGCAGAATGTAAGGCAAGAGGAATTTAGTAGAACATAAAATGAAAGACTAAAATGGTTAGCTAAATCACTTTTATTTTGAAGGTCATTGAAAGATATTTGGTCTTTTTCTCTGAGTGATGTGGGAAACTGAATATAAATTTTTGGGCAGAGAAGCAATCTGATATAATTTAATTTTTACAAGACTCATACTGGCTACTATGTGGCAAGAGAGGTAAAATGACAGAGATAAATTGGCAAACATCCAGGTAAGGGATGGTGACAACTTAGATCTTTGTGTGAAGGATTTGAGAAGAAATGATCAGTTTTTGAGTTGTGATTTGAAAGTAGAACCAAGAAATCTTACTGAGAAATCTCTCACCCTCTCTTCCTGTCCCCAACATGAATGTTCCTTCATGGGATTACAGGTATTTTTGCCACAAGACTCAGATAGTGATTATCTATGGACTCAACATGGACTTCCTTTCAAGTAAGCTAAGTTGGCCATATCTACTGTCAGGTATACAATCTTCTAACAATTAGGCTAATGTATGACACTACTCTGGACATGGATCAGTCTGTTACCTGTATTGGATTCTTTCAGTAAGAAAGATGTGAAGTTAAATATTTAATCTGGCCATGAATTTGCATTTGCTGCCCACTATACTTCTCCAACACCTTGGAAAATTGCTGAAAGCCTCATTGATAGTCACAATATACCAAACAAAATTGCTTTTGAGTATAAAATATTATTTTATATCAAACTATAAGAGAGTGGCAGATGACCATGTGTCTCATCAATCAAAAGCAGCTGCTCTTAAAATAATTTGTATTGGTCTATTATTGAAGAATATATTCTCATGTTTGTATTCTTTTGTATTTTGTATGATTCTTGATATCATTTATTTCTTCTTGAATGTTATGCTTCTAGTCCTTGCTTCTTGATAGACACATGATTGGTAGATCTGGAGAATCAATAACGTTTAATAAATGAATAATTTTCAATGACTTACAAATCTTACTCCAACCTAATTTTCCAATGAAAAATAGTGCTAATCCAAACATATATGCATTCTCCACATGCCTATATTTTAATCGTTGATTTAAATCTTTAAAATTGCAATTCTACTAATAGGTACTTTCTCAGAGATCTATGCAGAAAGACTAACAAGGCTAACTTATCTTCCTTTCCATAGATAATGCTTCTTTACTAAATCTAAGATTTGTTAAATAGCATTACAAAAAATTCTGGAATATAAAAAAATATTTCAAGACAGTAGTATAAATAAAATAACAAAAATATTAATCCAAAATTAAGATAGAAAATACAGAAAGCTAGTCCCAAATCATGATAAATGTAAAACAACTTATTCACTTAAATATATTTTTATAAATTTTTAAACATTTTGGTCCACAGATGATGTTGTGACCACACTTTGAAAATTGAAAATATATAACCCTTGAAATTACTGATCCCTTAATTTAAGTGTTTTACTCAAAAAAGTAATATATGTTATAAAATCAATTTACCAGCACCTGGAAGAGAAAAGGTTACTCTGAAGGATAAGATTACAACTGAGAATGATCATTCATTTGCTTAGTGACCTAGAGAATAATAGGCACTTTTTGCAGTTTTCTTTGTTGGAGGAGTAGTACTTATCTGCCTTTGCCAGCAAGTTTGCCTCCTGGCCAGTCAACAGGGGATATATTCTGGTCTATTTTATGGAAGTAATTTATCCTTGGAATTAGTTAATAACGTCAATGGCTTTATAAACTACAAGTCCTATCAAACTAATCTGAACTTGATCAATCAAGGGGAAGAATAGATGCAATCTTTCTTGACATGAGCAATGATTTTGGTGCTACTGCACATGAAATATTTCTCAGTAAACTGGGAAAACATGTACTTTAACAAACCCTAACTTTTAGTTGAATCCACAACTCTTTACTTGATCAATTCTTAAAAAAATATATATTCACTGTCTTTTTGTCAAGAACAATAAATAATAAGTGTAAAGGGGAAAAGGAAGTGATTTTTTATATGTAAAATGAATCTAATTTTAATGACTAACAATAATGATATTATCAATTATATTTTGGGCTGTGTTGGTTACTTTACATGAATAACATTCATTGGTATGCATTGACCTAACCATGTGTGTTAGTTATTATCATAAGGCAGCTAACTTCATTCCTGCCTGGGAGCCAAAATTTGTAAACTATGGTTTCTCTAGCTCCTAAACTAATGCATATTACATCCTATTCTATCACTTCCCAATGCATCGTTTTAAATCTGTTTTTGATATTGTTTCCCTCTGTTGAAACAAAATGATGCTGTACTTTCTCAATATATTTATTGGTAGGGGTGAAAAAGTCTAATTTCTAGGCCACTCTGTTAACCTGTTGGCTAAATGAAATGTATATGTAAATATAGATGGCTTTGATTATCATGGAATAAACATGGGTTACATGTATAAGCTTGCATTTCTTGAGCCTTTTTTTTTCTGAGAACTTGACTTGCTTCCATATCTATAACAGAAATATTCATTCACTAGAAGTGAGTCCAAATCTGCAATTCTGATATCAAAGAATTATTTTACTCCATTTCAGAGTTGGAAGTTATATTTAAGGTTATTTAATGTAATCATCTTTTCTATGCTTGACTTTCCTCTATAACATTAAATTAAACTTCTTCAATTCAATTTAATTGAAATTGTATTTATTGAGTACTTCCTCTTTATCTGGCACTATGCTAGGTCCTAAATATACAAAGATACATCATGAGCCTTAAATGAGCTCACACTTTAGTGACACAATAGGAAAATATATAAATATAAATATAAAGTATATAACCCAAAAATTAATTTATTAAAAATTTCTACAAGATGTAATAGGAACATGGAGAACAGACTCCCTATTTCAGTCTGAGGAATTCAGGGAAGACTTTCAAATAGGCAGTTAACCTTGGAATTGGAAATAATGGAGAAGCAAGGGTTGGAGAAGAAAGCACAGAGGCTGAGAAGTAACTGGTTTCATAGACTGCATCACATACATGTAATGACAAAAAGCTCAATATATCTGAGCCATATCACTTGTCACTGAAAATCAAAATTTAAAAAAATCAAAATTATTTTGTCCCCAGTAGATTGGAAGGTCCACTATTCTAGCTTTTGTTTCCAGCAAAATATCTGTCAAATTGAGAATTTTTTTACAAAAAAAATTACCTGACCAATAAATTAGGAGCCATAAAATAATGGTGTATTTGAGGCCTTAAGTTTAGATAACCTGCTCTTAACATGTACGTAAAGTGAGAAAAAAAAGCAGTCTAAAGATGTATTTGATAAATACCAATATTGAAATGTGAGTAACAAAAGGAAAACCCATGCAAAGCCATGATGAAGAGTAGTTAGATATATTAGAGAGAGGAGGAGATATTAATGCAAAGGCAACTAAGAATGACAAATCTTTCAGGATGTGTGTGGGCAGAGTGGTGCCAAAATGTCAAGTAAGGTAAATATATTTGTTAGTTGTAATTGGTCAGATATAACTGAAAAGATATGGGGAGTTGTTTCATGAAGTGGGGTTAACTTAGGACATTGAGCCAAAGAGAACACAGATGGTAAGGAAATACATCAGGTAATCCTTAGAGTAATTTCGTAAGGTAGGTTCTATATAAAGCCCCCTTTTTAGAAATGAGAACACTATATTTAGGGAATTAGATAAACAACTAGAAATTTTCCAGCTAGTTATTTGTAGAGCTGAGATGTAAATCTAAGTGACTGACTCACAGCGGTGCATTGGACTTGACCCAAACTCACCAGTTACTGTATATCTGAAAGAAAGGTTTTGGTGGAAGATTTATTTCTAGTGTATTATTTTATGTATATATTATTAAAATCATTTAGTAAAAATATTGAGACTAATACTCAATGAGAGGCTGGTTAGCAAATATAAAGATCTTCCAAATTTAGATATTTTATATTTTACCTAGATTAACAAAATGTTTATGTATCTTCATAACTAGCTACCTACTGTATTTGCTCACCTTCTACTCCCATATATGCCCTTAAGGAATTTTTGGAAACCTTCTTTAATCATTGATCTAGCAGGTTTTTGACATTCATGCACTTATCATTAGACAGACCTAAGTCCTTCTTCCCTTATCAGATAATCATGCTCACAGTAACACATTGGATCTCTCTGATAATACCCAAAATTGGCTACACATAAGTCTTGTTCATCTTTTTCACAAAGGGTAATGTTTCCACCTTTATGTTGCAGCTTTTTTTGTGTATATTTTTTGTGTTTTGTATTATTGAAGTATAGTCAGTTTACAATGTTGTGTCAATTTCTGGTTTACAGAACAATACTTCAGTCATATAAGAATATACATATATTCATTTTTGTGTTATTTTTCACCATAAGTTACTACAAGAAATTGAATATAGTTCCCTGTGCTATACAGTGTAAAACTTGTTGTTTATCTATTTTATACATATTAGTTAGTATCTACAAATCTTGAACTCCCAATTTATCCTTTCCCATCCCCTTTCCCCCCTCCCAGTGACCATAAGTTTTTTTTAATGTCTGTGAGTCTGTTTCTGTTTTATGATAAGTTCATTTGTCTTTTTTTTTAATATTCCACATATAAGTGATGTCACATGGGTTTTTTTTTTCTCTTTCTGGTTTACTTCAATTAGAATGACAATCTCCAGGTCTATCTATGTTGCTGAAAATGACATTATTTTATTATTTTTTATGGCTGAGTAGTATACCAAAGCTTCTTTATCCAGTCATCTGTTGATGGACATTTAAGTTGTCTCCATGTCTTAGCTATTGTAAATAGTGATGCTATGAACATTGGGGTGCAGGTGTCTTTTCCAGTTAAGGTTACCTCTGGATATATGCCCAGGAATGGGATTGTAGGATCATATAGTAAACCTGTTTTTAATCTTTTGAGGAATCTCCACACTGTTTTTCATAATGGCTGCCTGAAACTACATTCTCACCAGCAATGTAAGAGGGTTCCACTTTCTCCACACCCTTTCCAGCACTTACTGTTTGTAGACTTTCAAATGATAGCCATTCTTACTGGTGTGAGGTGATACCTCATTGTAGCTTTGATTTGCAGTTCTCTGATAATTAGTGATATTGAATGTTTTTTCAATGCCTATTGGCCATTTGTATGTCTTCTTTGGAGATTGCTTGTTTAGGTCTTCTGTCCATTTTTGGATTGGTTTTTTTTATAATTAAATTGTATGAGATATTTATATATTCAGGAAATTAAGCCCTCATCAGCCTTTTGCAAATATTTTCTCCCATTCTGTATGTTGCCATTTTGTTTTGCTTTTGGTTTCCTTTGCTGTGTAAAAGATTACCTGTGCAGACTTGAACATGCAGCTCCACTACTCCTTGTGTTCAGAACCCCTTTCCCACAATAAGATACCTTGCACATTTTCCCTCTGTGCTCACATAGGCACCTCTCATCTGTATGGTCTGCTGTTGCCTATAGCAGGGTAACTATTAAACTTTTCCTTGTTCTTATACTTTTATTGGCTTCTCATAAATTATTTTACCAGCCCGTGTCACTGGCTTGCCATGTTGTTTCCCACAACAGAACTTACATTATATATTTATATATTTCTTGTATCTTAATACTATAAATAATATATCTTAATGCCTCTGGAATTTTTTTTGTATATGTTAATATACGACTATCTATCTACTTAATATTTTCAATTTTATTTGTCCAGAAAAATTTGCTGAATGTTGTTTCCCTTACTTTGGGATAAATGCTGTATCATATTTTCTTTATTTTGTTTAGGTATTATGTACATAAACAAAAAGGCACAAATCATAAAGTTACAGCTGGATGAATTTGCCTTAATTGAACCCACCTATGTAACCAGCATCTATCTCAAGAAATAGAATATTTACCTCACCCTTCAGGCCTCTCATGTTCTTCTTTCCAGTCATTAACCGCAAGGGTAAAAAAACAGATAATTTCCTCTATTTTTGTGATTTACACAAATGGAATCACATAGTGCACATTTTTGTGTGCTTAATTTATTTTGAACAAGAATATATTTGAGTGATTTATGCATTGGTGCATATTGTTGCATATGTTATGGAATTGTTCATTCTCATTGCAATAGATCATTACATATGTCATTATTTATCTATCCAACTGATAGTGGAATTTGAGCAGTTTTCAGCTTGGGGCTTTATGAGTTATGTTGATATTTACATGTAGTACATATTTTCATGTATATGTATGTATTTCTGATGCACATACAAATAAGAGTGGAATTAGTGGATCATGAGAAGTGCCTATGTTCAGCTTTAATGCTTCCAGTTTTCTGAAGCAGTTACATTAACTTAAAGTTCCACCAGAAGTGTATGTGACTTCCAGTTGCTCCAAATTATTGTCATAAATTACTTAGAATTTTTTATTTTTAGTCATTTTACTGGGTGACAGTAGAAATTCTTACAAGACTGAATCCATTATTTATTACATTTATGATAAATTGCTTCCCTTGTATTTCATCTGCTATACTTTACTCTTTCACCACATCTTTCTTACTCCAAATGAGGAAATCTCTCTACTTTTGAGTGATTACATTAGGGCCACCAGAATAATTCAGATAGTCTCTCTATTTTAGGCCTGTAATTTTAATTACATATATAAAATATCTTTACATAAGTACCTGAAATAGTGTTTTATTGAATAAAAAAAATGAGAATCTTAAGCAAATAGTTTGACTACCATACAAACTACTGTGTTAATCTTCAACCCTTTCAGGGATACTGACACAAGTGTCCCTTGACTTTTGTGAGACAGATGCCTTCATTACTCATGGCATAGCAAGCAGTATGTGTATTAGGTTGCTTGTGTACATTTCCCTTGTCCCAAGTCCCATGGGTGGCACACAGAGTGGCAGATGATATCTGCACCTACATTGGTTGGTTTGGATTTGGGAAAAACCCTGGCCACACAGTTTTCAAGCAGGTCACACACATCCAAGTTAACAGCAAATGAGCAAGACCTTCTTCCACCAAAAAGCATGTAGTTACAAAGTTGTCACACTGTGGTTGCTTTGATCTATTTAGTTGTCTATGTGACTGGTCACACAGATTGCTATAAGGAGTGGCAAACTCAATAAGAATGTGTAGGGACACTAAGGATCCACAGCAGGCTACCTCTCCCAACAAACTCCTTCACATAAATATTTAATCTGTACCATCTACTCACTTTCTCTTTTATAACCTTGCTGACTTCTTTTCCTCTCACTCATTCCACTTCAACCATCTTGCTATTTCTTCAAATGGCAAGCATATTATTCCCAATACAAGACCAACATAAGCCTAGTTCTTCCCAATAGAATTTTCTGCAAGGATGGGAATAATATGTAATGGGCACTATGTGCATGTGGATACTAAGCATTGACACACAATGAAACAATTACAATTTTAAATTTAATTAAACCTAGTCCATTTACATTTAAATAGCCCCTTGTGGCTAGTGGACTGTGCAGCTCTAAAAGTTTCATCTACTTGCAATAATCACAATAACCTTCCCTGAATATTTATATGCCTAACTCTCCTTTGCCCATGTTATACTTCTCAGTGAGATTTTTTCTGACTTCTTCATAGAATGCTGCAACTACCTTCCATCTCACTTCCAAGGTACCGTGCTCTCCTTTCTATTTTTTACTTTATAGCACTTATCACTTTGTGATATAGTATTTGAGTATAATTTATTATATTAATATTTATTTAAGGCTTTTGGGAGATATTTTATTGGTATCATTTTATTGTCTTTTCCCCATTGATTTTTTCCCCTGTTTTCTAAAATCAAATGTATTACTTTCAATTTTTTTCATGAAAACCATTCATTCTAAGTCTCTCAGGTTTATTAACTTATTATTACATCTGTTACCCCAAAAGGTAAAGACCCCAGTTCTTTTCATGCTGGAAAGATAATTTTACAGTCAGGAGATGGTGCATTGTGCAGCAAGTGATTTTTAAAGATTTATTTAGAAAAGAAAAACTTTACCTCCAAGAACAGGAGGTAGGCTGATCCAAGGGAGGAAAATTGGCAGTTTTTGTCTCCCTTTTCTCTTATATCCTCACTCAGAATTAGTCTCTTGGTTGATTGATGACTTTTGTCCCTGGAGTGCTTACTCATGTCTGGCCCCTTTGTGCATGTCCTCATCCATGGTGTACCCATAAAAACCCATGGGGGTCCTAAACTATATATATAAACTCATGGGGGCACTAAATTATATATAATGCAGTTTATGAGCATCAGGTTTTGTCCAGTTACATCCTTTCTGCTACTGCACAGTCGTGGCTCTCAGGTTCTAACAGGTTTCTTGCTGGCACTCACTTAGAAGTAAAGTCCCTTTATGCAGGAGGCAGGCATACTACCATCTTCCAGACCATCCTTCCTCTCCTCCACCTACCTGCCTGGTGCCCCTACATATATAACTACCTAACCCATCTAATATTCTCTTTTAAAATAAGCACATAAACTGTTAAGTAGGACATATGACTATGCATTTGTTAAAATCTATAAAAAGTAAAACTTAATCATATTCAAACTAAAAATAAATCAACAGATTTCAAGAATCTCAGCATGGAATGCTGAATATGACAAATGAATCCAATTGTATGACATAATTACATAGAAGACGGTGATGGGAAGTGTAATTTTGAAAACTGTTTGAATGAGTATAAGACTAATGGGAAAATAAAACTAAACAGAAACATTGTACTCTCTGATAAATTTGTTTCTTACAGGGATACAGGAATGCAGGTTATAAATTCTGAAATTATATGTACACTAGGGTTTAACAAATATGTAAATAATAGCAGACAATGGAAGCCAGATTTCTCACTATCAAAGTATGAAGGTACACCTAAGCAAACACAGAAAGCTATAACAAACTCTGTGGTGCTAGATTAGAGTCAGAGATATAATTAAAAATATATATTTCTTCATTTATATATACTGTATAGACTCATAAGTACTTTCCCTAAATATTGACAAATTTTACTGTATCATCAGAAAGATATTCATCATCAGATATATATAGTAATAATTATAGATATGCATGCACACATGTTTCAGCATAAGTACATATATTTACTAGTGCTAACTAAAAATTGGCACTTGCCATCTTACTCTACAAAGATTGGATCAAGTTGACACTTGCCATCTAACTCTGCTTGGATTAAATCACAAGCCACTGCAGCTGCTGACTAACACATTCTGAAAAGAGTTCAGGATGAAGATCAGGAATGAGGCACTCTATGCTCTGGGGAAACTGGTTGAACAGGACTTCAGATAGTGAGATATTTTCAGGAGACTTTATGAGCCCAAATTCTTACATCTCATATTTAGAAAAAGGGCCAAACTCATTAATGGTGACACCTGCTTCTCATGACTAGCAGCAACCCTCTGCCTAAGAATGTGCTTGACTGCATGTAGCACCCTCCTTACTGAAATTATATATAATACTGAGTTTCCCCTCTGCCTCTTTAGAACATTTTCTCAGAGCTATCTGTGGTGCTGTCTCCTGGACTATAGTCCTCATTTTGCCCCCAAATAAAACTTAAGCCACAACTCTCACATTGTGTGATTTTACTTCAGCTGACAGTTTTGGAAACCATAGAGGGACCCAGAGCAGACTTCTCTCTTTCACCTAAACTTTACAAGAAACCAGAGTTTTGTTACCAGCAGAGACCCTTTGTGCCCATTTGCCTTCTTTGGGAGTCCAGATGAATTTGGGTGAGTCTCCCCTGGTTCTTGGATCTCCCTTACTGGTTGATGGTCCTGAGATTTACTTGGTAGTGTATTCAGGTACCTGGTCCTCTAGTTGAGAGATACTGGTGAAAAATACCCATCCAGTAGAGGTGTGTTGGAGGGGTCTTGGTTGAAAGATATCAGGGAAATACCCACCTGGAGAAGATGTCCTAGGTGGGGCTGGTTGAAAGAGACCAAGCTCTGGACTAAGTGGTTAGGTAAGAGGCTGAGCCAACACTTTTCCCCAACTGACTACCTCAATAAAATTTATCAGGATAAAAGTGAAATTTTATCCTGGCAAATTCTACATTAAAAAGAGAAATAGAGTGTTTCAAACAGAGAAACAAGGGGCATCAGAAAACCAGCCTCTGACTAACACCCCAGCCAGATTCATGTATGGAGCTCCTACTTATAAGTACTTCCTTAATTGGGGAAATTATGCTAAAGGAGATCTCAATCTAAAATGGCAAAATTGGGATTATTTTGATATTCCAAAATTGTTATTTTTGTGTGCACAGTTAGAAAAAGCCAACCATAAGATCAAACAGACTGAGTGGAATGCTTACTTGATTGGTACTTAGAATCTTCTAAAAGAGAAAATAATGAAGGCACTTCTTTGCCAGAAAATGACAAGAAATTGCCTGAAACTGTATCAGAACTAAAAAATGCCACTAACACTGATACTGTCTCTCCCTCTGCTTCTCAGTTGTATCCTCTTCTACCTAAATTTCCTGGTTCAGATACTCTCTCTCTTTCTCTTTCATCTCTTCCACCTTCTGCTATTCCCTCTCCCGCAGTAAGGAGGATAAATGATCAGAGTTGAGTATAGACCCCTCCCTTTAAGGAAAAAATAAAAGCTATTACAGGAAGAGGTGAAACATCCTTGGTGTTTATGCACACACCCTGGACCAGAGCAGAACTTAGAACCTTGGCTAAGAAATTTACCAATCCAAGTAAGGATCCACTGGGATTTGCTAAGGAGTTTGAGCTAACCATCCAGACCTATGAGCCTGGGTTTTCAGATCTATATCAATTTGTTTCTGAAAATAAAGCAAAGGAATGGACAGTGAAGGCAGGATGGAAACAACCTCTAATGGACTCTGAATTACATATCCACAGGCTCACACTGAATACAAGGAACTAGCTAAAAAATTACTTGAATGTATTTTTTCCTAAAGCCTATAGACTGGACAAAGATTCAGCAGTGCGAGCAAAGACCTGATGAATCAATTCTGGTCTTTTATAAAAGTTTTAGGAAAAAAAAACTTTTAAGCAATATTCTGTGTTGACACCTGAATCATTCTCTAATCACCAAAATGATCTTTTAACTCTGCCTTTTTAGAAGGCTTAGATGAGGAATTAATTACTCTAGTCAAAAGATGATCTAGTCTGGTCTGCATTACCTACAATTGCCCTTGGTACATGGGCTGACCAACTTTTCAATACCATTCAAAATAAAGAAAAGAGGCTATCTACAGATATCATGAACCTTCAATTTGCAGCAATTAAGCACTCAATGCTAGTTGAAGGTTAACTAATCCCCATTCAATCTACAATCAAATTCAGAAGACCAAAGTTTACTTTTACTGTAGAATACCAGGGCATCAGAAAATAATTTTTAAGTTAAGAAGGAGAAGCCTAGAAGGAAAACTGGATTTTAGACTGGAATTATGAGTTAAACATTTATTAGAATTATGAGTTAAACAGAAAATTTACAAGAATAGGGCTACTCTGAGGGAACATGGGGAGTCTCCCTTCTCTTCTCTAATGCCCTAAGAGAAGTAGAAATGATTATACAAGGAGAAACAATTAAAGCCCTGATAGATACAGGGGCCATGTTTTAAGTTTTGAATGCTACAAAAAATAAACATTCTCTCCGTCAGAGTAATAACTCAGTACAGATGGTAGGGATTTCTAATACACCTATTAAGGCATTTAAATCATTACCTTTAGAATTCTTCTTAAGGGAACATAAAGGCAGGCACTCCTTTTTTCTGGTGGAAAGTGCTCCCATTCACCTGCTAGCAGAGATCTTTTGGAAACTTGTGAAGCTAATTTTTTCTTTACTTCTAAGGAAGAAATGTTTCTAGATCTGAAGGGCCAATCAGACTTCCTTTATCATATTTATATAATGTTGATGAGTCATGATGAGGATGATGCTGAACAAGACAAGTTGCTAGACTTAGTACCTAAGAATTATGGCCACTTGATTCTACCAACATTGAAAGAATACATTCTTCATCACTCATTGAAATATTTGTCATTCTGTAGTGCCAAATTCCCATACCTTACTGTCCATATTCCAAAAAGCAGTGAGTTCTTTTCTGTGATAGATTTCTATAACACATGCTTTTTAGTATCCCTGTACATCTAGATGATCATTATCTTTTTGCCTTTAGTTGAAATGAGAGTCAATATATATGTAGACAGGGCTATACTGAAAGCCCCACTTACTTCTTTTAGAAATTTTTTTTCATAATTCTGACAATGAAAGAAAAAGCCCTTCTAGGAGAACTTGTTTTTCTCTCCCTGTGCCTTAATACCAGTGCTCTCAGAAATATTTATCTCATCTAGACCATTTTTAATTCCTGAGACAGCAGGAAAGAAAAGAAAAAATGGAAGGAGCCTTTTAAATTTAGCTTGTTCCAATTGTTAAAACTAGTGAGATTTACAGAAACAGACTCATAGATATAGTAAACAATCTTATGATTACCGAGAGAAAGTGGGTGGAAAGGGATACATTTGGGAGTTGGAGACTTGTAAATGTTAGCCTCTATATATAAATAGATTAAAAACAAGTTTATTCTGTACAGGGAACTATATTCAATATCTTATAATGACCACTAATGAAAAAGTATGTGAAAATGAGGGTATATATATATATATATATATATATATATATATATATATATATGCATAACTGAGTTGTTGTGCATCAGAAACTGACATATTGTAATTGTACTTGTTAAAAAAAAATACTAGTGAATTTTATGTTGTAAAACCTGATTCATGACCAAGTTTAGAAAATGAAACTATGAGATCTCTGATTGTGTCTGTCTGAATGTCTATGTGGGTATTATATGTGTCTTTACCTTTGGATGATATTATCAAAATTAATTTGTAAATGAGCTGTACTTAATAGGCCTAAAGAAAGTAAGCATTTATATAAATTGTCAGAAATATAAAAGGAAACTGGCAAGAATGAATTTCATGCTCAAATGAACCTGGAATATTCAGTATGAAGTTAATATCTGGTATTAAATTTTGCTGATTTAATTAATATAGACATGTCTTTAGAGTCATTAACATTAAGTATAATGCCTTTGTTGTACATAGGTTTAATAGAAGTCAAATACGATCTTGTTATATCTGTTGCAAATTTGTCAGCAAGAGAAAACAATTGGTATAGTGAAATTTTTAAAAGTAAATTGAATGCAAATGAAATAAGAGCCTTTGGATGATACTTTAAGAGTAATATATTTTAGAAATATCTACTTAAAAAAAATCTCCAGATATTTGGTAACTTAAAATTGTTGTTGTTGTGCTAAATTAAGTTAAATGATGTAAGTTTATTGAATAGCTATGTTATTCCCAAATATAGTAAAATACTGAAACATTAATTACTGAATATTGGCTGCATTTTGCAGAGAAACAAATAGTATTGAGAACTATGAATAAATATTTTTAGTGCCAAAATGAGACATTTTCTATAAGAAAGTGTGTAATTATTAGAAATTATTATTGATATTTGTTTGACAATCTACAGAATACAAATGTAAAAGTAATTCATAATTGTTTACTTCTTAGTTTTCATTAGAGATTGAGGTTTTTAAGAGTTAAGGATTCTATTTTAAAAATTTAATTAAAGCTACAAGGAAAAATAAAGGAAATATTTCAGTATACAGTAGTAAATTATGATGTGTGATTCAGTAAAGCAGGTATGAGGAATGGAATTGCATTTTGTTAAGGAAAAATAAAAGTAACTTTGTCCTATAGCTAGTTGTTTCTGAATGGAGAAAAATAAGGAGGGAACTAATATGGATACAGAAAGTGATGAATGGTTTGTGGAAAGAAACCCTAAGAAAAGAGCTTTGTGCATTATCAGGACTAGTTAAATTTAGATTCAATTGAAATAAGTAAGTGGATTGGGTTGTTAAAAGTAATCTGGTGCAAAACTTGAATTTAGTTTTTCTCTCTGATAAGAGGGCACTTTTTCTTAGAAGGTTGATCTGTTTTTGATAACAAAGTAAAAAGCTTCTTTTATCTTTAATCATAAATCTCTTAAACTTTCCATATTTGCCTTTCAAACGTTTTATAATCACTTTGGCTAAGGGAATAAATATTGTTTCACAGTGACCTGTGATCCTACCTGACCAAGTGTTTTGAAACATTTTTGATACTTTTTAAAATAAACTTCCCATATCAAATTTTAAGGAAGTTTCTTTGACCCCTGGCTAAGTTTGGGTTGCTTCAAAGGGTCTCTGAAACAACCCAAAAAGAGATATTAATCTAATTATGTTCATTTGGTATGCTAACTTACATAGAAAGTGTTGTCAAATAAGTAATCCTCTTAGGTTATATTAGGATAAATATTCTAGAAATTGTATAGAACTCTTAAAAATCTGTTATATCTTGGTAAAATGCAACCAGTCATAATTCAAGATATTATCTTAAAATGTTATATGTCACAGAAATATCCAGGTTTCTTGTCAATTGCATTGTAATCAAGGTTTTGACTGTGCCTTAAGTTTTGGTTTACCCTGATGCCTTTGCAAATGCCTCCTCTTCAAGAAAGTTTATAGAAAAGAATTCGATAAGTACATAAATGCGATAACTTTCATAACATAATGTTGAACTGGGTAAGAAGTTAAAGAATTCTAATGGAAAACCTGATGACTTCATAAAACTGTTAACAAAAAGGATTAGTTAAATAGGACTGAGTGAATTGGCAAATAATGGTTATAAATTTTTATAGATCCTGTCTGAAACATTATTGGCTTTTAGTCTGTGTTTTCTAGATATAAAGAAACTGTTCTTCTTAAGCTAATTAGGACTCAGCAATTTGGTAAATGATACTTATGCAAGCAGACTTAGAACAGTTATCTTTCCTTTCTATCTGATCCTTTCAGAGACTGGAAACTATTAGGTTCCCAAGGGGATTTATCAGATAAATTAGGAAGACACCTCTTAACAAGAAGAGGAATCTCAGCATATTTTGAGGACCTTTAAAAGAAAATAATTCACCTAAGTCTGTAAGGCAAAATCTGTGAGAAGTCCTTGACATGGTTTTCCTGGCCCTAGAAGACCTTATTAAAATTTCAAACTGAGACTCCTTATGAAAAGTTCTGGAGACAGCAGCCAAGATGGCAGAATAGAAGGACACTCATAGCTCACCTTCTCCCACAAATATGTCTAAAGTGACATCCATGGATGCACTCATCCAATCAGAACACCTGCTGAACTTCGACAGAACATCACCTTCTTCAAAAGACAAAATATGCCACACATCTGTTAGAAGAAAAGGAAAAAATAAAGAAGAAAAAGGAAATTAATGTGGGGCCGGTCCTGTGGGGAAGAAGCAACAAAGAAGGAACAGTGCTTACACACTGGGTCTCCCTCTTTCCAATGCAGAGATCAGCATGTCAGAAAGGGAACTCTGAAGCTCAGATCTTTACAGAATAGCCCTGACTGACAGAACTAGGTGAAGCAGGCACAAAGGGTTTCTGTGGCCCCCAGCCCCAGATGCAAGCCTGCAGGGGTTGGATGGGACAGGCTGCCAAAGCTGGGAGGAGGACTGGGGCCGACTCTACAGAGAGAACCTTGAGGAACTGCAGTGTGCTGTGTGCCATGGCTATGGGGGTATACAGAAGAGAACAGCCTGGGTCCCCCACAAAATACAAAAAAATAAAAAGCAAAGCAACACTGCAGGTGTGCCCTGGGGGGAGGGCTGCCATAGCATTTGTCTCCACAGACCCACAGTATCATTACTGCCTCCTCTTGGGAGAAGAGAGTTGGGGCTCAGCCAGAACCACCATATTCCCTAGTACTTGGCTGTTAGGTGGAGGTGGGGTTGAAACCTGAATCCATAACTAGGGCTCCACAACCTCATAGATAGGACTCAGATTTGTTTACAGCCCCAGGCAGAGGGGAACTTTCTGCACTGGTGCCTCTGTGGACTCGTAACTCTAAGACAAACAAACAAGAAGCAGAGTTCTGGCACACAGGGGTGCAAGTGCTGGTGTGGCCAATTTATGTGGGCCCACCTACCAAGAACAGAGGGGTGTGGGGAGCATCACTGAACAGGGAGCAACCTGCCCATATACCTTGCACTGACACAGCACCAGGACATGGCTTTGGGAGGCAGGGCAGCAGGACCCATGAGACCTGGCCACTTACCAGTGCTGGGACACAGTACTGGAACACAGCAGTAGGAGCAGCACAGACTGGGGACAAAACCCAAGGGCCTCTGACCAGCCAGCACAGTTCACCCAGCAGGGCAAAGGCAGGAGCAGCAACAACCACAGAGCAAAAAGGAGGCCCCACTCAATAGCCAGGGCAGGATCTGGTCACTGAAACACTGGCCTCACCCTCAACCAAAGGGATAATAGCCAAAAGGCACTGAAAGAAGACATGGCAAAAATCCTTACTTAAAAATGACCTTGCAACAAAATTATTAGGAGTGAGAAGTCTACAAGAAACACATGATCCTTTTTTTTTTTTAATTTTTAGTATTTATTTTTTAATTTTTTAAAATTCTTTTTATTTTAATCCTTTTTAAATTTTTCTTTTATTTTAGTATTATTTAAATTAATTTTTAAAATTTGTCTCAATTTGATCTATATTTCTCTATGTTTAATTTTCCTGTTATTGATTATACTCTTTTTTCAATTTTGTTTCCTTTAAATTTATTTAATTTGTCTCAGTTGGATTTTTATTTCACTTTGTTATGTTCTGTTACTGATTATACTCTGTTTTCAAATCTTTTTTTTCTTTGAAATTAAAAAAAAAGTTGTTTTGGTGGTAGTGGTGTTTTGCTTTGGTTTTGGAAATTTTTTCTTTGTCTTTTTTAGTTTTATTTCTGCATTTGCTATAAATAAACAAACAAACAAACAAACAAATCCCTTCAGGACCACAGTAGATATCTGATACTCCAGAATCCACAGTGTCAGAGAGATACAAGTAAAATGAATAAACAGAGGAACCAATCCCAATTAGAAGAACAAGAGCAATCCCCTGAAAGAATGATCAATAAAATAGACCTTGAGAGTCTACTAGATTATGAATTCAAAAAGGAGTGATCAAAATACTGAAGGAACTAAAAAAGATTGTGTTTAGAGTCAGAGAGTATGTCAAAAAGGAAACTAAAGCTATTAAGAGGAGCTAATTAAAATAGGAAAACTCATTTGCTGAGATGAGAGCTAACCTCAAGGCTGTAAAAATTAAGCTAGATAATGAGAGGAATGAATAAGTGACTTAGAAGACAGGACAACAGAAGTCACCCAATCAGAACAGCTGAGAGAAAAACAAACATAAACCAATGAAAATAATATAAGGGACCTATGGGATAATAAAAAGCATGACAACCTATGCATAATAGGGGTCCCAGAAAGAGAAGAAAGAGAAAAGGGGATTGAAAAGGCATTTGAAGAAATCATGACTGAAAATTTCCCACAACTAAAGAAGGAATCAGATATCCAAGTACAGGAAGCTCAGAGGGTCCCAAACAAGAAGCAGCCAAACAGATCCACACTGACATATTATAATCAGGATGCCTAAGGTTAAGGATAAAGAAATGATTGTAAAGGAAGCAAAAGAAAGAGAAAGACTTAGTTACAAGAGAATCCCACTTAAGGCTTTCAGCTGATTTCTCTACAGAAATGCTGCAGGCCAGATGGGAGTGGAAAGACATATTCAAAGTCCTGAATGAAAAAAGATGCAACCTAGAATACTTTACCCAGCAAGGCTATCCCTTAGAATATAAGGAGAGATAAAAATCTGCACAGACAAACAAAAAATAACAGAATGTAGCAACACTAAACCTATGCTAAAAGAAATATTGAAAAGTCTACACTAAGTAGAAAATAAGCAGGATGCTAGATAAAGGAGAAAATTATAATTGAAAAGGTGATAACTACAATGAACTACAGCAGAATAGACATGAAATTATAAAAGAGGACATCAAAATCATTAAAAGTTGGAGAGGGGAGGAAGAAAATATAGTTTTTTTCTTTCCTTTTTTTTTTATTCTCAATAGGATGGGTTTGAGATTATATTACTATCTGTTTAAAACAAACAGATATACTAATGGGCTAATATATGTACAAAATAACAGTAACCACAGGTAAAAAGTTTACAATCAAGTTGAAAAATAAATAAAAAGTAGTCAAGATAATACAAAGGAAAATTATCAAACCCCAAAAATAAAAAGGAAGGAATAAAGAGGAAATACAAAATCAACTGGAAAACTAAGTTCAAAATGTCAGTAAACACCCATCTATCAATAATTACTGTAAATGTCAATGGACTAAATGCTCCAATCAAAAGACACAGAGTGGCAGACTGGATAATAAAATAAGAACCCATGATATACTGCATTCAAGAGACTCAATTTAGGGAGACAGACACACATAGACTGAGAGTGAAAGGATGAAGAAAGATATTCCATGCAAATGGAAATGACAAGAAAGCACGAGTACCAATATTGATTTCAGACAAAATAGACTTTAAAAGAAAACCATAGGGAAAAATAAAGACATTATATAATGATTAAACTAGTAATACAAGATGAGGATATTACACTATTAACATATATGTACCCAATTTAGGAGCACCAAAATACATAAAGCAAATATTAACAGATATAAAGGTAGAAATTGATGGGAACACAATCATAGTAGGAGAAGTTAACACCCCATTAACATCACTGGACAGGACTCTCAGACAGAAAATTAATGAAGCAAAAGAGGAACTAAGTGATGCAATAAAACAGTTGAACTTGGTTGATATTTTCAGAACATTGCATCCCCCCAAAATAGAATATACATTCAAGTGCACATGGAACATTTTCCAGGATAGATCATGTACTGTGGCACAAAAGAAGCCACAACAATTTCAAGAATTTAGAAATTATCTCAAGTATTTTTTCTGACCACAGTGCCATGAAACTAGAAATCAACTACAGAAAAAGAAAAAAGAAAAAAAATGACAGCATGGTGATTAAACATCATGCTACTAAAAAAACAATTGGTCAATGACAAAATCAAAGAAATTAAAAAAAATACTTTGAGACAAATGACAGTGAAAACATAAGCACACAAAATATATGGGATGCAACAAAAGCAGTCCTAAGAGGGAATTTCATAGCAATAAAGCCTTCTTAAAGATGAACAATCTCAAATAGACAATCTAACCTATCAGCTAAAAGAATTAGAGCTAGATGAGCAAACAAAAATAAAAGTCAGTAGAAGGAAGGAAATTATAAAGATTATGGAGGAAATAAATAAAATAGAGATTTAAAAAAATTGAAAAAATCAATCAAACCAAGAACTGTTTTTTTAAAAGAGTGAACAAAATTGACAAACCTCAGGCCAAGCTCATAAAGATGAGAAAAGTGATAGCATAAATAATCAAAACAAGAAAGGAAAATGGAGAAATTATAACCAATACCACAGAAGTTACAAAATATCATATGAGAATACTATGAAAACAAAATGGATAACCCAGAAGAAATAGATGAGGTTCTGGAAACATGCAGTCCATCAAGACTGAATCAAGAAGAAACTGACCACTTGAACAAATCGATTACTAGAAATTAAACTGAATTAACAACTAAAAAAACCCCAAAACTCCCTACAAACAAAAGTCCAGGATTGGATGGCTTCATTGGGGAATTCTATCAAATATAGAAGGAAGAAGTCATACCTGTTATCAAACTCTTCCAGAAGCTTGAAAAGGAAAGAGTATTCCCAAACTCATTCTATAATGCCACCACCACCCTGATACCCAAACTGGACAAAGACACTACCAAAAAAGAAAATTAAGTACTAAAATCACTGATGAACATAGATGCAAAAATCCTCAACAAAATTTTAGCAAACAGAATCCAACAGCACACAAAACAGATCATATACCATGATGAAGTTAGGGTCATCCCAGGAACACAAGGATGGTTCAACATGTGTAAATCAATCAGTGTGCTACACCATATCCACAAACGAAAGCACAAAAACCACATGATCATCTCAATAGATGCAGAAAAAGCACTTGATAAAATTCAACACCCATTAATGATAAAAAGCCTTACCAATATGGGTATAGAGAGAACATATCACAACATAAAAAAGCTATTTATGGCAAACCTACAGCCAGCATAGTACTCAATGATGAAAAACTCAAAACCTTCCCACTAAAATCTGGGACAAGACAAGGTTGTCCACTCTCACAACTTCTATTCAGCATAGTTTGGGAAGTCCTAGCCACAGCAATCAGGCAAGAGAAAGAAATAAAAGGGATCAAACTTGGAAAAGATGAGTTAAAATTGTCACTATATACAGATGACATGATACTATATATAGAAAACCCTAAAAGTTACAAACAAAAACTACAAGAACTAATAAATATTTCATCAAGTTAGCAGGGTACACAATTAATGCACAATAATCAGTTGCATTTCTTTACACTAATGATGAATCAACAGGAAAAGAAATTAAAGAAACAATCTCTTTTAAAATCACATCCGAAGTAATAAAATACCTAGGAATAGATCTAACCAAGGAGGTGAAATGCTTATACATGGAGAACTACAAAAGATTGATTAAGGAAATTAAAGAAAAACATAAAGAAATGGAACTATATCCCCTATTCCAGAATTGGAAGAATAAATGTTGTTAAAATGGCTATGCTGCCTAAGAAAATCTACGGATTTGATGCAATCTCTATTAAATTATCTAGGACATTTTTCACAGAACTAGAACAAATCATATTAAAATTTATATGGAATCACTGTAGACCTAGAATTGCCAAAACATTACTGAAGAAAAAGAAAGAGGCTGGAGGAATAATTCTCCCAGACTTCAGACAATACTCTAGAGCTACAGTAATCAAAATAGCATGATATTGGTGCAAAAACAGACATATGGATCAATGGAACAAAATAGAGAGTCCAGAAATGAATCCACAAAATTTTGGTCAATTAACCTTTGACAAAGGAGTCAAGAACATACAATGGAATGAAGGATGTCTCTTTAGCAAATGGTGTTGGGAAAATTGGAAAGCAGCATGTAAATCAATGAAGCTAGAACACTCCCTCACCCCATACACAAAAATAAACTCAAATTGGCTTAAAGACTTAAACATAAGACAAGTCACAATAAATCTCCTAGAAGAATACATAGGCAAAACATTATCTCACATATATCTGAGCAATGTCCTCCTAGGGAAGTCTATTCAAACAATAGAAATAAAAGCAAAAATAAACAAGTGGGACCTAATTAAACTTAGAAGGCTTTGCACAGCAAAGGAAATCATAAGCAAAACAAAACAACAACCTATGGAATGGGAGAAAATGTTTGCAAAAGATGAGACTGACATGGGCTTAATTTCCAGAATATATTAACAGCTCATACGACTTAATAAGAAAACAAAACAAACCCAATCCACAAATGAGCAGAAGATCTAAACAAGCAATTCTCCCATGAAGACTTTCAAATGACAAATAGGCACGTGAAAAAAATGCTTAATATCACTAATTATCAGAGAAATGCAAATCAAACTACAATGAGGTATCACCTCACACCAGTCAGAGTGGCCATCATTCAAAAGTCCACAAACAATAAATAATAGAGAAAGTGTGGGAAAAAGGCAACCTTCCAACATTGTTGGTGGGAATGCAGTTTGGTGCAGCCACTGTGGAAAACAGTATGGACAGTCTTCAAAAGACTAAACAGACTTACTATCTCATCTAGCAATCCCACTCCTGAGCATATATTCAGAGGGAACCTTAATTCAAAGACATCTGCACCCCAATGTTCATAGCAGCACTATTTACAATAGCTGAGACATGGAAACATTCTAAATGTCCATTGACAGATGACTGGATAAAGAAGTTGTGATATATTTATCCAATGGAATACTACTCAGTAATAAAAATTAATAAAGTAGTGTCTTTTGCAGCTACATGGATGGCCCTGGATAATGTCATTCTAAGTGAAATAAGCCAGAAGGAGAAAGAAAAATACCATATAATATCACTCATATTTGGAATATTAAAAAAAAGAAAAATGAACTTATATATAAAACAGAAACAGACTCACAGTCATAGAAAACAAACTATGATTATCATTGGGAAGTGGGTGGGAAGGGATAAACTGGGAGTTCAAGATTTGCAGATACTGATTGGCATATATAAAATAGATAAACAAGTTTATACTGTACAGCACAGGGAACTGTATTTGATATCTCGTAGTAGCTTATGGTGGAAAAAATATGAAAATGAATATATGTATATTCATGTATGACTGAAGCAATATGATGTATACCAGAAACTGACACAACATTGCAAACTGACTATACTTCAATAAAGAAAGGAAAGAAAAAGAAGCATTCTGGCACAGCCAATTTAAAAAAGCATATATGATCAAATAATCAGACAATTTGTGTACTAATTAATTTTGATTTGATTGTATTTGATAAAAATGAGGGTAATTTTAGAGAGAAAGCAATCATGTTTCAGTGAATATTGCATCTTAGCTTTGTTAATGGAGGATTGTATTTACAGCCTAAGACTCACTTCCCAGATAGTTCCTTGCTATTTTTTTTTTTATTTATTATAAAGTTCAATTGAATTATTTAAAGGATATTCTAAGTTTGTTTCTGAAGCTTATTTCACAAATCTATTTTTGGATAAAGATCTGATACCCCATGACCTGCAACCAGGAGATTATGCATCCAAGAAAAGACACAATTTAAGAAGTATCTCCAACCTAGATGGAAGAACCTTTGTCAGATACTCTTAAGTAGCTCATACAGTGAAACTTAAGGGAATTGAATCTTCGGTTAACATTCCCTTTTACAAAGTGCCTCTGCACTGGACTGGCCCATAGAGAGGGCTGCTGACTTCAAAATCACCCAAAAACAATGCTCAAACAAAGGAGAAGCTACCAGATTAAGATGAGAAGAAGACAACATCTGAGATAGACAGCTGACCCAAGATACCAGGCCAGGCCTATACCAATTATTTTGATAATTGCTCACAACTTCACTTATGAACTAAACGTATTTCCAATCTTATGTAGAGTTAAAATTAATCCAATTGTTAGGCTTATGGTCAATTATATATATCCAGTACTTTTGGGTTACTGAGGGTTGTTGAGGTTCCCCATTCCAAGGCTTTAACTAGATAACCCTTAGACAATTTACTCTAAAACAAAGAAATTATAGTTTTATTTAGGCCACTACTAATATTACTAGGTGGGTCCCCTCACCTAACTATTTAATAATACCTGATCTGAGCCTGGCCATACATATGAATTTTCTTATAAGAATACTTAAGCTCAATCAAGGCAACAAGTAAAATTTCAGGCAAAGAAAATAACCTCCCTCAATTATGGGAAGGGCCTATATGGTTAACACCAGGCTATGGTCATTTAAATTTAAATTAAGTTTATTTTGGAAAAAAAATTAAACTATACTAAGGATAATCAAACTAATAATACTAGGAAATTTGGCTGGATGCCTTATGAACAATGCCTGTGTAACATCTTCCTTAATGGTAAGGATCAGTACAAAACAGACTAAGTCAGATGACCTGGGGATACACTGGGCCACAACTAATGGAAGTTCTTGACTAAAATTCTTACTTATGACCTAATATTGTTAACCATATTATTTGCATTTTTCCTGTTTTACAAAATTGTTGCTTCTTACATTACCAAATGTGTGACTGAGCCTCTGATAAAATAATGACTAGGAGACTTGAAGCAGTGGATCAGGTATATTCAATATGAGACCAATGATTGTAATAGTGTAACTCCAGATATGGGAAGAAGCAATAAGGGGGAATATTTTCCTTGACCATAACACACTGGTGTTCCTCAAAAGACAGGTGGTCCAGAGAATTTTTCCTTCTGTTAATAAAGCCTAGTCCCATAATAGCTCATTGAGTGGCCTATCAATGAAATCATCACCTGACCTAGGAATAAGCATTCCTAGCACTGTGGGAAAACATGGTCATGAAATGCCTCCCAAACTGTCATCAAATTTATAACTATGAAGGGGCCCTGCTAACTAAAATTTGGCATTTCCCTCTGCAAGACTGGACCATGATGGCCCTTGCCATCTAACTGTGCTTGGATTAAATCATGAGCCACTGCAGCTGCTGACCAACAGCACATCCTGCAAGGAATTCAGGATGGATATAGGGAATCAGACATTCCGTGCTCTGGGAAATCTGGCTGAACAGGTCTTTGGTAGGTTAGATATTTTCAGGAAAAGAGTTTATGAGCCCAGTTTCTTGCATCTCCTCATATCTAGAAAAGCAATAAAATTATTAACAGTGACATCTTCTACTTGTGACTAGCAGCAAGCCTCTACCTAAACATGTACTTGACTGTATTTACCCATCTTCAGTAAAATCATATATAATACTGAGTTTTCCTCCTGCTTCCTTGGAACATTTTCTTAGAACTGAGATGCTGTCTCCCAGGCTACAGTCTTCATTTTGTTGCCAATAAAACTTAACCCACAACTCTAATGTTGTGTGATTTTAATTCAGTTGAGTTTACTAGCTCTATCAGCTGAAATTGGGCCTAGGATCATAGGCAACCCAGTATCAATATACTTTCAGTTATTATTTTTAACTCATATAATATTACAAAATTACCCTTAAGTTTTTCTGGAGCCACATTTAGTTTTTACTTCAAATTGTGGCTTTGGGCATTATCAATTAAATTATACTATTTTTAAATCTTTAAAACATCTTGATCATATTTAAGTTATTTGGATTAATAACACAGTCATTAAACTGATTAATTTTGTCTCAGTGTAAACTATATTTAGAATTTAGAAGAACTTCAGCAGACAGCATTTCTCTTGATATGTTCATAATAAAAATTATAGAATTGAGTCCTGTTCAAGTTTCTCATCATTCCATTTGTAGTGGGAAAAAACTCTCAATATTGAGTCTGTTTCTGTTTTGTATTTATGTTCTTTTTTTTCTGATTCCATATATAAGTGATCTCATATGGTATTTTTCTTTCTCTTTCTGGCTTACTTCACTTAGAATGAAATTCTCCAGGAACATCCATGTTGCTGCAAATGGTGTTAAGTTGTCATCTTTTATGGCTGTAACAAACAAAGGCTTGATCTCCAGAATGTATAAGCAGCTTATATGACATAAGAAAAAAACAAACAACTCAATCCAAAAATGGGCAGAAGACCTGAACAAGCAATTCTCCAAGGAAGAAATACAAATGATCAATAGGTACATGAAAAAATGCTCAATATCACTAATTATCAATGAAATGCAAATCAAAACTGTGATGAGGTATCACCTCACACGAGTCAGCATAGACATCTTTCAAAAGTCCACAAATGACAAATGCTGGATAGGCTGTAGAGAAAAGGGAACCCTTTTACACTTCTGGTGGGAATGCAGTTTGGTGCAGACACTGTGGAAAACAATATGGAGATTCCTCAAAAGACTAGGAATAAATATGAACCAGAAATCCCACTCATGGACGTATATCCAGAAGGAACTCTACTTCACAAAAAAAGCCTGCACCCCAATGTTCATAGCAGCACTATTGACAATAGCCAAGACATGGAAACAGCCTAAATATCCATCAACAGATGACTGGTTAAAGAAGATGTGGTATATTTATACAATGGAATACTAAAAGTATATTTTTATATTGTATATAAATTACTATTTATCATTGTGCTATATATATATATATATACTCTAAGACAATTCCTACATAATTTTAGTTAATTATTGTTTTTGGTTTACTATTTAAGTTTCATTTACTAAATGATTTAGTCTATATCATTATAATAAAAGAATAAATGAACTAAATTATTGCTATGAATGATTAATACTATTTAATATTCAATACAATCAAAGAAATTGTATCAAAGAAGAAGAAATTAAACTATGTGGGACAAAAATGAAGATTTGTTCTGAAAAATTATTTTTGGTTCTATTATTATGATAGACATGATGACCATAATAAACATGATAAGATAAATGATGGATGCAAACTGATAAGCTAAGAACTAGATAGGAAAGGAAGTTTTGAATATTTGAGGAGACAAGAGAGTTTTAAAATAATCACCCAGGAGAAGGGGAGTGATTGAACTCTGCAGACATATTTTAATTATTTAACAAGATTAAAGGTGTGTTTGAGGTTCAAGCCATCAAGTATAATTTTTTCTGTAGTGTACTTTAGTCAAATACTACTACAAAGAATTTAAGGAGAATTATATTTCACCAAAGAAATGGTTTTACTAAGTAAGAAAAGTGGAGAAAGTCAAGACTTTGGTAGGGGAAGAGGAGAATGGAGGGAGAGGATATAAAGCCATGAGGGAAAGTTGAAGCCATTGGGGTAGAAAGATTGATCATATTGGTATGGTTCAAGGGCTCATAAATCCAAGTGTTTTAGGAATCACCTGGAAAGGCACAACATAGTGGTCAGAGTTAAGGATGAATCTAGTACATATTTCAATCCATGTATGTAAAACTCAAGGAAATTGAAAAATTGCTTACTTATATATCTGCTATTCTTATGCTCTATATACTATGTAATTTCCTAATAACTTAAAACACTATCTTTTCAAATATTTTATCCCTAAGAGCCTCAATCAAATTATAACTGAGGCATAATAAACAATTAAATAAATTTTATATGTAAATGATCTATATGTACATATGTATATATGTACACGCATCTATCTGGGCCTATATTTCTTTGCACAAGAGATCTGGTTAGAAATCCCATGTTGATTTTCATGCTGCTTTCTGTGCTCTAATATAGTCCTTCATCTCTGAAGTTGTATGTTCTGTGCCAGCATATATGAAATCATGGCAGGCTAATTTGTTAGCTAGCAAGTACTGTAAAATCTCAGACTCTTGACATTTTTGACAGTTTTGGTGTGAAGAATAGGATGCTCACAGAGACATAATGCTTTGAAGAAGAATAATGAGGGTCTGTTAGGTATTTTATAGGACCCGGGGTCCCTGAAATTCAGTAGTGAGCATGTACACCAATTTCATGGACAATTGGCAATAAGAGGTCCAGCTTTTTGTTGACTTTTATTGAGGTGGAATTGGAGCAATGACTACTGATTCAGTACTAGAAAATGGTTCAAATACCAAATGGTGTACTTGTTGTTAATGCTTGTCTTAGCAGTGGCACTTTCTTACCGTCTGGCTTTCAACTCAGGTGTTCCCCATTATAAATACTAGTACTAAGATATATCCTCAGTGGACATAAGTTTTTGGCCTAGTCTCTTCCCCTTTCCATCTGACAAAACTTACAGAGGTGTAACAAAATTAAAAGAAGAAATTCATGACTGTTACAGATTGAAAATCAGAGTACATTTAAAACTTTGGATCATTGAGAGATAAAGAAGAAGAATGCATAATACTTGTAAAGGAAGAAATCTGGGGTATTTCACAGCTCTGGGCCTCCTGTAACCTCTTGTGATAATTTTAGATTTATTCAGATAAAACAAGAAAATGCCTTAGAGTTATTGGCATTGAGCATGGACTACAATAAGACATATTTGTCACTACTGAGGAAATATCCCTGAGATATCCAAACTCCCATATGAAACCAAAGATAAGTTATTAAATAGTATTTTGAAATTTATTGCCTCTGGATTGGGTTTAAAATTCCAATGAAGTGAACCTACTGGGGAATAAAAAAAAAAAACAACTACATAAATTCTTACAATCAAGCACTTTTGTGTTTAAAAACTGTTCAGAAATATAAAGATACTATTATGATAGTGAGACATAGCAACCTGGATAAAGATGGAACTTTTCTTAAAAAAAGGCACTACTGTGTGAGTTAAACTCTAGTAAGCCAAAATACAAACTGTGCAGTTCCTATATAATGGTAAAGTAATGTGGCTGTGATTAATGAGCTAAGGGATCCTCAAAGCCAAAATTGATGGCTGTATTACAAGTGCTCAAGACCTGGCAGGTTCACTCATGATTTAGGCATACTGTAGGTATATCTGACATGCCTTTACTGTGGAGGAGTAGACAAGAGATAATGGTGGTGGCAGCAGAAAATCCTGTCCATCTTATATATCAAGGCAAACAAAGCCGGCATCTAGCTGACTATTACCTAAGAGCTAACAAGTGCACTTGTGTAGTGCAAATCATGCTTATATAACACTACATGGGTACTATGCATATGGGATAACATAGCTGAGTCACTGGGCACTGGATGTCTAATGAGGAAGCCTGAGTGACTCCATTTTCCCTACACCCCATCCCTTCAGGGTTACTCGTTTTACATTCTCTGCAGTGTCTTCTGAGAAAAGTGGATCCTTGCATCCATAAACCACAACAGCAATAGAGATGGCAACAGCAGGCCACTAATATAAAAGCAGATCCCCCCAAAATTGGCTATTATCAAGTGCCATTTAGAGGTCAGTGATACCCACGATTCTTACAGGTGTTCTCTGGTCAGGAGTTCAATAGCTGTTGTCTCTTTCCCCAATGCCATCAGAGCCTGGCTAAAATTATGGTAAGCATCTGGAAAATAAGCACAGTAGTCAGATCCTACAAAGGCACACACCTCACCCTCTGGGCTGCCAAAATATCAAGTGCCAAATGGTTTTCCAAAGCTAGCTTTCACAGCTGATATACCTGATCGTTAAGAATGCCCAGAGTGTTATGGATATCATTGAATGCCCTGGCCATGTGCACAGCTAAAGCAGTGATCTCTGTTTCTGTCACTATGGTGGCTACAAGGGGGAAAAGGGGCTAAGGGGTAATACCACCAAGGGGTATGTACTCTGTGGCATGCCCTAAGTGTTCCCCAATTAATTGGGCATGTTTGCAAAGTTACAGTACCTAGGCAGAGAGAAAGGGCCATTCCCATGTACATTATTGGCTGGCCCAGTTGTGGGAGAGATACAGAAAGTCATATTGCCAACAGACCTAAAGTCTCCCATAAGGGTCAGGTCAGGCTAAGACACCACTCCTCTTTCCCCATTTCTTCTTTTTAACTTGAGTGACATTATTGCATAGGCCAGATGGGATCCATCCTGCATGGGCCCTTCCTTTTAAACTCTCAGTGCAGAGGGGAATGGGTGCAAGAGACTCTAATATTTCAGCTGTCAACCAGCTGAGACCATCCCATATGGAATATCCCATCCAGGGGCAAGAGTGATTCATATGATCTCTCACCCCAGCAAGTATCTTTTCCTTGGTTAAGCTTCATTGTGGTTTAGTGCTATTCCACATTCTTAACCAGGTCCAATTAGCCTCAGTGGTTACTTTAATTTTCCATGAGAGCCCATTGAGGCACTAACAGGCAACTCAATGCAGATTCAGCAAGTAAATTGATTAACAAGTGTCATGTAAGTGTGAGCCCAATCAACTAGGGTGTTCATTCAAACAAACCTAAGGGTGAAAAGAGAGGGATGTTGGAGGTACAAGCAGTGGCATGTCCTATGCCTCAGGCGAGATATGTGCCAATGTCTTGTCAGCTGATAACACAGTGGCTGGGAGCAACAGCCTTCCTGGAAAGGCACACCACTCACTTAGCCAAAAGAGAGGCTTTTGCAGGTTCAATATGCAACAACAGAGGAGAACCCATAATAGGCTACACGGTGAACACAAAATTCCCTTTTAGTATAGTGGCTCAGTTTGCAACCCCTGGGTGGGTTACCTGTGCCCTGGGAGATCACTGTCCTGTAACCCACAGGGTTACTTGTAAACTAGCTTCTAGTTCAGGCCCCCATTGTGCTCTAAGGGCTACCCATGCATGTAGGGGGCTTGAATAGCCCAAGGCCAAGGACACATTAGGATCTGCCCCTTCTCAAGTCAGGTCAGCACTGGCAGCAGTATATTACCTTATTGTCAAATCCAGGTTTCAGCAAAATATCCTTTGTTTGGACTGGGGCCTGTGTGGGTGCAGTGGCGTAATGGAGAAATGCTTCTACTGGAGTTGGGCCACTGCATCAGCTGTGTTCATTAAAGGTTCACAGGACATCCCATAACCTTCTGGTTCATCCCGCCACAGTTGGTGGTATTGCACTAGCTTGAAGCTCTTGTTTCAATAAGCTGTTGTATCATTCTATAATTCCCATGGCCTAGAGAAAGAAAAATACCATATGAGATCGCTCATATGTGGAATCTAAAAAACAAAAACAAAAACAAACAAACAAACAAACAAAAACAAAGCATAGATACAGGACAGAAATAGACTAATGGACAGAGAATACAGACTTGTGGTTACCAGGGGGGTAGAGGGTGGGAAAGGATAGACTGGGATTTCAAAATTGTAGAATAGATAAACAAGATTACACTGTATAGCACAGGGAAATATACACAAAATGTTATGATAAATCACAGAGAAAAAAAAATTGTGACAATGAGTGTGTATATGTCCATGAATGACTGAAAAATTGTGCTGAACACTGGAAATTAACACAACATTGTAAAATGATTATAAATCAATAAAAAATGTTATAAAAATTTAAAAAAAAGGTTGTAAGGGACATGAAACCTCCCTTCAATATGCATGTCTCATGTTCATTTCTGCACTTGAATTCCAGTGAATGAGAGCCCTGGTCACTTTCAACCACTAGAGGGCGTCCATACGCCACACAGAGACATGCTAACACTTTCAATACAACCCTCTATTCCAGGTGTCCAGCTGGATAGGCCGCCAACAGGCCTGCAGCAACATCTACACAAGTGATGGCATAACAATAGTCTTCAGAGTGGGGCAGTGTCCACCTGTCAGTGAGTTAGAGTGATCTGCCCCTCAATACCTGGCCTGAGGTGCCTGGGGGTTTGCCTGGGGAGATCTTTTGAACATATCACACATTGCTCACAGGCATTTTGCACTCCTGCCAAAATCACTGGCAGTCCCCAGGCATGTACAGTGGCCCACATTGTCTTTTGCCTTGTATGTAACAAGCCTCGATGCAGCCATTGTGCCACATCACTTTTGGGAGCTCTATCTCCTGTGGCAATCTCTAGCCTTTGGAACTTTGCCAAGGTATTGGCCTCATCATTCCCCAGTGAGGCCCAAAGTGCATGTCCAGTCACATGGAACACAGTCACCTGCTTTTGATGACCTAACTCCCATAGGTCCTGCCACAAGGCTTGCCTCACAAGGGCCTATGTGTGACTGATCATTTGTTTAAATGACAAGTAGAAATCCATAGGGTCAGTCCTCTGTAGACTGCACAACTATCAGTGTAGACAGCAATGGGTGACGATTCATTGGCTACAACCATTCCACATGTAGCTCTGCCCATTGACTGCTCTGGCCAGTCCCAGTATCATACCAAGTGGTATCAGACTCAGGCTGAATGGCAACTGCCATCTAAGTCAGAGGCTGCCTTCATTTAAGCCATCCATAGACCATGCATCTGCCGGCACAGGGGCTCTACCTCCTTGGTAGGGACTAGCTTGTGGTTCAGTCCCCAAAGGGGGCTCAGCAGAGGGCATGCTATCCACACAAGTCACTGGCCCCAGGACCTCCTGGAGTTCCACACACAAAGGGCTCATGGAAAGAATACTCTGCTGCTGTCAATGTGCCCTCATTTTGCCAGTGTAGGTGTTTGGGCTGCCTCACTTTGGGGCTTTGAGGTCCACTCTCTTACCAACCCTCTGTGGGGTAGGTGGTGCCGACTGTAACTGGTGCTATGCCAGTTACACTCTCAGTAGCCAACAATGTCACATACATAGCATCCAATTGTTTTTACATGAGGGAATGTCAGCTTTCTGCTCCCTTCCAATAATTGGGCCCAAAACCCTATGGACTGTCACAAATGTTCTAAACATTGCCACAGACTCCAGCCAAATCCCTCAGGAGCAACATGCACATTTAATTCACAAGGCTGGGCTGGTTCAAAAACATGCAAGGCTTGAGCTGCCTTAATTGTTCTCTAAGCATCAGCAAAGGCCTGATCTGCCTCTGGAGTCCAATCCCAAGTGGCTCCCTTGCACACCAGGGCATGCAAGGCTGTATCAACTGAGCTAAGTTGGGGGCCAAAGCTATCTGGTACCCCAACAAACCTAGAAATGTTTTCAACTATTTATTTCAGGTAGGATAGGCTTGTATCTTACCAATAACTGCATCAGGAATAACTTTAGTCTTACTTGACCATACAACCCCCAAGAACTTTACATATAATCCAGGCACTTGCAATTTGCTCTCGTTGAACACCCAGCCACATGTTTTCAGCTGTGACAAAAGAGGGGGGACAGCCTTCTCCAAATCTGCAAGAGAATCACTGGTTGATCACTGGCCATCAATATAATGGTACATGAACACTGTAGGTGGCCATTCCCTCTTGGCTAGGTCAAAGGCTACCAAACCATGGCACCATGTAGGACTATACAAATATCCCTCAGGTAGGGCTGTAAACATCCACTGTCATCTTTCCCAGATGAAGGCAAATTGATCTTCTCTCCCAGGGGTGATGTCAATTGAAAAGAAAGCATTTGCTAGATAGGCCACAAAGTGATATGTGCCCAGCTCATGGCTTAGCTGATCCATCAATTTGGCCACCAAAAGCACTACAGCATGCAGTGGAGGGACCACATTATTTAACTCTCAGTAGTCCACAGTCATTCTCCAAGTACCATCAGGCTTATGCACTGGACATATAGGAAAACTGTATGAAATATGGGCCGGCTATATAACACCCACTTTTTCTAAGTCTGCAAAAGTGCCTGTGATTTCATCAGGGCATCCTAGCAATCTATATTGCTTGGTATTAGTGACCCACAAGAGAACAGGAAACCGTACTGGAGGGTGTTTTGCATGCCCTTGTTCTACTGCCTTCACCACCTGCACTGGCAGGTGGAACTCACCAGTGGTTGTCTGTAGCCACAGATCTTGGAGCACATTTATGCCCAATATATAATTTGTTACTGGGGACACATGAATTTTGTTTTCTTTAGAAGGCAATTGCCCTATTCCAACGGGCAATTGTATAGCTTTCACCTGGATACTTTTCTCCCCATAGCCATCAATATATGACACTGGATCTTGAAATATATCCAGGTTGTCATGTAACAGGGTGCATCCAGCCCTCACATCCACTAAGGCCAACACCCACTGCACATTGGTTGGGGACCAGTAAATAGAACCTCTTCATCTGGCCTCTGGTACCCACCTGCCCCTGTAGATGAGTTCCTTGGCCCTCATCTTATTCAAAGGCAAACAAAGCACCTCCTAGGGCAGAATGTAGTCCTCAAAGTGCACTGCTCAGGTTCCCTGGGACTCCTTAGTGCTCTTTACTGGGACATTACTTCTCATGGAAGTGAACCTCTGATCCTCCCTCAACTGCTTCCTTAACTCCAGTAAATGAGAGGTTTCCCATCTATCTTAACTTGGTCTACACCAGCTCCTACAAGGTCTACCCACAACTGGGCATGAATGACCCCTATGGGTTTTCCAGTCTTTTTTGAAAACTTTTCCATTTGTCAGGCAGTGGCCCATATGCCATTCTGCTGGCAACAGCTTTCTGTCTCATCCAAACTTGTCACCATTGTGGTGACTTGATTAATCTTTTGTCTCACATACAGGGCCAATATATCCACAAGGGTACAAAGGATTCTGAGGAGATATTTTGCAACACCAAATCCCTCATCCCTGCTGTAAACTGCTCCTCATCAGGGACATGTGTATCTGAATTGAACAAGGCTTGTTGTATCCCCAACTCCTAGAGCACTTACACTAGCTTCCCATATGACTGCCATTTACTTACAGTCTTGGGCATGTCCCCCACATTGGCCCACACTGTCCACACTGCAGCCATCACCATCACCCAATCCAACAAGGAATAGTTTCTTTCACCATGGCATCAGTTATTCTGTAGCCTTTGTTGCATAGATGGATGAAGGGTCACTGAGGCTACTTTCTCCATTTCCTGGGGAGTACAGACAATCCCATCTATCTTTAAATCCCACAGGTGTAATAGCCAGGTTGCCAGTGGCTCCCCAGGCTTCTGGTGGAACCACTCACCAAGTTCCACAAATTCTGCCTGAGTATATGGGTGGTACTGGTACTTTGTGAACTCAGTCATCTGCAGGAGGCCAGCAGCCTACCCTCCTAAGGCCATCAGCTGCTGCTGCTGCTTCTCTGGCACAACTGGCCAGACCTGCAGTCATGCCTCCTCTTCTCCTTCAGAGGAGTGTACTATCACCAGAGGGGGTGCAGCAGGCTCCCCAGGGCCCATAAGTCTTTCCCCAGGGCTTGGGTGTGAGCTTCCAAAGCCTCCTCCCTTGCCTGCAACTCCTAAATCTTTGCTGCTTCTCGCAGTGAGGTTTCAGTCAAGGCCACCTCTTTACGTCTAACTCCCTAACCTTCACTGCTTCTTGCAGCGAGGTATTGGTTTCAGCCCATAGGGCTGTGAAGAACACCCATCCCATAGCTTCGGTTGCCATGTGGGCATTCTGCTTATCCAGGGACTCCTCCATCTCCTATAGGTCCTTTTCCACCTGGACAGGGGACCCATCCACCTGGCCATTCCCAGGACGGTGCCCAAGCAGAAAGGAGGTTTGCTATCGAGTACCACATACCTGTCAGGGGCCACTACTCAAGTACCCCCTGGGGATTTAGAGGGTTACCTACCAGTCCATGGTGAATCCTGTCCACTACATCACATGTATTGCAAGTGCTCAAGGCCTGGCAGGTTCATTTGAGATTCAGGCAGACTAAAGAACACTCTCAGAACTGTAGGTATCTCTGACATGCCTTTACTATGGGGGAGTACACAGGAGATAATGGCAGTGGCAGCAGAAATTGCTGTCCACCTTATATATCAAGGCAAACCAAGCCAGTATCTAGCCAGCTGTTACCTAGGAGCTAACCAGTGCACTCTTGTAGTGCAAATCATGCTTATATAACACTACATAGGTACTGTGCATGCATGATATCATAGTTGAGTCACTGGACACAAGATGTCTGGTGAGGGAGCCTGAGTAACTCCATTTTCCCTATAATGGTGTCATTAATATTCACCTTACAGCCAACATGGGATGTAGAGGGAACAGAAATACTGAAAGTTTGGATGAACATCAAGCAATCATGTGTTGCTTGAAAATGAAAATACATCTTTCTTGCTCACTGCCTTGGAGGCATTCTTTCCCTCCATGAATCCTTATCACTCTCTCCCTCTTTATTCTGTTTTAAGCTACTTCAAATTGAAAGATAATTAGATGTAAGACTGAGTTACTGATGACCATACACACCTGGGGAAATTTAAGTCCAGGAGAGACTCAAACTTTTATGGCTTTCTTAAATGTAGGGATAAAAGTCACCTCCTACCTGGTCTGATGAGGAAAGACTTTGTGTGAAGTTAATGGTGAGGTTTGAGGAAGTTTTTCAGTAGAGAAAGTAACATGTTCTTGCACATATGTCTATGTTGGGGTGTGGATTATCTGGAGCAATACAATATATGTTGTTGCTTCTATCTCTGAGTATATAGTAATAATTGATGTGTTATATGCTTATTCTCATGTTATGCTCTCTTTCTTCTCCACTCAATTAGTGTCAGAGGGAATTCTAATTGAGAAAGACTACATATACAGAAATGCTTGTACATCTGAGACTCCACTATAGTCATGATAATTTTTAGTTTTTATTGTTGGTGTTTTGATGGCAAATGGAGACAATATCCTACAAAAATCATTCTTTGGGGTTATGGATGTGTCGCCTACCTGACAGGTTCAGTTATGGACGGCTACCAGGTATACCACTTTTTAAAAGCATCTCTTGGCTTTTTACTGGAATTGTATTGAAATTAAATGTCTGATACAAGAAAGTCATTTGACTCTCTGGTCTAAAATACTCATTTCATGGTGTCATCTTGGACTCAATGACTAATACAATGAATAACATTCAACAAGCCTCACTAGTCAAATAAGAAATGGTATAATCAATAATGCAACAAGACTGACCTCAGTAGCAACATGATTACACACGAATGGTAGTTCTCTTTGGTGAAAATGTTATCTCCCACTCCATCATATGAAGCAAAAAGTTTAGCTCACTGAGGATCTCTATTTTCAGAGTTTCACTTAATTGCTAGGGTTCACTAATATTTAGGGAAACCTAAGGTCAATGAATTCCACTTGCTGCTACAATTGTTCAACTTGGGTAGTTTCCACTTTTTGTCTATCATGAACAATGCTGCTCTAAGCATAGAGTATAAGTTTTTGTGTAAACATATGTTTTCTTTTCTCCTGAGTACATATCTAAGATTAATATTGCTGGGTTATATGTCAGTTCTGTTTAAACTGTTTAAGAAACTCCCAAACAGTTTTAAAGGTGGCTGCACAATTTCACATTACTACCAACAGTATGTGAAGGTTCCAATTATTCTACTTTCATTTTAATACTTATTTTTCATTTAAATTGAAAAACATATAGCCATAAGAGTGGATATAATGAGATATTCCACTGTGGTTTTGATTTTCTTTTCCCTGATGAATAATAATGTTGAGAATGTTTTCATGGGCTTATGGGCCATCTGTGTGTCTTTGGAGAAATGTCATTGCCCATGTATGTTTATTTTTGTTTTATTATTGAGTAGCATGGATTATTTATATATTCTAAAAACAAGTTTATTATCAGATATTTACAAACATCTGTTATACTCTGGCTTGTCTTTCAACTTTCTTGATGGTATCCTTTGAGGAATAAAATTGAACATTTTGATGAAGTAAAATTTAGTCTATTTTATCTTTCGTTGCTGGTACTTTTGGGGTTATTTTTACAAAGACTTTGTCTGAACCAAAGTCATATCTATTCACTTCCAATTTTCCTTTTAAGAGCTTTATAATTCCACCCCTAACATTTATGTCTGTGATCATTTTCAGTTAATATTCTGAGTATAGTTTAAAGAAGGGCAACAATTTTATTACTTTGCATATGGATATCTTGTTGTCCTAGCAGTATCATTTCCCTATTAAATCATCTTGGCATGCTTCCAGTGTCTTGGTTATTGTAGCTTTGAACAAGTTTTAAGCAGGAAAGGTAAACCTTCCAATATTTTTCCTTTTATTTTCAAAATTGTTTTTGCTATCCTGGGCCACATGCATTTCTATCTTAACGTTAGGATATATCTTTTCAATTCCTGCAAACAAAACAAACAAACAAACAAAACAGCTGTGACCTTGATAGGGATTGTGTAGATCAACCTGGGGAGTACTGCCATCTCAATATTACTTCCAATTTCTTTCTAAGAACGTTATAATTCTACTTCTAACACTTGCATCTTTGATTATTTTGATTAATTTTTTATATGGTTTGAAGAAGTGTAATAGAGAAGAAAAAGTCTGACCCCATAATTGATCTATTCCTTTTATTTAACCTTTGTATTCTTTTGTTACAAATTAATCACTAAAAGATGTTGCCTATAGCTTAAAGTATACATAATGGTCCATCTTCAGGAATGCTCCCTCCCATGCTTGAGTGTTAAGCTAAAATACCTTTGTTTACCATACAGGAAACATCCTTACCAGGCCCACCTGTGAATTGCTGCTGGAAAGAATAAATTAACATATCACCACTGAGGAGTCTGGGCAGAACCAAGAAATATTTGCAACAACATATTGCCTTTTTAACTTTACCCATACACCTCCTCCATTTTGTTCTATAAAAGAATCTAGCAGCCAAACCCAGGAAAGATTGTTCTTTGGCACACTAGTCCACCACCTTCTTTGGATCTGTTGGCTTTTCTGATAAACCATTCCTTGCCCCAACAATTCATTCCTCAATTTGTTGGCCTGTGGTACAGCAAGCAGTATGAGCTTGAACTTGGTAACAGAAGGGAAACAGTTTCATTCTTTATGAATTAATATAATCAGCCAATTAATAGACTTATTAACATTTAATTAGCTATGGCCTAATTTCCTTCAATAATGTTTTGTAGTGTTAAGTATACATATCTTTCAATTTTTGGCTACATTTGTTTCTAAATATTGTATATATTTGATGGCATTATATATGAAATTGTTTTGCTTAATTTAGTTTTCAGTTTGTTTATTGCTAGTGTGTACAAATAGAATTACTTTTTTTTATTTTGATGGTATATCCTGTAACCTTGCTGAAGTAATTTATTAAATCTATTTTTTTTTATTTTTTAGTGGATTCCTTAGGATTTTCCACACAAGGTTATGTCAGGTGCAAATATATTCTATTTTACTTATTCATTTCCATTTGGATTGTATTTATTTATTTTTGTTGCCTAATTTTTTCCTAGCTAGGATATGTATTATAATTATAATTATGATAGAGGGAAAGATTCTGTCTTGCACCATTAAGTATGATGATAGCTATTGTTTTTAAAGGATGGCCTTCATCAGGATGAAGTAGTTTTTGTTTATTACTACTTTAAGTGTTTTATCATAAAGACTGTTGGACTACATAAAGGCTTCTTTTTATTGTGCCTAGTGAGATCATATGAATTTGTCATTTATTCTTTTCTATTGACAGAATAAAGATATTTTTTAACTTTTTTTTATTGATTTAAAATCATTTTACAATGCTGTGTCAAATTCCAGTGTAGAGCATAATTTTTCAGTTATACATGAACATATACATATATAAATATATATATATATATTCATTGTCACATTTTTTTCTCTGTGAGCTACCATAAGATATTGTATATAATTCCCTGTGCTATGCAATATAATCTTGTTTATCTATTGTACAATTTTGAAATCCCTGTCTATCTCATCCCACACCCCACCCCCTTGGCAACCACAAGTTTGTATTCTGACTTACTTCACTTAGAATGACATTCTCCAGGAGCATCCATGTTGCTGAAAATGGTGTTATGTTCTCAGTTTTTATGGTTGAGTAGTATTCCATTGTATAAATATACCACCTCTTCTTTATCCAGTCATCTATTGATGGACATTTAGGCTGCTTCCAAGTCTGGGCTACTGTGAATAATGCTGCTATGAACATTGGGGTGCAGGTGTCATCCTGAAGTAGGGTTCCTTCTGGATATATGCCCAGGAGCAGGATTCCTGGGTCATATGGTAAGTAAATTCCTAGTCTTTTGAGGGATCTCCATTCTCTGATAATTAGTGATATTGAGCATTTTTTCATGTGTCTATTGATCATTTGTATATCGCCCTTGGAGAATTGCTTGTTTATGTCTTCTGCCCAATTTGGATTGGGTTGTTCATTTTTTTCTTATTGAGTCATGTGAGATGCTTATATATTCTGGAGGTCAAGCCTTTGTTGGTTTCATTTACAAATATTTTTTCCCATTCCATAGATTGTCGTTCTGTTTTACTTATGGTTTCCTTTGCTGTGTAGAACCTTGTAAGATTCATTAGGTCCCATTTGTTTATTGCTTTTATTTATTCTGGGAGAAAAATTTTGAGATGTATGTCAGATATTGTTTTACCTATATTTTCCTCTAGGAGGTTTATTGTATCTTCTCTTATGTTGAAGTCTTTGATCCATTTTGTGTTGATTTTTGTGTAAGATGTAAGGGAGTGTTCCAGCTTCATTGTTTTCCATGCTGCTGTCCAGTTTTCCCAACACCATTTGCTGAAGAGACTGTCTTGATTCCATTGTATATTCTTGTCTCCTTTGTCGAATATTAGATGACCCAAAGTTTGTGGGTTCATTTCTGGGCTCTCCATTCTGTTCCATTGGTCCATATGCCTATTTTTGTACCAAAACCATGCTGTCTTGATGACTGAAGCTCTAAATCATTGTCTGAAGTCTGGGAGAGTTATTCCTCCAGCCTCTTTCTTTCTCTTCAGTAATGCTTTGGCAATTCTAGGTCTTTGATGGTTCCATATAAATTTTATTATGATTTGTCATAGTTCTGTGAACTATGTCCTGAGTAATTTGATAGGGATTGAATTAAATCTGTAGATTGCCCTGGGCAGCGTGACCATTTTAACAATATTGATTCTTCCAATCCAAGAGCATGGGATATCTTTCCATTTTTTTGAAGCCTTCTTTAATTTCCTTTATCAATGGTTTATAGTTTTCTATGTATAATTCTTTCACCTCCTTGGTTAGGTTTATTCCTAGGTATTTTATTACTTTGGGTGCTATTTTAAATGGGATTCTTTCTTTAATTTCTTTTTCTGTTATTTCATCATTAGTGTAAAGAAATGCAACCGATTTTTGAATGTTAATCTTATAACTTGCTACCTTGCTGTATTCTTCGAGTAGCTCTTGTATTTTTTTTGTGGACCTTTTAGGGTTTTCTATATATAGTAACATGTCGTCGGCATATAGTGACACTTTTACCTCTTCTTTTCCAATTTGGACCCCATTTATTTCTCTCTCTTGTCTGATTGCTGTGGCTAGTATTTCCAAGACTACGTTTAATAGGAGTGGTGATAGTGGGCAGCCTTGTCTTGTCCCAGGTTTTGTGGGAAGCTTTTAGTTTTTCACCATTGAGTACTATGCTGGCTGTAGGTTTGTTATGTATAGCTTTTATGATGTTAGATATATTCCCTCTATACCCATTTTGTTGGGAGTTTTTATCTTTAATGGGTATTGAATTTTATCAAATGCTTTTTCTGCATCTATTGAGATGATCATGTGGTTTTTGTTCTTTCTCTTGTTGATGTGATGTGTTACATTGATTGATTTGCATATGTTGAACCAGCCTTGTGTCCCTGGGATGAACCCCACTTGGTCATGATGTATAGTCTTTTTTATGTGTTGTTGGATTCTATTTGCTAATATTTTGGTGAGGATTTTGGTGTCTATGTTCATCAGTGATATTGGCCTACAGTTCTCTTTTTTGGCAATGTCTTTGCCTGGTTTTGGTATCGGGGGGTGGTAGCCTCATAGAATGAGTTTGGGAGTATTCCCTCCTTTTGAATCTTCTAGAAGAGTTTGAGAAGGACTGGTATGAGTTCTTCTTTGTATGTTTGGTTGAATTTCCCTGTGAAGCCATCCGGTCCTGAACTTTTATTTGTAGGGATGTTTTTTATTGCTATTTTGATTTCATTTCTACTGATCAGTTTGTTCAAGTAGTCAGTTTCTTCTTGATTCAGTCTTGGTGGACAGTATGTTTCCAGAAACTTGTCCATCTCCTTTAGGTTATCCAGTTTGGTTCCATATAGCTTTTCATAATAGTCTCATATGATATTCTGTATTTCTATTTTATTTGTTGTAATTTCTCCATTTTCCTTTCTTATTTTGCTAATTTGTGCTCTAACTTTTTTCTTCTTTGTGAGTTTGCCCAGAGGTTTGTCAATTTTATTTTTTTTTTAAAAAACCAGCTTTTGGTTTGATTGACTTTTTCTATGGTCTTCTTAATCTGTATTTTATTTATTTCTTCCCTAATCTTTATAATTTCCTTCCTTCTGCTGCCTTTTGGGGCTTTTTGTTCTTCTTTTTCTAGTTCATTCAGCTGGTGGATTAAATTGTTTATTTGAGATTGTTCTTCTTTTTTGAGGAAGGCCTGTATCACTATAAGCTTCCCTCTTAGCACTGCCTTTGCTGTGTCCCATTAGTTTTGTGTGGTTTTGCTTTCACTTTCATTTGTCTCAAGATTTTTTTTTTTTTCAATTTCAGCTTTGATTTCCTCATTGACCCATTGGTTTTTCAATAACATATTGTTTATCTCCATGCCTTCCTTTTGTTCTCCTTTGTTTCTCTGTTTTTGATTTCTAGTTTCATGGCATTGTGGTCAGTAAAGATGCTTGAGATAATTTCTATCTTAAAATTGCTGAGGTTTCTTTTGTGCCCAAGTACATGATCAATCCTGGAAAATGTTCCATGTGCACTTGAAAAGAATGTATATCCTATTTTTGGGGGGTGTAATGCTCTGAAAATATCCACCAAATCTAGTTTTTCTATTGTAGTATTTAATTTCTCTGTTGCCTTGTTTATTTTCTGTCTGGAAGATCTGTCTAGTGATGTTAATGCACTGTTAAAATCTCCAACTATGATTGTATTCCCATCAATATCCCCCTTTATCTCTATTAGTAATTCTTGTATGTACTTAGGTGCTCCTATATTGGGTGCATATATATTAATGAGTGTAATATCTTCATCTTGTATCACTCCTTTAATTATTATAAAATGTCCTTCTTTATCTTTCTTTATGGCCTTTGTTTTAAAGTCTATTTTGTCTGAAATCAGTACTGCAACACCTGCTTTTTTGGCTTTTCCATTTGCATGGGATATCCTTTTCCATCCTTTCACTCTCAATCTATATGTGTCCTTCTCCCTAAAGTGGGTCTCTTGTATGCAGTATATTGAAGGTTCTTGCTTTATTATCCAGTCTGTCACTCTATGTCTTTTGACTGGAGCATTTAGTCCATTAACATTTAGAGTAATTAATGATAGATATGTTGATTGCCATTTTGAACTTATCTTTGCAGTTGATTTGATATTTCCTCTTTGTTCCTTTTTTCTTTCCTTTATGATTTGGTAATTTTCCTTTGTATTTTCATGGATTTTATTTAGTTTTTGTGACTCCCTTGTAAGTTTTTGTCTTGTGGTTACCCTGTTTTGTAAGTCTAATAGCCCATTAGGTAACTGTTTTTATTAAACTGATGGTAACATGATCTCAAACCCTTCCTACTGAGAACAAAAAATTTAAAAAAGAAAGAAAAAAAGTCTATATTTCCCTGCCTCCCTCTCCCACTCTCAGCGATTTGTATGTCTTCTTTAATAATTTTGTTTTTATTTTATTTGTAATAGATGAGTTATCATCTTTCTAGTTGTGAGTTTCTCATTTCTGTAGCATCCTGCTGCTATTCTGTTTAGAGTAGACCTGTTAATAATTCTTGTAGCATGGGTTCAATGTTGCTAAACTCTTATAGATTTTTCTTGTCTGTGAAATTCTTTATGTCTCCTTCAATCCTAAAGGATAGCCTTACTGGATAAAGTATCCTAGGCTGCATCTTTTTTTTCATTCAGGACTTTGAATATATCTTGTCACTCCCTTCTGGCCTGTAGTGTTTGCGTACAGAAATCAGTTGAGAACTTTATGGGGGTTCCCTTGTAACTTACTCTTTGCTGTTCTCTTGCTACCTTTAGGGTCATTTCTTTATCCTTGACTCTGGCCATCTTTATTATGATATGTCTTGGGCTGGGTCTATTTGGTTTCTTCCTGTTTGGAACCTTCTGAGCTTCCTGTACTTGGATATCTGTTTCCTTCTCTATGTTTTGGGAGTTTTCAGTTATGATTTCTTCAAAAACCTTTTCAATCCCCTTTGATCTTTCCTTCCCTATTATGCGAAGATTGGCATGCTGTATATTATCCTGTAGGTCCCTTATGCTATTTTCATTTGTTTTTATTTGTTTATCTTGTAGCACTTCTGGTTGGGTGCTTTCTACGTCCTGTCTTCTAGGTCATTAATTCGTTCCTCTGCATTATCTAGTCGGCTTTGCATATCCTTTAGATAATTCCTCATCTCAGCCAATGAGTTTACCCATTCTACTTGGCTCTTCTTTATAGCTTCAATTTCATTCTTGACATATTTTATATCTCTAAACACTATCTCTTTTCATTCCTTCAGCACTTTGATAACTCCTTTTTTGAAATCTTAATCTAGTAGCTTATCAATGTCTAGTTCATTGATCATTCTTTCAGGTGATTTCTCTTTTTCTTTTAATAGGGAATGGTTTCTCTGCTTCTTCATCTTGCTCCTACCTCTCTGGCACTGTGATTTATGGAGTATCTGTTGTATTGTTTTTCTTAATGAGTTTATCTATCTAATGCCTATGTAGGAATAAAATTTAGAAAAGAAAAAAGAGAGAAAGGAAGAATTTTAAAAGAAGGGAGAAAAAAGTTTTGAAAACAGTGTATAATGAATAATAGAAGAGCAAGTAGGAGCAGAAGTTTTAAAAATAATTAGAATAAAGATAATTTAAAAATTTTAAATGGATTAAAACTGGGAGTATATATAATTGTTTCAGAAGTAATAAT
This sequence comes from Vicugna pacos, assembly GCF_048564905.1. Classification (NCBI taxonomy): domain Eukaryota; kingdom Metazoa; phylum Chordata; class Mammalia; order Artiodactyla; family Camelidae; genus Vicugna; species Vicugna pacos. The sequence goes on from NC_133000.1 coordinate 38,097,363, forward strand.
TAGAAGGGTGTTAGAAAATAGAACAGGTAAAACCAGATTTAAAAAAAAGGGGGGGTGGTGTTCTCCTGGAGACTGTGTGCTTTTAATGTGAAGTCTCTCTGTCTTCATCCTGTTTTGGAAACTCAACTTCCTGTTTCTAAAGGCCCTCCATTGGCACCCTCGTCTGTCCTGCTCCCATTGCCTGTTGGCAAGCAGATCGCACCTCCTCCCAACACTGGGTCAGGTGCAGCTCTCCTTTGCTGTGGATGGGCGGATCACTGCCCCTCCCGATGCCGCAGTCAGATGTTGCAAACTGGCCTGGTAGGAGGGCGGGTCACGCCCCCTCCCAGAACTGGTCAGGGGCTGTGTTCCTGCCCAAAAGGCGGGGGGCTGCCCGCCATCTCCTGGCCCCGGTTGTTCTGCTACTCTGTGCCACTGTGTGCTCCACCTCAGGTCAGTGCTCTGCAGGCAGGCTAGGGGAAGACAAAGGAACAGCCCTGTCCTTGCTCCAGTCCAAAACCCAGCTCCTTGTTTGTCTTGGCAGAGCAAGTTCTCTGAGGGAGTGGGATGGAAGGATCCTATCTGCCTAGGGCTGTAGACAAGTTTCCATATGGCCCTTGAGGTTGCTAAGTCCTTAGGTACGGATGCAGATTTCACCCCCACCCCCTGACCTGGGTGCTAAGCGCTGGAGGATATGGCTGCTGTGGCTGAGCCCCACCTCTCTTCACTGGAAAACTTTCCATGGGTTTTCAGAGATGGGGTATGCACCCTTCACCCCAGAGCACATCAGCCATGTTGTTTTATGGAGAGCCCAGGTTGTTCTGCCCTATGCACCCACAGCCATGGTCCGCATCCCCCTGTAGTCCCCCAAGGCTGCCTCAGTCATCAGTCCCCGTCCTCCGCCCAGCTCGGGCAGCCTGGCCCTGGCCCAAGCTGCTGGGCTGCGTCTAGGGCTGGTTGTCACGGGGCACTCTGTGCCCGTTTAATTTAGGTCTGTTGGTCAATGGCTGCTCTGTACAGTTCCAAGCCTCAGAGGCTCCCCCTCCATCCCACTGGCCTCTCGGTTGGAAAGGGGAGACTTAGTGAACAAGCACCAGTCCTCCTTTGCCACTCCTTCCCCACGGGACACGTCCTGCTCTGTTTTGCCTTTTCTTCTTTCTTTTTTCTTTTTCTTCTACCAGATGTTTGGCACTCTATCTTTTGAAGAGGAAGATGTTCTGTCAGAGTTCCGCAGGTGCTCTGGTTGGCTTAGTGGGTCTGTGGATGTGAGTCTTGGTGCATTTGTGGGAGAGGGTGAGCTATGAGCGTCCTTCTACTCCGCCAACTTGGCCTCCCTCCTGTCATTTATTCTTTTGATACAGTATGTTATGGTAAGTTATTTTGGAATGTTGAACCAAACTTATTTTATTGGGATAATTCTCATTTTCTTATAGTGTATAATTATTTTCACCCATTGCACATTCTCTCTGCAAAAAATTTTTTTTATGGATTTTATATCAATATTTATAACATACAATGATTCATGATTTCTTTTGATGTCCTTGTCTGGTGTTTCTATCAGGAAAACACTGGCCTCGTAAACTAAGTTTGGAAATACTTCTTTTCTATTTTTGAAATATTCTAAGAATTCTGGTTGGTGTTTCTTTAAAAATTTGGTAGAATTATCCAGTGAAGCCATATGGTCCTCGAGTTTTCTTTATGGGAAGGTTTAAAATGACTAACTCAGTTTATTTACTTGTTATACACCTATTCAAATTTTACATTTCTTCATGAGTAAGTTTCAACAGTTTTTATTTTTCTAGAAATACATACATTTCATCTACATTATCTCATTTGTTGACATATACCTGTTGATAGCATTCATTTATGAGTTTTTTTTAAAATTTCTATAAAGGTAGTAGTGATGCCCTCACTTTCATTTCTGATTTTAATAATTAATTTCTTCTCTTTTAATCTTGTTCAATTTAAATTATAAGTTCATTGATTTGTTTTTCTTTTTTAAAATAATTTTTGGTGATTTTTCTATTGTCTCTTTCATTCTCATTCTAATCTTTATTATTTCCTTTTTCCTTTTTATGTAAGATTTAATTTGTTCTTACAGTCTTAAAGTGAAAAATCAAGTTATTGAGTTATGTTTTTTTTTTTTTTTAATATAAGCCTTATAGCTATAAATTTCCATCTTAACACTGGTTTTGCTGCATTCCCTATGTTTGGGTATGTTTTGTCTTTATTTTTATAAATCTCATATTACATACTAATTTTATTGTGATTTATACATTCATTGATTAGTTATGTATGTGTTTAATTTCATAGTATTTGTGAATTTCTCAAACTAATTGAGCTTTGATTTTTAATTTCATGAATTTTGGTTGGAAAATATGCTTAATATGTGGTATTATTTCAATCATTTTTAATTTATTCAGGCTCATTTTATGATTTAGAATATGATTTCTCCTGTAGAATGTCCTATGCACTCTTTTAGTCTTTCTTCCTTTTTTTTTTAATGCCTTTATTGTGATATGGTTCCTGTGCAGTATACTAAACATATTTCAAATGTATAATTTGATGAATTTTGATCAATATACACCAATGAAATCACCACTACAATTAAGTATCTAACATTTCATCACTTTCCAAGAGATGCAGCCCTTGAATTCCCAACTTATCACATCCCATCCTCTTTGCCCTCTGGTAACCATAAGATTGTTTTCTATGTCTGTGAGTCTGTTTCTGTTTTGTAGATAACGTCATCTGTGTCATTTTTTTAGATTCCACGTATAAGCAATATCATATGGCATTTTTCTTTCTCTTTCTGGCTTCCTTCACTTAGAATGATGATCTCCAGCTTCATCTATATTGCTGCAAATATTCTTTTTTATGACTGAATAGTATCCTATTGTATATATACCATATCTTCTTTATCCTGTCATTTGTTGATAGACATTTGGATTGTTTCCATGTCTTGACTATTGTAAATAGTGCTGCTGTGAACATTGAGGTGCATGTGTCTTTTTGAATTATATTTTCTCCAGATATATGCCCAGGAGTGGAGTTGCTGGATCATATGGTAAGTCTATTTTTAGTTTCAGAAGGATAGATGTTAATTCTTCTCTAAATATTTGGTAGAATTTGGCCGTGAAGCTATCTGGTCCTGGACTTTTGTTTGTTGGGAGTTTTATACTTACTGATTAAATTGCAGTACTGGTATGTGATCTATTATTATTGTCTATTTCTTCCTAGTTCAGTCTTGAAAAATTGCACCTTTCTAAGAAATTGTCCATTTCTTCTACTTTGTCCTTTTTACTGGTATGTAGTTGCTCATGTCACCTCTTATGATCTTTAGTATTTCTGTGTTGTTGGTTGTAACTTCACCTTTTTTATTTCTGATTGTATTAATTTGGGCCCTCTCCCTTTTTTTCTTGAGGAGTCTAACTAAAGGTTTATCAATTTTGTTCATCTTTTCGAAGACTCAACTTTTAGTTTCATTGATCTTTTCCATTTTTTATCTCCATTTTATTTATTTCTACTCTAATCTTTAAGATTCATTTTCTTCTACTAGCTTTGGATTTTGCTTATTCTTCTTTCTCTGGCTGCTTTAGGTGTAAGGTTAGATTTTTTTACTTGAGATTTTTCATTTCCTAAGGTAAGCTTGTATTGCTATAAACTTCCCTCTTAGAAATGTTTTTGCTTCATCCCAGGTGTTTTGGATCATTGTGCTTTCATTTTCATTTGTCCCAAAGTATTTTTATATTTCCTCTTTAATTTCTTCCATGATCCATTGCTTGTTTAGTAGCATATTGTTTAGCCTCAAAATGTTTGCAGTTATTACATTTTTTTCTTGTAGTTGACTTCTAACCTTATAGTGTGATCAGAAAAGATGCTTGGTAAGATTTCAGTTTTCTTAAAATTACTCAGGCTTGCTTTGTAGGCCATTCTGGAAAATGTCCCATATGCACATGAGAAGAATGTATATTCTGTTTCTTTTGGATGGAATGATCTATAAATATCCATTAAATTTATATGATCTAATGCATTATTTAGGTCCTGTATTTCCTAACTGATTTTCTGTCTGGATGATCTGTCCATTGATGTAAGTGTGGTGTTAAAGTCTCCCCATATTATTGTATTATTGTCCGTTTTTCCTTTTATGTCTGTTAATTGTCTTATATATTGAGTGCACATATATTTATAACTGTTATAACCTCTCTTGGAGTGATTCCTTCAGCATTATGTAGTGTCCTTGTCTCTTGTAACATTCTTTATTTTAAAATCTGTTTGTCTGATATAAGTATTACTACCGCAGTTTTTTTTCGATTTTTGTTTGCATGAAATATCTTTTCCCATCCCCTTACTTTCAGCCTGTATATGTCTCTACCTCTGAAGTGGGCTTCTTGCAGACAACATGTATATGGATCTTATTTTTTTGTATCCATTCAATGAATCTACATCTTTTTGTTGGAGCATTTAATCCATTTACATTTGTTCACATAGGTTTGGGTTTGTTTTTGTAGGTCTATTTATTTTCTTCTCCCTTCCTTCCTTTTGTTCTCTTTTCTTGTGGTTTGATGACCAGAGAATTTCCTTTGACATTTGTTGTAAAGCTAATTTAGAGGCCCTGAATTTTGTTTTTAATCTGTGAAGCTTTTGATTTCACCATCAAATCTGAATGAGAACCTTGCTAGATAGAGTATTATTGGTTATAATTTTTCCCCTTCATCACTTTAAATATATCATGCCACCCACTTCTGACCTGTAGAGTTTCTGCTGAAAAATCAGCTGATAACCTTATGGGAGTTCCCTTGAATCTTATTTGTTGCTTTTCTCTAGCTGATTTTAATATTTTCTCTTTATCCTTAATTTTTGCCAATTTGATTACTATATGCCTCAATGTGTTCCTCTTTGGGTTGTTTCTGTGTAGATCTCTCTGCATTTCCCAGACTTGGGTGACTGTTTCCTTTCCCAAGTTAGGGAAGTTTTCAGTTATCATCCCTTCAAAAATTTTCAGAAGTCCTTTCTCTCCTTCTTCTCTTTCTGGGACCCCTATAATGGGAATATTCATGCACTTCATGTTGTCCCAGAGTTCTCTTAAACTATCCTCATTTCTTTTCATTCTTTTTTTCTTCCCTTTTTTTGTTTTTTATTCTGCAGTAGTGATTTCCACTACTCCATCTTCTAGCTCATTCTGCTTCATTTTGTCTATTCTTGTTTCCTTCTAGTGTGTTATTCACTTCAGTAATTTTGTTCTTCAGTTCTGTTTGGGTATTCTTTATATTTTCCAACTCTTTGCTAAAACTTGGCTTTATGCATATATACTCCTCTTGAGTTCTCTGAGCATCTTCTCCATCATTATTATAAACTCTTTCTCAGACTGCCTTCCTCCTCATCACTTATTTCTTCTTCTGGGAATCTAGCTTGTACTTTGGCCTAAAAAATATTCCACAATATTCTATATTGCCTACCTATCTGTTTGTATTTTTAGGTAGATTAGTTACATTTCTCAACCTTGGAGAAGTGGCCCTCTTTGGAAGATATCCTATAGGTCCGAAAAGTACACTCATCTCTTGTGACCCAAAAGCCATGGTCCAGATGGTCACAATGTAGAGTCTGGCCTCTGTTTGTGGATTCCTTCCACAGGCTTTAGGATTGTTTTTTTTTTTTCTTATTTCTGGTATCTTCCTTCTGGTGAATGAGACTAGACTAGAGGCTTATGTAGGTTTTCTGGCAGGAGAAGTTGATTCCTGCCTACTGCTGGGTGAAACTTTGTCCTGGTCCTCTGGTGGGTAAGGCCATGTCTAGGGGAGTGTCTAGCAGGAAGCCTGCCAACTGGTAGAGCTGCATTCTCATCCTGTATATTGTTTTGCCTGAAACCTCCCCTCACCTAAGCCTACAGGCTGTTGAGTGGGGCTAGGTCTTGGTGCTAATGATCCAAACAAGATGTCAGTCTCCAGGAAAGCTCATGTAGATGAACACTCCTGGAATGTCCATTACCAGTTTTTATGTCCCCAGGGTGAGCCACAGACTTCCCCTACCTCCCTAGGAGAAATTCCATAGGCAAGTGTGGCTTAGGTGCCTATGAAATCACTATATTTGCCCTTGGACCTGGTGAACATGAAATCTTGTATATGCTTCCTAAGAGAATAAAGTCTCTGTTTCCCCAAGTCCTGTGGGTCTCCTGGAGTTAAGTCCCACTGGCCTTCAAAACCAGATGTCTTTTGGTCCTCTTCTTCCAATGCTGGAACCCCAGGCTGTTGAGCCTGATGGGGGCTTAGAACAGTTACTCCTGTGGGAGAGCCTCTACAACTTATTCTTCAGCTTGTGGGTTGCCCACCTGAAGGGTATGGGACCCAGTTATATCATGAGCATGCCTCTCCTACATTTCTGCTACAATTCCCTCTTTATGTTTCCAGTTGAAGAAGATATTTTTTGCTAGGTTTATCTTTTTGTTTGATGGTGGTTTAGCAGTATATTGCGGTTTTGTGGTAGTTGCAAGGAGAGGTAAATTCCTGGTCCTAGTAAGTTCCATCCCATCAGGTGGCAGCTGCTCAGTAGAGCTCCAGAGGCATAGGCATGGCAGCTGTGGGGACAACTTGGGTGGCTGCTCCTGGGCCTGTGGGGCATTGTGATGGTGGGGGGGCCCACTCAGTGCAAGCACATCAGTCTCAGATCCTGGCACTGGTGGCTGTGGTGGCAGTGGCAGCAGGTCCTATGTGCTCTTGAGAAGAATATTCAGTTGTGTGGAATGTTGTATAAATGGATGTTATGTCCACATTTTCTTTTGTCTATATTTTTTATAACTGAAAACTTGTGCTCTACACTGGAATTTGACACAACATTATAGAAGTCTGTATTTTTAAAATATATGTTTATTGAAGTATACTCAGTTTACAATGGTGTGTCAATTTCTGGTGAACAGCATATATATATTCACTTTCATATTCTTTTTTCATCATAAGTTACTACAAGTAATTGAATATATTTTCCTTTGCTATACAGCATAAACTTGTTATTTATCTGTTTCATATATATTAGTTGGTATCTGAAAGTCTCAAACTCCCAATTTATCCCTTCCAATCCTCTTACCCCATAAGTTTGTTTTCTATGTCTGTGAGTCTGAGTCTGCTTCTGTTTTGGAAATAAGTTCATTTGCCTTTTTTCTTTTTTTCTTCAGGTTTCACATATAAGTGAAATCATAGGGTATTTTTCTTTCTCTTTCTGTTTTATTTTATTTAGAATGACTTTCTCCAGGTCCATCCATGTTGCTGCAAATGAAATTATTTTATTCTTTCCTATGGCTGATTAGTATTCCGTTGGATAAATATACCACAAGTTCTTTATCTATTCATCTGTCAATGGAAATTTAGGCTGTTTCCATGTTTTGATTATTGTAAGTAGTGCTGCTATGAACATTGAGGTGCATATGTCTATTTGAGTTAAGGTTCCCTCTGGATACATGCCCAGGAGTGGGATTGCTGGATCATATAGTAAGACTATTTTTAGTTTTTTAAGAAATCTTCATACTGTTTTCCACAATGGTTGCACCAAACTACATTCCCACCAACAGTGTAGGAGGGTTCCCTTTTCCTCCACACCATCTCCAGCATTTATCACTTGTTCATTTTAAATGATGGCCATTCTGACTGTTGTGAGATGATACCTTATTATAGTTTTGATTTTCTTTTTTTTTCTTTTAAGGAGTTTATAGGGTCTTATCTTATGTTTAAGTCCTTAAGCCATTTTGAGGTTTTCTTTGCGTATAGTGTGAGGGAGTATTCTAACTCCACTGATTTACATGCAGCTGTCCAGTTTTCCCAACACCATTTGCTGAGAAGACATTCTTATTAGAAAAGGAATGTAAAGAAACCATCCCTTTTAAAATTGTATCCAGAAAAAATAAAATACTTAAGAATAAATCTGACCAAGGAAGTGAAAGACTTATATGCAGAGAACTACAAAAAATTGACTAAAGAAGTTAAAGTTGACTTATAGAAATGGAAATATATCCCATATACTTGTATTGGAAGAATTAATATTGTTAAAATGGCCATAATACACAAAGCATTCTACAGATTTAATGTGATCTCTGTCAAATTACCCAGGATATTTTTCACAGAATTAGAACAAATAATCACAGAATTAGAACAAATATGGGGTCACAGAAGATTCAGAATTGCCAAAGCATTACCAAAGAAAAATAATGAAGCTGGAGGAATAACCCTCCCAGACTTAAGACAATAGTACAGAGCTACAGTAATCAAAACAGCATGGTAATGGTACAAAAACAGTCATATAAATCAATGGAACAGAATAGAGAGCCCAGAAATAAACTCACAAACTTTTGGCCAATTAATCTTTGACAAAGGAGGCAAGAACTTACAATGGAGGACTATATGGTTTTTAATATTATTCCAGTCTCCCACTTCCTTGTTGATCTTTCTTCTAGTTGTTCTATTCATTGTTGTATGTGGAATATTAAAGTTTCTAACTAATTATTATTGAATTGTCTATTTCCTCTCTTCAGTTCTGTCACATTTTGGTTCATGCAATTATATGCTATATTACTTGCATATATATTTAAATTATTATATGTTTCTGATGAATTAACTTATTTATTACTGTCAGATGATCCTTGTAATCTCCTGTATGTTTTTCGTTTGTCATTAAGCCTCTTTCTGTTAACAATCCAATTAATCTTTCATATGTTTGCTATCTCCATGCTGAACACTTTCCACACTTTTACTTTGAATCTATTTGTATTTTTTCAATTAAAGGTATTTCTCCCATAGACAGACTATAAGTCTTTTCCCCCCAATCTAGTAATCTATGACTTTTGATAAGATTGTTTAATCCAGTTACATTTAATATTATTTTGATGTACTTGAATTTATGTCAGTCATATTACATTTTTTGTCTAAGCATTCTGTCTTTTCTGTTTTTCTTTGCTCTATTTTACATTAATAGTATCTAGTGCAACACATTAATATATTTAGTGATTTTTCACTGTATATATGAATTTATTTCATTACCAGCTGCCCTAGAATATACTGTATGCATCTTAAATTATCATATTCTACTTTAGAGTAAAATAAAGTTAATTCAAGTGACTACAAAAAGTTTATTTCATAGCTCTACTCCAATACCTACTTCTACATATTGCAATCCATAAATGTTTTAACACTGCACTATTATAATAATTACTTTATATAATTTTATGTCTTATGAAAATATTGGAGAAGAAAGCAGAGAAGGAATATAATTATGTGATTTGTTAAATTAATCTTCTTATGTAACATTTCTGATTCTCTTCTTTTTTTATTGTCGATTGGAGTTAGCATCTACCATTTCCTTAATCAAACACAGCATTGTTTCCACTAATTCTTAGTCTCTTCTTGTTAGAGATACCATAAATTTCTATATGGTATAGGCCCAACAATGGAATTATATACCTATTGTTTTATATAATTACCATTTAAACTAGTCAAGGTAAAAAGAAGAAATATACATTTTCACTGCCTTTTATAATTACATAATTACTTTCTCCTGTGCTCTTTGTTTTCCATGTGCATTTTTTTTATTGAGTTATAATCAGTTTATAATCTTGTGTCAGATTCCAGTGTAGAGCACAATTTTTCAGTTATACATGAACATACATATATTCATTGTCACATTCTTTTTCACCATGAGCTACCACAAGATCTTGTATATATTTCCCTGTACTATACAGTATAATCTTGTTCATCTATTCTATATATACCTGTCAGAATCTACAAATTTTGAACTTCCAGTCTGTCCCTTTCCACCTCCCTCCCCCCTGGCAACCACAAGTTTGTATTCTATGTCTATAAATCTGTTTCTGTTTTGTATTTATGTTCATTTGCCTTTCTTTTCTTCCTTTTTTAAAATTTCACATATGAGTGATCTCATATGGTATTTTTCTTTCTATTTCTGGCCTATTCATGCACATTCTAATTACTGTCTGGGGTCACTTGCTTTCCCCTAAAGAACTTCTTTTATCATTTACTGTAACATATCTGCCTATAACATATTCTCTAAGGTTTGTTTATTTGGGACTATTTTTATTTCGCCTTCACATTTGAAAGCACTTACGCTCAGTATAAGGTTCTTTTTCTTTTTCTTTTCAGCATTTTGGAAAATATCTTCCCACTTCCTTGGCCTCCATTGTCCTGAAAAGAGCTAATCTTATTTGAGTGCCCTTGTGTGTAATGATATAGTCTCTTGGCACTTTAAAAACTTTCTCTTTATCTCTGACTTTCAGTGTTTTTACTATGATATGCCTGAATGTGCATCTCTTTTCCTTCTTGTGGAGCTTCTTAGTATATATATTAATGCTTTCTTAAAATTATATTTGGTAAGTTTATGGTCATTAATTCTTCAAATACCTTTTTTGTTTTCTGCAACTTTCTCTTCTCTCTTGTTATTCTGTATGCAAGTGCAATGATGTGTAAATGGTGTACCACATATTTCTGAGGCTCTATTCATGTTTCTTTTTCCTTTTCTATCTCTTCTTCAGAGCAAATAATTTCTACAGATTTATCTTCAGGTTTTCTGAAACTTTCTTTCAAAAGTTCTTTTGAGCTCCTTAGGTTAAAATTTTATTTCAGATATTGAACTCTTGTACCTTAGAATTTTAATTTGATTGTTTTTAAATTTCTTATCTCCTTATTGACATTCTGCACTTGATGAGACAATAATATTATGTCATTATTTATTTATTTAGGCATGGTTTCCTTTAGTTCTTTGAACACAATTACAGCAACTTTTTTGAAGATTTTATCTGCTAAGTCTGATATCTGGTCTCTCCCAGATTCATTTTTTGGTCCCTGTTTTTGCTCTGTCATATATAGGCCACATTTTTCTTCCTTCCTTCCTTCCTTCCTTCCTTCCTTCCTTCCTTCCTTCCTTCCTTCCTTCCTTCCTTTCTTTCTTTCTTTCTTTCTTTCTTTCTTTCTTTCTTTCTTTCTTTCTTTCTTTCTTTCTTTCTTTCTTTCTTTCTTTCTTTCTATCTTTCTTTCTTTCTTTTTTCTTTCTTTCTTTCTTTCTATCTTTCTTTTTGCTTATGTCAAAATTTTTTTGTTATTGTTGGAAACTACACATTTTGGATGATTCATTGTGGCAATTTTAGATCCTGATTTTCCCCTTTAACCCCTTTCTAGCCTTTGTATTTAATTTCATCTTCTTATGTGCTTCTTTTGTGACTTGCATTGGAGTATCTTAATAATGTTTATCTTTTTCCTGCAATGTAAAACCTCTGCTATCATTCTTTGAAGGATGCAGCCTTGGGTATGAGCACTGTCACCCTGGGATGATAGTTTCTACAGGGCTGTCTTAGATTATCTCTTTCCCTGATTTCTCTGTTAACCTGTTTGCCTGTTTGGTATTATATCTAAGTGGTTAGGCTCCACTAACTGCTAGCTGATTGCTCTATTGTTTTTGATAATTCCTTGTAGGGTACATTGCTTTGCAGTTTCAACTAACTTTTTACTCCTTTGAAAGAGTAGTTTTTGAAGCTAGTTTTTGAGGTTTGTTCTGATCACAAGAATGATCTTTATAACTTACCTTTCTCTGGTTCTTTCTTTTTACATTGTGGTCTACTTTGTCTTATTGTTTTCATGAACATTCTAGACTCCTTTCAATTGCTTACCACCAAAACCTCTATTATTTTGAAAATGTCCTGGAATTTCCTTACATGTTGTTCCAAGTAAAACCAGTTTCTAAGGAGAGAACTGTGAAGCTGCCTAATAGCCAACCTTACCCACTAGGTAAAATACCTGAACCATTTTTCAAAAGCTTGGAGTAGATACAGTGACCCAGTTTTTCCAGAGTGACACATTTACTTTATGAGCAAAGAATTTGTTTGGAAACTCAGCATCTGTTCTTCTCAGCTTGCTTCTTTCAGTATGGAACATCTACCCTATGAACAAGCAGAGTGAGGGCTGTTTGGCCTCATCATTCTCTTCATTCTATGCCTCAGTTCAGATTCCACCCTCTAAGTGGTGGCTGGGTTGGGGAAGGAAGTCTTTTATCTCTTGAGTCCATTCACCTGGAATTTAACCTCTGCTACATGCTGCTGGGATGAATGGAAAGTGCTGGTGGTTTGGCCCTCCTGGAGCAGTACTGTAGCCCTTTGATGACATCTAGGAGATGGTGATTTTTGTCATCTTAGCCCTTCATCCAGAGTGGTGCTTTCATCACGTTGTGGTGGACTGGGGAGGGATTGGTTCATTTCTGAAATACCACATAGTTTTGATGTTCTTATCAAGATTTAGTGAATTTTCTTGACTGAGTAGGTTTTCATATGTTCTGTGCACTTAAACAATTTCCAACAACTTAAAAAATTCAGTGATTTTTTTTACTTGTTATTGTTTTTCAATAGGGAGGGAATCCATGGAGCATCTCACACCATTGTGGAATTAGTCTCCCTTCCTTGTTGTACTTTACAGATTATTGGACTATTCATAATGGCTTGGTTATTTAGACTGCAGTTTGGAAGACAACAGACTGAAAGATTGAAAATTATGCTTTTAATGGCTGTAAACTTTGGAAATACACTGGAAATAAGCTTCTACTATTGACCAAAATTGAGGATAATCATGAAGATTCTAACAAGTGACTTGTGATACCACCTATAGTCAAATTACTTACCTATAGTCAAATTATTAATCAGCTTGGATTATCATCACTTACACCTGCTTCTGTTATCTTGCAAGATATTGCAACATATCTACCATGAAAAACTGGGCACAAATAAAGCATTCCATGTTTATAATATAAAAGCTACCACTGTATGCCAAACTTTTGCCTCCTGCTCAAAATTGATCTGCTTTGTTCATAGTGAGGAAAGCCACATTGTGCAGGAATTTGCACCCACTTACTCCTGGCCTATATTTAATACCCCTATACATTTACTGTGGTGCTTGAGTATTGTTGACATATGTTATAGATGTAAAGTTTTACTGGAAGTCCTGTCAGTTGACTTTAGTTACATAATTGTGTTCCTTGGAACTTATATCATATTTTCAATTTTCCAGAACATTTTCATTCTGATAATGGTGTACCTTTATCAAAACAGTCACTCAACAATAGACTGGTAGTCAAGGTATTTGATGGGCCTCCACAGTCCTTACCATCATTCATTCTCTAGTCTTATTCACCATTAAGACTGCCTTCTCAGATGTCAATACTAAAAGATTTCTGACCCTTCCTTCCTGACTTTCTCTTGGTCTAAAACTTCATCAAACTAGTTTGGTCTTTGGCCCAAGCAAGTGATCCTCTCATCTCTTAGCCACTTCTTGGGAAGCAGAGGGAAAGAGGAAAAGGATTCTATGTAACTATATTTTTTAATATTTAGGATTCTACCTTTACCATTTTTAGACATGATGTTGTTTTCCCTCCTTAACAGAACACCCAGATCATTTTGGTTCTGCTACCCCAAAATAACAGCACAAACAAAAGGGGCCTAGAGCATTTGGTCTTAATTTTGGTTCATTCAGTCATCTAGATTCTCTTGTATGAATAATATGATTCCAAATATTAAAAAATAATGCTTGAGTGGTTAGATGAGTATAGAGTTTACCAAGTCAATACTAAACTAGCTAAAATGTGCCAAGGCTGAGTAAATAATGGATATTTGTAAGTTTTTGAAAATGATATTTGTCCCCTTTGTATTCAGCTCTTCCAGATGACAGATTTGAATGTAAATGTGTGATCACTGGAAAAATTAAATTATAGTTACTGGAATAGAACACATTATATTTATTGTGGGTGAAGGAGAATAATAATTTAGGCATCTGTGGAAAGAATATCTTAGAAACTGAGAGAGATGGGAGAAAAAGGGACATTTACAGTCTTTAATATCTGTTTCTTAAGCTCTTTCTTGAAGGGAAAGGCCCTGATGAAGCTCTCCATAACTTACAAACACATTAGTTTTATCTGAATTTGGGGTCTGACATCTTTTGGCAAATAGCTCTCATTATTATTTGATGGTCATATCTCTTAATTTATCAAGAAGCTATTTGGGAATATCAAAGGGATGCCCCAGAAACTGTCCCGTTCTAACAAAACACCTGTTAGTGCCTGCAGATGACTTTTGCCTACAAATTCCACAACCATTTCTTATTCATTCTATTCAACAGATGAATGCTAACTTGATGATGGAGTGGACAAATAGGACAATTTTGAATGACTGTCTTCAAGGAAGTCTCTGCAAAATTATGACTAGACTCAATTATTCAAACTGAACTAGGTATTGAGAGGCTACTGAAAGGCTGGCTAGTAGAGAACATTAGAATAACTAATTGATGTAGGTTCCACTTAAGGGACCTTAACAATTATCATCAACACATTCTTCCTAGGAGCCGTGCCAAATTTTGTCCCTGGTCCATGAATCTCCTGTCTTATACACAACAACTGAGAGATTTTGGTGGGCAAAATTTTTAGGATACAAGTAGTATAAAACCTCAGACCTTACACATTTTATCATGGATTTAAAAAGTATTTTAGCCAAATCATTGAAATTATATTAAATCAAAATTAGGTGCAGACACCATTTAGAATATTTCAATAAAAGGAAACATTTTAATGAAAATTATAATATATTAAAATTCATATTTTTTCTCAAGTCAATTTTATTTATATTAAAAACTGAAGACAATGTGTTTTCTTTAAAGACATAAAATCATTTGAATTATTCACAGATTATAAAATCATTTACTTCAGGATTTTAAAACTATATATAGGGCGTTATCATTGCTCAAAATAAAAGAAAGTAAGAAATAAAGACTAGAATGCTTAGAGTGCCTATTCTTAAATGCTTTCATGAGAATATATTTACATATTCATCTGAACTAGTTCTATATTTTATGAAATAGAGTCTTCCCAGGTTTACAGGTTTTGTAACACATTTTGCATTATTTTATTTAATATTCTTTCACATAATATAAATTTAACATTTAGATATAAAATTAATAAAAGTCCAAGTTGCACATATGGTGACATTCAATTCTTCTTTATTTTACAAAATAAATGCCAACATTTGATTTTTATAGTTGCAAGATAAATAAGATAAGCATATTTTCTATTTTGTATTCTTAGAGGTATTTCACTGAAGGCCACTTAAACAGTTGTCTCATCAAGCATGAAAGGAGGTACCTGCAAAGACTTATAACATGATTTTCAATTCCCAAAGGCAATATTTTAAGCGATATGTTATTGTAGTCAATATGTTATAATGCTATAAAGCTGATGGAAATAAATCTCCAAATAAACAATTTAGTCTGTACAAGTTTAGGAGTGAGCAAACTTTTTTTTGTCTTTTACAAATATTTGAACATTGGGGTAAAATAGCTGTTATACTCCATACTAAGTCTACTTTGTATTTAATCTTTAGTCAAAATTCCTTTTTTTACTGAATGGGCAACATTTAATTGTAGTTCACATCTGATTACTGCCTGACAAATCATAATAAATCAAATCGTAATATCAGTTTGAACATTTTATCAGAACTGACTAGCCAGGTTAACTGTGACTCATTAATAGGTATGGACATGAAAAAGCAACCTTATTTTGGAAGATTTTAATACATATATTTGATTAGTCATGGTGTTTTTACGGTATAAACAAGGATATTTCAATATCAAAATGGAAAAAATTTGATTAAATTTTTATTAGAACTCTTTGAAGGGAAAAACAGCTTACTATGTAATAGTTTCCTGTAAGTTTTTAAAAATAATTTTTGAGATAAATTCTTTCAATATTTTATTCATTGATTATTTTATTTAAGATTAATATATTTTGTAAAGTTGAGGAAATTAATGAAAGAAAGATTAAATATCCAAACAAACCCAAGCACTAACAACTGATGGGATGATAAATGTATGATTTCAGCCTAAATAGTGATACTTAAGTAAACTGTATTATATGCCTCTTACAGACACAGCTATAAAGAAAGAATTCACTACACTAAAAATATATAAGCCAAATTATCATAATAACAATATAAAGCACTGTTTAAAAAAAAAAAGAAAGCAGTGTTTAGTAGTAATACAATTTTCTCTCATGACATTAAGAGAATGCAATTTGGATTGCTCTTAAAAGGTTTCTTTTCAAAGTTAAAATAAAAATTTATAGAAGACAAGTGAAAGATGATAATTTATGGATTTTTTCACTAAGTTTCTAATGATTTTGAATTGTTTTCTCATATAAATTCAAGTTTAACATATCAGAATCTTTAGATAGAAAAGAATAATTTTAAATATAACTAAACTATTACAAGCATGAACTGCCTACATGTAAAGATTGACATCACACATACTGTTAAAAGAGTTACCATCACTTGGTGTCACTTAAGATCATTTTAAGTGAGAATTAAAAACTATTTTCAACTATAATTGCCTTTTTGCATCCAGAATATCTACAGTCAAGAATGAAGTTTCCAAAATTATTGTTCCAAGACCCCAGATAATTGAAGTTGCTATTGAAAGAAATTTAGTCCTTCCATTTTTAAGAAGATAATTTTGCTAGATTCTTCTCCATAATTCTGGAAATTTCCTTGGTAATGAAATCTGTAGCAATATGGCTTGAGTTATGCTATGTAGTTACTACCTCATGGTCTTCAGTAATTCAATAGATTTCACAAAGAAAGATTTGTGCTCTTTGAATGGCATAGACTAATTTTCTGAAGAGTTTAAATAGCAAATAAATAGTCACATTTCTTGAGGGATCATGCAATAAGTATGTACACCTATGTGTGCAAATGATGATATCATTGTTTTACATTGTAAACATTTAATTTCTCATACAAAAATGGTAATTGTGTTATTTTATATATTAATATAGTCTTCTAAAAATCAATTTTGAAAGGATTGATGCTCATAAAAATGTACGAGACACGCTGTATACTTAAAATGTGTAAATTTCTTGAAGTGTATTTTATCTTATATATCATATAATTCACTCATTTAATTCAACATCCCATAACTTGAATAATTATGTTCAACCACTATTTCTCTGCCCTGCCCTCAACCTAGGCAACCCCTATTTGTACTTCTTTGTCTAACTTTTTATTTTGAGATAATCTTAGATTTACAGAGACGTTTTCAAATTAAGAGATTAATGTTGGTTAACTAGCATTATTAACAACTACAGAGTTTTTATTTGGATTTCACTGCTAATACTCAGTTTATGTTCTAAGAGTCAATCCAGAATTAGTGTATTTCCCACATTTCTGTGATTTCTCATGTTTCTGTCTGTGATAGAGACTAATGTTCACTTCCACCCTCATCCTGCCCACCTCGCCCCTTGTGTGTCCATGCCCGAATCCCTAGTACCTATGAAGACATCACATCATGTGACAAAAGGGATGATTGACTATAGAGGCCTTGAAATGGAGAAATTATTATTGATTTTCCCAAGTGGGCACACTTTTATCATTACCTAGTCCAAACTTGCTCTGCTCGCCACACAACAGGCCAATAAATCGGGAGATGAGGTGTTGGGGCAAGGAATAGCGACTTTATTTGGAAAGCTAGCAGACTGAGAGGATGGCAGTCTAATGTGTCGGAGAACCATACTACTACAGTCAGAATACAGGCTACTTTTATAAAAACAAAACAAAAGAACTGGGGAGGGGGTAAGATGGTTGTTGCAAACTTTTTGCTATAGGAATTCTTTGTTCTAGCGGCCATCCATGTGGGTCAGGCCACGGTGTCCCTGTAAATCTTCAACAAAACAAAGATTATTCTCTGTTTTGCAACTTGCCATCTCTACATAAGTGCAGAAGTGCTGACATCCTTAAAGGTCAGAGCCCCAAGAATAGGCTCTCCTGTATATTTCAGGCTAAAGTCAGCATTATTTTACAAAAGATGCAGAGCTATCAAGACTAAGCCTAGAAAACAGGCCAAATGGTTAAGACTAAGGAACAGATTCAATACAGTCAGATATGTTCCCCTCTATACATTATCACATGAGTTCCTTAGAAGCAGAGAACCAGAACCATTTATGGCTGTAGTCAGAAAGAGATGTGAATATAGAAGGAAGGTTATAAAGATGGTCTGTTGCTGCCTTTGATGATAAGAAAATGGGCCAAAGCTAAAATATTCAGTGACCTCTAGAAAAGAATTCAGCCCTACCCACACCTTATTTTAGCCCAGTGAAAATCATTTTGAACTTTTGGTCTATGGAACAGTAAAGTCATTTGTGTTATTTTAAACTATTAAATTTGTGGTAGTTTGTTACAGCAGCAATAGAAATCTAATTACAGTTTTCTCTAATCTGTTACAGCCTTTCAATATTTCATTTTATTTTATAACCTTGACATTTTTTACAAGAGAAGTCCAGTTAGTTATACAATGTTTCTCAACTTTGATTTGTCTGGTATTTTTTTTTCTTGTAATGAGATTGGGAAGGATGCTACAAAAGTGATATGCTACTCTAAGGAAATAAATCTGGAATTACATGGTGCCCATATGTATCATTTGTGATATTAAACTTGAACATGTTTTTAAGATGGTGTATTGTGTCTGCTAGAATTCTACACTGTAAATGTATTTTTTGTTTATAATATAGTTTATAATTCTCTCTTTGAAAGTAGACATACATCATGTATCCCATTTTAGTTTAAACTCTTGTCCACTAATTTATTTATTGATGTGTCTAGCCTGTGGCAATTATTCTGTGGTATTCTGCTGCTGATTTTCTAGCCATCAATCTTTCTACATTTTTAATGGGAACTCTTTTTTAAGGAGGAATATCCCTTTCCTTCTTTCCGTCGTTCTTTGTTCCTTCCTCCCCTCCTTCCTTCTTTCTTTCTTTCTCTTTCTCTCAGTATGGACTTGTAGATGTTTATTTTATTTTGGGCATTATAATACAATACTATCATTATTTATTGTCTTATTCATGGTGCTATTTCAATGTTGGCTATGAGAAGTTCTTTTAGGTTATTTCCCAATGCCGTTTTGACATTCCCCTTTCTATTTATCCTCCTGTTCTAGGGTTGAAATCAGAAAATTCCACAGAGAACTCTAGCTCCTTTTTCTGGTAAATAGGAACGTTCTGGGCATTAGGTATGCTAGTTGCTACTGGGATGTAACTGCTGGATTTGAACTATGGAAGGGAAAAATATTGTTTGGTGAGTTTCGCTGTTACTGATCCCACAATGAGTTTTAGGTTAAATAAGCAATTTACATAGCATTTTATTAATAAAATCAAGTTGAATTTTGTTCAGTCTTTAATCATTTATTTTTATACTTCTGTCATTATGAAATTTAAATCAGAAGCCACAATGTTCATTGTGATTATTACTATCATTGTGCAAAATGAGCACAATGCCATAAAATGGTTATTCAAGAAAATAATCATTATTGCAAATCATTATTAATAATTAAATTTTGGAATAAGATTAAATTAAGCATGGAAAATCTAATATAAAAGAGGAGTAGGATACAATAAAAGTAAAATTAAATATGGAAAATTATTCCAAATGAATGTGATATGTCATTTTACTTTAGGAATTTAATTCTGACCAATCTATTTTCACCATCAGTCTTAGGGGAAGCCATAAAACAACTGCTTATGTGCTTGGATCTGTACTAGGGGCTTCAGCAATTATACTTATTGCATCAAAAGTGTTCATGGTTGTGGTTAGGATTTGAGATTCTAAAATATACCTTGACTTGGGGAAAACCTTGACATTGAAGTAAAAAGTATTATAGGGACAACATAATCTTAAAATACATTATCTACCTGAAAGTTAAACTTTACTTACAGTTAAGAATATAAAAGATGGGATTTCAAAATTGTAGAATAAACAAACAAGATTATACTGTATATCACAGGGAAATATACACAAGATCTATGGTAGCTCACAGAGAAAAAAATGTGACAATGAATATATATATATGTTCATGTATAACTGAAAAATTGTGCTCTACACTGGAATTTGACACAACATTGTAAAATGATTATAAATCAATAAAAAATGTTTAAAAAAGAATATAAAAGTTAATTGTGTAGGATTGATTCCTGTTACACTTAACTTGAGACACGTTTGAGAGGAATTGTGATTTCAGTATTGGAGCTCTAAAATTTAGGAAAAAATTTCCCAAATGTTTTGCTTTTCTTTTACAAGTTATGTAATACAGATATACTGATAATGCATTAAAACAATTTGTGAAATTAAACTTTTTATATATTTGTCATATACCACTTTTTAGGGGACGATTAATTTTTAACTTCTTCTGGGAATAAAAGCTCTTTATCTTATTTCCTTATTTATTTTGAGAATTGAGGGCTGAAATTTTACACATAAATGCATTATCTTCAAATAACAATAATTCCAATATCATTTAAATACTATAAATTTTTTTGCTGAAAATTATTTAGGTAAATAAGTTGCCTCTCCTTATTTTTAGTCTGTAGTAGTTAATTGCTTTAAATTAATTACTCAAATCTGATGTAGAATTAGAATGAGCTAGATAAGTAAATTTTTTCATTGTCTCCCTAGAAAGATCAAAAATATCTAAGTGAGAACCTAAGGAAGTCTATGAATCAAGCACCTGGACTTTGGTTCTTAATCCTCATAATATCTAATTTGGCAGCTCAGAGAAATTATTTGTTTCATGTTTCTTGTTTTCCCTGAAATGAACTCTTTCATGCTTCAGTGGGTTCTCCTAATACTAATCTACTTTTGCTTGGATAAATATACCATGCTCATCTTACCCATATCTTCCATTCATTTATTAAAGACTCAGCATTCATACTTACAATAGGATTACTTATATTAGACAAAACAGTTCTAATACTTTCAGTCTCTCAAAACTCAGTTAAACATTTCTCTGCTACCCTACACGTGTGTCCATAAAGCTACCATCCACAGAGTGGGTACAATTCCTGACTCCAGGATAAGAGAAAATATGTGTTCTCCAAGCACATCATGTCAGATTATCATTCTGCATATACTCCTTTCAAAAGTTTAAATAACAGTCTTCAAAATTTTTCTCAGATTAATGTTCTAATAAAGAAATGAAATACTCTTCAAGGGATTAAATCATTTGCACTTAACATGAAGACTTTTTGTTTTATTAGAGGGAAGCTCTGCTGGAGTCCCTCACTCTTTCTTAATCTGTTTTATTCTGGCAATTGCCAGGAACTATGCTCTGTACAAGGCACCTACATATTTCTCATTTAACTCTAATTTCCCCCATTCGAAGCTCATCTAACACTTTGTTAATGACATACACAACTTCATTGAATATTAATTTTTCAAAGAAAAAGAATATAATAGATATGAGTTAATTTGCTATAGTTTGATTCCCAGGATCAAGTCTTGGCTCTTCTATTTACAAGTTATGTGACCCTGGGAAAGTCACAACCTCTCTGCCCTGAGTTTCCTCATTTTCTGAATCCATCAAACAGTATCTATAGTTGTTTTGAAGAATAAAATATTTAATATAGGTAAAGTATTAGTACATTATAATAAGTTAGTTAATATAGGTAAAGTATTAATCATTAGTGTATTCAAATTAGTTTGATGCTTTTAAGAAAGTATGAATACATTTATGTGTTATATATATGCTTATGAATATTTAATGCATATTATAAATAGTGTATGTTTACAAAATACAACTTTATATATTTTATAAGTATGTAGATAAATTACTATGTTTACAAATAAATATAAAGGACTTATATTTACACTTACATTTATATACTTATAATATTTATATTTTTATATTTATAAAGGAAATCTAGTATTTTATAATAAAATAGATAATAAATATAAAGTATTAATCATTATTATATGTTAGTTATTTTGCTATTTCATTACTAGGAAAACTTCTATGTGATCTGGAAACTTCAAAGTTTCATTGCAGTATAATTTTTACATTACTGAGAAAGTGTCAGTAACAGATCTTTCAGAGAATGGGACAAAGAGAAAATAATGTTGTATATTTGATTTACATGTAATGATAATTTATAAATTTCTTTTCATTCCATATTTATACCCTAAATTAATTTCTCATTCATTGAACTACAGTGCCAGTAATTTCAGTGACTGTATTCTTACTTTGTAGAACTTTGTAGAATATTTCGCATGCAGAATATTACTTTTTGGAGAATTTGAATAAACTAAAATATTGACTGATTATATTTTATCTACATGTTTCTTATCACCTCAAAACAAAAACTTATAAAATTATCATTGTCAAAGTTACTTTTATTGAGTGTCTGCTGTATACTCCTCAGAAAATCTTTTTTTTCTTTTTTTTCTAGAACTAATTTTTTTGAGTTATACTCAGTTTACAATATTGTGTCAATTTCCAGTGCAGAGCACAATTTTCCAGTTATATATGGACATACTTATATTCATTGTTGCATTCTTTCTTAAAGCTGGTATATAAAGTACAGATTAAAAACAGCAACTGAATTTTAAGCTGTCAGGGCATTTTCCCAAACTTGGAGAAATACTAGGGGTCCAGCTATGGTATAAACCCATATCTGCTCTCAAGCCAGCATCTTGTCTCTGTGCTGAGTTTCTTCACAAAGCAAAATTATGCTTCAGTAGATAAAGATAGCTTCATTGGATGAAG
Organism: Vicugna pacos; assembly: GCF_048564905.1. NCBI lineage: Eukaryota > Metazoa > Chordata > Mammalia > Artiodactyla > Camelidae > Vicugna > Vicugna pacos. The sequence goes on from NC_133000.1 coordinate 38,119,943, forward strand.
TTATAAATGGCATAGGAAAGGCAAATTGCTTTATACAAGAAGCTGCTGATTTCACCACAAAGTGTATGGACTGGGTTCTAATTCTGTCATATTTCCATGAAAGAATCCAACTGAGTCAAGTTTGTTTCTCTAACTAAAATTATGGAGCCATAAAAAGTGTGTGTGTATACAAGAGGACAAAAAGATTTAAAAACTTTTGAGGATATACTAAAATGTTTTAAAATTATGTTTTGGTCTGTGAAATTAATTATAATTTAGGTCAAGCTCTTTATTTTACAGATAAAGTAAAATAAAACCATAACATGTAATAAATAAGTTGTCCAAGGTCACATGACTAATTTGGTCAAATTCTGGGTCAGAATTCACTTTCCCTGACTTTAAATTTTTATTAAAACCTAGAGATATATGTTAAATAAATAAATGTATAAGCAAATATCCAAATACTTATAAAATATACAGGAAATCATGTTATCAATTTGACCTAAAAATTACTGTGCCAGTTCCTGTAAGTGCAGCAAGTAATAATTATTATATAGTATCTATTCTCATCTTTTCACAGCCAAGAAATACTTTCTTTGAAGAGGAGTTAGATATTTTATGTCTCATTTATTGAATAAGAGTTATTTAATAAGCAGAAGTTCATGGGAAATTAAGACATTTTTTCCTAGTTACTCCAAAGCGAAATTCCTGCAAAAATTGCATATACTGAATAAATTCTATTAACTATAATTTGATATTGACCATGAGGGTTTAGAGATCTAACATATCTGGAATTTTATTAAATGCAGAAACTGTATTAAGAGATGTTTCTACAATTTGCAAACTGTGTGACCTTAATTAAGTTATGTAAATTCTCTGTGCCCCATCATTCATCTGTAACATGAGAATGATATTAGTAGTAGAAAAGCCGATTTTAAGGATTAAAAAGTTAGTTCATGTAAAGCACTCATAAAATACTTCCTATTTTTGTCCTTTTTCCTTTAAAATTTGGTGTAGCATTTGCCTTTTTAAGACTTTTTATAGGATTTCCTTAAATGTCTTTTAAGATGTTTCAATTGTATAAAAATGATTGGAATTTTCAGTTTTGCTCTAATTACTCTCCCTTCTTGTTGAAATGCTGACATTTTTAGAATTGTGACTGTCTTACAGTGAGAAAAAATAGTGTGATTTCCAATGTATTTTGACACTCATGCAATCAATTTTTGGAGGAAGTGGTCTACATTTCATGGTGAAGTGTTTAAATCAGCTCTGCCTCCAGCAATATCAACCACACAGTATTTCTGCAGAAGATGTAGTTTTCTTCAGTAGAAAGCAGTTTTGTGATGTCAGATAGTGATGTTAACTTTTGGTATTGTTAATTTACTATGTACTATGGTGGGCGATGTGTTTTTATAAGCCATTAACACGTATGTCTTAATACAGTGGGAAAAGCTATACAATTTATGTTTTACAGTGACTGTGTCTCTACTTTTCCTTCTTGTCAAATGTGGTTTTGTTTTGCAAACAACCTGGATTTCATAGTTCAACTAGAAAGCAATAAATATGTAATGTAACATCAAAGCATGCTTTGATGTTACTTTAAAATGCCTTCTCCTAAAGTTATTCCAAGTTACTCTAAGTAACTGCCCAAAAATTGTTACTTATATTTGCAAGGCCCTAACTATTCACAGGCTTGGTCTAAGATAGTAAATTTCTCTGTAAGTAATTGAATTCAATTCAATTTTTATAAAGCCTATCCATTGTTCATATGAAATAAGCTCAAAGACCTGAATGAATTTATGCAAGGTATAAACAGTGAAGAATCAGGTATTCCCTCTGTGTAAGAAGGGTAAAACATAGAAGAACATCTTTGCAAGATAAATAAGAAACTCATTATTAACAATAAAGCCCATATTAATTAAGCACAAGAATAAGTGTAAAATAAATACTACACTCATTTTTAAAGTATAGTAAATAAGTTTCCTTAAAGAGAAATTTGAAGTTGTGTGGAAAGCACAAATCAAGAAGCTTCCAAATCTACATCATTTACTTTTGCTTTTAATACATTTCATGTGATAATTTTGATTTAGCCTCCTTGCCAAGGAAGAATTAATTCTATACCAACCTTTCAAAACATAACAAATTATTCCTACTAGACTCAGGCCCAACTGTGCTTTTTCTTTTAAATGCAGCACTGAATGAAAAATACAGAAATTCAGAGGAGAACCAATATGAATATTCTTCAGGAAAATTATTAATGATAAATTTTATTCAACAGATGTAAATGTAATTCAGCCTAAAAATTTCATTTTTTAAAAAATTTTACTGTGATTATGTGGGTTTTTAAACATCATCGTCCTATAACTTAATGGATATACCCTAGTTTTGTTGTGTTATCAAACAAGGACTTTTTGACCATGTTCTATGTTGTAGACATGATAATGGGTTTTTTCATATTCAAAATATCAAGATATTCCCTGATTAGAACAGTATTTACTACTGCCTAAAACCCAATATTATTACTAAAATCTGTGTATTCCACATATGGTTTAATCAATAGATGCTTTTACTATTGTTAGAAACTACAGATAGATAGGTAGATAGGTATCTAAGATATGGTGTCATTTCCCTTAAATCTTTAAGGTTAAGAAAATTAAGTACCTTTTGTATTTACAAGCTAACTTTCCAAAGTTTCTTAGCAGTCTCTCTTTGCTATTATCCTTCCCCTGATTATGTTAATATATCATTCTTTTTCTGTCAGCTGTCTGAACTGTTAGTTGAAGATTTCCAAAATGCCTGAAAGGTGCAGTGTCAGCTGCGGGTACCCGAATCAGCATGGTAATATCAGTTTATTTCAATCTGGGCAATATAAATACATACACACTTGTATACAGTGCACCTTTGTAGAGGCACTTGGCACATTTCAAAATATAGTCTTTGTTATCACATTAAGTGCCTGAAGCAGTGCAGAATTTTCACAAAAAATGTTTTCTTCTCAATTATTATTATTTTTTTAATTCTAAAATCTTTGGGAACAGATATTCTCCAAGAGTTGCACTAAAAAATACTAATTCTCATAATACTTGAATAAATTGCTAAGCAATCTAGCTTTTGCAATTGTTCCACTTTTAAATACACTTCAGTGTATGAAGAAGCTGAATGCATTTATTTGGGAGAAATACTTAATTAGATCAGTAGGATTATACATACCATATATACACATGCTATTAATTTGAAGTTTAATTCTCTTGTTGTCTCTGCCCTACCAGCTTAACTGTTTTGTCACTTTTATGATCTCTTAGCCATCAGATTTCCTTTGGTAAATCTATAATCTATTAAACAAAACAGTCAGTGCTAAACATGCATAGTTTTCATGGACTGGATTGCTTCTGTCCTTGCTTAATAGTGTTTGTTTTGCCCCTGGCAGTGGATCAGTGTCTGAGAATATCCATATTACTTTGCAAAATGCACCAACTGATTTGTGTTTTAGAATTCAGCTGATGTCAGTGAAATTGAATGAATATTGTCATGACAAGTAAGGCTTCCTCTAAGACTGAAGAATTTATTGGGTCAGAGTATATTGAAAGATCAAGACCACCTTTAAAGTACCAGCAAAAGGAATGGTCAGAAGGTGGGTTCAGGTTTCCAAGTTCCAGGTAGCAAGCACAACAGCAGGATCTGAGGCAGGTTGCCCCATGTGCACAGAGGAAAGCACACTGGAAGCATTCTGAATGCAGGAAACCAGAATCAAAAAGAAATTCAAGTGTGAGAACACTGAACAGTGGGCCCAGTGCTTGTACAGAAGTCAAGGTCAGAGGAAATAACTAAGGGGCTCTCATTCCATCACATGTAAGTCTGGTGATGAAAATATCTAGAAGACTATACTTGAGAATTTTTTTTTTCTTTTCATTCTGACTGGTTGGTGTTTTCTCTTTACTAATTCTGGCATACACATTTATTCTTAAAAGTTGAGTTGGTCTTTTTCCTTGAAAAGTTCTGATTTATAACATCATAGTAAAGAACAGCTTTTCTGTAAAACCCAATGCAAAATGGCTAACCAGAGGAATCTAACTTGTTTAATAATTATTCCCATAAACAATTTTATCAGCCTTTAGTTGCAGTGTGCTTGTATATATGTATATATGTTTTATATGAACCTGTATTCATATAAGTTGATAGATGTATAGCTTCACAAACATATTTTACAATTGTGGGCCATTGTATATATTCAGATATTATTGCATTTTCTTTGATGGTAAAATTTTGTTTCATAAGCTGGGGAAACAATCTCTAATGGCATAAAAACTAGTATTCTAATTCAAATTCTTAAATTATATTCAAAATTATATCTGAAAACATTTTATAAAAACGATTTTAATTTAAGGAAGTTTCCTACTTCACCTTTTTGAAGTATATCACTATTCTTTTTTCTTCTTTGCAGAAGCTGCTGTATTTTTTTTCTCAAGGTCATATAGTCCTATATCAGATAGCAACAGAGCTACAGCAATAACAGCAGATGTCATCTTAGATTAATGTAAGTGCATTTTTTTGGTAATTTTTATAGTTTCTCTCCTTTGCACCCATTTTGACAGGGAACAATGTTGGGTTCAATGTCAGATGCCCTAGAGGTGGCCTAGAGTTATTTTAAAGGATTCAATTTGCTTTGCTTTTCATGTAAGAACAGTTTCTCTTCTTAGATATTTTTGAGGTATAGGAGAAACTATTTCTTACATAAAATAATTGTAAAAATTTACTCTTTATATAAACTTTCATTATAGAATCACAGAATTTTAAATCCAGAGACCATAAAGATCATTATTCTGATGTTTCTAAAAGCTTAATTGGTAAAAATTTCTGTCTGCCACTCATTTTTATTCTTTTATTTTTCCCATGAATGCAATTATTCTTACCTTCTCTTCCCAATTTTCCTATTCCTCCTTTAGGTAAACAGGGGAGAGTTTGACTATTTTACCAGGTTTTAGTACATTTTGAATTATGAAACACTACAGTGATTCAACTCTTTATTTCACAGATAAAGAAACAAATGTACACAACAGTTTACCTAGTTGCACAAGAGCACACAGAAAAACCTAGTAGTAGAGATAGACCTAAGAATGTCCTAAAGGCTCATTAGTAGGGCAGTTTCCCCCATAGACCTCTTACTCTATTTTTCCCTTATCTTTTTTTTAATCACCATATTCGTAATTTCTCGATTGAAAACTCCTAGCTCATCCCTGTTCATTTTTCCCCTGTGCTTGCTATTCGATTATTTTGTCTTCATCTGCTTTCAGTAACTTTTTCAATATTTATATACCCAATATTAGAGTACAGATAAAAGCTAGATCAGAATATGTTATGCTCTGGCTTGAAATGATCCACTGATTCACATAGCACTTAATGTCCCAGTTCCAATTTTATTCCCCAATAACCTAGCTGATTTGGTCACTATTTACCAAGCAATTGTGTGCAATGGGAAAAACTCGAGTTTCATATGCAGTCTCCCTGGGTTAAAATGTTGTGTTTTTATTTACTATGGTAATATAACTTTGTTGTATTACTCTACTGCTCTGTGACACAATTACCTCAAGTGTAAAATCTGCATAATAATTGTTCCTGGCTCATAGTCCAAAGGATTAAATGAGTTAATATGTCCAAAGTACTTAGAACAGTGACAGGTACATAGTGAACATTTAATAAGTTAAGCTGTTATTATAATTCCCTCTTGCCTATTACCATCCAGCCACATTGACCTTCTTTCTGTTATTTGAACATTCTTTGTTAGGCTTTTAATTAACTCTTAAGATTTCCACTCTTTGTGCAACTTTCTTACCCAAGGGCTTCTTATGTTTATCATTTTCTTGACTTAGGATTTTCAGTTTATGTGTTAAATACTCATAGAGATCTTACCCAACTCCCAAAAATCACAACCATTTATTTTTTTCACATCAACCTTTTCATTTTTGTCATATAAAATTTTGGGTCTGCTATTTCTTATTATTTATCTGTGAGCTCCTCTATCTTGTGCATTCATGAGAATGAAATTATCTGTAATAATTCCTACTGCTCAGAGTAGCTTAAGAGTAGATACTCATCAGCAGAGATTGAAAAGCGGATAGTAATAGCCCCTAAAAACTACTGTCATATGAGTTTTTTAACTCTTTTTTTATTTCTTACAAATATTTTGCCTTAGCAGTCCTCAAATTATCAAATATCACTCTCTTTATCTCTAAAAAGTATAAGTAGAAAGGTTAGTAATTTTTGGATAATTTAAGAATCAGAGATCTTGTACATACTTCCCTGATACAACATTGTAAAATGACTAGAACTCAATTTAAAAAAATGTTAAAAAAAAAGAATCAAGGAGACAAATATTACAATTCTACTTCAGAAACATAATTTTTTGGCCCTTATTATTTATATTCCATCGGTAGTTCTTTCTTTAGGTAAGTGTCAATTACCTAATTATGTTTAGTTTGCACTGAAATAAAGAAGTATAATGAGATAAACTTCCTTTGGACCCTGCCATTGTATGTAACTTTACTGAAAATGTTAGAATACTGTCTCCAATGACGATTCCACAGTATACACTAGACAGACAAATAAGGATTAATAACATTACCTAAAGGGAAGAGAGAAGATGGCAGAGTAGAAGGACACTTGCAGCTCACCCTCTCCCAAAAATGCACCAAGACTCACATCCACAGACCCACTCAGCCAACCAGGGCACCTGCGGAACTCTGACAGAACATCGCCCACTTCAAAAGATAAAGACAACAAAAATCTGGTAGGAGAAAAGGAAAAATGAAAGAACAAAAGGCAAAGCAGAGTGGGAAGGGTCCCGTGGGGAGGGAGAGGTAAAGGAGGACTGGGGCTCACTCCCTGTGTCTCCCCTCTCCAACTTAGAGGCCAGTGAGACAGAGGGGGAGACTCTGAGGCTTGGATCTGTACAGAGCATCCCTTGGCTGACAGAACTAAGTTAAATGGGCAGAGAAGATTCCCCCAACACCCAGACTGAGATGCGGGCCGGCAGCTGTGGGCAGGGCCAGGCTGCTCAAGCCCGGCGGATGACGGGGGTGGATGCACTGAGGCATCCCCCAGGGACTGAAAGGGTCTGTGCGCCACGGCTGTGGGGGCACAGGGCAGAGCAACCTGGGCCCTCAATAAAACAACACAGTTGCGCCCTGTGGGGAAGGGTGCATACCCCTGTCTATGAAAACCTGTGGAAAGTTTTCGAGGGAAGAGAGGTGGGGCTCAGGCACAGCCACCATATCCTCTGGCACTTAGCATCCAGACTGGGGTGGGGGCGAAACCTGCATCTGCACTGAAGGGCTTAGCAGCCTCAAAGGCCAGAAGGAGACTTGTCTACAGCCTGAGGCAGATAGGATCCTTCCATCCTGGTCCCTCAGAGAAGTTGCTCCACCAAGACAAACAAGGAGCTGAGTTTTGGCCCGAGCAGGGACAAGGCGGTTCCTCTGTCTTCCCTGAGCCCACCTGTGGAGCGCCTGCCCGAGGCGGAGCGTGCAGCCACACAAAGCAGCAGAGATACCGGCTCCAGGAGAGGGAGGTCGGCCCCCCGCCTTATGGGAAGGAACACAGCCCCTGACCGCAGTGCTGGGAAGGGGCACGACCTGCCCTCCTACCTGGCCAGTCTGCAACATCTGACTGTGGCATCAGGAGGGACAGTGACCAGCCCACCCACAGAGGAGAGCTGCACCTGACCCAGTGTTGGGAGGTGGAGCGATCTGCTTTCCAACAGGTACTGAGCAGCACAGAAGAGGGCACCAATGGAGGGCCTCTGGAAACAGCAAGCTGAGCTTCCAAAACAAGATGAAGACAGAAAGACTTCACATTAAAAGCACACAGACTCCAGGAGAACACCGACACCACCGACCTTTTTTTCTTTTTTAATTTGTTTTTCCCTGTTCTATTTTCTATTAACCTTTTAATTTTTACTTCTTAAATAATTTCTATTTCTCTTGGGTTTTGATGTCTTGTTTTTGATTAGACACAGGTTTCAAATACATTTTTTCATATTTCCCCCTTTTTTAAAAGTGATAAAAGGACGTCCCAACCCGATTGATATTCTGCTTCAACTTGCTCTTCTATTATTCATTATGCACTGTTTTCAAACCTTCTTTCTCCCTTCTTTTAAAATTCTTTCTCTCTCCTCTTATTTTTTTCTTTTTTTCTGAAGTCTTATTCCTAAATAGGCATTAGATAGATAAACTCCTTAAGGACCAAACAGATAACTGATACTCCATAAACCACAGTGCCAGAGAGGTATGAGCAAGGTTAAAAAGCAGAGAAACCTTTCCCAATTAAAAGAACAAGAGAAATCCCCTGAAAGAAAGATCAATGATATCGATAGCCTACTAGATCAAGATTTCAAAAAAAGAGTGATCAAAGTGCTGAAGGAATTAAAAGAGATAGTATTTAGAGATATAAAATATGTCAAAAATGAAATTGAAGCTATAAAGAAGAGCTAAGTAGAATGGGTAAACTCATTGACAGAGATGAGGAATGATATAATAGCTGTGCAAAGCTGATTAGATAATGCAGAGGAACGAATTAGTGACCTAGAAGACAGGAAAATAGAAAGCACCCATTCAGAAGAGCTACAAGATAAGAAAATAAAAATAATGAAGATAGCATAAGGGACCTATGGGATAATATAAAGCATTCCAATCTTCGCATAATAGGGGTCCCAGAAGGAGAAGAAAGATCAAAGGGGATTGAAAAGGCTTTTGAAGAAATCATGACTGAAAACTTCCCAAACTTAAAGAAGGAATCAGATATCCAAGTACAGGAAGCTCAGAGGGCCCCAAACAGGAAGAACCCAAATAGACCCACACCAAGACATATCATAATCAAGATGGCCAGAATCAAGGATAAAGAAATGATTCCAAAGACAGCAAGAGAAAAGCAAAGAGTAAGTTACAAGGGAACCCCCATAAGGATCTCAGCTGATTTCTCTACAGAAACACTACAGGCCAGAAGGGAATGGCAAGATATATTCAATATCCTGACTGAAAAAAAGATGCAGCCTAGGATACTTTATCCAGCAAGGCTATCCTTTAGGATAGAAGGAGAAATAAAGAATTTCACAGACAAGAAAAAGCTGCAGAAGTTTAGCAACAATAAACCCATTCCAAAAAATAAATATTGAAAATTCTATTCTAAATAGAAAGACAGCAGGATGCTACAGGATTGAGAAACTCATAACTAGAAAGGTGATAACTCATCAATTACAAATAAAATAAACGCGAAATTATAAAAGAAGACATACAAATCACTGAGAGTGGGAGAGGGAGGCAGGGAAATATAGAATATAATATTTCTTTTATTTAAATATTTTTTAACGATAGGATGGATTTGAGATCATGTTACTATCAGATTAATAAAAACAGTTATAGTAATGGGCTAATAGATTTATGAAAAAGGGTAACCACAAGCCAAAACCTTACAAGGGAGTCACAAAAATTAAATAAAAACTATGATAACACAAAGGAATATTACCAAACACAAAAGGAAGAAAAAGGAACAAAGACGATATGCCAATTCAACTGCAAAGATAAGTTCAAAATGGCAATCAACACACATCTATCATTAATTACAGTAAATGTTAAAGGAGTAAATGCTCCAGTTAAAATACATAGTGTGACAGACTGGATAATAAAGCAAGAACCTTCAATATGCTGGATACAACAGACCCACTTTAGGGAGAAGGACACGTATAGACTGAGAGTGAAAGGATGGAAAAGGATATTCCATGCAAATGGAAAAGCCAAAAAAGCAGTCGTTGCAGTACTGATTTCAGACAAAATAGACTTTAAAACAAAGGCCATAAAGAAAGATAAAGAAGGACATTTTATAATGATTAAAGGAGTGATACAAGATGAGGATATTACGCTCGCTAATATATACAGCCAATATAGGAGCACCTAAGTACATAAAACAATTACTAACAGAAATAAAGGGGGATATTGATGGGAATACAATCATAATTGGAGATTTTAACAGTGCATTAACTTCACTAGACAGATCTTCCAGACAGAAAATAAACGAGGCAACAGAGAAATTAAATACTACAGTGGAAAAATTATTTTTGGTGGATATTGTCAGAACATTACACACCCTAAAATAGGATATACTTTATTTTCAAGTGCACATGGAACATTTTCCATGATCGATCGTGTATTGGGCACAAAAGAAACCTGAACAATTATAAGAAGATAGAAATAATCTCAGGCATCTTTACTGACCACAATGCCATGAAACTGGAAATCAACAACAGAGAAACAAAGGAGAAAAAAAGGAAAGCATGGAGATTAAACAATATGTTATTGAAAAAACAATGGATCAATGAGGAAATCAAAGCTGAAAATAAAAAATACCTTGAGACAAATGACAATGAAAGCACAAACACTCAAAATCTATGGGACAAGGCAAAGGCTGTGCTAAGAGCGAAGTTTATAGTGATACAGGCCTTCCTCAAAAAAGAAGAACAATCTCAAATAAACAATTTAACACACTCCTGAATGAATTAGGAAAAGAAGAACAAAAAGCAGCAAAAGGAAGGAAATAATAAAGATCAGAGAGGAAATAAATACAATAGAAATTAAAACCACAGAAAAAAATCAACCAAACCAAAAGCTGGTTTTTTGAAAAAGTAAATAAAATCGAAAAAACCCAGGCCAAACTCACAAAGAAAGAAAAGAGAGCACAAATTAGCAAAATAAGAAAAGAAAATGGAGAAATTACAACAAATAAAATAGAAATACAGAATATCATACGAGAATATTATAAAAAACTATATGGAACCAAACTGGATAACCTAGATGAGATGGACAAGTTTCTGGAAATATACTGTTCACCAAGACTGAATCAAGAGGGAACAGACGACCTGAACAATCCGATCACTAGAAAGGAAACAGAAATAGCAATTTAAAACCTCTCTACAAATAAAAGTCCAGGACCGCACGGCTTCACCAGGGAATTCTACAAAACATACAAAGAGGAACTCATACCAGTCCTTCTCAAACTCTTCCACACGATTGAAAAGGAGGGAATACTCCCAAACTCAATGAAGCCACCACCACACTGTTACCAAAACCAGGCAAAGACACTACAAAAAAAGAGAATTATAGGCCAATATCACTGATGTACTTAGACGCCAAAATCCTCACCAAAATATTAGCAAATAGAATCCAACAACACGTAAAGAAGATTATACATCATGACCAAGTGGGGTTCATCCCAGGGACACAAGGCTGGTTCAACATATGCAAATCAATCAATGTAATATATCACATCAACAAGAGAAAGGACAAAAATGAAATGTATATCTCAATCAATGCAGAAAAAGGTTTTATAAAATTCAACACCCATTTATGATAAAAACTCTTGCCAAAGTGGGTATAGAGAGAACATATCTCAACATCATAAAAGGTGTATATTATAAAACGTACAGCGAGCATAGTACTCAACGGTGAAAAAGTCAAAGCCTTCCCACTAAAATCTGGGACAAGACAAGGATGCCCACTATCACCACTCCTATTCAACATAGTCATGGAAGTCCTTGCCACAGCAGTCAGGCAAGAGAGAGAAATAAATGGGATCCAAATTGGAAAACAAGAGGTAATAGTGTCACTATATGCCGATGACATGTTACTATATATAGAAAACCCTAAAAGGTCCACACAAAAACTACTAGAGCTGATTGAAGGATTCAGCAATGTAGCAGGTTACAAAATTAACGTTCAAAAATTAGTTGCATTTCTTTACACTAACGATGAAACAGAAAAAGGAAGTAAAGAAAAAATCCCAGCACCCAAAGTAATAAAATATCTAGGAATAAATCTAACTAAGGAGGTGAAAGAATTTTATACATAAAAGTATAAACCATTGATGAAGGAAATTAAAGAAGACTTAAAAAAATGGGAAGATATCCCATGCTCTTTGATTGGAAGAATCAATATTGTTAAAATGGTCACACTGTCCAAGGAAATCAACAGATTTAATGAAATCCTTATCAAATTTCCCAGGACATATTTGACAGAACTAGAACAAATCATAATAAAATTTATCTGGAAACATCAAAGACCCAGAATTACCAAAGCATTACTGAAGAGAAAGATAGAGGCTGGAGGAATAACTCTCCAGACTTCAGACAATACTCTAGATGTATAGTCAACAAGACAGCATGATATTGGTACAAAAACAGACATAGAGACCAATGGAACACAATAGAGAGCCCAGAAATTAACCCACAAACTTTTGGTCAACTCAACTTCGACAAAGAAGGCAAGAATATACAGTGGAATCAAGACAGTCTCTTCAGCAAATGGTGTTGGAAAAACTGAACAGCAGCATGTAAATCAATGAAGCTGGAACAGTCCTTTACACCATATACAATAGTCAACTCAAAATGGATCAAATACTTAAACATAAGACAAAATAAAATAAACCTTCTAGAGGAAAACATAGGCAAACACTCTCTGACATACATTTCAAAAATTTTCTCCTAATAGATATAAAAGCAAGAATAAACAAATGGGACCTAATGAAACTTACAAGCTTCTGCACAGCAAAGGAAACCAGAAGTAAAACAAGAAGACAACCTACGGAATGGGAGAAAATTTTTGCAAGTGAAACCGACAAAGGCTTGATCTCCAGAATATATATGTAGCTCATACGACTCAATAAGAAAAAAATAAACAACCCAATCCAAAAATGGGTGGAAGACCTAAACAAGCAGTTCTGCAAGGAAGAAATACAAATGATCAAAAGGCACATGAAAAATGCTCAATATCACTAATTATCAGAGAAATGCAAATCAAAACTAGAATGAGTTATCACCTCACACCAGTCAGAATGGCCGTCATTCAAAAATACACAAATGACAAATGCTGGAGAGGCTGTGGAGAAAGGGGAACCATCCTACACTGCTAGTGGGAATGCAGTTTGGTGCAGCCACTAAGGAAAACAGTGGAGATTCCTCAAAAGACTAGGAATAGTCTTACAATATGACCCAGGAATCCCACTCCTTGGCTTGTATCCAGAAGGAACCCTACTTCAGGATGACACCTGCACCCCAATGTTCATAGCAGCAGTATTTACAATAGCCAAAACACAGAAACAGCCTAAATGTCCATCAACAGGTGACTGGATAAAGAAGAGATGGTATATTTACAGAATGGAATACTACTCAGTCATAAAAACCGACAACAAAATGCCATTTGCAGCAACATGAATGCTCCTGGAGAATGTCGTTCTAAGCGAAATAAGCCAGAAAGAGAAAGAAAAATATCATATGAGATCGCTCATATGTGGAATCTAAAAAGCAAACAAAGAAACAAAAACAAAGCATAAATACAGGATAGAAATAGACTCACAGGTGGAGAATACAGACTTGTGTTTGCCAGGAGGGTGGAGGGTGGGAAGTGATAGACTGGGATTTCAACATTGTAAAATAGATAAACAAGATTACACTGTATAGCACAAGGAAATATACACAAAATGTTATGATAACTCACAGAGAAAAAAATGTGACATTGAGTGTGTATATGTCCATGTATGACTGAAAAACTGTGCTGAACATTGGAATTTGGCACAACATTGTAAAATGATTATAAATCAATAAAAAATGTTAAAAAATATTATCAATACCAAAAAACTTATCACAATGAGTTGTACATTTTATGAGTTCAGTAAATGTTTTGATGGAATAAAGGAATGAGTTAGATGGACTAAAGAGCAAAATAGATCCATTTTACCTAGATATTCTAATATTTTTAAGAGCCATAATACTTTTTTCTTATTAATACCTTGTCTAAAATTTAGAAATATATTTATTTCTAACTTAGTAAATTGAGACTGTATAAACTTTCATTTTAGAATACTGTGTATTTCTCAATATGAACTATGCATTTTTATCAATAAGGGAATTCATTTGTGTGTTGAAATAATAGATATAAAAGTAAAGTGACAACAATGTTATTTTATTAATCTATTTTTTATGAAGTGGGAACTCTTTCAAAAAATACAAAAATCTGCAGGCCTCCCTCATTGTTCCAGTATTTGATACATTAGGCAATGTTTGTTTTATTCACATACAATACAAAGCATAGTACCAATAACTTAGTTATTGCTCCATATGATTAGACATATGAAGTTATCTTTAATTTCTACTCATTGTTTCCCCAGGTTTATTTTCAAATTTTCTTGCTTTACTGCTCTTTTTGAAGTTAATTTTTCCCCTTGCAGTTTGTTGAACATATTGTGCTTTGAAATTTTCCATGATAGAAATACATTTTCTCTTGTATTTTTATAATTCTATATGAATAATTTAACTTCTCAATGTAAGCAATAATTAAAATATTTTAAACATTTTTGGAGATTTTTAAAATAATAATGGGTGATTAGTTTAGACTAGAATTACAGACTGGGCAGACATTTATAAAATAATCACAATTATAGGCATCACTAAAAAATTCTAATTATATCTATAGATGAAGCATTATACTAATGTATACCAGTGCATATCTTGTTTGCTATGATTATGATTATTGATAATGCTATTTCTATTTAAACAGCCTCATCTACTTCAGTCTTTCTCTAAAAATTGTTAAGTTAAAATAAATTATAATATATTGAAATAAATATAACTTTTTTCTCCTTGAATTCTATAGTTTCTTGAACAATGCACTATATTTGATGTTAAATTTGCTTTATTGTTTATTTCAAGAGTCTCTAAATTATCTATTAACTGTTATTCCCCCACTTCATTCTGAGCCTATCTGTCTACATTTCACTTGACAAAAATACATTGAAAATAATAATTCATGAAGAATTACATGCATTTATCAAATAAATGTAAGCAATTGCTCCAAACACATGTTAACAAATTATAATTTTTCACTTCATAAAATCATCTTTTTTATCCTTTCCTTATTCATTCATTCTTTCATTCATTTGTTTGTTTGTACACTTGCTAGTTTATTTCTGAACCATAAAATATTATTTATTTGAATATGGCTCTTTACTGATGCTAGGTATAAAACATACTCTTAAAAACAGGAGATTTGAAGAAGTAATGGTATATGAATCCACTGCACATAGCATTGGATATCTTGTAATCACAGATCTTTCATGCTCTAAAATAAAAGCAGAATTGCATATTGGCACAATATCTGGCACAGATTTTAGAGTTCAAAATTTGCCCTTGGAATTTTACCTATGTACTTAACCTTTTACATATATATAGTCTTTGAATAAGTTGTCAAGGGAAAAATTGCTGTATTTTACACTGTCTTCCACTGTAAATTACAAATAATATGTATGATATTATCAACTTAATTCTGATGTCAGGAAAACTAAACATCACTGATATAAAACCCCAGTTACAGTGCTGTCATATTGTAGTTAACAGATATATTTTATTACTTCTATCAATGATTTGTACTAATGAATAATTTAAAAAATTCTGATGAATTTGATACTGATGATGAAGACAATCTTTAAGAATTAATGGTGATTATAATTTTGTTGATAATTTCTATATTCCTGTTTTTTTGCATTGTTATATATCTAGTAGCTTTGTATGTGTGTATGTCTATTGTTTCTAGATGTCTTGCAAGCTCTCTGAGATGATACATTGTCTTTTTATTTGTATCTTCCATAAACCATGTAAAAATAAGTTGAGGAAATAACTGACAGAAAGTTATTTAAAGGGAGACTTAAAGGGCAGAGCAAAATACTCAAATTTATTTTCTTTTCCCCTTGAGGAAAATGGCACTGAATTATATTTCTATGCTGTTTCTCACATGAATCAAATGCCTTAAAGCACTAAAGCCCTGCATGCTTTCCTCTGACTATATAAAGGTACAATCATGTTTAGTTATAAAAAGTATTGAGATTTGTAGATTTTAAGCTGTTCTTATCAAGAACTGTGATATATCTGAGGATTTTTGTCTGCTTGAATATGAACAAATTAACCTGACATAGTTACATGGATGACAGCTGAAGAAACAAGACTCCTGGGATGGATACAAGATAATAATAGCCAGGATTCCTAAACTCCAATTCCTACAGGTTGATGTTAAGAGGGCCAGGTGACATCTCTGCATGTAGTAGGGTATATTACAGTGGAAGCACTCTGAATTTAGGGAGCTAAATCTCTTTTAGAGTAAATGTGCCTGATTTTTGCTCATGAAGGAAACAATAACCCTATCTTCCAAGGCTGGACAAATTTTTTCTTTTCTCGAGAGTTAAACATTATCTCTATATTCCAAGCAAATATTCTTGCAAATACAGTCCAGGAAAAATAAAAAGACAACAGTGACACTGCTCTCAAGATGTATAAACACACAGGAAACATGGATAATTGTCTCCCAACAACCTCTTTCTACAATGACAATGTCTTGATTATAACATCAAAGGACAGCATGATATTTGGTTTACATTGAAGCATCTTATGTCTAAACATTTTTTGTTAGCTAAGACTGTCTTCTACTGTTACTTCTGAAAAATCAACCTGTATTTTTTTAAATTGAAGTATAGTCATTTATAATGTGTTAATTTCTGGTGTACAGCATAATGCCCAAGTCATGCATATTTATGCATGTATATATATATATATATATATATATATATATATATATATATATATACACACACACACACACATACATTTATTTTCATATTTTTCATTAAAGATTATTACAAGATATTAAATATAGTTTCTTGTACATATATATATATATATACACACACACACACACACATACATTTATTTTCATATTTTTCATTAAAGGTTATTACAAGATATTAAATATAGTTTCCTGTGCTATGTAGAAGAAATTTGTTTTTTTAATGTATTTTTATACATAGTGATTAACATTTGCAAATCTCAAACTCCCAAATATATAACTTGTATTTTTATTGCTTCAAGAGATATGGATCCACTTAACATTCATTTCCTGCCATTTTAGTTTAGTCTTTTTTTCCTGTTACCCCTAATTCAGAGCAGTACTTCTGATTTTTTTTAATCCCTTATAGAACTAAGAAAAAGATTCTGATTTTCACTGAGAGTGACCTTAGCCCATAGTTTAGTTGTTACACAGACAAGGCAGGAAGATGTGACAATTACAAAGGGTGTTAGCACTATGCTTCATAAGCCTGGCCAAATGTTTGTTGATTTTGCTTACTCTTTCAAAAAAAAAAGCTCTTGATTTTATTTATTTTTTTCTATTTTTTTAAATCTCTATTTTGCTTATTTCCTCCCTGATCTTTATTAATTTCTTTTTCCTTATGCTATCTTTAGGCTTTATATGTTCTTCTTTTTTCTGATTCTTTTAGATGGTAATTTAGGTTGTTTATTTAAGATTTTTCTTGCTTTTTGAGGAAGGCCTGTAATGCTATGAACCCTCTTAGAACTGCCTTTGCTGCATCCCATAGATTATATATGGTTGTGTTTTCATTGTCATTTTTCTAAAGCTGTTTTTTAATTTCATCTTTGATTTCATTGTTGACCCATTGGTTTTTAGTAGCATGTTTGTTAATCACAGTGCAATAATTTTTGTCTCTCTTTTTTTCTTTCTGTGGTTGATTTCTAGTTTCATGTCATTGTGGTCTGTTTGGGTTGATCTTTGGGACCTGATGTACTTCCTGTACCTGGATATATTTCCCTCTTTAGGTTTGGGACATTTTCAGCCATAACATCTTCAGACACATTTTTTATCCTTTTTTTTTCTTTCTCCTCCTTCTGGGACTCCTATTATATGTAGATTGGCATGCTTAATATTATCTCATATGTCCCTTATATTGCATTCATTTATTTTACTTGTCTCTTTGTCTGCTTTTCTTATTGGGTGATTTCCATTTTTCTATCTTCAAGATCACTTATTTGTTTTTCTGCATTATTTGGTTAGCTATTTATTGCCTTTAGTTTCAGTTTCAGCCCCCAGCCCCTGCAAGCACCATCAGGCTCAGGTCTTAGGCTGGGGACCCCAGGGAGGTGGCAGGGTTCCTTTGTGCTAGTCTCTCTCTATTCTGCCTGTTGCAAAGCACCTGCTGCACTCCTCTCAGATCCTCCAAAACTCCCTTTCTGTCCCACCTGCTCTCCCTGCTGATGAAGGGTCTTTCCAAATTGAGGAAAATTTTCCTATTTTACAACGCCCTCCCAGTGGCCCAGGTCCAGTCCAGATTCTTTTCTTTTTAATCCTATTCATTTACACAGTGATCTTTCCCACAGAATTTATTATATGAGATCTCCTGCCAGATTTCAGTAGGTATTCTATGAGAATTGTTTCATATGTAGATGTACTTATGATGTATTTGTGGGAGGAAGAGAGCCCCACATCCTTCTATTCCACTGTCTTAATTACCTCTACTTCATTCTTTAATTTAACAAATAGTAGGTACAATACCAGCAAGTGAAACACTTGGTATTACCAAAGTAATGCAATAGTTTGAGAAAGTGGTGTATAGAAGCAGCCTTAAGAAGGCAAGTTTGTGAAGGGAGACTATGGTAATTAAAATTAAAGAGCTATCAGACATTGAAAAAATTTGAATGCAAGTAAAGAAACACATAGGTAGACTGATGAGAACACTTTGAGTGAAATCATACTAATTACAAAGACCCATAGCAGAATAAATATGCAGGAAAAGCAGTGGAGATGTAATATTAAAGCACAGACACCAAATTAAAGACGTTATGCCCTCTACTTCTTATGGAAATCCCCAGTAGTATCCTATCAATTTTTTAGGGGTATAGTACAATTACTTAAAATTATTGTAAACCTAGATCCACTCACTACTTAAGTAACATAAAAGTAAATTGTCACTCTAAGCAGACGTTGAGTTATGTACGTATACCTCAGAAAAACTCTTTTAGAGAAGCTGGTACATACACACATGTTTTTTGAAATGTTTAAAAGGCAGCTTCATTATATCTATACTTGACTTTTCAAATGATTTCTAACTGCATACCATAGTTTTCAAAATGTAAATATCAGTAATTTCTTCTTCAAAATGTTAAAAAGACTGATGGCTATTCACTCCCCTTAAAAATCACCAGAATAACTTACTAGTCAAGGAAGAAATGGCAGTATGTAGAACACCTCTCAGACAGAGCCTTAGTAGTGTCTCAGACAGAGCCTTAGTAGTGTCTCAGAAAGGGCAATTCATCAGAAGATATTTATAGAGCTTTAGTTCCTGAGCTCAAGTGGTTTAAAGTGGGTCATTGAAAGCCAAACCTGATTAAGATCAGTTAAAGCTTATACCATAATTGTTTAGTATTGTTGGACACAACAAGGTGAGAGTCTTAAAGTGAGTTGTTATATGTAAACTGTGGTTTGATTAGTACAATGTTTACTCTTGTGAACAGTTTGATCTGTGTTAATATATTTTAGAGGACACCTCCCTCAAAAAGAAAAACAGTATAGTTATTACTTTGCACATTACCTTCCTGGACAATAATTTCCCAGACCAATTATCTATTCATGTTGTTCAAATGGTCTTTATTCTTAGGCTTTTAAATAAAATGTGGATTAAGGTAGTCTCAGTGCCCAGTCTTTTCAGGCTCTTAAATCTGTTCCAGGCATTTTATAATTTGAAGGCTCTAATAGAAAAGAAAAGAGAATTTTAATTACTCAAATATGAAGCACATAGAATAGAAGATAATCTTATAATTAATATTAAAAGGGAGCCCATTAATTCATAATTAATACTCAGATAAATTCAGTACTTTTAAGGGACTAATAAAATAATACTTCTTACACATGCACACACACAGCACACAGACACACAGGCACACACAGTAGTATCTCTTGTGAAAATTCCCTGTAACTACAAGTGTTTAATATCTTTTGTGTCAGGAACTAGTAGAACTTTTGAATAAAATGATAAAATAATTACATCTAATCAACAATGATTTGGGTAATAATCCTAACCTTGTTAAAGTAGAAAAAAAATCTGTCAATTTGGAAATTGATCCAGAAATTCAATTAAGAATTGGTAGTCTTTGGGGAATATCCAAGGTTTGCTGCTGCCAGAATTTTTGAACTTCAAAGCAGGAAAGTCTTAATTATAATATTTCAGAGACAGGGTGATGATAGAAACAGCTGGACTCAGAGCTGATTTTATTTTTTACCTTGTTTTCTTTGTCTACTGTTGCTAGTACTTGGGCACAATAAGCAAACCACCATATAATCAAAAATGATTTTGAGTTGTCCCATCCTTGTACTTCAAGTCTCAGACAACCTTGCATAGAGAGCCATCGACTATCACTGGCATACAACAAGCTCCCATAAGCTATCTCTGTGTTTGTATTTCTTCATCTGTAAACACTGTGATCTACAAGATTTGCAGAGAAATCACATGTTAAACTTACCAGTATGACAACAAAAGGAAATGTTTACGCTCTGAATGTACTCTGATTACCCAGTTTTACTCAACAATGGGAAAAGTTTTCTGTGCTCAGTAAATTTTTCCAAAAATCTACCAAGAAAGTTTACTGTTTCTCTCCCGACTGCAGACTTAAATAACCTTCTTTTAGTTCAGCACATGAAACGATTTCCACATACTTGTATATATAGAAACATTTAATGTGTGTGTGAGGCTACGTATACTACCAATGATGTCTGAGTTGTTAAAGCTTGTTTCTTTAGTCCCCACCCTTCTTTTTTTTTTTTCTTACTACTCCAATTGTAACAAAGGCCTCAGTATGCTGTGAGAGAACATTATTCAAAATACGCTGAAACCTGAAGGACTAAATTTTAAATATAATTTGGAGATTGTATTCTTATATACAGACTTGCACCATGGAAAAAATAAATATTATGACTTTAAAGATCTCAGGCTGGGTCTGAGTAGTAGTCAGCATCAGGTGATTTAGACAAAGACAGCAGTAGATTTGCCAGGGGAGGACGCTGCTTTTTCAGACATGTGAGGGTTTCTTCTGAATCAATTTTCTTTTAATTTCTAACATACAACAGTCTAGAAATTCAGGAACACATAATTATTAATAAATGAACATGAGATTAAAGAAGAATTTTGTGTTTACCTAGGAAGTGGGAAAACTGGAGTGAATAGTTGATCCATTTTTGCTGCTTGCTCAAAGTAATTTTATTTATTTTTGGTAGTATCTCCATTCCTGTTGGATGGGTTAAAACTGTGTGGGTCTCTGAAAATGTGAATAATGTATGATTTTTCCCAAATGGCTGAAACAAATTGGAAAAGAAAAGCCTGCTGGGAAAATAGAAAAGCTAATCCAGTTCTTTCTGCTGCTTTTGAACTCTAAGAAGAATTAGAGGACCAAGGCCAGTTTATGTCTACTTGCCTGGAGTTAATAATGTGAGGATGAATTGTTTTTTGTAATCAACTCATATGATTACTAACTACAGGAGAGGTAATCAGTACTAGGCAAGATGAGATCATAGTCAGTGGATGACTTCTAGCCTCAACTACTTTTTTAAGATCTTTGAGGCAAGCATGACTCTTGGGAGACTGAAATGAAAAATAAAAGAGAGTGAAAGAGAAAGAGGTCACTGCCCTCAATGTGTTTCATTAATTTGTTTACTGTACAAAGACATAAGTGGAAATGACTGACAAATATTATCTGTGAATGTTTTAGATTTTGTTCCTGTTATGTTGTTTTGTTTAATGAAATGGTTTTATGTGACTGTTAACTAAATATCTGCATTAAAAGTCTCAAGTCATAGAATCTTAATTAAGATTAACTAGGTACCACTAATACTTGCTATTTTATGTTTATTGAGGATTGAAAAAATAAACACATTAGTCTGCTAAAAGTTAGACTAAAATACTTTTTTTGGTTTATTAGAGGGATTTGAAATTTATTCCTCTTGTATAAAGATCAAGACTTATGGGAACTGTTCATTTGGAAGATGGATTATAGAGTAGTATGATTCAAACTGTGTATCATGAGAGAAATCAACACATAGTGTTCAGATTTATTTTATAAGCCTAGTATCTTAAACTATATGAGGTAACTGTGCTTATAATAATGTATCTAAATGCTTCTAAGGGAAATATTTTATGTTAGTAGGTACTTTAATAGCATCAGCCATTACTTAACCTTACTAAACAATTAAGCCTTTGTAAACACTCAAAATAATCTGAGTGATCTGCTGAATCTTGTAAATATACAAAATAACAAGAAAGATACACACAATTAACTTTAAAAAAATCAATGTAAATATCTACATTTTTCCATGTTTTCTCCCAGCCTCTCTTGCTACTGTCCAGGGAGAAGAATACTGTTATTCTGCCCTGTTCATTTTATGGCCATCAAACATCCATTTGAAATTGTTAGGGAAACCAGCATAATTGAAAGTGAATTTTGGCTTCTTTTTACATGACTCAAAGACCTTGAAACTCTGTCCCATCGTTAGTTATTCATTCTCCAGTCTTCAGAACCTGTTTTTCAAAAGATGAATGAAGTGTTAATTGAGATAATTTATTTTCTGAATTTCAGCTCTTGAATCACTTATAAAATTATATATTCCTCATCCCAAAGGATTTTCATGGCATATTAAGATATTCTTCCTTATTTGAAGATAAACAACAATAAAGTAGAGAAGACTTTTACAGTGACATTTAAAACAATATGGCTTCCACTTTTAAGTTATCAAAGGAAAGAGTGTCTGTGGTAGAAGAACATATATCTCTTAGATTCTTATATGCTTAACTTCACATTATATATTTTGACATATCTTATGATAGGTAAGAACAAATCTGACTCCATTTTGGATCCACCTCTCTTGCTTTAATCTTTGTGCTCTATTGTTTTACTACAAGTTAATCACAAAAGGGATGTTGCCTATAGCTGAAAGCATACATAATAGCCCATCTCCAGGAATCCTGCCTTCTATGCCTGAGTGTTAAGCTAACACATCTTTGTTTAAGCTCACAGGAAACATCCTGACCAGGCCCATCTGTGAATGGCTACAGGAAAGAAGAAATGAAGACATCACCTTTGAGTCTAGCCAGAACCAGGAAATATTTGCAACAGCTTATTGCCTTTTTCACTTTACCTCCTCATCTCTCTCTCTTTGCTCTATAAAATAAACTATCATCCAAACCTGAGCAATATGTTTCTTTTGGGCATTAGTCTACCATCTTCTTAGTTTGCTGGTTTTCTGAATAATGTTGTTGTTTCTTGCCCCAACAACTTATCTTTCCGTTTATTGGCCTGTTGTGTAATGAGCAGTACAAACTTAGACTTGGCTAGGTCGTCAGCAGAGTAGGCAAAAACAATGCAATTTGAAATATTCACTCTGGTAAGCATTCTTCTCTGACTTGCCTTCCTATTAATTTGGTTTTCCAGATAAATGAAATATTAACATTTTGGGGGAGAAGAGGCACTATTTACCCTTTGTTTTCTATCTTCTTTCAATTTTTTCCCCATTTTCTTATCTCTATTATTTTCACAAACATATATATCTAGTAGAGAAAGTCCTTTATTCAAAAAAAAAAAGAAAGAAATGCTTTAAAATAATATTGTCCTCCTAATTAGAGCTGTTTTTGTTGTTGTTAGTTATGGGTTGGAAAATAGCTTATGGCCTTTTCTTGCTGTGAGGCATATTTTTCACATGAATACTTTATTGAAGTTTTCCATATCTTAAACAAATGGATTAAAACTGACAATTGGATAAGATAAAATGTCATATCATAAAATGTTTATATAAAGTACCCCCAAAAAATACACACATGGATTCATGCAAACACAAATATACATGCACACTCTTATAGGTTGACATACAAAATGCCATTTTCGGTATAAATTTATTCTAGTAAGAGCTCTGGGACCCAAAAATGTGGGGACCATGATGACATATAAATTTGACTTCAATTATGAGTGAATTTTCATAATTTCATAATAAATATTTAAATATTTTGGGAAAACATAGCATAAGACATTTCTTTTTTAACTTTGTGTATTTATCTTACAAAATTATATTTTTTAAATTAAAGTATAGTTGATGTACAATATTATATGTTACAAGTATGCAAGAGAGTTATGTAAAATTTTTGAATTATACTCCATTTACAGTTATTATAAAATATTGGCCATATTTTCCACATTGTACAATATATCCTTATAGCTTATTTTATACCTGATAATTTGTACCTCTTAATCCCCCATCTTCATCTTTTCCCTCCCATTTCACTCTCCCCATTAGTAACCACTTGTTCCTTCTCTATATCTGTGAGTCTGTTTCTTTTCTATTATATTCAGTAGTTTGTTGTATTTTTGTAGATTCCACATGTAAGTAATATCTTACAGTATTTGTCTTTTTCTGTCTGACTTATTTCACTCAGCATAATGTCCTCCAAGTCCATCCATGCTGTACACCAGAAACTAAAACAACATTTTAAATTAAATATATTTCAATTAAAAAGCAAACAAACAAATGACCCATTTAAAAATATGGGCAGAAGAACTCAACAGACAATGTTCCAAAAGAGGAAATGCAGATGACCAACAGGAAAATGAAAAACCACCCAACCCCACCAATATAAAGGAAATGCAAATCAAAATCACAATGAGATATCATCTCACAACTGTCAGAATGGCTGTCATTAAAAGGAACACAAATAACAAATGTTGACAAGGATATGGAGAAAATGGGACCCCTGTACACTTTTGGTGGGAATGTAAATTGGTGTAGCAATATGGAAAAGTATATGGAGATTTATCAAAAACACCAAAACAGAACCACTATATGGCCAGCAATTCCACTCCTGGGCATATACCTCAGAAAACTAAAATCATTGATTCAAATAGATACATACACCCTGTTATTAATAGCAGCATTATTTATACTTGCCAAGATATGGAAGCATCATAAGTACATATCAATAGATGAATGGATAAAGAAGATGTAGCATATATGCACAATGGAATACAACTCACCCATAAAAAAGAAGGATATTATGCCATTTGCTGTTTTTTTGCACTTCAGAAACCAGAATTTTATAATTGGAATAAACATGTGCGCTGCATAAAAACCAACAAAATACCTAGAAATAAACTTAACCAAAGAGGTTACCTATGATCTGAAAACTAAAACATTGATGAAGGAAATTGAAGATGATACAAAGAAATAGAAAGATATCTTGTACTCCTCAATTAGAAGAATCAATATTATCAAAATGGCCATGATACCCAAAGCAATCCACATATCCAATACAACCCCCATAAAAACACACACAACATTTTTCACAGAACAAGAGCAAACAATTCCAAAATGTATATGGAACCCTAAAAGACCCCAAATTGTCAAAGAAATTTTTTGTAGGTCTTTTCTCTCTCTCTCTCTCTCTCTTTTTTTGTTTTTTTTTTTTTGTCCTCTTTTCTTATGGTTTGATGACTAGAGAAGCTTCTTTAACATTTTTGTAAAGCTGGTTTGGTTGCACTGAATTATTTTAGCTTTTGTTTATCTGTGAAGCTTTTGATTTCTTCATCAAATCAAACAAGAGCATTACTGGGTGGAGTATTCTTGGTTGCGAGTTTGTCCCCTTCATCACTTTAAATATATCATGCCACTCCATTCTGGCCTGTAGAGTTTCTGCTGAAAAATCAGCTGATAACCTTATGGGAGTTCCCTTGAATGTTATTTGTTGCTTTTCTCTGGTTGATTTTTATATTTTATCCTTATCCTTCATTTTTGTCAATTTGATTACTATATGTTTCAGTGTGTTACTCTTTGGGTTGATCCTGTGTGGAACTCTGTTCTTCCTGGACTTGTGTGAATGTTTCAAACCTTTCCCAAGTTAGGGAAGTTTTCAGTTACTATTCTTCAAAAATTTTCATAAGTCCTTTCTCCCTTTCTTCTTTCTCTGGGACCCCTTTAATGGCAATATTTGTGCACTTCATGTTGTCCCAGAGTTCTTTTAAAGTATCCTCATTTCTTTTCATTCTTTTTTTTTTCCTTTTTTCTGTTCTGCAGTAGTGATTTCCACTAATCTGTCTTCGAGCTCACTCATCCATTCTTCTGCCTCATTTAGTGTATTCTTGCTTCATTCTAGTGTGTTATTCATTTCAGTGATTTTGTTCTTCAATTCTGTTTGAGTATTCTTTATATTTTCCAACTATTTGCTAAAAACATTGCTCTGTGTACCTATATTTGGCCTGAGTTCTCTGCACATCTTCACCATCATCACTCTAAAGTCTTTCTCAGATAATTTGCCTATCTTCTAATCACTTATTTCTTCCTCTGGGATTTTATCTTGTGCCTTGGTCTGGAAGATATTCCTCTGCTGCCTCATCTGTTCTATTTTTCTATTTGTATTTTTAGGGAGGTTAGCTACATTTCTCAACCTTGGAGATGAGGCCCTCTGTGGAAGATGTCCTATGGGTCCCAGCAGTACACTCTTCTCTTGTGACCCAAGGTTCTGTGTGCTTCCCAAGAAAGTGAAGTCTTTGTTTCCTCCAGTCCTATGAGGCTTCTGTAAACTCCCCTGGTTTTCAAAATCAGATGACCTGGGGTCTCCTCTCTTCAATGCAAGAACCCCAGGCTGTGGAGCCTGATGTGGGGCTCAGAACTCTCACTCCTGTAGTGGACCTCTGTGACTTAATTGTTCTTCATCTTGTGGGTCGCCCACCCAGGGGGTAATGGGGCTCGATTTTAGCACTGACACACCCTTCGTACCATCCCACTGTGGTTTCCTCTTTATGCTGCTTCTTTATGAAGATCTTTTTTTCCTAGTTTCCAGCCTTTTTTTTTCTTTTTCTTTTTTTTTTTTTGATGGCTGTTTAGCAGTTGTAGTTTTGTTGTAGTTGCGAGGAGAGGCAAGCTTGTGGTCCTACTACTCTGCCATGCTGACCCCCTTTTTCCATAAGACATTTCCATATTTTCTTAAAAACTAATTTCACAATTGATATTTGGAGTAATAACACATAGAATATGATTCCTAGGGCATTAAGGTTAATACACGAGAGCAATATCCTCATTTTCAATCCTCAGAAGTCTGAATAGGACTAGCCTCTGTTTAATATACACTTGCAAAATATTTCTTTGGGTTATGAACTTCCCAAATATTTTAAGAGACTTTATCATGTGAAACAGTACTTTATTTAAATATATTACTTCCCCTTTCCCATTTCCCACCTATATCTCTTCAAGGGCACCAATAAACTTTACGTTAGTACCATGGGGATTTCTAACTTTCTATATTCAGGTTCCTTTTTCAGTGAAATCTGTCCTGAGCTGGACTACAGTTTTTCTTTTCATTCTAGCTGTAAGTCATTATACTCCTGTGATTTCTTTATAACACTTTTTCTTGATTTGCAAGAAACTCTTCAAAAAGAGCCCATCAATCACTGAACATGCACATGAGAAAATGACCTTCATGTCTATTTCTTGTTCTAAATAATTTCTCTCTCCTTGTACAAACTCTTCAAGGTAATATATTTTTTTCAGTTTGTTGTTCCAAGTTGTTCCTATGAAATTGTGATTGGGCATAGAAGGATATTATATGTGTATGTGTATGTACATATATAATATATACATATTTATATTTCTGTTATATAGGTGTAAATATTTATAAACCAGATGTATTAGCTCATTATTTAGCTTCTTATCATTTTCTTAATTATTTTATTTATTTTAGATGAGCAGACAGGATGAGAACACATTATGTAACAATTAAAAATATTTTTTGTCTATATTTCTGTTCTGAATGTTTTAACTATTTTGAATATCTAATTATATGATCCAGTTAGTGACTCCTTAATTACCTTAAATACTAATGTCTCATAATACTTACACAGGGTTAAAAATGCAACATCAAGTAGTGCTAGAATTTATTTTTTTTAATTGTTCAATGTGTAAGGGGGAATAAATGTCTCAGTATAAGCTTTTCCTGAAGATATACTAGGCAGACCCATTCATCAAATTTAACCAATATCTATGGATTAGTCAGTCTAGGCTAGATTATTCTGTGGTAACCAACAACCCCAAATCTTGATGGTTAAATAAAATAAAATGCTAGTACTCACTCACACTATGAATCTAACA
This sequence comes from Vicugna pacos, assembly GCF_048564905.1. Lineage (NCBI taxonomy): Eukaryota > Metazoa > Chordata > Mammalia > Artiodactyla > Camelidae > Vicugna > Vicugna pacos. The sequence continues at coordinate 38,147,968 of NC_133000.1, forward strand.
TGGTTTGCTAGATAATTCTATTCCACACAATCACTTTGGGATACAGTCTGAGGGAGATACACCATCATGTAGCTAACATCTAAACTTTCCATTATCACAGATAGTGAGAAATGAGCTTGAAAATCTTAAATTATAAATTAACTTTTTTGGCACAGAAGATTATATCTATTATCACTCTATCATAATCATAATTTTATAGTCTTTTGGCCAGAACTATTCACATGGCCTCTCCTAGTTGCAAAGAAGTAGAAAAGAGCAGTTCAGCTATTTGGGAGAATGAAAGATCTTTATAGCGGAGTATCAGAGAAATCTTGTTCAAATGTAAACTTATTCTGTCACATATATTCATGTATAATTTCTCAAAAAAGTTTAAGTAAATATTCCAAGCATCTGACAAATTATGTTATTATGTTATTTTAATTTCAAAAGTTGATTATGTTCACCTGTTGCTTAATATTCAAATCGTTTAATTAAGAATATCATTCTCACCTTTTGTTTTACTATTTGTATTATTTAAATTGATATTTTAAATTTTAATATTTTAATAACTGTCTTTAACCCTTGTTTTTGATGTTTTCTCTGCTAAATTATATTTTATATCTAAGAATTAGAATGTTTATCATTTTTTAGTCATTTTAATGTAAGGAAATTAACTATCTCTTTAAATTTCTTTTCTGTTATTGTTAAGAAAAAGTAGTGTAAGTAAACTGTAAAAATTTTAAAGAATTATTCATATCTTTTCCCGTTTATAAAATGTGTTCCTGAACTTTGTCTTTTTTAAGAGAAACCCCATGTTCTGCTTTATTTCTCTAGGTTAGTATAAAGGAATCTGTAAAGAATTCTTAGTATTTAAACAGTTTGGTCTTATTGCTATTTTCTATATCTGCACAGCATATTATGCTCATTTATATAAATTATTCACCATTTTCTCAGTTTTATCTAAAGCATTTCTATATGGTTAACTTAAATAGTACAGCCAATTAGACTCAAAGCACTGTGATACCTGCTGCAAATATCGGGCCCAAGTTGACATGTGTAATACAGCTGAAGAGATAAAGCATTTACATATGCATTTGTTTTGTTGTTTTATAGCTCAAGAGAGTTGATTTTCAGAATTGCATAGTACAAGAGAATTATGTTCACAGATATGGGTAAATTTCTCTTATCTGTGCATGGATTTGGGGCAAGTATAATTCTAAGCACAAATTATTTAAAACCATTTGCATTTTATTTTGAAATATTTAATAAGATTTGAAGCAGTAGAATAACTAAATATCTGATATAAGTTTTGCTTGAATTAAAGCTGGAATGTCTGCCTTCTCTGGGAAAACTTGTATTATAGGTTAGGACAAGGGTGATGTTTGTATTAGAATCTGGGGGAAGTTAGCCTAGGATTAAAAATTCAACATGAAATATCCTCCAAATGAATAATCACATGTGTATAAGTAGAAATTTCTCTACATTGATCTGCATTTATAGATCAATTGAGGAAAATACAATTTCTTAACTTGTCTGACTTGTATGAACTTATAATAACCAATGCTGGAAGTGTACTGGCTAAATGCTGATTGATAGACTGAATCTTCTGATTTGCCATTTGCCATTATGTGTGTGCTATTTATCAAAAGTCTTTTCAGTCACAAAGCTCTTATGTATAGGAAAGCTATAGCCTGCCCCATTTCTAAATCTAATCCTTTGCAAAGTAATATACTTTCCAAAGACTTAACTGTTTTACATATTTATGAATTTCTCCACAGACCCCCTAAGGGATCCATTTCTCAATTGTCTCATAAGACACCACAGTATAGTGCTTGGCTTATTTTTCCATCAAGTATTATTCTACAGCTACCTGGTGTTTTCTATTTGTTGTTGTCCAGAGAAAACTCAGGATGTAGCATTGACCCAACCTGCTCAATGTGCAGGACTCATGCCTGCAAGCACTGGGACTCTGTAAGACTCATCATTGTGTGTTTCTGTGTCATATCAACAAGCTCATCTGCAGAAATATATCCTGACTAACCCTGAGGTAGACAATGCTTAATTCTCCATTTCAAAATCTTCGAGGGATGGAAAAATGATTCAGCTGGAAGGCATTGCCCTGTCAGCACCCTATTATCTTAACACAGTGTTTACTCTGTTACTGGTTTCAGTTATCCTTACACAGTTTGATAATCATTTTTGAAACTGACCTGATGTATAACTGATCTCTGGCTCACAGTATGTTTATTATTGGTTTTAACATGATACCTGGGGATTTGCATCTCTCTTTCTGCCTGGTTTCTCTAGTCTATATTTCTGAAAAAATACACTGAGAAGAGATTTAATAGGAGGATAAATTATTAAAAAAATTAAAGCCTTTTGTTAAAAATAGTCTAAAGCTATTTTATTAGTTACCAATCACTGATATACTAAAATAAATGTATTCACTGAAAAATATTTAGGTAGACATTACACATATATATATATATACATACATGTAGAAAGAGATGCTATCTACAGTGTGTGAGTGTGGTAATATATCAATGTCTATAAGACAAGATGAAGTTATATTAAGACATTTTACATTGCTTGCAAATGAAATATCAATTTAGCATTCCATACCCCCACATCTATTTATAGAACACTGTATGAAAACACAAAATTCTTAATTTATAACACAATAGATAATACTTATTGCAGATATGTTTTTTCCCCCATTAGTTTGAAGTGACAGTTTTTAAAAAGTCAGAAAAATGGCTGACAGTGTAAAAAAATAGAAAATAAATCTAAATTTCAGTAAGCTGAATATTAAGTTGTCATTAAAATTGTGTATTTTTATTACATATGTACTTTTATAAATCTAGGAAATATGGTTTATATAAAATAATATCATTAGAGAAACTGTCAGCATAAAGATAACATTTTTTGTGGCCAAAATAAAGTAAGAATTAATTTATTAAAAACATATTTAAGTTAAAAAAACATATTTAAGTTAAATAATTTAATCATTTGCTCAATCATTGAATAAATTTTTTGAGTCTTTAGCATAAACCAGATACCATTTAAATATATCAAAGTTTGAAAATTTAGATTAATAATATCAAAGCTCTAACTGTATTGATGTTAGGTTTTCTTTTTTTGCCCTTTTCTGACTGCATCTTTATCATCCTTCAGACATGAAACTAATGAAACTGTATTATACACTGTGCTAAAATGTTTTAAAGGTTCAGATGTTATGATGAGCTTTGAAAGTCATCATCTTAAACTTTATTTTTTTTTGGTCTAGATTACTTATATTTTTTCTGTTTGATTCATTTAGGATGGCTTAATGTAAACATATTTAAAAAGGAAAAATGCCAACTTATTTCATGTTAGATTTGACAATTGTGTTATGGCTTGTGTATTTGAAGGATCATACTTTTGAACTGGTATGGCATACATATTGCTATCCATGAATAAGTTTTCTTTGTGGCTTGATTTGAATTCAAATACACTAAATATTTAATAATTATTTATGTATATTTGTTATACACATATGTATATAATTATATATGTATGATCACGTATATAATGTGTTTATATCATTTACAGTCATATAAATATATAACTATATATGTGTGTGTGTGTATATTTCATTTCTTAGGACTATGGTAACAAATTAACACACACTTGGTGGCTTAAAACCACAGTTCTAGAGGCTAGAAGTCTGAAATCAAGATGTCACCAAGGTTGATTGCTCTGAGGGAGAATCTGTTTCAAGTTAGTCTCCTAATTCTGGTTGTTGCTGGCAATCTTAGGTGTTCTTGGGCTTATAGACACATCATCACTTCAGTCTCTACCTTTGTCTTAACATGGTGTTCATTCCTGTCTGTCCCTTTCTCTTATAAGAACATAAGTCATATTTGATTTATGGCCCACACTAATCTGGTATGAATTCATTTTAACTCTTTCCATCTGTAATGGCCCAGTGTTTTTAAAGAAGGTCACATTCTTTACCAGGGTCAGGATTTCAACATACCTTTGTGAGAGACTCAGTTTAAGACACTGTTGGCCTCCTGTATCTGTGGAGTCTACATCAGCAGATTCAAACAAATTGAGGATTGAAAATTTTTTAAATTCTCAGAAAATTCCCTAAAGCAAAATTTGGATTTTCCACACACTGGCAATCTTTTATGTAGCATTTACATTGTATTTACAACCATTTATATATCATTTATATTGTATTAGGTATTATAAATAATTTAGCAATGATTTAAAGTATACAGAAAGATGTGTGTAGGTTATTATGCAGGCAATATGCCATTTTATGTAGGGATCTTGTGCATTCGTGGATTTGGGTTATCAGCAGTGAGGGGGTTGGTCCTGGAAGCAGTTCCTCAAGGATACTGAGGGACAACTGTACTGCAAATATTTAGGAATTCTCTTGATTAATAAAGTGGATCATAGAAAAGTGAACACTTTTCATTTGTCCATTACAATTGAAGCATGTATCATTTAACCAGTCTATTTCATAGTTTTATTTACATCGCTTTAACTAATAAATACTAATTCAACATAAAATTGAATATATCAGTATTTTAAGGTATTATATCTTAATTAAAATTTGAACTTAGCTAATTAAAAGATAAACATAATATATAAAATGTTAAATTCTAAAATGATGAATTAGACAATAAATTATGTCTTCACTTTTTGAAATTACAGAGATTGACAATTAATTGTAGTATTAATTGTAAGGAAAGATATATTCTTAACATCATGTAATTTTTACCCCAGCTTTATGAGATGTCAAATTAGATGCTTAAAAGTAAGATATTCTGAGAATAAAAATTAGGACTATTCATAAATATACTGGACCAATATAAATAAATTAAAGATGTCCTGAAGAAACTAGACGGTTTTGTCACTCAACTCAAAAGTAAAGTGATTTATCTAAGTTTATAAAATAAGCTTATAAAATAAACAAACAGACTCAATCTTCCTAAAACTCTCCCAAAGAATATTTTTGGTTACTTTTCAATATTGTTAAAGAAAGTAAACAGGACCAGTGAAAAAACTTACTCTTAAATGCCTCTTAGTGTCTTTCTAGAGATGATTTTTATTCTAAAAAATTCAAAAGTACAGCAAAATTGAAAGACTTTTACAGAGAGCACTAACGTGTTTACTATCTAGATTCCACCAATAACATTTTGCTGAACTTGTTTAATCTCATATGTATCAACTGTCTATCCTTCTATTTATCTAATGACTCATCTTAATTTTTGATGCATTTTAAAGTGAATTGCAAATTTTTGCATACTTCCCTCTAAATACTTATTTATAATACCATGGGCTAATATTTATTACAGTTAAATTATTCCTACCAAAATTAAATGAGATATCCTGGGTGTTCTTTTTAAAAGTCACTTGGCTAATTTTATTTAATTTTTGTATCTTTATTCAATTATAATTAACATTTCATAAAATTGGTTCATTTCTAAAGTATTATTCAGTGATTTTAGTACACCCAAAGAGTTGTGAAACCATCACTACAGTCTAAGTAAAGGACATTCTCCCCAAAAAGAAATCTATGCTATTAATAGTCATTCTCTTTCCCCAGCCTCCCCATGCTCTGGCCCTGAGCAATTACTCATTCTCTTTCTGCTGTGTATTTGTCTATTTTGGGCATTTCATATAAATTAATTTTCATAATACAGACTTCTGAGGCTGGCTTATTTTCCTTACCATGTTTTCCAGGCTTATCCATTTTGTAGCATGTATCAATACATAGTTATTTTTCTTTTTTATTGCCAAATGATATGTGTTGTATAGATTTACTACAGTGTGTTTATACATCCATCAACTAATAGACATATGGATTGTTTCCAAGTTTTGGCTATTTTTGAATATTGTTTCTATGGACATACAAATAAAAGTACTTTTGTGAACATATATTTTCTTTTTTGGGGGGTGTTATGTGGGACTGAATTTATGGGTTTTATGATAATTCTGTGATTAATATTTGAAGAACTATTGAGCCATTTAAAAAGTGATGTACCATCTTACATTCCAACAAGCAATGAGTGTCCTAATTTTGGCACACCTTCCCAACACTTGTTATTGTCTGCCTTTTCAAATTATAGCCACCATTGTAGGGGTGGAGTAGTATTTCATGTGATTAAAAAAATAAAATTTTAGTTACGTTTATGACTAATGATAGAGCTTCTTTTAATATGCCTATTGTCTATTTAAATATCTTTTTTAAAGAAATAACTATTCAAATTACTTTCTAAATAATTAAACCCTATTTTAAAAATTGCATTTTATGTCTCTATATAATTAAGTTGTAAGAGTTCTTTATATATTAATGATAAAATTTCTTTATCAAATATGTGATTTGTAAATATTCTCTCCCATTCTGTGGATTATTTTTTCACTTTTTTGATAATACTGTTGCAAGACAAAGATTTTTAATTTGAATACAGTCCAATTGATCTGTACTTTATGTGCCACTAATTCAATTTTGTTTTTGTTTTCACATTTTGGTTCTGGTTAACAGGTAGGATTTTCCAGAATAAAAATATAGAAATTTTAAACAAAAAGATTTCTGTATAAATAAGTCCCCAATATTGCATAGCATACACTTATATTAAATAAATATTTCTTATTTGAAATTTTAATTTAAATGGTCATCCTTATCCTGTGTCTTTACTTGCAAGATACAGCAACCTATTAGCGGGTAACTTGGAATAAGATGAATAATTCTTTAAAAAGTAGAAAGTACTAAAAGTCAATAGGCCTAGTTTCTAACTTCAGTTTTGTAAATAACCCTGTAAGTCATTTAGCCTCACTCTACTGCCATTACATGTATGACAAGTGAAGAATATAATGCCTAACATCACTTCCTTCACAAGAATATCATTACAGTAAATGAGGCAATGTATAGATGAACACAGTGTCTATAAAACTGTAGTATCATCATCATTATTATCGTTATAGGGAGAATTTCTGAAAAGTCAGTTGCTGAATATATTATAGTAATCTACAAAAGAGAAAATAAAAGCATTATTATAATATAGATTTAATGGTTCTAATCTCGTTTTTATTTAGTACAACATGATATTATAGCTGTACTGGCATCGGATTATTACAAAAGAGCATTGTCTTCTATTTCATGTTACCTTTATACCTTCTCAATCAGAAACTAACAATATGTATGCTATTGAACTTATACCTTCCCTTATATCTCTAAAAATCACTGAAACATAAATAGAGGTGTCATATTATCTAGATTATATTTTGAGTCTTGTGTATGTGTATATGTGCCCGATTGAAAATATACCTTTTTGTGCATTAATAATGCAGAATTACATTGTATCTAATCCTTTGAAAGCTACACATTCTAATATCTTTGGAATATACAGAGTGTTTAAAGCAGAAAAGGGGTGGAGAAAAAGAGACTAAATCCTATGACCAAGTTATAGAATATATATGGAAATATATACATTGTATATACAGGTATACATTATATATATTTAAAAACAAAATCTCACAATTATAATATTTTCAAAACTTCAGTATTTTGAAGTAATGAAAACTATATAATTCCAATTTTTATTTTTTCAAATTTCCTTTAATTTTTGTATGATTCTCTAGCATGCAATTCTTAAAGCACATATCAAAACAAGGCTAGAAGCAGATGATGTTCAGAAAAACAAGTCAGGTTATGAATAGTTTTACCTCAACATATATTTCATTAAAAATACTCTATTTCTAATTGCTAATTTGTAGTTAAAAGTTGTTTCCTCCAACTTAATTTTCTTCTAATATTTTTCTTAAAAGTTGAGCTTAGGTTAAATGTATTTTAATAATGACTTTTTATTTTTTACATTTTCTATGTATTTGAGAGACATAGTAATCTACTTGCTTATAAATGTTATAATTACTTGATAAAATCTAATGGAATCCGTGGTTTTGTTTGAAGAGAAGTCTTAAATTTATTTTTGTCTAGTCCTAAAAACGATACTTTATTTTTGTCTCCATCCACAAAAGCATTTAATATTTTGAAGTTGATGTGTCATATTTGGCTGCCCTTGTCATATTACATCAATCATATTCCTTTCAGTGAGACAAAATCTGATTTTATTTGATGAACATAACCTGATTTGAGATTTTAGAGTCCCATCTTATATAAAAGGTCAAAGACAATAAAAGCAGTTGTGAAAATTTTAAGATTAAAATCAAACTAAAATCCTTTGTCATAGAACAATTAGAATATACATTGGAAAATGCATGTTTTTATTCTTGTAGTCTTACTTCTCAGTTTTATTTTTATATGTATATAAGTTCAAAAAAGTGAAATTGGCAATAAAACCATTGAAAATTAGATGGAATTATGGTAGTAGTAATATGGATAAAAGTTTTATCAAATGCTATATATATATATATATTTATATATATATATGCTATATATATATATATATTTAGTAAAAGCATTTTGTTTATTGTTGATAATTTTGTTATATACTTTTAAATGACGTTTGTCTCTGCCAGTGAATGCTTCAAAAAATTAGACCTCATTTTGTATCCCTTTACTTTTTCTGGATTCTAAATTCTCTCCAATCATATGGTCTCAGATAGACTGTTCAAGAATCTTTGCTGTTCATCATTAGAACTTACCATTTTTGCCATCACAGCTACCTCTTCTACCTTTCATTTTTTGACACTTATGTTTTATAGTTATTTAATAAACTCATTCTCTAACAAACACAAAATAGAGTTATAATATTCTTCAGTTATTTATTAGGATAATTAATACTATTATTGAATTCAGAATTTAAATAAAAACAAAAATAAGACTAATGAAATATCATGGGTTTGAATTATTCTATAAATATTTCACTTTTCTCTTCATGGAAAATAAAACATCACTGCTTTTATGGAATATTCTGCTTATAAATTTTAAACTGTTTTATTTTTTAACATTTAGTTTTGGACTAAAGTTAGAGAAAACTGTATCTTATTCTATTCCTTATTGTGGCCAATTAAAACTAATTTAGAAAGATAACAGGGAAATTGAGAAATGAATAAAAGCCATAGAAATTAGTTCATTATCTTACAAGCATTTGTAACTCATAATAGTTCTTTAGTTTCAAATTACAAAGTTCTGCAGCAATTTATTATTTAATGAATGGCAGTGATAGCAACCACAGTGGTCACAATGGTTTCATAGCACTTTGCTTTATTGTACTTCATAGATAATGTATTTTTTACAAATTGAAAATTGTAGCAATACTGTGACAAACAAGTTTGTTGTTTCCATATATCAACAGCATTTGGTAACTTGCATTATTTTTTGATAATTATTGCAGTATTTCAAGCTTTATTATTGTTATTATACTTGTTATGGTGTTCTGTGATCTGTGATCTTTGATGTTAATGCTACTACTTACTGAAGCTTCAGATAGTGGTTGGCATTTTTTTAGCAATATTTTTAAATTGAGGTATGTATAATAATTTTTTTGGCATAATGCTTTTGCACACCTACATGATAGACTATATATAGTATAGTGTAAACATAACTTTTATATGCACTGGAAAACCAAAAAAAAAATCTTGTGACCCATGTAATTACCATATTGGCTTTATTGTTGTGGTCTGGAACTCAATCTGCATTATTTGCAAGGTTTGTCTGTATTAACTAAAGTCTATAGTCTACATTATGATCATTCTTTCTGTTGTACATTTATATGTTTTTTTGTCAAGTGCATAATCCCAGCACCATTATAATATCATGAACCATAGAGTATCATATAGAATAGTTTCACCATACTAAGAAAAACTCCTGTGTTCCACTATTTATCTTTTCTGTTTGCCACTCAACCTATGAAAATCACTGATATTTTTACTTTTTCAATAGTTTTGTTTTCCTCATTGTATATTATATAGAGTTTTCAGACTAATATCTTTTACTTAGTAATATGTATTTAAGCTTCCTCTATATATCTTGTGACATGGTAACTTATTTCTTTTTATAACTGAATAATATTCCATTGTATGTATGTACCAAATTTTATTTATTCATTCCCTTATTAAGGAAAATCTTGATTATTTTCAATTTGTGATAGTTATGAATATAGGTGTTATACATATTTGTTTACAGGATTTTGTGTGGATATGTTTTCAACTCATTTGAGAAAATACCTAGAAGATTAAATTCTGGCTTGTGTAGTAAAATTATGTTTAGCAGTATAAGAAACTGTCAAAGTGTCTTAAGATTGTACTTTTTGGCTTTCTCACCAGCAATAAGTGTGGGTTATTGTTGCTTCACATCCTCACCAGCAAAAGGTACTTTCAGCGCTTTGGAGTCTTAGCCAATCAAATAAGTTCCTAATGGCATCTCACTGTTGTTTTATTTAACAATTTGCTAGTGACTATGATGGTGAGTATTTTTTCCTATGCTTATTTACTATTTGTACTTTTTTTTTTCTGATGAAGTGTCTGTTCAAATTTTTTGCTTACTTTTTAATTGGGTCTTTTGTTTCCTTACCGTGGAGTTTTGATAATTCTTCGTGTTTTGGATAAAACACTTTACCAAATATTCATTTTAGAAAATCTTTTCCCAGATGTGGTTTATGTTTTAATTCTCTTAACAGTGTCTTTCACAGAGCAGAAGTTTTTCATTTTAGAGAAGTTCAAATTAGCATTTTTTCTTTCACGGATTGCACTTTTGGCCTATATCTAAAGACTTATTGCCAAAACAAGGTCAAATCTATTTATTTCATTATGTTCTCCATATAACATCTTTTAGAAGTTTTATAGTTTTCCACTTACATTTAAGCATATGATCTTCTTTGAGTCAATTTTCATGAAAGATATACAGTTTATGTGTCTGCATTTGTATGTTGAACATTAATATGTGGATAGTCAGTTGTTTTGGCATGATTTATAAAAAAAGGCTGTCCTTTCTTCATTAGATTGTCTTTGCTCTTATGTCATAGAGCAATTGACTATGGTTGTGTGGGTCTATTTATAGGCTAACTGTTACATTTCATTGATCTTTTTATCTATCCTTTAACTAATACCACAATCTTGATCACTAAATCTACATACTAAGTCTAGAAATTGAGTACTACTGTCAATCTTCTGACTTTGTTCTTCTTAAATATTGTCTTAATTATTCTGGATGTTTTGTTTGTCTATGTAAACTTTAGAATCAGTTCTACAACATCCACAATGTATCTTTCTGTGCATTTTATTAGGATTGCAGTAAATTGATAAATGAATTTGAGGATAACTGACATCTTAAACAATATTGTCAAAACCTGAATATGGAATAACTCCCTGTTTATTTAGATTTTTTCATCAAAGTTGGCAGTTTCTCTCATATACATCTTGCACATATTTTGTTGTATTTTTACCTAAGTAATTCTTTTTTGGAGGGTACATATAAACGGTGTTGTGTTTTTAATTTTAAATACCATTGCTTATTGCTGGACTATAAAAGGCAATTGATATATATTAACCTTGTATCCTGCAGCCTTGCTTTAAGCATCTATTATACTGTTCTAGGAGTATTTTTGGTAATTCTTTTTTATTTTTTTACATAGATAATCATGTTATCTGTGAACACAGTCAGTTATTGTTTTTCTTCCCAATATTATATTTCATTTTCTTTGTAACATTTTTATTGAGTTATAGTCATTTTACAATGTTGTGTCAAATTCCAGTGCAGAGTACAATATTTCAGTTATATATGAACATATATATATTCATTGTCACATTTTTTTCACTGTGAGCTACCATAAGATCTTGTATATATTCCCTATCATTTTCTTAAATTATTGCACTAGCTATAACTTTAAAGTACACTGTTGATAAAGAGTGGTGACAAGGGACATTCTTGTTCAATGTTAGCTGGAAAGATTCTAGTTTCTAACCATTAAGTATAATATTAGCTGTAAGATTTCGGAGATATCCAAGTTGATAAACTCCACCTCTGTTCTTAGTTTCTTCAGCATTTTTATCATGAATGGATGTTGTATTTGTTCAAGTGCATTATATCCATCTAAATATCAATGACGTTTCTTTAGCCAGTTGAAGTGATGGGTTGATTTTTGAATGTAAACTTGCCTTACATACCTGGAATAAATCCGGCTTGATTGTGGTGTATAATTTTTTCATAGATTGCTGGATTTGATTTACTAACAATTCTTTTCTCTTTTTTTTTACTTTTTTATTGATTCATAATCATTTTACAATGTTTTGTCAAATTCCAGTGTTCAGCACAATTTTTCAGTCATACATGGACATATACACACCCATTATGACATTTTTTCTCTGTGAGCTACCATAAAATTTTGTGTATATTTCCCTGTGCTATACATTATAATCTTGTTTATCTATTCTACAATTTTGAAATACCAGTCTATCCCTTCCCGCCCTCCATCCCCTGGGAACCACAAGTCTGTATTCTCTGCCTATTAGTCTATTTCTGTCCTGTATTTATGCTTTATTTTTGTTTGTTTGTATATTTTTGTTTTTGTTTTTTAGATTCCACACATGAGCGATCTCATATGGTATTTTTCTTTCTCTTTCTGGCTTACTTCACTTAGAATGACATTCTCCAGGAGCATCCATGTTGCTGCAAATGACATTATGTTGTCGGTTTTTATGGCTGAGTAGTATTCCATTGTGTAAATATACCACTTCTTCTTTATACAGTCACCTGTTGATGGACATTTAGGCTGTTTCCATGTTTTGGCTATTGTAATTAGTGGTGCTATGAACATTGGGGTGCAGGTGTCATCCTGAAGTAGGGTTCCTTCTGGATTTATGCCCAGAAGTGGGATTCCTGGGTCTTATGGTAAGTCTATTTCTAGTCTTCTGAGGAATCTCCACATTGTTTTCCACAGTAGCTGCACAAAACTGCACTCCCACTAGCAGTGCAGGAGGGTTCCCCTTTCTCCACAGCCTCTCCAGCATTTGTCATTTGTGGATTTTTGAATGACGGCCATTCTGACTGGTGTGAGATGATACCTCGTTGTAGTTTTGATTTGCATTTCTCTGATAATTAGTGATATTGAGCATTTTTCATCTGCTTTTTGATCATTTGTATGTCTTCCATGGAGAATTGCTTGTTTAGGTCTTCTGCCCATTTTTGGATTGGGTTGTTTGTTTTTTTCTTATTAGATTGTATGAGCTGCTTATATATTCTGGAGATCAAGCCTTTGTCGGTTTCATCTGCAAAAATTTTCTCCCATTCTGTAGGTTTTATTCTTGTTTTACTTCTGGTTTCCTTTGCTGTGCAGAAGCTTGTAAGTTTTGTTAGGACCCATTTCTTTATTCTTGCTTTTATTTCTTCTAGGAGAAAATTTTTGTAATGTATGTCACATAATGTTTTGCCTATGTTTTATTCTAGGAGGTTTATTTTATCTTGTTTTATGTTGAAGTCTTTCATTCATTTTGAGATGATTTTTGTATATGGTGTCAAGGAGTGTTCTAGCTTCATTGATTTACATGCTGCTGTCCAGTTTTCCCAACACCAATTGCTGAAGACACCGTCTTTATTCCATTGTATATTCTTGCCTCCTTTGTCGAAGATGAGTTGACCAAAAGTTTGTGGATTCATTCTGGGCTCTCTATTCTGTTCCACTGGTCTATATGTCTGTTTTCATACCAATACCATGCTGTCTTGAGGACTGCACCTCTATAGTATTGTCTGAAGTCTGGGAGAGTTATTCCTCCACCTCTTTCTTTCTCTTCAGTAATGCTTTGGCAAGTCTAGGTCTTTGATGGTTCCATATAAATTTTATTATGATTTCATCTTGTTCTGCAAAATATATCCTGGGTAATTGGATAGGGATTGCATGAAATCTGTAGATTGCCTTGGGCAGTGTAACCATTTTAACAATATTGATTCTTCAAATCCAAGAGCATGGAATATCTCTCCATTTTTTAAAATCTTCTTTAATTTCCTTCATCAATGGTTTATAGTTTTCTGTGTATAATTCTTTTACCTCCTTGGTTAGATTTATTCCAAGATATTTCATTACTTTGGGTGCTATTTTAAAGGGGATAGTTTCTTTACTTTCTTTTTCTGTTGATTTATCTTTAGTGTAAAGAAATGCAACTGATTTTTTTAACATTTTATATTGATTTATAATCATTTTACAATGTTGTGTCAAATTCGAGTGTTCAGCACAATTTTTCAGTCATTCATGGACATATACACACTCATTGTCACATTTTTCTTTGTGATTTATCATAACATATTGTGTATATTTCCCTGTGCTATACAGTGTAATCTTGTTTATCTATTCTACAATTTTGAAATCCCAGTCGATCCCTTCCCACCCTCCACCCCCCTGGTAAAAACAAGTCTGTATTCTCTGTCCATGAGTCTTTTTCTGTCCTGTATTTATGCTTTGTTTTTATTTGTTTGTTTGCTTTTGTTTTTGTTTTTTTAGATTCCACATATGAGCAATCTCATATGGTATTTTTTTCTTTCTCTTTCTGGCTTACTTAACTTAGAATGACATTCTCTAGGAGCATCAATGTTGCTCAACTGATTTTTGAAAGTTAATTTTCTAACCAGGTACTTGCTAAATTCTTTGATTAGTTCTAGTAGTTTTTGTGTGGACCTTTTAGGGGTTTCTATATATAGTATCATGTCATTGGCATATAGTGACACCTTTACCTCTTCTTTTCCAATTTGGATCCCTTTTATCTCTATATCTTGCCTGACTGCTGTAGCTAGGACTTCCAGGACTATATTGAATACGAATGGTGATAGTGGGCAGCCTTGTCTTGTCCCACATCTTAGTGGGAAACTTTTGAGTTTTCACCGTTGAGTACTCTGCTGGCTGTAGGTTTGTCATATATAGCTTTTATTATGTTGAGATATGTTCCCTCCATACCCACTTTAGCAAGAGTTTTTATCATAAATGGGTGTTGAATTTTATCAAATGCTTTTTCTGCTTCGATTGAGATGATCATGTGGTTTTTGTCCTTTCTCTTGTTGATGTGATGTATTACATTGATTGATTTGTGAATGTTGAACCACCCTTGTGTCCCTGGGATGAACCCCACTTTGTCATGATGTATAATCTTTTTTATGTGTCATTGGATTCTATTTGCTAAAATTTTGGTGAGGAATTTGACGTCTATGTTCATTAGTGATATTGGCCTATAATTCCCTTTTTTTGTAGTGTCTTTGCCTGGTTTTGGTATCAGTGTGATGGTGGCTTCATAGAATGAGTTTCAGAGTATTCACTCCTTTTCAATCATCTGGAAGAATTTGAGAAGGACAGGTATGAGTTCTTCTTTGTATGTTTGGTAGAATTCCACAGTGAAGCCATCCAGTCCTGCGCTTTTATTTGTAGGGAGGTTTTTAATTGCTATTTCTATTTCCTTTCTAGTGATCAGATTTTTCAGGTTGTCAGTTTCCTCTTCATTCAGCCTTGGTGGACAGTATATTTCCAGAAACTTGCCCATCTCCTCTAGGTTATCCAGTTTTGTTCCATATGGTTTTTCATAATTTCTTGTATGATACTCTGTATTTCTATTTTATTTGCTGTAATTTCTCCATTTTCCTTTCTTATTTTGCTAATTTGTGCTGTCTGTTTTTTCTTCTTGTGAGTTTGGCCAGAGGTTTGTCGATTTTATTTACTTTTTCAAAACAACAGCTTTTGGTTTAGTTAATATTTTTCTTTGGTCTTGTTAATTTCTATTGTATTTATTTCCTCTTTGATCTTTATTATTTCCTTCCTTCTGCTGCTTTTTGGGGCTTTTTGTTCTTCTTTTTCTAATTCATTCAGGTGGTGGGTTAAATTGTTTATTTGAGATTGTTCTTCTTTTTTGAGGAAGGCCTGTATCTCTATAAACTTCCCTCTTAGCACTGCCTTTGCTGTGTCCCATAGATTTTGAGTGGTTCTGCTTTCATTGTCATTTGTCTCTAGGTATTTTTTAATTTCAGCTTTGATTTCCTTGTTGACCCATTGTTTTTTTAATAACATATTGTTTAATCTCCATGCTTTCCTTTTTTTCTCCTTTGTTTCTCTGTTTTTGATTTCCAGTTTCATGGCATTATGGGCAGTAAAGATACTTGCGATAATTTCTATCTTCTTAAAATTGTTGAGGTTTCTTTTGTGCCCAAGTGCATGACTGATCCTGGAAAATGTTCCATGTGCACTTGAAAAGAATGTAGATCCTACTTTTGGGGGGTGTAATGCTCTGAAAATGTCCACCAAATCTAATTTTTCTATTGTATTATTAAGTTCTCTGTTGCCCTGTTTATTTTCTGTCTGGAAGATCTGTCTAGTGATGTTAATGCAGTGTTAAAATCTCCAACTATGATTGTATTCCCATCAATATCCTCCTTTATTTCTGTTAGTAATTTTTCTATGTACTTAGGTGCTCCTATATTGGGTGCATATATATTAACGTGTGTATTATCCTCATCTTGTATCACTCCTTTAATCATTATAAAATGTCCTTCTTTTTCTTTATGGCCTTTGTCTTAAAGTCTATTTTGTCTGAAATCAATGCTGCAACATCTGCTATTTTGGCTTTTCCATTCGCATGGAATATCCTTTTCCATCCTTTCACTCTCAATCTATATGTGTCCTTCTCCCTAAAGTGGGTCTCTTGTATGCAGCATATTGAAGGTTCTTGCTGTATTATCCAGCCTGCCACTCTATGTATGTCTTTTGACTGGAGCATTTAGTCCAATATCATTTACAGTAATTAATGATAGGTGTGTGTTGATTGCCATTTTGACTTCTCTTTGCAGTTGAATTGATATATCCTCTTTGTTCCTTTCTTCTTCCTTTTGTGGTTTGGTAATTTTCCTTTGTATCATCATGGATTTTATTTAATTTTTGTGAATTCATTGTAAGTTTTTGGCTTGTGGTTACCCTTTTTCTTAAATCTATTAGCCCATTAATATAACTGTTTTTATTAAACTGATAGTAACATGATCTCAAAGCCATCCTACCATTAAAAAAATTTAAAAAGAAAGAAAAAATATATTCTATATTTCCCTGCCTCCCTCTCCCACTCTCAGTGATTTATAAGTCTTCGTTTATAATTTCGTGTTTATTTTATTTGTATTTAATGAATTATCACCTTTCTACTTGTGAGTTTCTCATTTCTGTAGCATCCTGTTGCTTTTCTATTTAGAATAGACCTTTCAATATTTCCTTTGAATGGGTTTAGTTTTGCTACGCCCCTGCAGCCTTATTTGTCTGTGAAATTCTTTATTTCTCCTTCTCTCCTAAAATATATCCTTGCTGGATAAAGTATCCTAGGCTGCATCTTTTTTTTTCATTCAGGACTTTGAATATATCTTGCCACTCCCTTCTGGCCTGTAGTGTTTGTGTAGAGTCATCAGCTGAGAGCCTTATGGGGGTTCCCTTGTAACTTACTCTTTGCTTTTCTCTTGCTGCCTTTAGAATCATTTCTTTATCCTTGGCTCTGGCCATCTTAATTCTGATATATCTTGTTGTGGGTCTATTTGGGTTCTTCCTGTTTGGGACTCTCTGAGCTTCCTGTAATTGGATATCTGATTCCTTCTTTAAGTTTGGGAAGTTTTCACTTATGATTTCTTCAAAAACCTTTTCAATCCCCTTTGATCTTTCTTCCCCTTCTGGGACCCCTATTATGCGAAGATTGGGATGCTTTATATTATCCCATAGGTCCCTTTTGTATTTTCATTATTTTTTAGTTGTTTATCTTGTAGCTCTTCTGAATGGGTGCTTTCTATTGTCCTGTCTTCTAGGTCACTAATTCGTTCCTCTGCATTATCTAGTCAGCTTTGTACAGCTATTAGATCATTCCTCATCTCTGTCAATGAGTTTACTCATTCTACTTGGCTCTTCTTTATAACTTCAATTTCATTTTTGACATATATTGTATCTCTAAACACTGTCTCTTTTAATTCCTTTAGCACTTTGATCACTCCTTTTTTGAAATCTTCATCTAGTTGGCTATCGATGTCTAGTTCATTGATCTTTCTTTCAGGGGATTTCTCTTGTTCTTTTAACATTTTTTATTGATTTATAATCATTTTACAATTTTGTGTCAAATTCCAGTCTTCAGCACAATTTTTCAGTCATTCATGGACATATACACACTCATTGTCACATTTTTTTTCTCTGTGTCTCTTGTTCTTTTAATTGGGAAAAGTTTCTTTGCTTCTTCATCTTGCTCATACCTCTCCGGCACTGTGGTTTATGGAGTATCAGTTATCTATTGTGGTCCTTAAGGACCTACTTAGGAATACCTATTTAGGAAAAAGACTTAGGAAAAAAAGAAAAAAATGAGAAAGAGAGAAAGAATTTTAGAAGAAGGGAGAAAGAAGGTTTGAAAACAGTGTATAATGAATAATAGAAGAGCGAGTTGAAGCAGAATATCAATTGGGTTGAGAAATCCTTTTAAAAGCTTTAGAAAAAGGGGAAAGATGAAGAAATGTATTTGAAACTTGTGTCTAATCAATAACAGGACATTAAAATCCACGAGAAATAGAAATAGATTACGAAGTTAAAATTAAAAGTGTAATAGAAAATAGAACATGTAAAAACAGATTTAAAAAATAAAGCAGAGGTGTCGGTGTTCTCCTGGAGTCTGTGTGCTTTTAATGTGAAGTCTTTCTGTCTTAGTCCTGTTTCGGAAGCTCAGCTTGCTGTTTCCAGAGGCCCTCCGTATGTGCTCTCTTCTGTGCTGCTCTCAGTACCTGTCGGCAAGCAGATCGCGCCTCCTCACAACACTCAGTCAGGTACAGCTCTCCTCTGCTGTGGGTTGGTGGGTCACTGCCCCTCCTGTTGCAGGAGTCAGATGTTGCAGACTGGCCAGGTAGTAGGGCGGGTCGTGCCCCCTCCCAGCACCGAGGTCAGGGGCTGCATTCCTGCCTGCAAGGCGGGGGGCCGCCCTCCCTCTTCCGGCGCTCCTAGTTCCCCTGCTCTGTGTGGCTGCGCGCTCCGCCTCATGTAGACACTCCGCAGGTAGGCTAGGGGAAGTGTGAGGGACAGCCTTGTCACTGCTCCGGGCCAAAACTCAGCTCCTTGTTTGTCTTTGCGGAGCAAGTTCTCTAAGGGACCATGATGGAGGGATCCTATCTGCCTCAGGCTGTAGACAAGTCTCTGGCCTTTGAGGCTTCTAAGCCCTTCAGTGAGGATACAAGTTTCGCCCCTGCCCCTGCCTGGGTGCTCGGCGCGGGAGGATATGGCGGCTGTGCCTGAGCCTCGCCTCTCTTCCCCTGAAAACATTCCGTGGGTTTTCAGAGACGGGGTTATGCACCCTTCCCCACAGGGCACAACTGTGTTGTTTTATTGAGGGCCCAGGTTGTTCTTCCCTGTGCATCCACAGCCATGGCACACAGCTGTGTGCAGTCCCTGGGGGATTCCTCAGTGCATCCACCCCCATCCTCCGCCGGACTTGAGCAGCCTGGCCCTGCCCAAAGCTGCCGGCCAGCGTCTCAGTCTTGGTGTCGGGGGGACCCTCTGTGCCCATTTAACTTAATTCTGTCAGTCAAGGGCTGCTCTGTACAGATCTGAGCTTCAGAGTCTCCCCCTCCATCCTGCTGGCCTCTCAGTTGGAGAGGGGAGACCCAGCGAACGAGTGCCAGTCCTCCTTTGCCGCTCCCTCCCCGTGGGACCTGTCCCGCTCTGCTTTGCCTTTTGTTCTTTCTTTTTTCATTTTCTCCTACTAGATTTTTGGCATCTGTATCTTTTGAAGAGGGTGATGTTATGTCAGAGTTCCGCAGGTGCTCTGGTTGGCTGAGTGGGTCTGTGGTTGTGAGTCTTGGTTCATTTGTGGGAGAGGGTGAACTGGGAGCGTCCTTGTAGTCCACCATCTTCTCCAATTGACCTACTAACATTTCATTAATTATTTTTGCATCTATGTTTATGATAGATATTGTAGTTTTTCTATTTTGTAATCTATTTATCTAACTTTAGTATTAGGAAAATGCTGGCCTCATAGAATATATCAGGAAATATTTCCCTTTCTTCTATTTCCTAAATCAAATTGTAGAAAATTGGTATCATTTATTTAAATTTTTTTATAGAATTCACTAATGAAAATTTCTGGGCTAATTATTTTCTTGGTTTGAAAGATTATCAACTCATTAAATTTTAATAGATATTAGCTTAGTTATATTATCTATTTTTTAAATAAATTTTTGTTATGTGCTTTTTTCAATGAATTTGTACATTTCATTTAAGTTATCAAATTTGTGGTCACGGAGTTTTTATGATATATTGTATTATTATTCAATAACCATGTATCATTTGTGATAGTCCTTCTTTCATTTCTGATATCAGTACTTTGTATCTCACCTAATTTTTATTGGTTAGACTAGCTAGAGGGTTACCAATTAAATTGACATTTTCAAAGAACTCGTTTTCTTTTCTCATTTATTTTCTCCATTGTGTATCTGTTTTCAATTTTATTGATTCATGCTCTTGGGTTCTCTATTTTTCTTATGCTTACTTTGAATTTATTTTTCTCTTCTTTTTTTCAGGTTCCCAGAATAGAAGCCTAGCTTATTAACATTTGATCTTTCTTCTAATATATGTATCTGATGCTATAGATTTACCTCTAAACATTGCTTTTATTGCATCTTAAATTTTTTAATAGGTTGCATTTTTATTTTCATCTTGTTCAAAATATCTTAAAATTTCTCTTCAGACTTCTTAACCCATGTGTAATTTAGAAGATATAATTTCATAGCCAACTATTTGGAAAATTTTAACTATCTTCTTTTTTATTTTCTAGTTTCTGAAAGCATACATTATCTGATATCTATTTCTTTAAATTTGATCAGATGTGTTTTATGACCAAGAATGTGGTCTATATTGATGAAGGTTTTACATGAACTTGAGGATATTGTATATTCTGGCTTTATTGAATTAAGTGTTTTATAAATGTCAGTTTCATCCAGTTGATTGATAGTTATGTTCAGTTCAACTTTATATCCTTAAGGATTTTCTGCCTCCTGGATCTGTCAATTACTAAATGAGGGGTGCTGAAGTATCCAACTGTAATAGCAAATTTGTCTTATTCTCCTTGTAGTTCTATCCGTTTTTGCCTCATGTATTTTGCCACTCTATCATTTGGGCATACACATTAAAAATTGTTATGTCTTCTTGGAGAATTGTCTCTTTTATCATTATACAATGTCCCTCTTTATGTCAATTTTTTTTTGCCTTGAAATCTTCTTTGTTTAAAACTAGATAGTACAACTTTCTTTTGATTAGTGTAGTATATATCTTTCTCTACCTTTTTTTTGAATCCATATGCATCTTTACATTTAAAGTGATTTTCTCATAGATAATATATTTTGAGATTTTTTTTACCCATGCTTACAAACTTTGTCTTTCATTTAATATATTTAGACCATTCACATTTTAAGTGATTATAAAATAGTTAGATAAATATGTACATTTGCAACTAGGTTTTATTCATTGCCTTTCTTCTTTTTCCTTCTCTTTTACTTTCTTTTCCAGTTCTAATTGAATATTTCATATGTTTCTATTTCCTATTTTAACATATCAGTTATATTTATTTTATTTTTGAATCTTTGGTGGCTTTCCTAGAAATTGCAATGTACATTTAAAATTAATCCAAATTCTCCTTCAAATAACACTATTTCACCTTATAGGTAGTGAAAGTAGAGGCATACCTTGGAGATATTGTGTGATCAATTCCAGATAACTGAGATAATGCTATTATTGCAATAGAGTTGTTTCTTTGTTGATAAAGTATTATTTTCCTGTGACTACATTTAAGATTTTCTTTTTATCTTCAATTTTGTGCAATTTGAATATGATATGCCTTTGTCTTGGTTTTTTGGTAGTTATTCTGCTTGGATTTCTCTGAACTTCCTAGATGATTTCTAACTTGCTGTCTATCACTAATTTGAGATGATCAGTCATCATTCCTGCAAATATTTCTTGCTTTCTTTCTGTCTTTGGTATTCCAATTATGTGTATGTTATGCCTCTTGTAATTGTTCCACATTTCCTGAATATTCATTTTCATCTTTTTTATTGTTTTATTTCTCTGTATTTCAGTTTTATAAGCTTTTATTGACATATATTAAACTTCACTGACTCATTACTCAGTCATGTCTAGTGTGACAAATCCATCTAAGGCTTTAAGGCAGTCTTCACTGCTGTTACAGTTTCCCTTCCTCCACCAGCATTTCTGTTTGATTTTTTTCATAACGTTTTCATCTCTCTGCTTGCATTACTCATCTGTTTTTTGTGGTCGCCACTATTTCCATTAGAGTCTTAGCATATTAAACATAGTTATTTTAAATTTCTAGCCTGATAATTCTAAAATATTTGCCACATCTGAGTGTGGTTTTTGATTCTTGCTTTGTGTTTTCAGACCATGTTTTTTTTTTTCCCCCTTTTAGTACACCCTCTTATTTTTGGTTGACAGCCAGACATGCTGTATTGGGTAAGTTGAAATAAGGTAGACAAGCCTTAGTGAGATATATATGTTCTTGGGGGGGGGCTCAGAGTTAGTATGTGTTTACTATTTACTGTAACTGTGTTGTTGAAGGATAAAATTTCCTGTAATATCCTTGTTTTTGTTTTCCCTTTTCTCTTTGGGTTTTCCCAGAGACTCCTTAAATAGGATCTGAAGTTTACAGTAATTTTAGCTCTTATGTCCTGTTATTATACAGCAGTGCTATTGATGTGGTGATAAAGTGTGTGGGTGGCAGAAGTATTCTATAGTCTTATAATTACATCTCACTCTTCTGGTGAGCCTAAGTTAGGAATTTACCTTCTTCCAAGTCAAAGGCTACAGAGGGTTAAAGTATTTTCATTTCCCCAGGTTGATTAACCTCTGATAAAATAATAACAGAGAGCTCTCAACTTATGTGAAAACAGTTCCTTTCCCCTACTCTTGCTGGAAGCACCAAGATTTTTTTCACCAACCTTCACATTTCTTCCTGGAGGGAAAACTACATAGCAGTGCATTGGCCTCTTGAGGACTGAGCCCCATCAGAGTTTTTAACTCTCAGCCTAGTCTACACTGAGCCTCCTGATATTTGTCAATTGCAGTTTAAAAGGTTCCTACTGATATTGGCTACAGTGGACTTCTGCTATTGTGAGGCTTCTGTTCCTGGTAACTGTGATTCTCTGTATCTCTCTTTTCAGTTTTCATGGCAAAAGTTTGCCCTGTGACCCCAATTCTATGATATGTCTAACAAGAATTGTTCATTTTCAGTATGCTTTTTTTTTTCTTGTTGTAAGGATGAAAATGATATTTTTCAAGCTCTGTACATGTCGAATTGACTAAAACTAACTTTGTTTTAAAGATTGGCAACTGCTTTTGTTAGGTAGCTAGATAAGTGGGGGCACCAGGCAGATAGGTGTAGAAGAGGAAGGATGATCCAGAAGGTGGCATTATGCCCACCTCCAGCATAAAGGGAATTTACTTCTTTTAAATGAGTGCCAGTTAGAAACCTGTTAGAATCTGACAGCCATGAATGTGCAGTAGCAGAAAGGACTTAACCAGACATGACCCAGTGTTCATTGTATTATAATTAACATTGTGGTTTAGGTACCCCCATAGGTTTTTCTGTGTGTGTGTAAAGACATGTGCAAAAGGGGCCAAACATAACAGCATTCCAGGGATAAGAACTGTCGATCAAAAGACCATACCTATGCAAAGGTCTAAGAGAAAGAAGGGTCAAAAATAATTGCTGTTCCTCCCTTGGGTCAGCCCACCTCCTGTACTTGGAGGTATAATTTTTCTTTTATAAATATATCTTTTAAACTATTTTGCTACAAAGTGCACCATCTCCCAATTGTAATTTTATTATTCTGGTATGACAAACATTTGGTTCTTTACTCTTTACCTATTAGGGTAACACTATGAACACCAGTGAATATAATTTCAAAACTAATATTCTTGATAATATAGGCTTATAGATATACAGTATTTCTATTTTAAAGCAATTAATAAATATTAAATTATTGTTTTATCAAAAATTCTGCTCTCACCGTAGTAGAAAATTTATCCATTTTTCCTCTAATTCTATCTTTATTTCAAAACTCTACCATAAAATTTAATTTACAGTGTCGACAAATATTCAGTGGATTTTGAAACAGCTGATGAATTCTGTGAAGACTGGATCCCATCAATGGAAAAGGAGATGGAAAAGGTCTTGGGAGCAGAAAAAAAAGATGTCTGTTTTCCTGAGGGGCAGAAAGACTGTACATTTCAGCTTGTTTGGGTAACAATTGTAAAGGCATATGAGCCTAAGATGTTTATTGCTAGGAAATAGCTACTGATATTGGAGTAGATCTGTTATAATAATGTGCAGAAATTGATCTCTAGAAACAATGATTCTATTGTTTCAGAGAAACCTATAATCATATATGGTACACAAAAATATTATTTGAAATTTAGGGATAGGTAAAGATGTTAAGTAAATGATGGGTGGCTTTTCTGTTTGTGATTTCTTGGTTTAAGTCTAATTTTCCTTTGTTTAGATCCCCTTTTCACATCTTAACCTGATAGAAATTTTCTAGTTTCTTCACATGTAAATATAAATATTTATGTAAATATATCACCTTTCTCATGCTTCTTATAATAACATTTAAAAATATTAAGTAGAATACTTAAGAAACACAAATTAAAATATTTGCATCCCAATCATATTACCAATATTTGAAGCTGCAACAAAAAATTGAATAGTTTCTTGACCTAAAGGGCTGAATGATCAAGATGGCTCATGAAATCAATCCTTAACAAATTGAAATCCCCACTCTTCAAACCTGTAGGTAGCCATTAATCTAATCAATTTCACCTGCCCACACTAATCAAGGTCATTTTAATCTTTGCTAGAAAGGACTTGCATGTCCTCCAAGCAGAGCCTAGCCAAAACAATATGTTTGTCCAAGTCGTTTTTCAGGAACTTGGAGTCAGTTGTATCTAGTTCAATTTGAACTGGTTAAGACTGGATATGACCACTAATCTCTTTACTAGGCATTCTTGAGTGTTCACTCAGTGACCTTTTGACTTCAGAGGGCTGAAAACTCCACATCCAGATTATGCTAAGCACCTTTTTTTTGAATATGCAGAGTCCTGTAGCTTAGTTACACCAGTACAGAGTGATGATTATTGCACTTTTTTACAGTCTTGTTTTCCTACAATTCCAGTGTCTCAGACTGCCCTGCTTTATTATTTATCCCACAAATACCCTAAGCCTCTTGGTTTTGGGGAGGTGGATCTGAGACCTGTTCTCCCATCTCTTCAATTGCCTGTCTTATGAATAAATCTTCTCTTTGCTTTAAACCATGGCATCCTGGCATTTTGTCTTGCTGCATGTTGGGAAAGATGAACCTAATTTGATAATAGTCAAAGGGGCAAAGCAAACCAATCGATACTACCTGAAAAACAGCCATTTTATTCTTGCTTCCATCTATCATGAGTAAAGTGTTAGGGTCGTCAGTCAGTCATTCCAGCTTCTTCAGATTTGAGAAGTTTTGCCAAACATGGAACTTTGCTAAAACTGGGAAGATCCTGGGCAATTAAGGTTGAGTCAGTCAACTGATCTCAGAGCATCCAAATTAATAAAGGAGGGGGAAACATTAAATAATAAACACTGAATCTGTATACTCCTATCTGTTTTAATTTTCATTCTATTTATACAGAAACTACATTATATTCTCAATATCTGGAAACCTTAGAGAAATACATTTTAATATCAATTAAAATTTGTGGCAAGATTATTAGATTGGTTTAGAACAATAGATGTAAAGGGAGGAAGTCATCACTTGTGGGTCATGTGGCTTTCAGGTTAATTTTTGGTAAAAATGAACAGTGAACCACAAATTCAACAAATTTATCAAAAGCTTCTAGATTGTAACTTCAAAGGTCCATCGTACTTAGCATAATCCCTTGAAAAGAAAATAAAGTTCATTTTCTGTAAGTTTCAAATTTAAAACAGAGAAATGATATAAAACTTTAATATCAATGGAGAGTTTCTCTTTCTCTTTTTCAAATGGCAATATTTTAACTAGACTCATTCATTTAGCAAGTATTTATTGAGTAACTGTTATGATTCAGGGACCATTTAGATGCCAGATATATACAAGTAAACCTGTCTGTGACATCCTAGCTGTCAAAGGGTTTATATTCTAATGTATGGCAGAAGGCTAAATAGCTAAACAAATAAATACATGGTAAAATATCAAGTGGATATATGTAATAAGAAAATACATAAATTTATGCTACTGAGTGAAAAAGGGATAAGGATTACTATTCTAGGTGAGGTGGTTTGAGTACATCTGTCTGGAGAGTGATTAATACAGTTGAAGGGAGAACCTTATGCAAAATATTTTCTTAAAGAACATTGTAGTCATGTTAGAGCAGGCAGATAGCTAGATATGAGCAGAGAAAGTGGGACACAGACCAAATGGCAGAAATTGGGCAGAAAGGAGGGGCACAGGCCAAATGCAGGAAACCACACATCATGTGAGCAGCAGGGATCCCTGGGCAGAGAAAGAAAAGCTGGAATCTTTGGGCTGATAAGGGGCCACACCTCTTGGCCTGGAAATCAACAAAGAAAGGTCAGAAAAGGCTGGAATTTCCCGTGTCTGAATGTAACCTTTTACTCATTATGCCCTCATTTCAATAAAATTAGCCTTGCAGATCAGAAGTACCCATCATGCACCGACACCATGACACTTCCGATCCAGACTAAATAAGGACAAAAATCCCTCCTCCCTTTGGGAAGGTGAGTTGGGATGATAATCAGGGAATACGACCCCAAACCCTTCCCTACCCTATGAATATTCCGCCCATTCATTTTTACATCCTATGTAACTAATTTGCCAATGGAACTCAGGGCAGCTACTCACCTGAGCCTGCCTGCTTTCCCCTGAGAGTGTACTATCCATTCTTTAATAAATCCTCACTTTAACTTTTTAACCTCTAAGTCTTGTCTCTGAATTCTTTCTGGGATGGGACAAGAACCTGGAACACCAGTTGCATCTATTGGCGACAGTCAGAATTAACAGGTCACAAAAAGGTGTTCAAGTTATTGTTTGTTATATTATATTGGAGGAATACAAAAAAAAAAGGCCCACGTGGTTGTACATTGTTCTGAAGATTTTATTCAGAAGTTTGCAGATGCCCTGCAATAGGTTACTCTATGGCTTGAGCCAGCAGTTCCCAAAGTGGATGCAAATTAGAATCACCTGTGATCTTTAAAAAGCCTACTAATGTCTGGGTTCTACCCCTAAATATTTTGACTGAATTATTGTTGTGTGCAAACCAGGTAGCTGAATTTTTAAAAGTTTACCTGGTGATTCTAATAGGCAGAAATGTTTGGTAACTTAGCTATACACTAAGTTATCTTTAATCTTTGGACAGCATAACTGTCAACTATATAACATATATAAAATCAACTTCACAATCTGTCCTTAATTTCTCCCAAATTATATCTGCCACTACATGTTTTGCTGTATTTATCAGATTTCCCAAGTCCTCTTCCTTCTCAGTACTTCTGCTTATGCTTGGTACCTCATATACCTTGAATCTCTTTTCCTTTGTTCCCACTCTACGTTTTGAGTAGCTCCCAATTCAAATTTAATTTCAGCTGTTCCTTGTAGAGTCTTCTACCACTGCCAGGATAGTCTGCCCGTTATCCCAGGTTAATGCCTGCCTTTTGCACCAGCATAATTAACAATAATGACTCCCATTTAACTCCAATTTGTGCCTTAATTCATATGGTCATGCTTTAATCTGTGTTCGCACAGTTTACATAACTTTTGTAATTTATTATAACATATAATTTTTAGTTACCTTTTAGTTACCAACATCTTTTACTATGTTGTGGACTCTGTAAGAGTAAGACTGCATTATATTTTGTTTTGCAGCCCTCACAGCAAGCACATCGCCACAAGAGATATTCACAAAATTTGTCGGATTGATTTAATGAATGCATAGAAGTTAAAGCATGTGAGGAATATTGTAGTATATTTTATAAAATGGCCTCAAATATTTTATTTTTATTTTTAAAATTTTTAATTCTTATACTTTAGGCCAACCTTCCATCAGCTGTCTCGAATATTGTGGATTGAATTTACACAAATCCAGTTAAGTTCATGTCTGCAACACAGTGACGATGATTTTACCAATACAGTCTGAAACAAATTGAGGTCAGTGTACATTTTCTCATAGCCTTGCTCTTAGCTTTCTTCCATGAACTGCAGAAGGTTTCAATTTACTGAAGCACCGAGTTAGGTAAGATCCAATCGAAGTAAAAGCAAAATCAATAAATGCTAACCTCGAAGGGCTAAATAGTAGTGACATCAGTCGCAAGGAAAGGTTGTTTGCAGATTTGAAACACTGTTTTTCTGTAATGGTAAGAGAATAAAACTGCATCTGTGAACCTTGATATATTTTAAAGTTTTGTTTAGCCTAAAATATTTAACATGCAGACAACGAGATAGCTAAGTGAATTGCATTGTATTGATAGACTAGCACTTAACAAGGAGGAAATATTTGACCTCAGTATAATATGGAGATACTTTGTTAATGTAACACATTTTTGATAACATATTCTAAAAATAATAACTTAGAAAAGTTTTTAATGTTGTGGTAAGGTATAAATGGTTATTTATTTTAAAGTTAATGCTTTTACAGTATATTTGCAAGAGTATACATGAATTTTATACCTAATACTTTAAAAAGATGTTTAAAATCATATGCTGAGTTCCAGCTTTGCCACTTTAATGCTGTGTAGACTTGATCAAGTTGTCTTCATTAATTCTATTTTCATATTTGTAACACAATATTACTTATCTAATATGGAATTTTAATTGTTTTGTAGTAAAGGAGCATATCAGGTACTCATAAAATATCTATCAAGCAGGTGAATAAATGATAGCATGCAATAGTAAAGCAAATAGCAAAGCAAAAAATCAATAGTTTGCTTGAGGAGAACTCTGATTGCCCCATTAATAATTTTGTAAAAATTAAAGAAGTAAAATTATTTCAGTGCCAGTTATACCTTGTGACGCACCATGCTCTCAGTTTATTTTTTAAACAATTTTATTATTGTCATCTATTTTCCTTTCATTGATTCATGAATCAACCGCAGGTGAATTACTCTATCTGACCATTTTTGACTCACAAAACCATCATTTTTTATTCAACCTAATAGTTTCATTTCTCAATATACGTCAAATCCTACAAAGATTATTATCTTGCATTAAAAAAATCTGTGAAATTAAAATTAAGATAAGAAATCCTTACCTTAAGGAATTCAAATCTTGTGGTCAATATGATCACATAGAAGGCTACAATCCTTAACTCATGACAACATTTTACAAGGGTTTTGCTCTACTTTATCACACAGTTTACTGTTCCATATTCAGCATGGAGACCGTTATAATTTCACTTACATTTAGGTTATCATTTCAGTGCTTCTACATTGTCACTAAGATATCTGATCATTAAACTAATACTCTAGTAATGCATAGATTATTTCTGCAGGATAAATATTGAATTAATCATATTACATTCAAGAACACTTATTTTTGAGCAGTGTATGGCGTTTCCAGAGAAGTTTGTAATTCATCCAGGAAAGATTTGTTTTAAGACAGGGTCTGGAAACTAGGAAGATAAAGCTTAACATACCTATGCTTAGGGGCAGACACTTAAGGGTATCATACTCACTGCTGCATGAATGGTGTTGGGACCCACACAGACACACTCTTCTCTCATTTTAGCCTTTTGTTATCACCTAAGGCCTAATACAATTTTGATTTTAAGTCGAGTCTAATCTCATCTCTTCCAGGTGGAACACATGATAGGGTCAAGCAGAAAAGCACATTAAAGAGAAACAGAAATGTTCCCTCTATACCCACTTTGGTGAGAGTTTTTATCATAAATGGATGATGAATTTTATCAAATTATTTTTCTACATCGATCGAGATGATCATGTGGTTTTTGTCCTTTCTCTTGTTGATGTGATGTATTACACTGATTGATTTGCATATGCTGAACCAGCCTTTTGTCTCTGGGATGAACCCCACTTGGTCATGATGTATAATTTTTTTATGTGTTGTTGGATTCTATTTGCTAAAATTTTGGTGAGGATTTTGGCGTCTATGTTCATCAGTGATACTGGCCTATAATTTTCTTTTTTTGTACTGTCTTTGCCTAGTTTTGGTATCAGGGTGATGGTGGCTTCATAGAATGAGTTTGGAAGTATTCCCTCCTTTTCAATCATCTGTAAAAGTTTGAGAAGGACTGGTATGAGTTCTTCTTTGCATGTTTGCTGGAATTCCCCGGTGAACCGGTCCGGTCCTGGACTTTTATTTGTAGGGAGGTTTTTCATTGCTATTTCTATTTCCTTTCTAGTGATCGGATTGTTCAAGTGTTCAGTTTCTTCTTGATTCAGAACATATCTCAACATAATAAAAGCTATATATGACAAACCTACAGCCAGCATAGTACTCAATGGTGAAAAACTCAAAAGCTTCCCACTAAAATCTGGGACAAGACAAGGATGCCCACTATCACCACTCCTATTAAACATAGTTCTGGAAGCCCTAGCCACAGCAATCAGGCAAGAGAAAGAAATAGAAGGGATCCAAATTGGAAAAGAAGAGGTAAAAGTGTCATTATATGCTGATGATATGTTACTATATATAGAAAACCCTAAAAGGTCCACACAAAAACTACTAGAGCTGATTGAAGAATTCAGCAACATAGCAGGTTAGAAAATTAATGTTCAAAATTAGTTGCATTTCTTTACACTAACGATAAATCAACAGAAAAAGAAAATAAAGAAATGATCCCCTTTAAAATAGCACCCAAAGTAATAAAATACCTGGGAATAAATCTAACCAAGGAGGTGAAAGAATTACACACAGAAAACTATAAACCATTGTTGAAGGAAATTAAAGAAGACTTTAAAAAATGGAAAGATATTCCATGCTCTTGGATTGGAAGAATCAATATTGTTAAAATGGTCACACTGCCCAAGACAATTTACAGATTTAATGCAATCCCTATCCAATTACCCAGGACATATTTCACAGAACTAGAACAAATCATAACAAAATTTATATGGAACCATCAAAGACCTAGAATTGTCAAAGCATTACTGGAGAGAAAGAAAGAGGTGGAGGAATAACTCTCCCAGATTTCAGACAATACTATAGAGGTACAGTCATCAAGACAGCATGGTATTGGTACCAAAACAGACATATAGACCAATGGAACAGAATAGAAAGCCCAGAAATGAACCCACAAATTTTTAGTCAACACATCTTCAACAAAGGAGGCAAGAATATACAATGGAATAAAGACAGTCTCTTCAGCAAATGGTGTTGGGAAAACTGGACAGCAGCATGTAAATCAATAAAGCTAGAACACTCCCTGACACCATATACAAAAATCAACTCAAAATGGATTAAAGACTTAAACATAAGACAAGATACAATAAACCTCCTAGAGGAAAACATAGGCAAAACATTATGTGACATACATTTCAAAAATTTTCTCCTGGAAGAAATAAAAGCAAGAATAAACAAATGTGACCTAATGAAACTTACAAGCTTCTGCACAGCAATGGAAACCAGGAGTAAAACAAGAAGAAAACCTATGGAATGGGAGGAAATTTTTGCAAATGAAACCAACAGAGGCTTGATCTCCAGAATATATAAGCAGCTCATATGACTCAATAATAATAAAAAAAAAAAAACCCAATCCAGAAATGGGCAGAAGACCTAAACAAGCAATTCTCCAAGGAAGACATACAAATGATCAAAAAGCACATGAAAAAATGTTCAATATCACTAATTATCAGAGAAATGTAAATCAAAACTACAATGAGGTATCACCTCACACCAGTCAGAATGGCCGTCATTCAAAAATCCAAAAATGACAAATGCTGGAGAGGCTGTGGAGAAAGGGGAACTCTCCTACACTGCTGGTGGGAATGCAGTTTGGTGCAGCCACTGTGGAAAACAGTGTGGATATTCCTCAAAAGACTAGGAATAGACTTACCATATGACGCAGGAATCCCACTTCTGGGCATATATCCAGAAGGAACCCTACTTCAGGATGACACCTGCACCCCAATATTCATAGCAGCTATTTACAATAGCCAAAACATGGAAACAGCCTAAATGTCCATCAACAGGTGGCTGGATAAAGAGATCGTATATTTACACAATGGAATACTACTCAGCCATAAAAACCGACAACATGATGCCATTTGCAGCAACATGTGTGCTCCTGGAGAATGTCATTCTAAGTGATGTAAGCCAGAAAGAGAAAGAAAAATACCATATGAGATCGCTCACATGTGGAATCTAAAAGCAATAACAAACAAACAAACAAAAACAAAGCATAAATACAGGACAGAAATAGACTCACAGACAGAGAATACAGACTTGTGGTTACCAGAGGGCTGGAGCGTGGGAAGGGATAGACTGGGATTTCAAAATTGTAGAATAGATAAACAAGATTATACTGTATAACACAGGGAAATATACACAAAATGTTATTATACCTCACAGAGAAAAAATGTGACAATGAGTGTGTATATGTCCATGAATGACTGAAAAATTGTGCTGAACACTGGAATTTAACACAACATTGTAAAATGTTTATAAATCAATAAAAAATGTTAAAAAAAAAAAAAAGAGAAGCAGGGCTTCTTGAGAATCCCATATCA
This sequence comes from Vicugna pacos, assembly GCF_048564905.1. Classification (NCBI taxonomy): domain Eukaryota; kingdom Metazoa; phylum Chordata; class Mammalia; order Artiodactyla; family Camelidae; genus Vicugna; species Vicugna pacos. Next base: position 38,180,647 of record NC_133000.1, read on the forward strand.
TCATGTTAACTGTTTGGAGATCTCAAGTTTAAGATAAAGAGTAGGAAACCATAATGTGGCCTAATGAAGACTATCTGCACTTTTTCACTGGATATTGTCCCATCTTTGACAACTTAGATGATTTTTAATGTTTAATCTTAAACAAGAAGGAAATCCTGCCATTTGTGACAACATGGATGACCTGGGGGACATTATGCTAAGCAAATTAAGCCAGATACAGAGCAACAAATACTACATAAATCATATTTCTATGTGGAATCTAAAAAAGTAACTTATATGATAGGAAAAATGGAGTTTCTCAGGCTCCCTCAACAGACGTCTGGTGCCCAGTGACTCAGCTATATTGTCCTACGTGTGCAGTAACCACGTAGTACTATAGAAGTACAATTTGCACTATACAAGTTCACTGGTTAGCTCCTAGGTAATAGTTGCCTACATTCTGGATTTGTTTGCCTTGATGTATGAGGTGGATGGGATTTTCTGCTGCCACCACATCCTGTGCACTCCTCTGCAATAAAGGCATGTCAGAGGTACCTATGGATCCAGGAATGCTCTTTGGTCTGTCTAAATCCCGAGTGAACCTGCCAGGCCTTGAGTGCTTGCAATACACATACTATTAGAGGGTAGAATGATATTTCCTGGATGTTGGGGATGGGAGGAAATGGGTGATGCTGGTCAAATGGTGCAGTTTTAGTTATGAAACAGAAGATGACTGTGTCTTGGAGACCTAATGTACAGTATAGTGACAATAGTTAATATTACTTTACTGTATATTTGAAATTTGGTAAGAGAGTAGATCTCAAGTGTTCTCACCACACACATACAGAAGAGTAACTATGTGAGGTGATGGATATGTTATTTGGCCTCTTTGTGGTAGTCATTCCACAATGTATACATATATCAGACAAAGTATCACATTGTATAGCTTTTGTCAGTCACCCTCAATAAAACTGGGGACAAAAAGTAAGCTGAAAAATAATTTGGAGATACACAAATCAATTTTTTCTACAAATTAAAAGTCAGAATAGCTATTTTTATTATTACCTTGACCATGAGACTTCATTGAAGCAATCAGATTTTCAATCTAGAAAATAATTTAATGGTATGACCAATAAATTTTGGTTTCTGAAATTGATTTATAGGTAGAATGAATACAAACTCTATTGCATGTTTTATAGTCAGTGTCAATATTTGATGACAGAAACCCCCTTGATTGAGGGAAGGTGACACATGGCAGTTAGATCTGACTGCAGCTAGCACTACAATGAAGAGAAATTTTTTTTTGTTAATTGTTTTGTTTTGGTTTTTGCTCAACTGAAATCAAATGAGTTGGCAAATACAGGAAGGTAAACTGTTCCAGGAATAGAGGCATGAGTCAAAATCCAATACATCAACTGGAAAGTCCAGATATTATTGAAATGATAGGGCTAGAAGCAATTATGAGAGCAAAACTACAAAGCTGTAATCTAAGAAGCAGATAAAAGCATGAGAAAGCTTCAAGAGACCACAAGTCTTGTCTCTCTTAAATCAGTTCTATCTTATTTAAATTAAAGAGCAAACAAACAAGTTTGTAAAATAAAAATAGCAACTGACTGGAGAAAAAAAGTAAGTTCAAAGTAAGTGAGAAGGGTTTCTTTAGCTCATTTTGGGCTGCAGATTACTTAGTAGCATCTGGTAATTGCTTTTCAATTACCTAATTGGGCTTGAAATATTTTTGGTAGGTTCATTTTTTCTCTTGGAAAACTAGTACTGAGAATATTAAATCCAGCTTCCTTTGGTCCATATCACATGTCCATTAAGCTACCCCACTCACTCATATACTGTTTTAGTCCTGGAAATTTATGCTTATATGGGAGGAGAAGTTTTACAGATGTTTTACTTAAAGGATTGGAAAACTGGCATAAAGTTGATTGCTTTACTTTAATGCAAATTTAACTTACTACTCAATGTGGTCTTTAGCGGTCCTTTGTGGTACTGATCTCTGTGGAAATAATGCCTCATTGTGCAAATCCATGAGGTTATAGGAGAATAGAATTCTCAAACTCTTTTTGAATACAATTAACTTCTTTTCTGGTTCAAACTTCCTGAGTTAAAGCAATATTTCTACCCATGAAAGCCAGAACTTTACCCCCACTTGTATAAGTGACCCAAGCACATTACAGTTGTATAAATCACTGGTTATCATGGTGTGTATGTCATGGAAAGAAGACCTTCAGCTTCACTGTAATGAGTCTCGGTTCACTTGGTTTTCAAGTGTCCTGTCAGTTTTGGTTAAATATTAATAACTTTTCATAGCAGAATGCAGAACATTTATTCTGTTGGTAGATAGTAGGCAATTGGTGAAGCTTTTAATATTGAAGTGTGGAAGTCATATACTATGTTGATATAACAAAATCTATAAAACAGAACCTTGTACAAAGAGTGTAAATGATAATAACATTCTACACACAAAGTCTTGATGTTAAATCAGACATCCTAATCTCTAATAAATACATGAATATAATGGCCTCAAGAGTAAATATCTTAAGATGCCTCTGAGACCTGAAATATATTCGATGCACTTTAGGAAAACATAATTTACTTTCCTCAGAGAAATGCTAGAAAATCAACAAAGACTACTTATAGTATTAATGATTGCTGCTTATGAGAACAGAGATATTAGGCTTTAGTTGTTTTGTTATTTTTAAATTAGTTCTATAAATGCATATTCATAAGATATTTCTTCTAGCTTAAAATATTTTAAATATAACTAAATTATTCCACACCTTCATCCTATAAAAAATGTTGTATTTTCTTTAGAATTTAGCATTTTTAATCTTTCAGCAGATAGCTGATTAACATTATTTGAAGTTAGATTAAGAAATTTTTGAAGTTAATTTACATTTTATGTAACAATAAGAAAAATATTTTTTGAAAGTCATAGTGGAGAATTTAGAGTAACAGTAATGTTGTTTTATTTTTCTTTTAAAATATTATTGAGCAAAAATGTTTTATAACATATTCTGTGCTGGGTATTAGTATACAAAGTAGTGAACAAGGCTAATCTAAGCTTCATATAAATATGCCAAGTTGGATAACAAACATCAAACACTTAATTACTTAATATAATGAGTAATATAATAAATAAGCAGTACATTGATCCACTTCGTATACAATGTCATATCCTCCAGGCCTTATCCTATTGCAGCTACTGCTGCAGTGTCTTGTTCTACATAGGCTTAAACAGAAGATTGGTGTCTACACAAATTATTGTTTTGCAGCCACAACTTGCTTGTTTTCCTATTATTGTTGGTACACATACATATCTGCCACTTATGAATGCAGAACTCAAAAGTAAAAGGGACTTAAGGCACAGTGAGCAATGTTGGACTGACTCTTGGCCAATAGCATATATGAGCTGATAAGTCAATATTTTCCTTTTCTATCCTTTCATTCTTCTTCATTCCTGATCTCTGGGATGACATTCACAAATAGATTACTTGCACATAAAACTTTATCATTGGGGCTGTTCTTGGAGGAAACCCAGGTCAACACAATGAGCACCATAAATATCTTTAAATAGGAAATACTTAGAGTGGGGTTCTAGAGGTAAAGCACTCCCTAGTCAAATGGCAATACTAATTCTTGGTGGAAGTGATAATTTCTGTAATGAAATAATATGGTATAAGTATGGATACTTTCATTTGTGGGTAATTGGGATGGGTACAAGTGAAAGGTGAAGTGTTGCCATTTGCAATGGTTGTGTTAGCTCAACAATATGGACAAAAGAGTAAATGTAAATATAGAGGGATGGCCTGACTTTTGCTAACTGATTTGAAAAATTTTACAAAAGGAAATAATCACATGATGTTATAGTAAGAAATATATCATCATTCTGAAACAGTTAGCCTGACATAATAGTGAAATAATTTGTTGAAGGCTCAGTTAAAGCCACCTTGAGGACAATACTTTGTGGAGTTGGAGAGCTGCCCTTCTGGATGGAGAATATTTATTGAATCAATGGCCAGTGCCTAATATTATGACTAATGCATGAAGCTATAGAAGCAGCAAAATGAATGGAGGCTAGTGAGCTAATCTGGGGACTAATGATTGAGGGCTTTATGATAAGGAGCATGTATAATTTACACACACACACACATATAGATATACATATCTACCCATGTACCTATATATAATTTAGAAACAAGCAATGCATATGTATGGGAGGTACAGAAATAAAATAGAAAAACTAAAACCCAGGAGTTTGTGAAAACAATGTAGTAAAATATGTCAAAAAAGTTTCATAAGGTAAGAAATAATTATATTATCTATGATCTTAATGAGAGCAGTTCTGAAGCTATTAGAAGAAGCTTGAATGAAATAGAATATAGGACTAATTTGTCCATTCAACAAATATTTATTGAGAAAATGTCATGTGCCAGGCACTGTTCTAAGTCTCTGGGAAACATTAGTGAACAAAACTGATAAAGAACCTTTCTCCATTCATGAAAATAAATTAAAAAATAAACATTTTGAATAAATTAGTCATTAAGTATGTCAGAAGGTGATATGTGCAATTGAAAAATAATTAATGGAGCTGGATACACAGGAGTAAGAATATTAGGGGGCAGGATTGACAGGCTGCTACTTTAAAAGTTGGCTATACTAGGAATTGTTAAGAAAGAGACATTTGAGAAGAGACATTAAAGGAGAAGAAAATGTTAGGTATACATATAACTAGGGGACAAAGTTCTAACTAGAGAAAAGAGATAGTGAAAAAGACCCAAGATTGGAGAGCATGTGGTGTGTTCTAGAAATATCAAGGAGGCCATATAGTAGAACAGAACAAGTCAAGAAAGAATAGTAGGACATGAAGACAAAGAATGAATAGGAAAGATCTCAAATTGATAAAGTAGATAGTATGAAGGAACAGATGGGCTTATAGGTGGAGGTGGAAATCCTAAGAAAGAGCCCAAAGAATTGCTAAAGAATAAAAATCCTTCAACACAAATAAATAATGGCATTGATATGATTATAAATAGATTAGACATAGCTGAGGAAATATATCTCAACAGAAACTTCTAAAACTAAAAAGCAAAGTGAACAAAGACTGAGGGAAAAAAGCACATAGAATGTCCAAGGACTGTGACACAACTATAAAAAGGTGTAACATACATTTAATGGAAATGCCAGGAGGAGAAAAGAAAAAAGAACAGAAGAAATATTTAAAATAGTTATGATTGAGAATTTCTCAAATTAATGTTAGACAACAAACCACAGACCTATAAAACTCAGAGAGCACCAAGTGGATAACTGAAAACAAACAAAGAAACAAAACAAAGCAAAACAACAGTTAGGCATATCATTTTTAAAATACAGAAAATAAAAGAAGAAAAATTGTGAAAGAAGTCAGAAGGGGAAAACACATTACATATAGAGAAACAATGATAAGAATTGCAACTGACTTCTCAGAAACCATTCAAGCAAGAATAGCGTAGAGTGAAACATTTCAAATGATGAAAGAAAATTCCACTGACTATAATTCTTTAGTCTGGAAAATTATCCTTTGATAGTGAAGGAGAAATAATTTTCTCTAACAAATACTGAGAGAAAATGCTGATGATTCACTTGTCTTGCAAGAGATGTTTAAGAAAAAATTATTTAGAGAGAAGGTAATAATGTGCATCAGAAACACAGGTTTATATAAATAAAGCAAGAGAGAAATCAAGAAAGAAAGAGAGAGAGAGAAAGAAAGAGAGAGAGAGAAAGAGGAAAGAAAGAAAGAAAGAGAGAGAGAAAGAAAGAGAGAAAGAAAGAAAGAAAGAAAGAAAGAAAGAAAGAAAGAAAGAAAGAAAGAAAGAAAGAAAGAAAGAAAGAAAGAAAGGAAGGAAGGAAGGAAGGAAGGAAGGAAGGAAGGAAGGAAGGAAAGAAAGAAAGAAAGAAAGAAAGAAAGAAAGAAAGAAAGAAAGAAAGAAAGAAAGAAAGAGAGAGAGAGAGAGAAAGAGAGAGAGAGAGAGAAAGAGAGAGAGAGAGAAACATCCTATGGAAGGATTAAGTGAAGGTAGAATAACAACTTTTATTTTTATTCTTAATTGGGCTAAAATATTATAATTTGTTCACAGTAATAACAACAGTGTATTAAATTAAGTATGGTTATATAAATACTTCTGTATGCTTATAAATAAATGACATAGGTGACAGCAGTGATGCAAGGAATTGGAGGGACAAATTAGTATTATTTTGTTATTATAAGTTATTATTATATATTTTCACTACAGAGAACTGGAAAAAAAGATCAAACACAAAGTAAGCAGAATAAAAAATAAATAATAAAAACTGGAGCAGAAATTAATGAAATTTAAAACAGAAAATTTTTCAATAGAGAAAATCAATGAAAGATTGACAAAATTGACAAGACTCTAGAGAAAATAACTAAGAAAAAGGAGAGAGGAAACAAATTACTAACATCAGAAATGAAAGAGGGACTATGGACCACACGGAAATGTCTAAAAAGATAATAAAATTGTACAATGAAACTCAAGAAGTGTGATTAAAATTAAGATGAAATGGACCAATTCCTTGAAAGATTCAATTGACTAAAACTCACACAAGAAGAAATACAAAATTTGAATAGGTCTGAACCTATTAAAGAAACTTAATCAATAATTATTAAGCTTTCAAAACTTTAAGCATTAGGCCCAGATAAGTTCAATGGCAAATTCTACCAAACATCTAAGAAAGAAACAATACCAATCCTCTAACATCTCTTTTGGAGGAGAAAAACAGGAAATACTTTCTAATTTACTCTGTGAGGCCAGCATTACTCTAATAACAAAGCCATACTATGACATTACAAGAAAAGAACTAGAGACAAATATCTCTCATGACAATAGACAGAATTCTCAAAAAAATATCATTAGTGTCCTCTTTTTTCTTCTTTCTTTCTTTCTTTTGAATCCATGTATGAATGATATCACATGGCATTTTTCTTTCTCTTTCTGGCTTACTTCACTTAGAATGACAGTCTCCAGGTCCATCCATGTTGCTACAAATGACATTATTTTATTATTTTTTAATCACTGAGTAGTATTCCATTGTATAAGTATACCAGAACTTCTTTATCCTGTCATCTGTAAATGGACATTTAGTTTGCTTCCATGTCTTGGCTAGTTGTGTATACTGCTGCTCTGAACACAGGGGTGTATGTGTCTTTTTGAATTACAGTTCTCTCCAGATATATGCCCAGGAGTGGAATTATTGGATTGTAACTTAAATCTATTTTTAGTTTTCTGAGAAATTTCCATACTGTTTTCCATAATGGCTGCACCAAATTGCATTCCCACAAAAAGTGTAGGAAAGTTCCCTTTTCTCCACACCCTTTCCAGCATTTATCATTTGTGGACATTAAATGATAGCCATTCTGACTGGTGAGAGGTGATAGGTCATTGTAATTTTGATTTGCATTTCTCTGATAATTAGTGATATTGAGCATTTTTTCATGTGCCTTTTGGACATTCATATGTCTTCATTGGAGAATTGCTTGTTCAGTTCTTCTGACCATTTTTGGATTGGGTCTTTGTTGTTGTTGTTGTTGTTAAGTTTTGTGAGCTGTTCATATAGTCTGGAAATTAAACCTTTGTCAATTGCATCATTTGCAAATATTTTTCTCACATTCTGTAAGTTGTCCTTTTGTTTTGCTTGTTCTCTTCCAAATTGGATACCTTTTATTTATTTGGTTAAGCTTTCCTTTGCTGTGCAAAAGCTTGTAAGTTTAACTAGGTCCCGCTTGTTTATTTTTGCTTCTATTTATATTATTTACATAGAATTCTGTAGGAGAACATTGCTAAGATTTATGTTACAGAATGTATTGGCTATGTATTCTTCTAAGACATTTATAATACTTTGTCTTATATTTAAGTCTTTAAGCCATTTTGAGTTTATTTTTGTTTATGGTATGAGGAAGTGTTCTAACTTCATTGATTTACATGCTACGGTGCAGTTTTTCCAACATCACTGGCTGAAGAGACTTTCTTTTCTCTATTGTATGTTCTTGCCTCCTTTGTCAAAGATTAGTTGACTGTAGGTGTGTGGGTTTTTTCTGGGCTCTCTATTCTGTTTATTTGATCCTTATTCTGTTTTTGTGTCAATATCACACTGTTTCAACTACTGTAGCTTCGTAGTATTGTCTGTAATCTGGAAGGCTTATTTCTCCAGTTTTGTTCTTTCTCCTCAGTATTGCTTTGGCAATTCTGGGTCTTTTGTGATTCCATATAAATTTTAGGATTATTTGTTTAGGTTCTGTGAAAAAAATGTCCTGGCTAGTTTGATAGAGATCACACTAAATCTGTAGATTGCCTGGGACACTATGATCATTTTAAAAATATTGATTATTTCAATCCAAGAGCATGTAATATCTTTCCATCTCTTTAAGTCATCTTTAATTTTTTTAATCAATGTTTTGTAGTTCTCCATGTATAAGTTTTTCACTTCTTAGGTCAACTTTATTCCTAAGTATTTTATTGTTTTGAATGCAATTTTAAAAGACATTGCTTTTTTACTCTCTTTTGTCATTCTTAGTGTAAAGAAATGTAACTGATTTCTGTATGTTAATCTGTATGTTAATTCTGTTATCTTGCTGAATTCTTTTATCAGTTCCAGTAGTTTTTGTGTGGAACTTTTAGGTTTTTCTATATATAGTATCATGTTATCCACAAATAGTGACAATTTTGCCTCTTCTCTTCCAAATTAGATCCCTTTTATTTATTTTTCTTGCCTGATTGCTGTGGCTAAGAATTCCAAAATTATGTTGAATATGAGTAGTGGCATCCTTGTCTTGTTCCAGATTTTAGTGAGAAGGATTTCAGTTTTTCACCATTGAGTGTTATGCTGGCTTTGGAGTTGTCATAAATAGCTTTTATTATGTTGAGATATTTTTCCTTTATGCCCACTTTTGTATGAGTTTTTATCATAAATGGGTGTTGAATTTTATCAGATGCTTTTTTGGCATCAATTGAGATGATCATGTGATTTTTGCCTTTCTCTTGTTGATATGGTATATCACATCGATTGATTTGCATATGTTGAACAGTCTTTGTGTTCCTTGGATGAATTCAATTCATCATGGTATATGATCTTTTTTATGTATTGTCGGGTTCTGTTTGCTAATATTTTTTGAGGATTTTTGCATCTATATTTATCAATGATATTTGCCTGTAATTTTCTTGTAATGTCTTTGGTTTTGGTATCAGAGTGATGGTGGATTCATAGACTGAGCCTGTGAATATTCCCTCCTTTTCAATCTTTTGGAGTAATTTAACAAGGATCAGTATGAATTCTTTGCATGTTTGGTAGCATTCCCAGTGAAGCCATCTGGTTCTGTACTTTTGTTTAAAGGGAGGTTGTTTTTGTTTGTTTGTTTGTTTGTTTTTTAATATATTTCTGATTCTATTTCACATCTAGTGATCAGTCTCTTCAAGTGGTCTATTTTTCTTGATTTAATCTTAGTGGACTGTATGTTTCCAGAATCATGTCCATTTCTTCTAGGTTGTCCAGTTTGTTGCCATATAGTTGTTCATAGTATTCTCTTATGGATTTTTTATATTTCTGTAGTATTGGTTGTAATTTCTCCATTTTCCTTTCTTATTTTGTCTATTTGTGTCCTTTCTCTTTTCTGCTTTATGAACCTGGCCAGAGATTTGTCCATTTTGTTTACTCTTTCAAAAAAACCCAGCTCTGGGTTTGATTGATTTTTCTATTTTTTATTTCTATTTTATTTATTCCCTCCATCATCTTTATTATTTCTTTCCTCCTTTTGACTTTATATTTTGTTTGCTTTTCTTTTTCTAATTCTTTTCGGTGGTAAGTTAGGGTTTTGCTTTGTTTTTTTTGTTTTTATTTTTTGTTTTTGAGCTTTTTCATAATTTTTGAGGAAGGCTCTATCACTATTAACTTACTTCTCAGGACTTTTACTGCATCCCATAGATTTTGTGTAGTTGTGTTTTCATTGTCATTTCAATATTTTTTAACTTCTTTGATCTCATCTTTGACCCACTGGTTTTAGGAACATGTTGTTTAGTCTCCTTTCCATTGTTTTTCCTCCTTTGTTTTTCTGTAGTTGATTTGTAGTTTCATGCTTCTGTGGTCAGAAAGGATGCTTTAAATAATTTTTATTCTTTTAAATTTGTTGAGGCTTCTTTTGTGCCTGAGTATGTGATCTATCCTAGAGGATGTTCCATGTGCACTGGAAAAGAATGCATATTTTGTTTTGAGGAGATTTAATGTCTTAGAAATATCAACCAAGTCCAACTGTTCTATTGTGACATTTAGTATCTCCATTGCCTTATTGGTTTTCTGCCTGGACGACCTGTCCAGTGATGTTAATGGGGTGTTAAAGTCTCCTGCTATGATTATGTTCCCATTAGTTTCTCCTTTTATGTATATTAGCATTTACTCTATATATTTAGGTCCTCCTACATTGGGTGCATATAAGTTAACAAATGTAATATCCTCATCTTGTATTGTTCCTTTAATCATTATATAGTATCCATCTTTATCTTTATAGGCTTTGCTTTAAAGTCTATTTTGTTTGATATATGTATTACATAATATATAGAAGATGAAAAAGTTCCTACAGTCAAAAACAAGTTTCAATTTTTATAATAATTGTGCACTTTGGCATCAACCTGCATAAAAATGAAAAGAGAAGAATAGAGAAGAGTAGGGAGGTGATAATAAAGTTGAATAAATAATTCAGTTTTATAAATATTGCCTTTGAGACACCTATTGGATATTCAGCTGGAAATACAAGGTGGAAAGTTGTATATGAAAGTTTGAAGCTCAGATGGATGTGTGGGCAGGATACTCTGATTTGTTATTCATCAAGATAAGTATGTGTTGAGGATAATAGATAAGGTTATCCAAATATAACCAGCTTTGTGTCACTGTTTTCTACAGAAGTCATATTATTTTTTAAAGCCATAGCAAATGAAAAAATATTTATATGTTTTTATTTGAATACTGTATTACACTTTCTTTTTAAATTAAAAATCATAACACTTCCTAAAATAAGCCTAGCAACTTTCTAAAATTTCTTCTGGTTTCTATTTTAAATAATTTCAATAGTATTATCTTCTTCTGAATCTTTGGATGCTTTTCCATTTACATCTCACTGTAGTATTATTTTACGAATTTAATTTTGCTATAATTTTTTCTGTTTGCTTATTCAGGAATAAAAGAGATATATAGCAACCTACAATTTCATAAAGTATATAACTAGCTTTTAAGCATGCTTATTTTCTACCTGAGTATTTTTATATATAATTCCTTCATAAATGTTAGGCTGGAGGGTATTTTTCCCTAGAGAAAAGGTTCCGAATTAAATATTTTCATGCAGGAGGTTTATAGGTATGTACTTGGGATAAAATATAAGTAAATGTGGGAACCAAGACTGAGCAAAGGCTGAGGTTAAATTGTGATGCAAAGGTCTCAGCTGATCCCAGGGACTGAGCTGCTCAAAACTGTGACAAGAGGTCCAGGACTTTGTACCCCAACAAACCATTCTTTGAATTCAGGCCAACATTTGGGCAAGTAACACTCCAGAAGATTCAGATGTGAGTTGTCAGAATCCAGTTCTAAAAGTAACACTGTAGTAACAATTAGAGTCTCCATTTTGTGTCATTTTGATCCATATATTTGTAGTAGCAAATTCACCTCATCTATTTCATAGTCTGCAGAATTTCATTTTGTCTCATCTCCTGGGAAAATTTGTAACATTTAGGTTAGTGGGATGATTTAAAATTCCCTTTCTCCCCATTGTAGTTGGTCTCAAGGCCTTAAGTGACTCTCATTTTCTCCCTCCTCCATACCTTTTCTAGATTCTCCAATACTGACTAATGCTTCCACTGATCTAGATAACTTACCTCATAAGTATACCTGACTTTTTATCTCTCATTAAGGGTCTCTTCAGTCTTTGGCTGATGTGCTTATCTATTTACCATTACAATAGGTACCAAGGTACCAAAAGAAATAGTGACGTAACTGAACGCCAAACACATTTTCATTACTACCCTTTTTAGCAATAGCCTTTCGACTCAATGCTGATTAGTGTCAATTTTATCAATAACTGAATTCCTTCACTTCAGGTCTCTGGGAAAAAGGAATCTGAATTCACCATATAGAATCCATAGCTTAAAATTTAATTGGACTTCATCATGTTCTCTTACAAAAGTGTTGTCCACCTCTGGAATTAGGACTCCTAGAGCCTATGTTGTGGGGATAGGAAGTACTGTAACTAGAAGGATGCAAATAAGGACTATGTCTACTTATACCTCTTTGTTTCCAGACCCAAGTATTCCACCTATTGAGAAACAGTAGGATATAATGGTTAGTGACTTATGATGTATACCATATCTTGGAGGATAGTGGCTCCTCTTCTTAGGTTATCAACTCAATTTGTGCATTTTCTGACCTTTTAAGAGGTTATTCCATTGTTCTAGCAGGCTTCAGAAGTCGCAGTAGTTGGTATAATAGTGGATCCTATCTTTGTTTATCCACTGCTATATCTCTGTTGTAAGTCTTCCTTTGGTCAGAGGCAACAGTATTAGAGATCCACTGTGATTGAACCCTTACAAATGATGCTGGTGAACCTGGTGAGCAGAAAAGGCAAAGGCATGAATATTCATCAGTTACATGCAAGAGATAGATTTTAATCCTTCCAAGGTATAAGTGGTCAGTGTAGTAAACTTACCACTGAGTGACTGATTGATCTCTAATTAATAAGATGTCATCAACATGGGTGAATCAATGTGTTATTCTCATAGTGAATTTTCCAATGTTGTATAATGTGTCTACTCCAGTAGGAGAGACTGTCTGTATGTTTTGATTCTTTCTTTCAGTGTCTTCTGTTCTGGAATTTCTACATCACTTAGAGTAAGCCATTGCTTTTTCCCAAATTCCAAGTCCTATCTCCTCTCAGGATCTTTCTTTATCACCAGAGTGATAAAGCATATATCTTGGAGGGTGTCCCATATTGATATACTCTCCCATATCCAATTTTATATTTTGATTCCCTTGATCCATAAATTTCATTCCTACATGTTCTCCTTGCTTGTTCTGTAGTTTTTTTGTTTGTTTGTTTGTTTGTTTGTTTGTTTGTTTGTTTTTGGCATTCAGCTTCTTCTTTTCTTAGCAGAACCAGCGCTTCTCCAACCTGGATGAGATTATTATTTATCTTATGGCCAAGAGGGAAAATGGGAATAAATTCTAGGGAAGTTTGTGTATCTTTTCAGAGCAGATAATTCTGCATTATGTTGAAGCAAGGGCCTGGGATGGTTCTAGTCTTCAACAAGGAAGAGTAAACCACTTTGCACTTCAAGAGGTTTCATAAACATCTGGGTTTTGAAGATTCTGGAAAGAACTCACTTCAATTATCAAGTTTTCATTCTTTTCTACTCAGGATTCTGATCTTGTGGTAAAGAGATTTGATTTGGGTGAGAATTCAAACATCTAATTCAGATGTTCACCTGTTTTAGGCCATCAAATGCAGAAGATGAGATTAACTTTTATAAGCTGCCAAGGAATCCCATTGGTTTTCACACTTCACGTTAATTCAATCTTTAACTGACTTTCTATTATGCATGAATAGCATCCAACAATGCTATATAGTTCTGTATTCCTTATAATTATTATTGCCCTCCTACCTCTCAAATGCATAAAATATTGCATCACTCATGGAGTTCATTCCCATTTGTATATATCCTATTCAATTTTAACACCAGTGAAGCTTATAACAATTGCTCTGCAACATAATTCTTAGGGCTTTCACATCTCTACATACTATCAGTTGTTGAGCATGCAAAGTCACAAGTCTGGCAAGTAATCCAGCCACAAAATATCCCTTTTTAATATGGATTCTGGAATAATTGAGGGACAAAATGTCTCAGGTTGTATTTCATGGCAACAGACTCTGAGTAGGGTATTTACATGCAGGAGGCTTACTGGGCAGTATATCTAAGAATGACACCTCTAAGGAAATGAATAAAGTGGAATTAGCAGGGGAGACATTGAATAGGGATCCTGTTGCAACAGAGTCCCCAGCCCAATCTATAAGAGACAGCTGGACCTGGACCTTTCAGAGTTATCCTGAACTGGGGCAAAAGGGATGAATCTTTGAGCACCAATATAAAATGGTCTTTAGATGCAGGCTGCTTCTGACAGGGAAGCATAATCTTGGGTGAGTTAATAACCTTCAATCAAGGGCAATTCCCAAGAAGGAACTTAACTGTGAGCCTTCAGAAGCCATAACTTCCTACAGTAAAGGGAATATGCATCTTGGTCTTGAAGGCAAATGATAGTACCTCCAACAAAGGCCAGGTTAATTAATAAGCACTGCATCTTGGCTGACAATCTGTCTTTAGGATTTATTCAACCAATGTTAAGGAAGATAGTATGCTGAGCTATTAAGGGCATGGGTTTTAGAACAAATACATAATCATTTGACTTTGGGCAAATTACTTTGTTCCTTCAAAAGTTTTCTGTCTATAAAACATTGTCAATGAGAGTATTTACAAAAATGAATGGTTGTATGGGTTAATTAAGTGTTGTCAGTAAAGTGGCTAGTAATGTGCTTACTATATAGCTTACTATATAGCTTACTTATATATATATATATATATATATAGCTTACTATATAGGTCAGTGTATAGTAAATATTCAATACATGACAATTATTTAAGTTTATTATTATTCCTCTACATTTGGGTAGGGATTTTATACTGTTTCTTGCCAATTTTTCAGGTGCTTTGAAATTATAAAATATTAAATATAAAAAACCAAATAACAAACATATAAACAAATCAAACCTGAGTCTCCTAGCATAAAATGCTACCAAGATTTTTTATTTTCACTCCTGAGTAAAGTTCTACCCTTTTCCAGAAAGAAGTTAATATCAAATATTAAGTTAAAGCTTTGAGATATGCAGTCAAGCTTTCCTTGAACCACTGGTTATAATAACTCAGTGTATGATCAACAGGAAATCTTGTCAGCCTAAGAAAGTATTGGAGCAGTTTCCAAGGATGGATAACAAAATGCTTCCAGAAAAGACAGAGTTAGAAAAGTTAGAAGAGACTGAAATTATATAAACTTTTTTTTCGCAGAAAATACATAATGAAGAGAAAGAATAAAAAGAGGAAATGGAGGGAGAGAAAGAGAAGCAGATAAAGCGGAGAGACAAGATGAAGGATGAGAGGGAGAAAAATAAGGAAGGAGGGAGGAAGAAAGGAAGGAAAAGAAAAGCAGAGTGTGAGAATATCAGTCATCTAAACTACACAGGTGGAGTGATTGTTTTTCATCTTCTAATTATTAAGTCACAGAAAGTCTATGATTTTTATTTGAACATTTGAATATTTATACCTAAAGAAGTTGAGAATGTCCCCTTATCTTAACCTGGATTATTTCCTCTGCTAAATTTTAATTTTATCATCCAATATTCTTTATTTCATTTGTGTAAGGGTTGGGTGGGGGGAAATGGGAGGGGGGAAGGAGAGACAGGGGGAGAGAGAGGGACAGAGAGTGGGAGAGGGAGAGAGAAGGGGAGAGAGAGAGGGAGGGATCTTAAACTTTCTAATTTGAAGATCAGCTTCTCTTTTCTTAGTGTCTTTAGCAAAGATTATTTAATATCTATTGTCATAGACACAGAATCACCAGGCACTTTCTATAGTCATTGGTGAATGGCAGTAGGTCTTTGGGTCCCCCAGTGAAGAATTCTATTATTGCCATCTTCTTCAGATGACTATCCTATTTGGCAAATGTTCTGCATGACTGCTACTGAGTTTCCATCTGTCATAGCTTAATGTAACATCTAGGATAGGCACTTCAAAAGGGCAATTTCTCCACTGTCTAGTAGACTTAAAAATAAGGAAAAAGGAAATAACACTGTGGGTGTTTACATTAAATAAAAACAGAGGCTCATTTATTGAGTAACTCTTATGAGCCAGGCAATCTACGTATGTTTCCCTTTTAATTAATGCAATATTCCTATAATATAGCCATTAACTATAAGAACACAAGCTCATAAATTAATGAATTTTAACACAGGATTCAAATTCAGATCTATTTTATTTAAAAACTTGACTATTTCTATTGGCCATAATTTTTTAAATCTGTAGGACTTAATGTAAATTTTAAGAGATATAAACATTTTTCATTTAAAGGTTTTCATTTTATTTTCTGTGTGTCTTCTTTGAAACCAAGTCTTGAGGCTATGTGTCCACTCTTGAACCCTTTCAGACTGTTTCACTCAGTACTTAAATGTTCTGATCTCATTTTTTAAAATGTAGTTTGCTTCTATTTTTTTTACTATAATCTCTGTTTTTTTAATTTTTATTATTTATTTAGTTGTTATGTAATTTTTTAACATTTTTTATTGAGTAATAGTCATTTTACAATGTTGTGTCAAATTCTAGTGTAAAGCAAAATTTTTCAGTTGTACATGAACATATATATATATTCATTGTCACTTTTTTTCACTATGAGCTACCACAAGATCTTGTTTATATTTCCCTGTGCTATACAGTATAATCTTGTTTATCTATTCTGCATTTTAAAATCCCAGTCTGTTCCTTCCCACCCCCTGCCCCCTTGGCAACCACAATTGGTATTCTATGTCTATGAGACTGTTTCTGTTTTGTATTTATGTTTTGTTTTGTTTTGTTTCATTTTGTTTTTAGATTCCTCATATGAGCAATCTCATACAGTATTTTTCTTTCTCTTTCTGGCTTACTTCACTTAGAATGACATTCTCCAGGAACACCCAAGTTGCTGCAAATGGCAATATGTTGTCAGTTTTTATGGCTGAATAGTATTCCATCTTATAAATATATCACATCTTCTTTACTCAGTCATCTGCTGATGGACATCTAAGCTTTTTCCACGTCTTGGCTATTGCAAACAATGCTGCTATGAACATTGGGGTACAGGAGTCATTCTGAAGTAGGGTTCCTTCTGGATTTATGCCCAGGAGTGGGATTCCTGGGTCATATGGTAAGTCTGTTCCTAGTCTTTCAAGGAATCTCCATACTGTTTTCCTCAATGCCTTTCTTTGCTTCCCTCTCCCACTCTTAATGATTTTGATGTCTTCTTTAAAATTTTGTGTTTATTCTTTTTGTAATTCATGGCAGTTATCACTTTTCCAGTTATGAGTTTCTCATTTTTGTAGCATCCTGCATCCTTTCTATTTAGAGTAGACCTGTCAATATTTATTTTAGCATGGGTTTAGTGTTGCTAAACTCTTTTAATTTTTGCTTGTCTGTGAAATTTTTTATCTCTCCTTCTAACCAAAAGTATAGCCTTGCTGGATAGAGTATCCTAGGCTGCATCTTTTTTCATTCAGGACTTTGAATATATCTTGCCACTTCCTTCTGGCCTGTAGTGTTTGTGTAGAGAAATCAGCTGAGAGCCTTATGGGGGTTCCCTTGCAACTCACTCTTTGTTTTTCTCTTGCTGCCTTTAGGATCATTTCTTTATCCTTGACTCTGGCCATCTTGATTATGATATGTCTTGGTGTGGGTCTGTTTGGGTTCTTCCTGTTTGGGACCCCCTGAGACTCCTGTACTGGGATATCTGATTCCTTTAAGTTTGGGAGGTTTTCAGTCATGATTTCTTGAAATACGTTTTCAATTCCCTTTGTTCTTCCCTTTCTGGAACCCCTATTATGCATAGATTGGTGTTCTTTATATTATCCCATAGGTCCCTTACATTGTTTTCATTGTTTTTTATTTTTTTATCTCAGCTGTTCTGATTGAATGTTTTCTTTTGTCCTGTCTTCTAGGTCACTTATTTGTTCCTCTGCATTATCTAGCCTGTTTTGTATGGCCTTTAGGTCAGCTCTCATCTCAGCAAATGAGTTTACCAATTCTACTTTGTTCTTCTTTATAGCTTCTATTTCATTTTTGACATATTTTCTATCTCTAAACACTGTTTCTTTTAGTTCCTTTAGCAATTTGATCACTCCTTTTTTGAAACCTTTATCTAGTAGGCCATCAATGTTTATTTCCTTGATTGTGCTTTCAGGGGATTTCTCTTGATCTTTTAATTGAGAATGGTTCCTCTGCTTATTCATATTGCTCATCTCTCTCTGGCACTGTGGCTTAAGGAGTATCAGTTATCTAGTTCTCCTGGAGATGCTGTGCTCTTACTGATTTTATTGAGAGGTCTTTGTGTCTTCGCCCTGTTTCATGAACTCACCTTGCTGTTTCCAGAGGCCCTCTGTTGGCGCGCTTGTCTGTGCTGTTCCCAGTGGCTGTTAGCTAGTAGATTGTGCCCCCTCCTAACACTGGGTCAGGTGCTGAGCTCTTATCTGGTGGGGAGGTGGGTCACTCCCCCTCCTGATACTGCAGTCAGATGCTACACTTGGGGAAGACAGGTGGGCAGATCACGCCCCCTCCCAGCACCATGGTCAGGTGCTGTGTTTCTGCCAGGAAAGCAGGTTGCCACCTGCCCTTTCCTGGCTCCAGTCGCTCCACTGCTCTGTGCAGCTGCCTGCTCCACCTCAGGTTGGTGTTCCAAAGATGGGCTCAGGGAAGATTGCGGAATGGTACCCCCTCTGCTGTGTGCCAAATCTCAGTTCCTTGTTTGTCTTGGTGGTGCGAGTTCTCTGAGGTGCCAGAGCAGAAAGATCCTATCTGCCTCCAGCTGTAAGCAAGTCTCAGTCCTGCCTAAGAAGTTGCGGCACCCCCAGGTGTGGATTCAGATCTCAGCCCCACCCCCACCCAGGCACTGTGCACTAGAGAATATGGCGGCTGTAGTTGCACCCTGCCTCTCTTCAAGCGAGAAGTGCCAATAATGGCAGGGCAGGTCTGAGGAGACAAAGGCTATGGTGCCCCTCCCCCCAGGGAAAACCAGCTGTGTTGCTTTGCTTTCTTCACAATATGGGGGACTGAGGTTTTTCTGCTCCAAAGCCCCTCCCAGCCACAGCATGCAGCCCCCTGAAGTCCCCCAGGGCCACCTCAGTGCAGCTGCCCCAGTCCTCTGCGTGGCTCAGGCAGCCTGTCCTGGCACCAGCTGCCAGCTTGCGTCTCGGGCTGGGTGTCGTGGGGCCCCTTTGTGCCTGCTTAACTCAGTTCTGTCAGTCAAGGGGTGCTAGGGGCAGATCTGAGCCTCAGAGCTCCCTCTCCATCCTGCTGGCCTCTCCTTTGGAGAGGGGAGACGCAGCAAACAAGCACCAGTCTTCCTTTGCCGCTTCCTCCCCATGGAATCAGTCCCATACTGCTTTGCATTTTGTTCTTTCTTTTTTCCTTTTACCCTTTTACCCAGATTTTTGGTGTCTTTGTCTTTCGAAGAGGGCAATATTCTGTTGGAGTTTGGCAGGTACTCTGGTTGGCTGAGTGGGTCCATAGATGTGAGTTTTGGTGTATTTGTGGGAGAGGGTGAGCTATAAGCATCCTTCTACTCTGCCACCTTGCTTCTCCCTCCTAATTTTTTTTATTATTATTTTTGAGGCTAATTTTTTTATTGAGTTATAGTCAGTTTACAATGTTGTATCAATTTCAAGTATAGAGTACAATTTTTCAGTTATACATGAACATACATATATACATTGTCGCATTCTTTTTTTTCTATGCTTTTCTTTCTTCTTATTATCTCATCTCTTGTGGGAAAATGCACAAAATTACTTCACACATCCTGAAGTCCCCCAGGGCAGAGCACAGTTCTATTCTTCTTTCAGCATCCTACCCATCAGCATCTTACCCATCTACCAGCTACATGGATAGATCTATATGGATATATTAGTAGTGATCATGTGCCTTCACAATTCCTACTGTGTCTACTTTGTGGAGTGCTGGTTTTCTACCATTTATCTATTCATCTCCTTTCTTCCACGAAATGTTCTTTCCATCTAACTGAGAATGTGTGCTTATAATTCAAGAGTTATGATAAATATTCCATCTTTTTATCTTCTTTTGGTCTCAAGATCCCAGGCTATTAGTCATTTGATGTTTCTTATTTTTACATCTTTATAATAAAGCATTACATTCTTTTGTGTGTTTTCATGTCTCTCTCAGATTAGACTAAAATCCCTGAGACCAAGTACTGTATCACAGTATTGTTACAATCCTGAAATGTATCTATGTACAGATTTCATAAAAGTCTCAGTTATTATCTTGTAAACAAAGGCAATAATCGATTTCCAATATTTTACATACTACTTTGAAAAGCCTTCACTATTCTTATTCATAAATTACAAGACAAGGCTTATTTAAAAAGTTTTAGATTCTTACTTAAGTGATACAACTCTTGAAGAAATAAAAAATAAGATTATAAGATTGTATATTTTAATGCCTTACTTGAGGTATTTTTTGAAATATATAGCTCTGCTATTCTGAAAATTATAAACTGATATTTAGGACAACATCATAAACTCTTGCATAGATATCTACAATTGTTAAAACACTTTTTGAAACTTAAATAACCATAAAACAGAAAATCTGACTTTATGATATTTTTAAAAAGCTATTTTTCCTGCCATTATATTTCCTCCTTGAAAATTGAAAGTGAACTGTCTCATTATTGTTATATAAATCATCTCATCAGTGAAATATTTGCAAATGAAATGCAGAACTGATAAATAACACAATGTACAGGATTTGTAAAACATAAATTATAAAACATAAATCTTGCAAAGTGTTTTTTTAGGGTAAATTGAGTCCATACTCCATTTTACTCAAAGCTTTATTTAGTAAGACTTTCTTGTATTACCTTGCAATTCACCATGCATGAGTAATTTCCACAGCAATTCTTTTATCCAGTGGCAAAATAAACACTCACACTTTCTGAACTGAAGAAGTTGGAGTATTATAGTTGCTTCTCTCAGGCGGCTATCTTTAAGGTTGTGTCAGCACTTCCATTCTATACCCAGTTTCTTAAAGTTTATAACTTGCAGTAAAAGCTAACCCTTGGGTTGAATCTTTACTTACAGAGGTATTTTTCAGTGCAACTTATGGGGACATAGCTGCAAGACACCCCATTTCTGTTAATAGAAGCCAGGTCATGAATCCCTTCCTGGCACATTGAACAGATTTATCCTGTAACTTTCCTACCAGGAGAAAATTATTTTTTATCAAAATGGGAGAAATATTTCAGTTTGATTTCAGTAAAGTTATAAAGAGCAATACCTATCCCATGCAGGTATACATTTTTAATAGCATTTCTATACCTATGGCAAAACGCTGTTTTCTCCAAAAGTGACCTTGGCAAAAGTGTAAGCAAGTTAGTTCTATTCAGGTATAATTAAAAATAAGCTTATATATTTTTCACCCAAATATATTGAAGTATTTTCTTTCCTGAGTATGATGTCATTTAAAGCTGAAAAAATTAAATATGTTTAAAAGTAAAGTAAAATTAGTAACTGACTGTGAATACATTATGATTCTACCTACAGTGTACATGAGTTCCATTTGTATCTCATTTATTTGCTGGTAATTATTTTTTAATAAATAAATATAATAAACAAGGCAATATTCTGACATTTTATGAAAAGTTAAAAATATATCACACAAGTTACTGTAGAAATTAGACTATGTTATCACTTATATAAGCAAAATTATACAAAGTTGAAATTTTAAATTATGATATAATTTCTCCTTTATATTTTTAACACACACACTTTGGTTTCATTATTCAGTCCATAAACCTCACAAATTCAGTGAGACTCAGCTACCACATATTCTGAAAAAATAAAAGACAGGTTAAAATCAATTAAATCAATGATCTTTGAATTAAAGATAGGCCATATAAATAAATTGTAGTGGACCAAATCTCCATCAGTTCCAAGATCTACCATAAACACTTCTAAAATATAGTATAACTGACAATTATTCACAATAAAAATATTAACAGTAAATAAAAAACAGAAACAAAGTATATGTTTAATGTTTGACAAAAATTCTTATGTATTTTTAATTAATTGCAATATTATGATCAATGTTTTCAATAAACAAGTTTAAAGAAATTAAATGATCTCTGGATAGTGATATGTTTAGTTGTCTCTATCAGAGAATCTACTATCTGGCCCTTTAATTTAAACATTCTAAATGTAGGTACATTCAGGAGTTTTGTTTTGGAATATTGTTGGATATTTTAATATCTATATAAACATTATACACATTTATAATTTTTTTAAACTCATAGAGTTGAATGGAAACTGATTTAAATTTAGTTTTGGTCTACCCGGTTACCAATACATAAGAAAAAAGACAAAAAAAGGAGCGTTTCATTTAATGAGATTAATAAATATGGGTTATCTTTTTAATTTTAATTTTAAATTGAAGGCAGAGTTTACTCAGAAATGACATTTCTTTAACACGCCCTTTCTAAATCAATTCAAAGTTTCGCAATCCTGAGAAAATGGGATAATGATTTGGAAATCACATTGAGAGTTAATTTAGCTCTGTATAGAAACAAGTTTACTGATGCTAGGATAAAGGGAGATAATACTATCAGAAGAGGACATATTTAGATGTAAAAAATAAAGAGCAAACATCACAAATTTTGTTCCCTTGTTTTGCAAATTGAAATTAATGCTTATTTCAACTTCTCACCACAAGTTTTTTCTTTTACTTGATTTTAGGAATGTTTTTATTGCGAATATAAGATTCAACAAAATGCAACGATAAACAAGAGAAACTTTAAATATTCAAAAAGCCAGAGGATACTATTAGAATATATATTTCATCTTCATGGTTTGTTTCCGCTATTCAAACTAAATAAAGGATTAGATTTCAGGACTGTTTATAATAGGAGATTATAGTAGAGGGTAGAGAACAGTTTAGAAAATGTTATTTACTTTTGTCTTGCTTGAAGTTAAATAAGGCTCTGAGTAGCTCTCTGGGCTGGTTTAGATGTCAGATGAGTCAAACTGCTCTAAATGTCTTCAAAATGTTTTTGGTGTAATTTATTTAAGGTCCGTGATACCCTATTAAAATTTGCCTTAAAATGCTTGCTTTAAAGATAGCTTTCAATGTTATCATTGGAGTGGCTCTGTAGTGTGTCCAATGTGCTAGACTGATGTAATTTCAAAGAACTCTCTTCCTTATGTGTTTCTGGTTACAAGGCAGCACAGAAATATTTTGTATGAGATTTAGAGAGCAAAAGTGAAGCATCAGCCATATTGTTTTCCACTTGAAAGGGTGATGTATTGTTACAAGGTGCCCTTGCAGATCACAAGCACAATTCATCTCCTGGTTCACTTTAATGACATAGCTAGGTCTATAGCTGCTCCATTTTTCTCTAGAACTTCCTCTAGCTTCTGTGATTGATTCCTGGGCTAGGTCATGTGCTTTGCTCTATAATGAAGGGCTCCAGATTCTCCACAGGACATAGCCATCATCAAATTTGGAGTCAATGTGAGACTGGCTTGATCCAAGTCCTTCCTTGTGGGGTCTTGCTTTACATCCTTCTTCCCTTCCAATATGCCTGCCTTGAGACTTCGAGACCCAGCATCAGACACAAAGATAACAGCTCTACAGAGGTTGGTAAGTAAGTAATTGTGTGTGTGTGTGTGTGTGTGTCTGTGTGTGTGTGTGTGTATTTGTACATGTTTTCTGGGCAGAGGGTACTACTTCTCTGGCTGATTGATATAATTTCAAATAACAGCAGCAACAAGATACTACTCAGGAGACTTTATTAAAAGACATAAAACCTAATTGAAAATGAAGAAAGGATTTGAATAGGTTGTATACAAATAGCCAATACCTTATTAGTCATTAGGAAAATACAAATTAAAACCACAATGATACATCACTTCACACCCTATTAGGATGGCTTAAAAAAAATGATAAGTGTTGCTGAAGATATAGGGAAATTTTAACCCTATCATATTGTTGATGGGATTATAAAATGGTGTAATCCTTTTGAAAAACATTAGCAGTTCCAAAAAAGTTAAATATAGAGTTACTGTGAGACCCAGAATTTCCACTTCTAGGTATATACTCCTGAGAAATGAAAATATATATCTACCTGAAAACTTATATGAAAGTGTTCATAGCACTTTTTATAATAGCTGGAAAGTGGTAACAATCTAAATATCCTTCTGCTGACTAACAGATAAATAAGATGCAATATAGTCATACAATAAAATGTTATTTAGAAGTAAAATAATAGTGAAATACTGATACATGCTATAACATGACTGGACAATAAAAACCATTACTGGGTGATAGAAACTGGCTATAGAATATGAGATTAGTGTATGATCCCATCTATAAGGAATTTCCTGAGTGAGTAAAGTCATAGTGACAGAATGTAGATTAGTGGTTGATTGTAATCAGGGTAGAATGAAGAAGGGGTAATGAAAACAGGGAACAGTTTACAATATGCAAAGGGTTTCTTCTAGGAGTATTGAAAATATAGTAATATAGACTTTAGTGATGATTGTACAACTCTATAAAATACTAAGAAATACTGAATTATATGCTTTATACAAGCGAAGCCATGGTATATGACATGTATCTCAATAAAGCTATAAAACGTGTTGTGTTTCTTTACGGATTTCAAAATAATTATGCTAAGTGAAAAAAGGGAGATAAGGGGTACCTACTGCACAATTCCATTTATGCAAAATTCATAAAAATGCATACTAACATATTAATCTATAGTAACACAAAGAAGATCAATTGTTTCTTATGGATGAGAAGGAGGCAGTAAGGGGAAGGGGTAATTGCAAAGGGCAGAAGGAAATTTTGGAGGTGATGAATATATTCACCATTTTGATTTTGCTGAAGATTTCACAATTGTATACATGCCCCTAAACATAGAAAATATCAAAATGTAAGCTTTAAATATTGAAATTGTACAGTTTATTATATATCAATTAGAATTCAAAAAAGTTGTTAAAATTTATTATTTTAATTGTAAAGTTATATGGGCCTGCTATGACAAAATTATCTTTTCTAGACATAGAAAGCTTTAAAATATACATATTTTAAGAATGTTAATGGTGTTTGCATGGGGAAATTATAAGCTGATTTTATTTTCTTATTTGGTTTATCAATTGTTATCTTTTATCATTTTGTCATACTGTACAAACACACACATATATCATTTGGATGTCTGATAATTCTACATTCATTTTGGTTTGTCAACATTCACTGATACCAGTATACAACTCTGAAGAGAACTGTAATACCAAATATATGTTTACTTAAAAAGTGATTTAAGCATAAACAGATTTATTACCAACACTCCTGGTATCACCACCTCTACCTCCACACCTCTGTTTCTATTGTGCATTCTACATCTCTGTATGATTGGAAGAATTCTCTATAAACTAATATCCTTCTCAGCCTTCCTCTTCCTGTTTGTTGTACTCTCTTCTTTGTGCACTTTGTGACTCGAGGGCACACTATAAATTAACCTATCTTTTGTATAAGTTTGGAATCATTTAAGATATGAAGGGTAAAATACATGGGAATCTCCATTATCTGATAAATATTATGAAACATTTGTAGGCAAGTGGATTCAAAATAGTGAATCTCAGCTCCTTTTCAGTTTACATCACTGATTTCTCTTCCCTTTGCTCACTTATTAATGTTCTCATAATTTTGAAAAATAATCTTAAACTCTCATCCATATCCTCTAACATCCTAGGTGATTTTATCCCTTCTCACAATTTTACAATTTCCCTATTTGGTAAAGTATTACGCTTTAATTGTTTAGCCTGTTTTCCCAAGGTGCCAGAATTATATTTACAAATGTTTATTCAGTATCTATCTAATTGGATGTTTAAATGGCATATCAAGTGTAATATCTATAAAACAAAATTCTTCATTCCTTAACTCATCCAAATCTCATTTTCACCCCACTTTTCCTCATTTTGGTAGAAGGCAACAGCATTGTCCTAAGAATCAGCTTGAATTTTCCTAAATTTTAATTCCTTGCATCCAAACCATCAGCAAATCTTACTAGCTCTACCTTTTACACGTCTTACCAATCAGAGTAGTTCTCACAGCACCAATCCTGCGTGTAAGCCTGCAGTGAGTTTTCATTAGACATAGATATGGGATTTGTTTTCTATTGCAACATAACAAATTACTATATAGTTAGCAACTTGACACCACAAACATGGATTACTTTACAGTTTCCATGACTCAAGAGTCCAGACACAGTTTAGCAGGATTCTCTGCTCAGGGTCTCATAGACTGAATCCAGCTGTCAGCCAGGGCTGTAGTATTATCTGAGATTCAGGACCTTCTTGCAAACTTATGTGATTGTTCGTAGAATTCATTTTCTCCTAGCTTTAGAACTCTTAGTGGCTTGCTCCTTCAATGTAAGCAGGAGGGGGTCTCTGTTGCTTGAAGTTTCCTCCCTCTAAACCCTTTTTTTAAAAGGCTTGACTGAAAAAATCCAGTCTACCAAGGATTATCTCTCTTCTGATGAATTCAAAGTCAATGTTAGAGACTGTAATCAAATCTGCAAGGAAAAAACTCTCCTCACTTTTTCTATATAATATAACATAATTATGGGAATCACAGCCAGTTTGTTTACAGATCTTATCCACACACAAAGGGAAGGGAATTATATCAGATGTGTGTGCCAGCAGTTGGAAATCTTGGAGGCAATCACAAAATTCTGCCCATTATAGATGTAAAATCCTTACAAGGGTCCTTTAAAAATTCTGTAATCTCACTTCTTATCACCATTCCCTCAGCACATTTTGATCTACTATTTTTTCTGTTTAACAGGTCAAGTTCAGTTTGACACTTAGTGCCACTGGAATTTATTTTCTCTGCTTAAAAATGTTCCTCCCACAACATTTATGTATTTAATTTTTCTTTTGCTATTGTATTCTCAAAAATCCCATTTCAAGGGGCTGTTGTTGATCACCTAAAGTTGTTAAAATCAGAAATTGAGTATTATTAATTTATCTATTTTTATTAATTCACTTCTAATTTTTAAATTAAAATATAACTTATATCAGTAAAATTCACCTTTTTTGGAGTATAGTACCATAAGTTTTAATAAACAAATGCAGTCATATAACTACTACCAAAATAAATACAAAGAATAGTTCAATCACATCAAAAAAATTCCCCAAGTCACTTTGTTGTCAATTTCAACCCCAAAATGCAGCTCCTAGCAACGACTGATCTGTTTTTGATTCTCTAGTTTAAGCTTCCCAAGAATATTGTAATTATGGAATTCCAAAATATATAGGCATTGAGTCTCTTTCCTTTATAATTCATTTGTGATTAATCTTCATTGTGGCATGTGTTCATAGTTTGTTACATTTTATTGCTGTGTGATAGTCTATCATATGGGTTTACTATAAGATGTGCATCCACATTCTTTTTTTCTGTGAAGACTTACAGGTTTTTGTATGAATGTATTTTTTTTAATTTCACTTAGAAAAATACTTGGTTATCATTTTATTGGGTTATATGGGTAGGATATGTGTAACTTCATTATACTGACAGATTGTTTTCCAAACTGGCTACCCCAAATTACATTACCTCTATGTATGTGGAAATGAGGTTTCTTGCTGTATTGTCTCCTTGTTAGCATTTGATATTGTCAGGATTTTTAGCCATCCTATCTGTATAGCAGTATATCATTGTCATTTTAATTTGCATTTCTCTAAAGTTTAATGATAGTATCTTTTTATATGCACATGTAGCATCCGTACATCTTTGGTGAGGTAACAATTAAAATATTTTACCTGTTTATTAAAATCACATTATTCATTTTATTATGAAGTTTTGAGAGTACTTTATATATTTTTAAAACAAGTCCTTTATCAAATTTGCAAATATTTTTCTCTTTGTTGTTGGATTGTATTTTCATCTTCTTAGCATTTTTAAAATATCAGAAAAAACTTAATTTTGATAAAGTTCAATATATTGATAGAAAATTATGATTTGTGCTTTTGGTGTAATATATAAGAAATCTTGGCATAACCCATAGTTATAAAAAATTTCTGAAATGTTTTCTTTTAGAAGTTTTGTAGTTTTAGTTAGGAGACTTAGGATTATGATCCATTTTAAGTTAACTTTAGTATATTACATAAAGTATGAATCAATATTAGTATTTTCATATGCATATCCACTTATACCAGCATTATCTGTTAAGAAAGCTGTCTGTCTCTGTTCTCCATTGAAGGAACTTCCTTTTATTCCATATAAATTGACCAAATTGTATGACTCTAATTCTGGACCCTGTGTTCTGTTCCATTGATCTGTATCTATGCTTTGTGTAAAAACACACTGTCTTGATCAATATAGTTTTATATTATGCCTGAAAATAATGAAATTTGAGTCTCCTAACTTTGTTCTTCTTTTGGCCATTCTCATTTTTTTCTTTCACATATTAACCTTTTGATCAGCTTGCCAATTTTTACAAAACATTCAGCTTGGATTTTGATTACAATTGTGTTAAATCTATAAATCAGTTTGAAAAGTACTGACATCTTGGTAATATGGAGTAGTGCAATCCATGAATATGGTATATCTTTTTAATTAGATCACATGGTTTTTTTCATCAGTGTTTTGCAGTTTTCAGAATACAGATGCTGCCTATATTTTATATCTTATACCTGAATATTTTATATTTTGTGTGCTGTTGTTAAATTAACTAGTCAAGGAGGCCATTAGACTAAAGTGGCTTTAAAGCCTTAATAGTCTGCATAAACAAACCAAAACTAAGCCTGAAACGCCTTTAGATTAAGAAAGGAAAACATAAGCACAAGCAAACACAACCAATTTGGTTTTCCCAAATAAGGCAACTACTTAAGCCAATCAAATAATTATCTTACTTTGCTTTCAACAATTCTCTAGAAAAGTCTTGCCCCTAGCTCCTTTCAGTGAAGCATTCCCAAGCACTTCTGGTTTGACACTGCCTGATTCAAATTGATTTTTGCTCAAATAAACTTAATTTTTATTTTGTTTTAACTATACCTCATTTTATCTTTTAACACTATTAAAAATAAACTCTTTGAAAATTTAATTTTCAATTCTTTACTGTTATGATAGAGAATTATCATTGATTTTTATACACAGGCCTTATATTTTACAAATTTCCTAAACTCATTGCTTAGTTCTATAATATTTTTGGAGATTCTCTGTGTGTTTTTATGCACAGATCCATAGAAGCTGGGAAAAGAGACAGATTTATTTCTGCCTTTCTAATTTGTATGTATTTTATTTATATTTTTTGCCTTTTTGCTCTAGCTAGTGTCTCCATAGGAAATAAAATAAAAATGATGAGAATAAATGCTATTGCCTAATTTCTGATAATAAGGAAAACATTTAATCTTTAACCATTTAATATGGTATCACAATAAGGATATATCATTCTATTATTAGTGTACAGAGAGTTTCTATCTTAAGAGATATTGAGATTTGGACTTTTTGCTCCGCATCTATTAAAAAGATAATAAAGATTTTATTCTTTATCCTGTTAATTTGATTAATTTAATGAATTTTAATATTGAATCAGATTTTTTAATATTGAATCAGAATATTGAATAAGATTAATATTATTAGACTATGATTTATTGTTATTTTTAAACACTAAAAGTAAATATTAATGGATTGAATTTGCTAGTTTTTATATTATTTTTAGATTTTTTTTATTTATTTATTTTTTATTCATAAAGTCTATTGCTTAATAGGTTTTTTAAAATACACTGTCTTTGCTTGGCTATGGTTATCAATATACTATTGGCCTCATAAAATGAATTGATAAAATCCCCTCCTATTCTGTATTCTCATATAATTTCTGCTGAATTACTATTAGGGTAAATGTTTGGAATAATTAATCACTAAAGCCATCTGGATCTGGAGATTTCTTTGTTGGAAAGTGACTGGTAACAATTTCAATATTTTAAAATGTATAAAATGTTGTTTACTTATTTTAAAGTAGGCTTTCATAGTTTGTGTCTTTAAAATAATTTGCCCAATGTTATGTTATATGAAATACTATGAATATAGAGTTATTTTAATTTTCCTATTAAAATTCTTTTCATACCTGTAGGTCCTATAATTATTTCACCTCTTTTTGTGTTGTGTGTAATGCAAGAAGGGAACAGAGCAAGGACCTGCAGACAGGTGCTTTTGAGGGTCATGGGTAGGGTAGTTTGTAGAATGTGGAAAACATTTTAATTAGGTAATTTTAATGTAACTGGGTCAAAATGGAAAGAAAAAAGGAATAAAATGGAGAAGTCATCATAAGGCTTATAGCTTGAACAAATATGTTGGGGACAAGTACTTAGTAATGGTCAGTAACTAGGTAAAAGTTCAAAATAAGCAGGGCAGGTGCAGGAATTCACTGAGGTAACAAATCACAACTTCACATTACGACAGAACAGACTGTCATTTACAGTTACAAGCTGTATTTTACAAAACGAAAACCAGATTATTTCTAAGGTGGGGGTATATGAGTAGCAAACTCAGAGAAGAAAACTTGAATACAATTAAACATATGTGAACTTTATTGACAGTATTTATTACATAAGGTAATGTATTAGAAAATTACTGAAAAAAGGAAGGGTCCATAAAATTACATTCTATTGATGAATATAGAAATTATCAAGGTTTACTATTCTAAGAATTGCACTTAGTATACTTAGTACTACATATATCATACCTGATAAACATGTTAAAAAAATCCAAAGATAAAGTCAAAACTTTATGAAAATTAAAGGAAGTATAAATGGAAAAATGTATCTGACATATGGGTTTCTCTCTTCATATCTACTGAAAGCACAGCTACCTGGTAACTTACCTACAGTCCTGACTCCTACTCCCTACTGACACCTTAACATAATACAGTTGGCCACATAACATGTGGTTTTCTTTTTTGTTTTAATTTTCCCATAAGCTTTACATTTGTAAAAAAAAATTATTACACTATATTTTTACTGGAATTTTTCTAGCTCTAAAAATTTAGTATCAGATGGCTGATCATTTGATAGCTATCTCCAAAGATATATCATTTTATGAAACCTGGGTTTTCTTCTTCAATTATTATTTCCCTAACTTTCTGGCTTCACTTTAGACAACATCAATTTCCTCAGCTTTTTCATCCTTCCACTACACATACCTTGTTAAAAATCTTTCACGTAGTGAATTTAACCATTTTCATTCTCTGCTCCTATCCCCAAGGTTTTGGAACATTTTGGAGAATGTTATATAAATGATCTGAATAGTGCCAAAACACATTTATTGATTCGATCTCCAAACTTGTGAGAACATTAACACTACTTACCAATTATATCACTTATCCCAACTCTGTCTTCTTTCAGTGTAGTGATTGCTGTGAAATGTTTAATCCTCATTCTCTCTAACACTGCTGTCCACATTTCAATAGATAGTTTGCTCCATAATGAACACAGAAAATAAAAGCACTCAGGAATGAGTTTTCTTAACACTGTCACTATGTCCCAGGTTAACTTCCTGAATGTTTAATTCCCAATTATCCTTCCAATTCATACCTTTCATACAGATTTTCAGTTTACTTACTTCATCCCTAAATCTTTAATTTCCCTCATATATTTACCTTCTGTCTTTCCTACACTTCATCATCAAAAAGGATAGTCTATACTCACTGCAAATGTTTTCCTAATCTCTATTCCTACTTCAGTCCATGTAAAACAGATTAATTTGTATTGAAAGTATTCTTAAAAAGTCATCAACAGCCTACTCTATCCAGTGGAAACCCATATTGGTAGTCTTGAATTGGATGTGTATAGAATTGTAATATTTTATGACTCTATAATTAAAAGTAAACATTTTTCATCCCACCTTTGTCTCACATTGATTAAAATCTTATGTCTTAAAACAATTCATCCTAGTAGATTTTATTTTATCTTACAAGAGAGAAAATGAGGTTCAAACTCAGCTGTCCCCACGTCCAAGGTTTCTTACACTATACTACACTGTCCCTGCTGTTTCCATTCTCTGGTCATTTCTGCATGAGAGCAGAGTATCATTGCCTTTTTAGAATTCAGCTGGGATTGTGCACTGTTGAGTGACTCAATTTTTTGATACTCTGTGTATGTCTTTGGAGGTCTACAAAAACATAAGATGTATTAACTTGAGAGTAACAGACATTTATCCAGTAAGCAAATTCACAAATACCAAAGTGAATAATAAGGATCTACTCTATATCTATTTTCAGATATGTGTATAAGTGTTCTCATATGTATAAAGTAGTTCACAATTCCTCATTTTGGGTAGTAGAAAATCACAAATATATATGTGTGTGTAGAATATATGTAAATATATATGTGTGTAAATATACATACACGAGTGCATGTACATGTAGAAATAAGTGCATTTGGAAATATATATTCCAAGTCAGTAATCAGTAGGGCAGTTATTATTTTAAAGCTCTCATAAATTTTCCTCTTCTTGTAAATACTTTTCTTTCCATCTCCACATTCTGCTTTTAATCTCAAGATTTGCCACATATCTATGGCCTAGTAACAAAAAGTAGAAAATGTTAATAGTAATCATGTTTGGCCAGACTTTACTGGGAGTGTAAATGGGTCATTCAGTGAGTCATTCCCTTTTTTATTCCATGGCAGGCTTTGTACACCTGGTGAGCTTTTTGCTGATCTAACTCAGGGATGTTATCCTTACATGAACAACATAAGCCTTTGGGGCCAATACATTTTCTTATTCTGTGAGCTCTGTGTGGACTATCATATGCTCTCTGTACATACGATCTCATGAGGAAAAATGCATTTCCCCCACTTTTTCCAGAATTAGATCCACATATATGCTGACCTTTAACTATATCTACTTATTTTAAACTGATAGTCATGTACACTCAAACACATTCTAAAAGATCTAAATTTTTACTCTCCTTCCTCCTTTTTGTTTTTGATGTCATATTTTTCACCTTTATGTCTTTCCCTTAACCATTTATTGTAGTTAGACTTGATTTTATCATTTTTATCTTTTACTCTTAGCATATTTAAGTGATTGATCCACAGGGTTTACTATGTATTTGCCTTTACCAGTGGCATTTTCCTTTCTTATAATTTCTTATTTCTTGTTGTATGTAGCCTTTTCTTTTTCACTTGAAAAAAAAACCCTTTAACACTTCTTCTAAGGTCAGTTTAGTATTAATAAACTCTTCCAATTTTTTGCTCATCTGAGAAGCTCTTTATCTCTTCTTCAACTTTGAATGATAACATTTCTGGATAGAATATTCTAGGGTGTAGGTTTTTCCCTTTCAGGACTTAAAATATATCTTGCCTCTCCCTTCTGGCCTGCAAAGTTTCTGCAGAAAAATCAGCTGATAGCCTTATAAGGATTCCCTTGAATATGACTGTTTTTCTCTTGCTGCCTTTAAATTTTTCTCTTTAACTTTTGCCATTTTAATTTTATGCTACACCTTGGTGTGGGTCTCTGTGTTCATCTTATTTGGGACTCTCTAAGCTTCCTGTACCTGGATATCTGCTTCTTTTTGTCAGTTTTGGGAACTTTTTAGCCATAATTTTATCAAATACTTTTTTACCGCTTTCTCTCTTCTCCTTCTAGGATTCCTATAATGTAAATATTAGTACACTTTATGATTTTCCAGAAGACCCTTAAACTATCCCTATTTTTGTTTTGTTTTGTTTTGTTCTTTTGTTTCACTTTTGCTTTTCTGATTGGGTGATTTCCACTATTCTATCTTCCAGATCACTTATGTGTTATTCTGAATCATCTAGTCTGCTGTTAATTAATTCTAGTGTATTTTTGTTTAATTTCAGTTATTATATTCTTCAACTCTAACTAGTTCTTTTTAATATTTTGTAATTCTTTGTTAAAATTCTAATTGTGTAAATTAACTCTTTCCCGAGTTTGTTTAGCATTCTTACTACTTTTCCTTTGAACCCTTTATCAGATAAATTCATTATTCTCTAATTCCTCTGTGTCTAAAATAATGGTTTACCCATCATTTGAGTTGTTAATACTGTATTTCTAGATCTATTCTTTTTTTGAGATCTGCTTGCTAAACTTTATAGTATCTCTCTTATTTATTTCTTTAAATATATTTAAATATATTCAACATTTATTTTCTTTCTAAAAATTCCAATATTAAAAAAATACATGGAGTCTGATTGTACTCTCTCATACCTTCCTTCATAGTAAATTCTTATTTTATTTTTTGTTGGAATTTATTTTATTTGAAACAATATTTGAGTTGAAGTTACATGCCACTAGACAGGATTTTCATTTGTTTCAGCCATGTAACTATATATTACTGAAAAAAAATTCAGCTTGAGTATATGTAGATCACATTGGTAGTGTGACTCTTGATTTCAAAAATGTGTAAGGCTGTTGTGGTAAGGATTTTTGGAGTTTTGTTTTTGTCTTTGTTTTCTTTTCTATGACTGAACAAGATTGAAGCTCACAAGTTTCTTCATAGCCAGATCAGTCTCATATGATGATCCATTTGGTCCCAACTTTATACTGGGGATTGCTTCTGATTGCCCAACTTTGGTAAGCACTAGGTTTTGTCTTTTTTTTTGTTTCTCTTGCACTTTGCCCATAAGAAATAGAATATCAATATCACCAGGGTCGGTGTTTGACTCCAGGCCAACACTGGGTTTAAAAAGTTTTTTACCTCTCTAGATTAACACTTTTACTTCGTATCTGTCCCTGAGGTCTTCTTATGTTCTTATCCTCTAAGTGTTTCAGTAAAATGCCACTAGTTTTCATTATTTGACAAAAGATAAATTCATGGGGCTTAATACAAGATAGATGCAGCAGCAATTCTTTGGAAGCATGACAATAACTTGAAAAGAAAATATATGTTTTGAAATACTCCAACTCTTCAATTTTCATAAAATAACTCAGGCAAAATACAGTTTTTCTTTGGAGTTTTTTCTAGGCATTATGGTGCCTAATTAAAATTAGAAAATAACATCAGACTCTTAGGGTTTTTCAGCCTGATTGATACATTCCTTGGCAAGATGTGACCTTTTGTAAATTTTTTTAAAGACATTTCTTCTTTGTGGATGTATCATTACATAATTTCACAAGCAAACCTATCGTTAAACACTCTGGCTAGCAAATTTGGAAAGCAAAATTTGTACAACGTGTACCTGTTCTTCATCCCTTGGATAATCAAGTGCAGTCAAAGGATACTTGTGCATATATCACAGTTAGTTAGGTAAAATTCTTAGATTTCCTGAAATATGTCATAAATTTAAATCTATACAAAATGTATCAAATTTTAATACTGACACATACTTATGATAATTTAGAAACATATATTCTTCTAATTTTTAATCAGGAGAAAAACATATTTTTAACAATTTATTACTGACCTTAATAAGTTATTCAAAGATTATCTCATAGTTACTAGTGTTCACATGTAGAAGCACTGAAAACCAATTTAAGATTAAGATATGTGGATATGTCAAATTTGTTTCATTCCATTTAGGAAGATACACACTAATTATATATCATTAACATATATAGAATTATATCACATATATCATTAGTATTATACTTTATTTTTGTAATATCTTGTTGTCCTATTACACTTTTATTTTATTACATTTGTTTACTACAATTATTATTGTATAACTTACATTACTTGTGTCATCTTAGACAGATTTAATAAATTGTGTTGGTCTTACATTTTCTACCCATAAAGTAAAGCTTTAATTATAGATTCATTATCATTTTGAGAACTAAGTATCAAGTATTAAATTTAAATAGTCTATGATAGGGTGCTACGCAGAAAGAATTTGAAATTTTCTTTTTTCTTTTTTCATTATGTTGCCACTTTGCATTCCAGTGGAGAAGAAAGCAGACTTCTCTTAACTGATTCCAATACAGTTCTTCTATTGAAGGTTGCATTTTTTTTTTTGGCAGAACATAAAACAATTCACCTTAGGCATTTAGAAATGGACCTAAGAGCTTGCTGTCACTCCCCTAAGGTTGGACCATTTTACATGCAGAAAATATTTGACCCAGAACCAAAACAAACTTCTTGGCACATGGCCACTTGGATGTGGCTAGTGCTGGGCAAAGCAGAAATGACATTTTTTGCAATGAGAAGGTAGAACGAAGTAGGTCTCCTAAGCATGTAGAAAAGTTAAGTTAATGCTAAGGGAAGACTAAACTTCATTGTTAGGAGTAGACTTGCAATGAATAGTTAAAACTAACTGGTAATTCTGGAAGCAAGGATCAACTACGTTAGTTCTTATTTACCTTTGAGTTTTGAACATCACTGGGCATTAAGTCTATCATTATTTAAGTTGAAATTAGCTCAAGTTGTGAAAATTCTGTAGTCTTTTTTAAAAATTCAATTGCTATAGTTTCTATAAAAATAACTTGATTTTAGAAAATTAACATATATGTACATTAAATGCACATAATTCCTTTCACTCTCACAACTAGTAAGTCTTTACCAGATAAAAACTAAAATTTTGTTGAGTCTTTACTGCAATATTTATCATGTTACTATTTCAACTAATATCTGATTGGGATTGAATATAATCCTCAGAATTTTGATCTAGTAATCTATTTTTAAACAAATAACTGGAAAATCTAAAAATAACTGCATTGGAGAAAACAAATGTTAAATTATATATAATATATATTTATATTTGTAAGAAATATGTTTCTATTTTCATTTACATTTTTCACAACTATGATGTTAGCCTACATTCAGTTTGATACCCTGATTTGCTTATTTTTTTATTTTATTGATTCTCTGGAAAATAGATTGAGACAGAAATTGTGTGTGAGGAGACTAGTGGGAAGATCTTGCAAGGAAATGTGGAAGTCAGGAGTTGGGTATAGACATTAAACTGCAAAGCAATTTTCCCAGAAGTGAGATCTCACCCCATCTCTTAACCCAGAAGTTGGATCTACCCTTCAGTGATATGTTAACTTGAGGCAGGGGTACTAGGATCTACTAATCATTGGATTCAGCATGTCCCAAAAGAGAGTATAACTATAAGTTCAGCAATTTCCTTTAGGCTAGGGAAATTCCTGAGAAGACATTATCCTGTGACCTGTGTGTAGTCAGTGGTGCCAGCAGCTGCAGGAAACAATACCTGAATCTTGAATTGGGGATATATTATGAGAAAAAAAGTATCTACATTTTATAAAAGTGACATTCATGTCACTGCATAGTATTTAATAAAGGTTATGTTAAAAGTTGCATCATATGCCACTGGAAAGATACTACAAAGTTTATTTCTCCATTTTGTTTTTACTTTAGATTTGTATTGTTTCCAATGTATTCAAGGAAATACTGTTGGAATTATTATTTTATATTTTATTTTATTTTTCTCCTTTCTTCTTTCCTCCCTCCCTCTTATTTTATTTATTTATTTATTTATTTATTTATTTATTTATTTATTTATTTATACATTTTTTATTGATTTCTAATCATTTACATTGTTCTGTCAAATTCCAGTGTTCAGCATAATTTTTCAGTCATTCATGGACATATACACACTCATTGATACATTTTTTTCTCTGTGATTTATCATAAAATTTTGTGTATATTTCCCTGTGCTATACAGTGTAATCTTTTTTTTTTACATTTTTTATTGATTTATAATCATTTTACAATGTTGTGTCAAATTCCAGTGTTCAGCACAATTTTTCAGTCATTCATGGACATACACACACTCATTGTCACATTTTTTTCTCTGTGATTTATCATAATATTTTTTGTATATTTCCCTGTGCTATAAAGTGTAATCTTGTTTATCTATTCTACAATTTTGAAATCCCAGTCTATCCCTTCCTACCCTGTACCCCCCTGGTAACCACAAGTCTGTATTCTCTGTCCATGAGTCTATTTCTGTCCTGTATTTATGCTTTGTTTTTGTTTGTTTGTTTGTTTTTTAGATTCCACATATGAGCGATCTCATATGGTATTTTTCTTTCTCTTTCTGGCTTACTTCACTTGGAATGACATTCTCTAGGAGCACCCATGTTGCTGCAAATGGTGTTATGTTGTCGGGTTTTATGGCTGAGTAGTATTCCATTGTACAAATATACCACCTCTTCTTTATCCAGTCACCTGTTGATGGACATTTAGGCTGTTTCCATGTTTTGGCTATTGTAAATAGTGCTGCAATGAATATTAGGGAGCAGGTGTCATCCTGAAGTAGATTTCCTTCTGGATACAAGCCCAGGAGTGGGATTCCTGGGTCATATGATAAGTCTATTCCTAGATTTTGAGGAATCACCACACAGTTTTCCATAGTGGCTGCACCAAACTGCATTCCCACCAGCAGTGTAGGAGGGTTCCCCTTTCTCCACAGCCTCTCCAGCATTTGTCATTTTTG
The DNA here is from genome assembly GCF_048564905.1 of Vicugna pacos. NCBI lineage: Eukaryota > Metazoa > Chordata > Mammalia > Artiodactyla > Camelidae > Vicugna > Vicugna pacos. The sequence goes on from NC_133000.1 coordinate 38,218,928, forward strand.
GATTTTTGAATGACGACCATTCTGAATGGTGTGAGGTGATAACTCATTGTAGTTTTGATTTCCAGTTCTCTGATAATTAGTGATATTGAACATTTTTTTTCATGTGATTTTTGATCATTTGTATGTCTACCTTGGAGAATTGCTTGTTTAGGTCTTCTGCCCATTTTTGGATTGGGTTGTTTAATTTTTCTTATTGAGTCGTATGAGCAGCTTATATATTTTGGAGATCAAGCCTTTGTCGGTTTCATTTGCAAAATTTTCTCCCATTCCATAGGTTTTCTTCTTGTTTTATTTCTGCTTTCCTTTGCTGTGCAGAAGCTTGTAAGTTTCATTAGGTCACATTTGTTTATTCATGCTTTTATTTCTTCTAGGAGAAAATTTTTGAAATGTATGTCAGATAATGTTTTGCCTATGTTTTCCTCTAGGAGGTTTATTGTATCTTGTCTTATGTTTAAGTCTTTAATCCATTTTGAGTTGATTTTTGTATATGGTGTCAGGGAGTGTTCTAGCTTAATTGTTTTACATGCTGCTGTCCAGTTTTCCCAACACCATTTGCTGAAGAGACTATATTTATTCCATTGTAAATTCTTACCTCCTTTGTCGAAGATTAGTTGACCAAAATTTTGTGGGTTCATTTCTGGGCTCTCTATCCTGTTCCATTGGTCTATATGTCTGTTTTGGTACCAATACCATGCTGTCTTGATGACTGTAGCTCTATAGTATTGTCTGAAGTCTGGGAGAGTTATTCCTCCAGCCTCTTTCTTTCTCTTCAGTAATGCTTTGGCAATTCTAGGTCTTTGAAGGTTCCATATAAATTTTGTTATGATTTGTTCTAGTTCTGTGAAATATGTCCTGGGTAAATGGATAGGGATTGCATTAAATCTGTAGATTGCCTTGGGCAGTGTGACCATTTTAACAATATTGATTCTTCCAATCCAAGAGCATGGAATATCTTTCCATTTTTTAAAGTCTTCTTTAATTTCCTTCATCAATGGTTTATAGTTTTCTATGTATAATTCTTTCACCTCCTTGGTTAGACTTATTCTCAGATATTTTATTACTTTGGGTGCTATTTTAAACGGGATTGTTTCTTTACTTTCTTTTTCTCTTGATTTATCGTTAGTGTAAAGAAATGCAACTGATTTTTGAACATTAATTTTGTAACCTGCTACCTTGCTGAATTCTTCAATCAGCTCTAGTAGCTTTTTTGTGGACCTTTTAGGGTTTTCTATATATAGTAACATGTCATCAGCATATAATGACACTTTTACCTCTTCTTTTCCAATTTGGATCCCTTTTATTTCTTTCTCTTGCCTGATTGCTGTGGCTAGGACTTCCAGGACTATGTTGAATAGGAGTGGTGATAGTGGACATCCTTGTCTTGTCCCAGATTTTAGTGGAAGCTTTTGAGTTTTTCACCGTTGAGAACTATGCTGGCTGTAGGTTTGTCATATATAGCTTTTATTATGTTGAGATATTTTCCCTCTATACCCACTTTGGTGAGAGTTTTTATCATAAATGGGTGTTGAATTTTATCAAATGCTTTTTCTGCTTCGATTGAGATGATCATGTGGTTTTTGTCCTTTGTCTTGTTGATGTGATGTATTACATTGATTGATTTGTGTATGTTGAACCAGCCTTGTGACCCTGGGATGAACCCCACTTGGTCATGATGTATAGTCTTTTTTATGTGTTGTTGGATTCTATTTGCTAAAATTTTGGTGAGGATTTTGGCGTCTATCTTCATCAGTGATATTGGCCTATGATTCTCTTTTTTTGTACTGTCTTTGCCTGGTTTTGGTATCAGGGTGATGTTGGCTTCATAGAATGAGTTTGGGAGTATTCCCTCCTTTTCAATCGTCTGGAAGAGTTTGAGAAGGACTGGTATGAGTTGTTCTTTGTATGTTTGGTAGAATTCCCCGCTGAAGCCATCCGGTCCTGGGCTTTTATTTGTAGGGAGGTTTTTAATTGCTATTTCTATTTCCTTTCTACTGATCGGATTGCTGAAGTGTTCAGTTTCTTCTTGATTCAGTTTTGGTGGACAGTATGTTTCCAGAAACTTGTCCATCTCCTCTAGGTTATCCGGTTTGGTTCCATATAGTTTTTCATAATATTCTCATATGATATTCTGTATTTCTATTTTGTTTGTTGTCATTTCTCCATTTTCCTTTCTTATTTTGCTAATTTGTGCTCTCTCTTTTTTCTTCTTTGTGAGTTTGGCCAGAGGTTTGTCGATTTTATTTCCTTTTTCAAAAAACCACCTTTTGGTTTGGTTACTTTTTCTATGGTCTTGTTAATCTCTATTGTATTTAATTCCTCTCTGATTTATTATTTCCTTCCTTCTGCTGCTTTTTGGGGCTTTTTGTTCTTCTTTTTCTAATTGATTCAGGTGGTGGGTTAACTTGTTTATCTGAGATTGTTCTTCTTTTTTGAGGAAGGCCTTTATTGCTATAAACTTCCCTCTTAGCACTGCCTTTGCTATGTCCCATAGGTATTGAGTGGTTGTGCTTTCATTATCATTTGTCTCAAGGTATTTTTTAATTTCAGCTTTGATTTCCTCATTGATCCATTGTTTTTCAATAACATATAGTTTAATCTCCATGCTTTTCTTTTTTTCTCCTTTGTTTCTCTGTTGTTGATTTCCAGTTTCATGGCATTGTGGTCAGTAAAGATGCTTGAGATAATTTTTATCTTCTTAAATTTGTTGAGGTTTCTTTTGTGTCCAAGTACATGTTCGATCCTGGAAAATGTTCCATGTGCACTTGAAAAGAATTTGTATTCTATTTTTTGGGTGTGTAATGCTCTGAAAATATCCACCAAATCTAGTTTTTCTATTGTAGTATTTAATTTCTCTTTTGCCTTGTTTATTTTCTGTCTGAAAGATCTGTCTAGTGATGTTAATGCAGTGTTAAAATCTCCATCTATGATTGTATTCCCATCAATATCCCCCTTTATCTCTGTTAGTAATTCTTATATGTACTTAGGTGCTCCTATATTGGGTGCATATATAATAACAAGTGTAATGTCTTCATCTTGTATCACTCCTTTAATCATTATAAAATGTCCCTCTTTATCTTTCTTTATGGCCTTTGTTTTAAAGTCTATGTTGTCTGAAATCAGTACTGCAACACCTGCTTTTTTGGCTTTTCCATTTGCATGGAATATCCTTTTCCATCCTTTCACTCTCAATCTATATGTGTCCTTCTCCCTAAAGTGGGTCTCTTGTAGGCAGCATATTGAAGGTTCTTGCTTTATTATTCAGTCTGTCACTCTATGTTTTTTGACTGGAGCATTTAGTCCATTTTCATTTACAGTAATTAATGATAGATGTGTGTTTATTGCCATTTTGAACTTATCTTTGCAGTTGAATTGGTATATCCTCTTTGTTCCTTTCTTCTTCCTTTTGTGGTTTGGTAATTTTCCTTTATATTATCATGGATTTTATTTAATTTTTGTGACTCCCTTGTAAATTTTTGACTTGTGGTTACCCTTTTTTATAGATCTATTAACCCTTACCCTTTTTTATTAAACTGACAGTAACATGATCTCAAACCCATCATACTGTTAAAAAAATTTAAAAAAGAAAAAAAAATTCTATATTTCCCTGCCTCCCTCTCGCACTCTCAGTGATTTGTATGTCTTCTTTTATAATTTCTTGTTTTCTTTATTTGTAATTCATGAGTTATCACCTTTCCAGTTGTGATTTTCTCATTTCTGTAGCATCCTGTTGCTTTTCTGTTTAGAATAGACCTTTCAATATTTCTTTTAGCACGGGTTTAGTGTTGCTAAACTCCTGCAGCTTTTTTTGTCTGTGAAACTCTTTATTTCTCCTTCTATCCTAAAGGATAGCCTTGCTGGATAAATTATCCTAGGCTGCATCTTTTTTTCATTCAGGAATTTGAATGTATGTTGCCACTCCCTTCTGGCCTGTAGTGTTTTTGTAGAGACATCAGCTGAGAGCTTTATGGGGGTTCCCTTGTAATTCAATCTTTGCTTTTCTCTTGATGCCTTTAGAATCATTTCTTTATCCTTGACTCTGGCCATCTTGATTATGATATGTCTTGGTATGGGTCTATTTGGATTCTTCCTGTTTGTGACCCTCTGAGCTTCCTGTACTTGGATATCTGATTCCTTCTTTAAGTTTGGGAAGATTTCAGTCATGATTTTTGATAAGAGTTTTTGTCATTAAATTCATAGCCATACTTGCTTATGTGGTGAAAAGTACCAATAGTAGCTATTATCTTCCTTAGATATCATTTTATTGTTTAAAATGAGACCTCTTAAAGAAGTGTAAGACCTTCTGTGGCAGCTGAGTTTGCAGGACCGTGCAGTCATACAATGCAATACTATCAAACATCTTGATATGTCTAAATTTATTATCAACCAAGCAGACAGTTACCCTACCATCGTAGGCTTAAGAAGTGATCCCTAATTCCACTGACCTAATCATAATTCTAATTAAAATGTGCTTTTATATAATATCTTTTTGTATACATTCTAAGCTATAATATAGTATTTCTCAGAAATGAATTAGATATTACTTAGAATTCAAGGAAGTGAAGATTTGTATATTAAGTTTCTTGTTAATCATTACACATTGTTTGGCACTGTGAACTTTATAGATACATCTGTAATGGTTAATTTGGAGATAAAAATTTCTTCTGTTTGCTTATTGGTCCGTCCCACAGGATTTTAGCTTGTCAAGGATGGTTTTAGATTTTGAATACATGTCTTTGTCTCAGAAAGGGGGTCCCATCTTACAGTCTTCACTGCTGGTGTACCAATTGCTAATTCCATCAGCTCATCCTCATTACTCTGAATGTTTTAAGATATTTGAAAAGAGTTAATAAATTGTCTTCCAGATCTCTTGCACTGTTTTATAAACCACATCTAATCACTGAATTTCATTAGAACTTGTGGTTATGATATGGTTATTTCCTCTTATCAAGTCTCAGGAATCATAATTATTGACAATTTTATAATTTCAATGAGTAAAAAATTAAATCCATTCAGGGTTTAATTGTAAATAATAAATGAGTTTACAGGTTATAGTTCATTTTCTGAGAATTATTCCTCCATAAACTTTGCTTTTTATTTGCAGAGAATGACTTTTATATCACAGAATAATAATAATTAAGAATGGTATAAAATAGTGCTCTAGGCTCTGATTGAAAAAACAAAGTCTATCCTTCCCTACTTTCCATTCCTTTTTCTTGAAGTCCCTAAGCAACTAATTGTATTAACTAATACATTGCTTATTCTTATTTAAGTAAAGGTATTAAATGATCTCAGATTCTTTCTTCCAGTTCTAAAATTGAATAATGCATAATAAGAAAATTTGCAACATAAAAATATACTATTTATTTTCAAAATGACCATAAAAGGTGATAATATATAATTTTTGTAGATAGGTATTTTTAGACCCAAAGTTTAAGGCAGCATCTATATCTGCTGACTTGAAATCCAGCACTCTTTTGATTAGATTGCACTCCTCCCAGCATGCTGAACTTGGCAAATGAAAATGCAACTTGCAAACCTGAATGCATTCAAGGAACATTTTTTGTCACAGCAGCATTTTTCCTTCAAATGCATTTCACTGAGATTTCTTTTTCCTTTAAAAAATAATATAAAATGTTTATGACTTCCTTTGAAGTTACATATTCTTGATTAATTTGTTCTCACAACATGGCACCACTAGATAGTGGGATATTGATCAGTATTTAATTTTTTTAATTGAATTCTAGCTATAAACACTATGCTTAATTTGTATCACAAGATATATCACTAATGGAAGTAGTTCTCTAAATGAGAGTTAAATAAATATATGGAATATATATGTACTTTTTAAAGTATCATATAATCATTAAGAACACATTATTCAGTCCATTTTTATAGATATTTTGTAACCCATAAGTATTTTTAATTTGTACTATATGTGATCACTGCACAAAATAATTAATTTTCAAAAACAAAATATTTATTCAAAGACAAAGAAATAGAAAAAGTTTCATATCAGTATATGGACTATCTAAATATTTGAGACCTGGTTTATTAAGATGAATTTCTATGCAAATTCTTACTCACAAGGATAGACTCCGTTTGCAGCTGTAAAAATGAATACATAAAGAAATGACAAGACAGACAGCCTGTCACAGCAGCAGCTGCTACCATCTGTACAAGAAACGTAGAAGAGAATGAACAGCCTGTCTGCTTTTTGCTGCTCTGAGTGGAATGAGCTGCTAAGGGGATCCTGGCCTAAGGCTTGTCTGTACGTATGCTACTTAATTGGAAAGTGAAATATGTGAATTTTCCTAAGTTAACAAAAAATTCCAAAGCATAGTCTTATTGTTGAGCATGAACATTTGTTCCATAATTTTTCTTTAAAGATCATTTGTTTTAATTGAATTTATCTATAAAAATGTCCCAGTGATATAATTTGAATATTAACTGAATACAGTTTTTAAATGGGTCAATTCATAGCTAATCCTGCATAGTCACTTATTCCAGAACTTTGTTTTCTTTACAACTTTTAAAGATATTAAGCATAAATTGTGTTTTTTAAATTGGATTTTTAACTTATTTAAAATTGTTACTGAATGAAAGATCCTTTAAATTCTATATAATGTTTTACCACTTTCAAAAGTTGCATACAGATGATTTAATTTAATCCCATAATAACCCTTTTTTCTCCTACCCTTACACCAAACATATATTAAAACATATTAAAATTGTATTAAAATTATTCTGTTGTATACATTTCTTTATTCAACATAAAATGAAATAATCTCCCTCAAAATGTAATATTTACAGCAAGAATGTCCAGAGATTATGAAAATGTATGAATAATAATCAAGAAGGGATTTAGGCTTCTTAACCAAGGATTAATGAAAGCATTTCTAAAGCAAGTGAGCTTGAGAGGAAGCAGTGGTTTTAGAATGAGGTATTTTAAATTGATATTATATAGGACTTCAAATTACTTGTAATGGTGATGCCTGGTATATGACCTTGGGGAAGATAAATGACTAAAATGGAAGAAGGACAAATCTGTTAGAAGGGAGATTTATTAACAGCATGGACAGAAACACAAAAAATGTGATAAGAGTGGTGGTGTGTTACAGAAAGTGAAACTAATCTACAGCTAAATTATTCAAAAAAAAAAAGTCAGGAGTGAGATCTGTAGATGACTGCAAAGAGTAGGAAAGTGGAGGGTCAAGTCTAATTATAGGTGATGTCAGCATAGAAGATAGGAGAGAATAATCTGAGATAAGTCATCCCAATTACAATCTCATTGGTACAAAAGGTTATGAAAACAGAAGAAGCCACAACTTAAAGGGATTAATAGAAAGTAATGTCTTCTGAAAAGATCCAATTCTCAGGAAGCTTGAAAGGAATACTTAAAGAAGAATTTGAGGAAGAAGAGAATTTTGAAGTAATGAAACATAAATTCCAGTGTGCAGTTTCAGTAAAGTGGTAGTTAAGTTCAGTAGTCAAGCAGAGGGATAGGTGGAATAAAGAAGAGAATGCATCAACTGTTATATGAATTAGAATTGGGAGGTTCTTTAATTTCCTTAATAAATGTTTTATAGTTCTCTGTGTATAAGTCTTTCACCTACTTGGTTAGGTTTATTCCTGGGTCTTTTATTACTTTGGGTGCTGTTTTAAAGGGATTGTTTATTTACTTTATTTTCCTTTGATTCATCATTAGTGTAAAGAAATGCAGCTGATTGTTGTACATTAATCTGGTAACCTGCTACCTTGCTGAATTCTTTAATTAGTTCTAGTAGTTTTTGTGTGGACCTTTTAGGGTTTTCTATATTGTATCATTAAAAAAATGGAAATATATCCCATGCTCCTGGATTGGAAGAATCAGTATTGTTAAAATGCTCATACTGCCCAAGGGAATCTACAGATTTAATGCAATACCTATCAAATTACCCAGGACATAGTTCACAGAACTAAAACAAATCATAATAAAATTTACATGGAACCACAGAAGACCTTGAATTGCCAAAACATTACTGAAGAAAAAGAGTTTGGAGGAATAACTCTCCCAGACTTCAGACAATACTACCGACTTACAATAATCAAAACAGCATATGGACTAATGGAACAGAACAGAGAGCCCATAAATGAGCCCACAAACTTTGGGTCACTAATATTTGACAAAGGAGGCAAGAATATACAATGGAATAAAGACAGTCTCTTCATTCTTCAGCAAATGGTGTTGGGAAAACTGGACAGCAGCATGTAAATCAGTGAAGCTAGAACACTCCCTTATACCATACACAAAAATAAACTCAAATTGGATCAAAGACTTAAACATAAGACAAGATACAATAAACCTCCTAGAAGAAAACAAGGACAAAACATTATCTCACATATATCTCAAAAATGTTCTTCTAGGGCAGTCTACCTAAACAATAGAAATAAAACTAAGAATAAGCAAATGGAATCTAATGAAACTTACAAGCTTCTGCACAGCAAAGGAAACCATAAGCAAAAAAAAATGACAACCTATGGAGTGGGAACAAACTTTTGACAAAGTTGAAACCGACACAGGCTTGTTCTCCAGAATATATAAGAAGCTCATATGACTTAATAAAAGAAAAACAAACAACCTAATCCAAAAATGGGCTGGAGACCTAAACAAGCAATTCTCCAATGAAGACATACAAATGATCAATAGGCACATGAAAAAATGCTCAATATCACTAATTAACAAATAAATGCAAATCAAAACTACAATGAGGTTCACCTTACACCAGTCAGAATGAATCATTCAAAAGTCCACAAATGGTAAATGTTGGAGACGCTGTGGAGAAAAGAGAAACTTCCTGCACTGCTGGTGGGAATGCAGTTTGGTGCAGCCACTGTGGAAAATAGTATGGTGATTCCTCAAAAGACTAGGAATAGACTTACCATAGGACCCAGGAATCCCACTCCTGGCCATATATCCAGAAGGAACCCTACTTCAAAAAGACACCTGCATGCCAATGTTCATAGCAGCATTATTTACAATAGCCAAGACATGGAAACAGCCTAAATGTCCATTGACAGATGACTGGATAAAGAAGTGGTGGTATATTTATACAATGGAATATTATTCAGCCATAACAAATGACAATATAACACCATTTGCGGCAACATGGATGTTCCTGGAGAATGTCATTCTGAGTGAATAAGCCAGAAAGAGAAAGAAAAATACCATATGAGATCGCTCATACGTGGAATCTAAAAATTAAAAAAAAGAAGAAAGAAAGAAGACAAATGAACATAAATACAAAACAGAAACAGACTCATAGACATAGAATACAAACTTGTGTTTCCAAGAGGGGAGTTGGAGTGGGAAGGGACAGACTAGGAGTTTGAAATGTGTAGGTACTGACAGGTATATGTAGAATAGATAAACATACTGTATAGTACAGGGAAATATATATAAGATCTTGTGGTAGCTCACAGCAAAATAAAAAATGTAACAATGAATATATGTATGTTCATGTATAAGTGAAAAATTGTGCTCTACTGTAGAGATTGACGCAACATTGTAAACTGAATATAACTCAATAAAAAAAAAGGAACTGGGAGATTAAGGAAGGAAACCTAAAACAGCTTTAAACCTGGATTAAGACTGAAAAGAGATTCTAATGTCCACAGGAAGATAATGCTGAGGAATCTGTTACTAGGTAGGGGAAAGGAGAGGTGGTTACTCAGGGTGGGAAAATTATGAGGCTCACAAAGCACTTACATTGGATATGGAGCTTCCAGCTAACTGGTAGTTGACTATTAGCTTCTTCCCCATTTGAAGCACCTGGAGTCTCTTGAGTCAATCAAAACAAGTGTGGAAACCAAGAGAGAACTTGCCTTACTTCAAGCATGTAGGATTTCCCTTGACCCTTGAGGGTAGAGGCAAACAGACCAGGTGATAAATGCTGACTGCATAATCCCCAGGGTCCAGTACAAAAGTCAGATTCTGGACCACTTGCTACAAAAGTAGGAAAAAATAAATACTGTTAAAGTAATTACAACTTGAAACTTTTTTTCATTTGTAGCTCTCTTTCATAACTGGACATGATTTATTTATTGTTTAATATTCTAATTATAGAAAAATTAAAATTTTAAATAATCTAGCATCTGTGTTCATCTTTAATGTGCAATACCAGTTTAAAATCCAAATATAAGAGCATCTAAATCATATATAAAATTACCAAAATTACACAATTTTTTTGTATTTCATACATGCATTTTTATTTTGTTCTTAACAACAAACTGGAAATGAACTCAATTGATTTTTACTTCCTGACACATGTACAATCTACAGACACTCTCTACATTTGGCTTACTAGTGAATAAGGAAAGAGTGAAAGGGAAAAGAAATATGGGATGTTTTATATGTCCCTTTTCTCTGTACCATCATCTCCTATGTAAGTGGTTGACTAACACAAGGAGAAATACAGAAAAGAAATGATATGATAGGATTCCAAGAATATTCATGTTTCTTTGAACACCAGTGCCTTTTTCCTTCATTTGAAGCAAGTTCTTGTTCAGATTGAAAGTTCAGTCTCTCAAAGCTATCAGGGCCTTCACTTGATAGTAAATGTTAACAAGCATTTTTTGCACTTGCTTTAAATCTCACTGATTCCATACACATCATGAGCATACTGTAATTCCATGCACTTGAAACACTGGAGATGCTGTACGTGAACAGGGCAGCAAGAAACAGCAATAGAAATATAATGTGTGTGTCTCCTCTTCTCTCACACATATTTAATTGTCCTGTTGGACTTACAGCACAAGAGTTCAAAGATAAAATTATTAAAAATCCCAAGAAGGTGACAGCAGAGCATTAACCCAAGAGCAGTGCCCTTTAGAGCATGAATCCTCATACAAATAACTGTACAAGTCTTGCACTCATGAAGCCAGCCCTGTAGGTGGTCTACTGAAAATCACACTATATGAATCTGCATTCTTCAAACTTTCCAAGATTCCAAAGTGTCTAGAAAAATGTTTGTACCAGTATACTCTATTTTTAAATTGTATTCTTCTTATGTAGACATACAGAGGGTTTAAAAAATATTTCTAAGGAAACTAATTTGGAGGATTGTGGTTTAATATACAAATTAATTTGGTGCATTTTACATGTAAGTTATTTCTGACTCAGCTTTTGTCAGAGGATCTCAGGAAAACCAGTATAAGTGAAATATTTCTTGGTTATTTCAACTCCTAAATTTAATAGCAAATCTATATTTACATTACATTCCCTGGCTAATGAAATACTCCATGACTACTTCCGGGCTTTCTGTTAATGATTTTGTCTTTCAAAACTTTCAAAAGATTTTTTTTTTCTTGGTCAATAAATATATTACCGTATTAATCTCTTGCTCTCTGTCCCTATTATATAATATTGAAAAGGCTGAAACCCGTAGGTCTATGCAAAATATTTCCAACTGTGTAAGACACAGGAAGCAGGTTTGAATTATAGAAGTTTGCTGAATTACAGATGTTAAAATATTCCCCAAATATTAGTCCTCCAAAGCTATTTGCTTAAGAAAATATTTTATTTAATGTGTGCAATCATCTCTGTATTTGTGAAGCATTTTTGTCAAAAAGTATGTCTAAATAGTAAATATGGACACAAATCCTATTAGACACTTATAAGAAATGTAAAATTTTTATAAGATAAGAATTTGCCATGAATATGCAATAATGGCTTTCAGTTCTTTTGTTGCTGTTTTTATAATCATCTGCAAATCTATTTGGTTGCCTCATTTATATTGCTTATTTTGTATAAGTTTAAAGACTGTTTCCCCTTTTCTTCCTTGACCTATGTTTTTAGAGCAAAATTCTATTATTAGAGTCATGTTGGAGGGGGCAGAAAAACAAAGAACGTCTTTTCTCAGCACAGGTTCTCATTCATCAGTTTGGGTGGGAATTCCATTGGAAATCAATAAACAGAGAACACAAAACTTTCAAAACTTGTCAGCTAAATGGTTTGTGGAGCTAGGGAGCTTAGAAAAATCACCCAATTTATGAACATTGGATTAAGTGAGTGAACTGTAGTATGATCAATTCCAAATATATCCTACATGGATTACTTGTCTAACAATTTGTTCTAACTTTTTATTCCATTGTCCTCTGCACATGATTTTTTCATTTTCCATCAAATAGTAAGTAATAACATCAGAGGCTATGGACACAAATTATATATCAATTCTTCTTATAGAGTAGGACAACTGTAAATTTGAAGAATATATCACATTCATTTCATTATCCAATCATCAATACTTGAAAAAGCATTAGTTCAAGAATATTGCTAGGAGAACAAAAGAACTGGTAGTGAGAGGCAGGTCAAGAATATTTACTTTTTGTCTCAAGAATGCTAACAAAATTATCTTTAAATCTAGATTGGAAAGAATTAGTACATTTTAAAATTTTACTTGTCCATGGTAAATATTCAATAAATTTTTTTGGAATTAAGGGATACATAAATCAAATAGGTTAGTAGAATTCTTTTTTTTTCAGTTTTCAGTTTTATTAGGTAGAATTGGTACAATTTGACTGCATTTATACAATATATTGCATGTAAATACACATACACGATACACTGCACATATTTTTTTAAAATTTACATTTGTGTACTGTTCATTGTTTCTAAGAACATTAAGAGCTTTAGCTGTTTAAACTTACATAGTTATCAAAGGAATAAAGCCAACCACAAATTAAGAATTAATTCAAATATACATGCATCTTGTTATTAACAGAAACACTATTAATAATTGCCAAGATATGGAAGCATCTAAGTGCATATCAATAGATGAATGGATAAAGAAGATGCAGCATATATACAGAATAGAATACAACTCACCCATAAAAAATAAGGATATTTTGTGATTTGCAGCCCTTCATTCACTTTTTTTTTTCTCTTCAAAATCCAGAATTTTATAACTGGCATAAACATGTCCACTGCATCAAAAACAGCAAAATACCTAGAAATAAACATAACCAAAGAGGTTACCTATGCTCTGAAAACAGTAGAACATTGATGAAGGAGATTTAAGATGATACAAAGAAATGGAAAGGTATCTTGTACTCTCAGATTAGAACAATCAACATTATCAAAATAGCCACACTACCCAAAGCAATCTACAGATCCAATGCAACCCCTGTCAAGATGCTCATGATATTCTTCACAGAACTAGAACAAACAATTCCAAAATTTATATGGAACCATAAAAGACCCTGAATTGCCAAAGCCATCTTTTGTAGGTCTCTCTTTCTCTCTTTTTCTTCTTTTTGTTCTCTTTTCTTATGGTTTGATGACTAGAGAAGTTTTTTTAACATCTGCTGGAATGCTGGTTTGGTGGTGGTGAATTCTTTTAGCTTCTGTTTATCAGTGAAGCTTTTGATTTCTCCATCAAATCTGAACAAGAGCCTCGCTGGATAGAGTATTCTTGGTTGTAAGTTTTTTCCCTTCATCACTTTAAATATATCATGCCACTCCCTTCTGGCCTGTAGAGTTTCTGCTGAAAAATCAGCTGATAACCTTATAGGAGTTTGCTTGTATGTTATTTGTGGCTTTTCTCCTGTAATTTTAATATTTCTTCTTACTCTTAATTTTTCTCAATTTGATTATTATGTGCCTTGGTGTGTTCTTCCTGTGTGGAACTCTCAGTGTTTCCTGGATTTGGGTGACTATTTCCTTTCCCAAATTGGGAACGTTTCTGGTTATCTCTCAAAAATTTTCTCAGGTTCTTTCTCTCTATATTCTCTTTATGGGACCGCTATAATGGGGATATTAGTACTCTTCATGTTATCCCAGAGTTCTCTTAAACTATCCTCATTTCTTTTCATTCTTTTTTTTAAATTTTTTTTCTATTCTGCAGTAGTGATTTCCACTAATCTGCCTTCTAACTCATTGTTCCATTCTTCAGCCTCATTTAGTGTATTTTTGGTCCCTTCTAGTGTGTTATTCATTTCAGTGATTTTATTCTTCAGCTCTATTTGGGTATTCTTCATATTTTCCAGCTCTTTGCTAAAAACTTTGCTCTGTGCATCTATACTCAGCTTGAGTTTTCTGTACATCTTCACCACCATTACTCTGAACTCTTTCTCAGATAGATTGCTTATCTCCTCATCACTTATTTCTTCTTCTGGGATTTTATCTTGTACCTTGGCCTGGAAGATATACCTCTGCTGCCTCATATTGTCTATCTTTCTACTTGTAGTTTTAGATAGGTTGGTTAAGTTTCTTGATCTTGCAGAGGTAGACCTCTGTGGGAGATGTCCTATATGTCCCACCAGTGCACTCCTCTCTTGTGATTAAAGGGCCAGGGTTCAGCCAGTCCCAGTGTAGAATCTGGCCTATGATTGTGGATTCCTTCCATAGGCTTTGAGATTGTTGTTTTCTTATTTCTGGTATCTGCCCCTGGTGGATGAGGCTGGACTAGAGGCTTTCTGGCAGGAGGAGCTTGTCCCTGCCCACTGCTGGGTGAAGCTTGGTCCTGGACCTCTTGTGGGTAAGGCCATGTCAAAAGGCATTATGGCTGATTAGTGGGGCTGTGTTCCCACTCAGTATGTTGTTTGGCCTGAGGCTCCCCAGCCATTAAGCTCACAGGCTGTTGTGTGTGGCCAGATCTTGGTGCTTATGATCTAATCAAGATGTCAGGCTCCAGGAAAGCTCGTGAAGGTGAACACTCCCAGAATGTCTGCCACCAGCTTTTATGTCCCTGGATGAGCCACAGCTGTCCTCCCATGTCCCCAGGAGAACTTCCAAAACTCAGCAGGCAGGCCTGGCCCAGGCCCCTTTGAAATTGTTGCCTCTGCCCTTGTGCCTGGTACATGTGAAATTCTGTGTGTATTTCCCAAGAGAATGAAGTCTCTGTTTCCCCCAGTCCCATGGGGCTCCTGGAGCTATGCCCCATTGACCTTCAAAACCAGATGTCCTGGGGTCTCCTCCTCCTCTGATGCTGGAGCCCCAGGCTGGGGACCCTGATGTGGGGCTCAGAACTCTCACCCCAGGGGAGGGCCTCTGAGACTTAATTATTCTTCAGCTTGTGGGTCACCCACCTGGCAGGTATGGGGCCCGATTATACTGTGAACATGCCTCTCCTACCATCCTGTTGTGGTTCCTGCTTTATGTTTCCAGTTGAAGATCTTTTATGTTAGGTTCCAGTCTTTTTTTCAATGGTTGTTTAGCAGTTAGTTGTGTTTTCTCGTAGTCTCAAGGAGAGGGGAGTTCATGGTCCTACCACTCTGCCTACTTGACTGGAAATCCCAGAATTCTAAATTTTAGGAAGAAACAAAGAAATGTGAATCACCCTAATGATTTATATAAATATGCATATGAAAGTATCAACCAAAGATAGTTTAGAGCATTAAAAAAACATAATTATATTAAATAATTTCAGTAAATATTTTGTTTGTGAATTATAAACTTTAAATCTGATTTTACTCTTAAAATTGTGTTTAATACAAGAAAGGAACTGAAGGGATAAGTAATTATTAATTTACATACATGTATATGACATTATAGTAAGTACAAAATCATGTTTCAGTTTTATTATAAGGAAAAAGTAAACTATTAAAATAAGATAAATGTACCCACTTGACCCATAGATTTACTGAGAGTAAAATTATATATTAATTCCAAGATTTCTTTGTGGTACTAATAAACATATTGAATATGTATTTTCTGTCCTCTTCCTTTTTTATCATTTATTCTCTTAACATATACCTTAAGGCCACACAAATTATTTTTATTATTTCTCAAATCCTTTTGGTTGTTAATTTACTCTCAGTTGAATAAAACAAATGACTTTTAAGTATCCTAATTATTAGATCAAAATATTTTTTCTCAAAGGTATTGTGTTACATTTAACCTGTGTACAATAACATGTACTTTTAAACTATCACCTTTAACCATGTGGTAAATTTTAAGGGAGTGTTAGTATAGTAGAGTAAGGAAAATAATCCCTATTTTTATCATTCATTCTCCCAAAAGAGAAAAGAGAAAAAATATTCACAGACACACAAGCTTATACATACTCACCCTCATGGCATTGCTTCATTAATTGTTAGCAGCCATCTTTTGAAATTTTTTTCTCCTAGAAGTCATGATCACATAATTCATTCCTATTATAAAATGGCTTAAACTTGAAAAAAAGTCAGTTTATTGCTACATAATATAAAGATCTTTAATCTATTTATTTATATATAACCTGCTTTAATCTAGAAAAGATGTAAGGTTAACGATTGCTTAGTTCCTTTTAATACAGTGGCCTAAAGTTTGAGATATAAATATCAACAACACATTTATCATTCTGAACATATTTTAAAATCTTGGTTTAGGCTGTGTTGTCTTTCTGTAATATTTGCTATGTGAATATGTCATGTTATAAATTAATCACATGAGTTGCTAATTATATAACTTTTTAGTGCTTGCAGTTATTACATCCTTCATTTAATTCTCCTTTATAGCTAAAGATTTATTTCATAGTATTTGATCCATTGGCTTGATGTCATACTTAGCCTAACTCAATATCCCTATAAAGGAATCCAGGAAAGGAT
Source organism: Vicugna pacos (assembly GCF_048564905.1). Lineage (NCBI taxonomy): Eukaryota > Metazoa > Chordata > Mammalia > Artiodactyla > Camelidae > Vicugna > Vicugna pacos. The sequence continues at coordinate 38,235,491 of NC_133000.1, forward strand.
GCAGGGGGACCTTACAGAGTTCAAGAGCTTCCATAGAAATATAAAAATGACAGAATAATGATTTAAAAATTAAACTAATTAGAAGAGGGAAATATTTTCAAAAGTTAGTAGGATCAGACAGCTGTATGCTAAACAGAAAGAGGGACACACTATCTCTTTCAAGCAATAGCTGCGAAAAATAAAATACTAAGGGAAAATGTTCATTTGATAGAAAAGATGAGGGGATGAATGTAGCACACTGTTCAGTTGTGTCCTGTGGGTCTTCATGTCCACTGGGCTCCTTTTTATATTATCTGTCTCATTCAACAACTTGAAGCTCAAAAGAGAGCGAGTTGAGAAGTTTAAATTCAGGATGAAAGACAGAAAGTCTGTGTTTCATTTTTCCAATTTCCAGTGCTCCAATGGGAGAAAGAGGAGAAGAATTATGTCCTTCCCTGGGAAGCAGGGAAGTAGGAATTACATAATTAAGTACCATTAACCTTGGTCTTAACAATAGAATAGGAGAGTTAGAATGCTAAAATGTGTCAAAACTATTTTATTAAAAATGTTTTTATATCAAACTATTTTATATACTATAATCATTCAATTGTGTTGACTATCTACAGACCAGTAGGAATAATATGCTTCCACATACCCTTTGATATGTTTTTTCCACATTTATGAATTTTTTTCTGTATCATTTATGAATGATATGTTTTTTCGTCTCCATATCTATGAATGGATGTGGAAAAAAACAATTTAGATGTCACAACACTTGATCAAAATTCATGTATGTCACACTCAATATCTGTTTATTAAATAAGGCATTTTTAATTTTCATTACATATCTGTTATAGTCTATCAGTTTTCACGTGGAGTAGCTAATCTTTCTTAATGCTTATGATATAAATTCATTCTTAAAAAGACAATTAATGGTTATATCTGCATCATAATACATCATCAGCATCGTCATCATTATTATTTAAATTCACTTTTAGTGAATATGCAGGATATTGCTCAGCATACAGCATATTTTATATAAGGAAAAGAAAAACTATGTATACAGGCAGAATCTAAACTTTATGATTTTGTAGCTTCGTTGTGAGCAGACTGACATCACGTTCAAAGAGCAGAGGTGACGGTGACCTAATAACGATACCAGATGTCATTTCAGTGTATGACTCCTAGCTGTCCAAGGAATATTAATAATGCAATGTCAGTACTCATATAAATATTTGACATACTAACTTTAATTTGTTATAATTGTTACTTAAGGAGTGAAGCTTATACACTGAGAGGAAAAATTTTTTGAAAAAGAGTTTGATATAAAGAAGGAGTTTACATTCTGCTCTGATAACTGGTTGAGTGTGTACCATAATTTTGACCTTACTTGGGGAACAGTATAGTATGTCAGAAACTTTCTTATTTTAATTGTCCATCCATATCAATCCAGAAATTCATTTTTTAATCAGTTTTTCCCCCACAGGAGGAACAAAACTGATAATCTAAAATGTACATGCCCTTGATTTCTTTTCAAACAAGCATTAATCTCAACCATTCTCACAAAACACGATTCGCTGATTTTCTTTGACAATTTACATTCAAAATTGTAAACATTTAAATAACATGCAATTAATTGTAGGGATTTGTTTACACAGTTACATCAAATGGAATTTTAAAAGTGAATACATTATTGTTTTATATTCCAGAACCTTCATACATTTTATTTCTTCTGCCTGGACTATTACATGCCACTATTCGCAAAACAGCACCTTTTTTCTTTTTTATGACCAAAATATTGTATCAGTTTCTCAGAGGAAAAATTTGAACCATTCAATTTAAAATAATCCAACCCCATTTGTTTAACACAGAACTTACCACTGCAGTCTGGTAAATCGTGTGTATTTTGTTCCCAGCATGTGATAGATATTCAATAAACACTGATGAATGATAAATCTATACTTGGATAAAGAAATACTCTATTTGAATACTATTGCATCAAGGAAAACCTTGAGACCATGTGATCTGCAAGCATTTCATAGATCAGGAAGAAGAAAATTTCTTTTATAGGGAGGGGTAAAGAAGACAGTAAGTACCGGGTATTTGAGAGTCAATGGAAGGGGGACCGATAGTACAGTTAAGCAGGAAATGTCTTTCTTGGAGATTACCAGATTCTTGACAGTGGTTGTTAGGACAGATTGTTCCCTATTTAGATACTGACACAGGCTGATGATGGTTCAAACTTCTGGGCCCTGAGAGAAGTAGAGAAAATTAACTAAAGTTGGTCCAAACAAATTAACAAGTTGACTTTGATGAGGTTGATCAGTTTGTACAAGTAGCTAATCACTTATGAGATAAAGGATAGGCATTTGGAAAGTCTATATCTCACTTTGCCATAGGTAAATGAAGGAGGCATGTGTGAGTCTATGTAAGTTGTACCAGGAAGGGGGTTCTTCACAGTGAGTCATATCCTGAAACCCAAAAGGGTGAGGCAATTTCTTAACCATTACTGCTTTCTGGGAAGGAGCACAGGGCTCATGTGAAGTTTACCACTGCCAAAAGAAGTAACTGAATGCATATTGCTGTAGTATATTTAATATGATATATATGACTATATATAAATCTACATATGTAGTTATATCTTCATGTATTATTTTGATATTGACATGGTTATTTATTTTTCTTTCTATATAAATATGAGCTTATCAGTGATTCTTAACATGTCTAATTGTGCAAGGTTAATCCATATATTGTAGAGTGTTTATTATCTTTGGTTTGTTACCCTTAGTGTATAATGATAATGAAAATCACCCTCCACCCCATACTTTCAAATGCCCATTACCAGAGCAGTTCTGGTTCTAGCTGAGAAACATTGGGATACATATGTCATGATTGTTTTATAGATTCCAAATCCTAATGCTACATTTCAATAATATTATACATTTATTCTCACATGAATATGTGTTGCTAAACTGCATTTGTTAAATATGTAAGTACCAGAAAAATACTTGTTTTATTCTATGAGATCCTTCCCAACATTAGCAACTATCTAAGCCAATCATGGAACAAAAATTCCTTTTACATTGCCAGCTATAGGCTTCCTCCTGGAGAATGAGACAACAGGGAAGTCATCTGAGAAGTTTTTGAAAAGGGATTTATTGTTCATTAGTAAAAGACAAATAAATATATGAAAACTTTGATTTAATCTGGGCACTTTCAAAGGTGAATATAATGTGTGACTAAATTAGTTCATGGAGAAATCATATTCTAAGGAATTATAGAGAAGAGTATAATAATTCTGATACATCATTCCTAGAGTTAGGCTTTCTTCTGAACCTCTCATGCAAGGAAATAACTTCATTACTTAAGCAAGTCTGAGTTAGGGATTTTGTTGCTAGTAGGCAAAAGACATCTTGGTGATATACTATACTTTCATTTAAAGCCAATAAATTCCAAAGAATTATATTTCTACCATTTCTAAAAAAAATCATGAACATGTTATAAACTCACTTTTTCTAGTTAAAAATGAATGTCTCTTAAGAATAATAACATAGATTAATAATTTTAAAAATGAAGAAAATGTTGACTAAGTAAAAATATCCCTAATGAGAAAATTAAAGTCATGCCTACTTACTGATAAGAGTTGATGAAAAGATTTTTTAGTAGTCAGGTTAGTGAGTCAATATTGGGTGTACACTTAATGAACATGGAAAATGTTAAATTAAATATTAGCCACTTTTTTGTGCTATGCCTAACTTTATTTTTATACTGCATATCTATGTGGAAAATTAACAATAATTATGTTTTATTAAAAATTCTCCCAGATAAACTTGTGCACACAGAAATGCTAAGATAGTGGAACAAATAACATGCAATGGTTGATGAAAGAGAGGAGGGAAGTAATTTAGGAAATATTAGGACCTGAAGTGACTGGCTAGCTGACACTAACTGCTACTTTATTAAACTTCAAGATGGGAAAATAAAACCCAAGTCCTGAAAAATATAAGTAATAGAGAATTATTCACATGAAATAGGAGATAATGAAAGGGACAGATACATCAAGCTATTCAGTCAAGAAAATGTCCTGAAAACCTAATGTGCTGCAGGTACTATTATGTATCCTGAGGGTACAGCAATTAAAAAAAAAAGAGACACAGAAAGTCACTTATTCTCTTATAGAATTTATATTTTGTGATAGTTATCCCTAACATTCATTCATTCTTTCTTTTTCTTACTAAGAGAATTCCCCAGTTTATCAGAACACATTGTTGCCTACCTACAGAAGAGTTTATCATCCTCCCTTACAGCAGCATGTGAAACATTTGAGTCTTCTCCTTAAAGATAAATCATACACCCTGGACTACATTTTCTCCATTCTTGCTGATTGAGAGATGGCAAGACCGCTGCTTTGAACTTAGAGAGGGATGCAACATGTTGAGGAAACTAGAACCAACTTCCTAGCTCTATTCACTCCATAACCTTTTGGAGCTGAATTTCTCTAAGTCCAGAACCAATCTAATCTATATTACTTTGTGAAAAAAAGTAGTTTTCTCTTATTTAAACCATAGAATTTTTGAGAATATGTTAGTCTTGCTTGTACTCTTATTAACAAATACATATTTCCTAGAAAATCATGCTTACAAATAACATTAGTGAAATCATCAGCAAGCATGGGAAGATGGACCATTGGATAGAGTGTGTCTGTGCGTATGTGTGTGTGTGTGTTGAAATAATATGGGTGAACCAACTGAAGAATGGAGTGGACAAATAATTTTATCTACCTTTCCAAGTGAGATAAATTGATGCTAATTTGTCTAAATTACTGAATTAGAAAGAATGTGAAAAAATGTTCATATTCCATAAGCATCATTACTATATCATGTGCTCCTTACAACACAACTGGAATTGGAGAGTGGTACAATGTATGCAATGTATTTTCAAATGTTAATCTACAATTGGAAATAAATGTCATAGTAAATCAATCATGAGATTTTGGTAAAATTAAATGAGATGTTAACATTTCTCTTTATGCCATAGAACTCACATACATTTTGTCAGAATTCTGTTGCAAAGTACTTAAGATGTTTTATGCTTTCTAGTGGCAAATGAGATAAAAAAATCTGGAATAACTTTACCCTGCAAGTTAGATATATTGCATGTTTTTTAATTCTATATAAAAATTTGAAAATGGCATTTTGCTTGCTTTTGCAGAGCAGCCAAATAGGAAGTGTGTTTGAATAAGCAAATTAAAAATTGTATTCAGACTATATCCTTTCAAAGAAAGTGAATGAAACAGATGCAATATGTTCTCTTTCTTGTTTCAGAAAAATAAATAGCAACCAATAAAACTTCCATTTCACATTTTTAAAAAGTAATCAAGGTCATAATTTTCAATTTTATATCCAAGACACATTATTAAATTAGTAAAAGACCAATGACCTATTAAAACCCTGGCAAATATATACTTAATAAAAAGAAGACCAATTTAGTTGAAGAATAATGTGATACATAACTTAAACATTTTATTTGCATTGTACTTTAGATCAACCTTAACATATTAAATGTCCCATGGTGTTCTCTTGATGTGAAAATAAAAAAAATGACCCCAAAGACTTAGATTCTCCCTTCTTAATGTAGAGCTGTTTCCAGTTCATGGCTGTTCAGTCATGTCTATATTTTCCAAACCTCTGTCAGATAGTAATAGTTAAACAGTTCAGTCAGTTGAGAAGATGACAAAAAACTAATGCAAATAATTTGAATGCTAAAAATTGGAGAGGATACTGAATTAGTAATATTTGATCATTTAGTTATAAGCAATCACATAAACTTTTGCCTTAGTAGACTTTTCTGGTTCATTGTATATATTTTATAAAGAAAGAAAGATGAAAGGAAGGAAGTAAGAAAAGATGGAAGAAGAGGAAGAAAGAGGTAGAGGAAAAAGAAAGTGAATTAAACCTCCCTTTGGAAATAGGAAAGTTGGAAATATCACATAGTCTGTATTTTGTTCTATTCTCTTACTACTAGAAAGTGGAATTATCTGACTGCATTGCTTCAGGTAAAACACTTAACCAGTTTGAGCCAGTAGTTCTGCCTCGAGTGTTTTAGCCATGGCTTTGGAAACAACTAGGCTTGTGAAAGAAAAAGATTAGAGTGGACTGGAATTGAGGTCTATTACCATTTTCTTGCTATTCTGCCCCTTAAACAACAACTTCTCTTCTATCCTCCTCTCAATTTTCAAGTAAATCCTTAAATTTCCCCAAATACCTTTGATCTGGCTTGTACAAGAACCTGGAGAGCAGTTTGGAGCACTCCAGTGAAGACTAAAATGCAGCCAATTCTGGTAAACTATGGGATTAGAGATCTGTGGACTCCATTATTAGAGTGATCTGTGTAAGTTATTCAAACTATAGAACTGTTGGAGGAAAGGTGGTAATTAAGTCAATAGAAAAAAAATTCCCTCTGCTGAGGACCTTGGTTAGCAGACTAGGAATCCACAGAATTCTGGGTCAGAATAACAAGAAAAAAAAAAAGTTATCCATATGTTTCCTGGTAAAATTAATTAATTAAGAGAAAATTTTCTAACTCTCATATGGAAAACACACACACAAAAAAGACTGCCTAAGATGATGATGATGATGATGATGATGATGATGATGATGATGATGATTTTAAATTTTAGGTACTAAAAGCAAAAAAAAGAGTAGTCTGTATGTACAGATTGCCAAGGAGTAAGCTTTGTGACTCTTATGAAATAAGCTACCTTTTGGGGAACAAACCTGAAAGTATGAAAAACTTGATATGGATCTTGAGGATATTAGAAATACTGCATTCTCATTATCATTTCATCTGATGGCTTGCCTTACACTACCAGTAAAATTTGGCTTTGATTTTTCTTAATTCTGGCTAACATTTCAGATTCCTGTCCCACCCCTATCTTATTTTAGAATCAATAGAGAGTGAACTCAATCTATTTTCTGTCTAAAAATAAAAAGAATTTGAATAACCTTCTGTGTAAACCTATCATTATCTCCATTTGACTAGCAACTTAATTAAGTAGTAGGATATGTTGCTGTAAATAGTATTATTAACACCACAGGTTTTTCATATTTCTGTTTTCTCACTTTGCAATTGATAAATGCAACTGAAAGTTAATATTTTCCAGTATCTTAGATCTCACACTTTTAGATGCAAGTAACTGCATATACATGATTTTTCTTTTCTTTCTTTTTAGCGTATTTACTCAATTTTACTTGAAAGTCATGACTGAAACATGGAATAATCTCTTCATAATTCATTTCTAATTATAACCTTAAACTATTTAGAGAGTCACACAGTTCAGTAAAAAACAAAAAACTGACAGTTTTAATCCAAAGATACTTTAAATTATTTTATTTCATCTTTGAACATATTTTTCACCACTTATCTCACAATCTGCTGAGTGCTATTTTTCTTACTCTCATTTTTTGACAGTTTCTGTACATACCAAATGAAACTCAAAAAGGTTGAGATTGAAAAAAAAAAAACTGTTATCGCAGTACCTAACAATTTTTCCCAGCAGAAAAAGAGACAAAATTGTGCTTTAAATGTCAACTAGTAATAAAACATGCTAGTTATGCATATGTGAGACTCAAGAAACAGAGAAAACATCCCATAATAATTCAAAAATAAAATCATTGATAAACAGAAAACTAATCAATTAGATAAAACATTTAAAATATTACAGAGCCCCCATGTGCATTATACAATTTTGTAAATCTGTTCATATCATTAATTTTATATATTATATAGCTTATTGTAGGTAAAGTGCTTGTGATGGCATCCATATATGTATATAAATCTAATTTAAAGTAGAAGTGAAGCAATAGAAGTATTAGGGGAAAGAAAACAATTTGAAATAGCAATTTATTTTCTAGATAAAAGATATAAACTACAACCTATATTTGACGTGAGTATATCAAAATCTTTCCTCAGATTTGGACTGAAGACTGAGTTGTTACTTGCAGGCCTGGTTATAGTGCAAAGGAAACCCAATAAAAATTGTAGCACTATACTTGTTATAGGTCTTTTTCTTTAATAAGTATGGATTTTGGAATATTGATAAAATTTACAGGTTGTAGGTAAGAAACTGTTACCCCAAAGATAATACAAGTATATTTTTTCCCAAGTGAATTTGTTAGCTTTAATTTGCTAGACAGAATAGTATGATTAATGAAATTAGAAATAGCATTGATTCCTGGTCATTGTCATACTTGACTTGACAGTAAAGAGTTTAAAACATGGTGGGAAATATTTGTATATGTACTTAAAGAAAATGAACTTTGGCACATCAAGTTTATTAAAATTTAGGCAATTTATATCCCAGAGCATTGTACACACTTAGGTCAATTCACAAATACCAAATCTCTGCTAGTCAATGTATTACCATAATTCATAAAGGCAATTTTTCCTAATTTTAGCTGCTTTTGGTACAGAATATATTCAAAAAAAAAGTTTAAGAGGGCATTAAATCCAAAAGGAACTTCACTGTCAGTGTTATAGTGAAATGATTTCAATACCACGTATTTTAAAAGAGAAATGTAGCTATTCTTTTTATAATTTCAAGGCATCACTATTGAATTACATGTACTTAGCAAGTATGATATGAAAAAATAGCTTTTTATATTGTGAATAACTTTTCCAGGAAAAAATAAAAAGGGGGGATATTTGTTTAAAGGTAAACCAGTAATAAAGCATTGATTTCTATGCATATGTCTCTCAAAAACAGCACATAAAATTATTGAGATAAACATTCATTGATAGTTGAGAACTACAAAAATTTCTATAGTTTAAAAAATTAAAGTCATCATGTATAGACAGTATAGATTTGGACACCTTGCTATAATTTTTGCAGACTCTTTTTCTTCCTGTTTTATCAACACTTAAATTGACCAAATACAAAATCAAAATGTCAAATATCTGTTTTCCAGCATTACTGGAAACAAATACAACTACGACATGGAGCAGCTTAGCTTCACAAAGAGAACAGACTAACATTGGTATAATAATTAGAAGATATTTAACGTTCAATTACATCATACTAAGTTTGGGGAAATAACAGTTCAAACATGAAATTAGTTGTCTTGAAAATTAAAAAAAAATTCGTAAAGAAGATTATGATTGTTCCACAAATATGATATATAATGTATATTAATAGCGAAGATTTTTTTTCACATTTATAGCAACTAGGTTAGCAAAGATTTAATGGTGGAGAGAAGCACTGAGTATGAAGTAAATTCATTCATCCATTTACTAAGGATGTAAATTTACTACTGAGAGTAAAAGATGACTATGATCTGACATCTGTCCTTAAGAAGAATATCACATCTTTGTTGTTTCAGATACTTACTTAATACTGACTAATTGCATTCTCCTCTTCATCCAAGTCTTAACTCAGTTCCAGGTTTTACCTCTTTTGGCAAACCTTCTCTGATTTCCTTGGGACAGGTTTGTGATCCTACAGAGTGATCATAGAGTAGTATGCTCTCTACATTTCTAGAATAACAAGCACTGTGTTTTGTAATTTTACTTGGCTCTCCAACTAGATTCAGTAAACACTTAAGAGACATACCATTAATTTCTGGTATCCTACCTTCTTAGCCCACTGTCAGTGCTTCTAAAATTTAATAGTCATATAAATAACCCTTGGATCATTTGAAAATACAGATTCTGATTCAGTATTTGTGGGATATGGACTGAAATTCCCCATTGCTGTTATGATGTTGATGTGCTGATCTGCTCATCTGTGGACCACAATTTTAATATCAAGTTAGTAGATGTTATTAAATTACCAATCATTTAAAGATTTACAAAAATAAGAGATAAAGAATATTAATATTTAGTGGGAAATTAGTTAGAAGATACTAGACAGCTTAGTAATGCCAAAAACCAAGACAAAATGACCTCCAGGAGCTAGAAAATGGTCAGACAAAAAGAAGTTTATATAGCTTACTGTAGCAAGGAATTTAAATACTAGCAGAACCATTTGGAAAGTTTATAGGATTTGAGCAATTTTACATTGTAAGTCTAAAGAAGATTTAAATATGTAAAGGTAAGATATGAATGAGATTCAATAAAACTCTTTCCACTTCTTATGATTTGTGTAAATGTCTTCACAATACAATGGGTAAAATACCAGAGTAAGTGTAATCTTTTAACACCCATTCATTGAGCAAATATTTATTGAGTGTCTGCTAAGTGCCAAGATGTTGTCTAGACTAGACATGTGTCAAACACCAGTGAGATCTCTGCCCTCATGAGGAAACAGTGAATGAAAACAAGCAAATAAATAAATGAGTATTAATGTAGTATCAGGTAATGATGAACAACACTACAGAAATTAATTCAACATAAAAACAAGAGAAACTCAATAGCTATTTTAGAGAGCAGGCTTCTCTTTTAGGGAACAGTAGGCAGACACCTGCATGATATAAAGAACTCATTTACAACGATCTGAAGTGCAAGTGTTCCATGCTGGAGAAGCAGTTTGGTCAAAGACCTTGGTCTAGAAGCAAGTTTGTTGTATTTTAATAACATTGAGAAAGTGAATTTGATAGGAATAGTGTGAGCAAGGGAGAGGTCCAAGCCTGAACATTTCTAGGGAATTTGTGGAGCACAGTAAGGAGTTTAGACATTAATATAGAAACAATGGGAATCCTTTGGATAAATATAAACAAAAAATAGCATGAATTGTGTTAGGGAAAGGTAAGTATTTACTTATCTAACTGCAGAATCTGGGAGGAAGAGAATGAATAAAGGGAGTAGTCTAAATTAGGTGTCAGGAAAATACAGACACCAAACCAAATCCAGCACACAGCCTGTTTTTACAAAGTGATGAACTAAGAATTGTTTTTATATTTTTAAGTGGTCACATAAGTAGAGACAGTCCTCATTTCTCATGGATTCCATATTTGCAAAGTTGGCTACTCACTAAAATGTATTTATAACCCCAAAATCTATACTGGAGGCACTTTAGCAATCATCAGCAGATGTGCACACATACAGAGCTGCAGAAGATTGAGTTGTCCTGTTAGCATGTTCCCAGCTGAGGTTAAGCAAAGCCACAATCTGCTAGCTTGCTTCAACTCTCATATTGTAAGCAAGTGTCTTATTCTGGTCTGTTTAGTGCCAGATTTTTCACACTCTTGTGCATTTTGTTGGTGATTTCATTTTTTAAAATGACGCCCAAAGGTGTGTTAATGCTCTGTTTAGTGTTGCCTGTGATATGCATAATGGAGGAAATATACATTTCAGATAACATCCTTTCAGGCATAAATGATAGTGCTGTTGGTTGAGAGTTCAATACTAATTAATCAATGGTGTACAATAAATAAGGTATCTTTAAACAGAAACACATATAAAACAAGTTTAAGTATTGAATGATTGATAAAAATGTTGTTATCAGAGGCTCACAGGGGCCTAATCTTGTATTTTCTACAGGAGCACTGGTTTAGTATTACTAAAACAATGTTCATGGAAACTGTATAGAACAGAACTACTGCAGATCACAAAAATTGTGTGTATGTACATAATATTCTCAATTCTGCCTCCTAGCCAGAAACCCTAAAATAATTACTACTTTCCCCTTCACAAAAATGTTTACCAAAAGGGGGCGGGGTTGGGGAGGGATAGACTGGGATTTCAAAATGTAGGATAGATAAACAAGATTACACTGTATAGCACAGGGAAATATACACAAAATGTTATGATAAATCACAGAGAAAAAAATGTGACAATGAGTGTGTATATGTCCATGAATGACTGAAAAATTGTGCTGAACACTGGAATTTGACACAACACTGTAAAATGATTATGAATCAATAAAAAATGTAAAAAAAAAGATTATACTGTATAGCACAGGGAAATATATACAAGATCTTATGGTAGCTCACAGAGAAAAAATGTGACAATTAATATATATATGTTCATGTATAACTGAAAAATTGTGCTCTACACTGTAATTTGACACAACATTGTAAAATGATTATAAATCAATAAAAAATGTTAAAAACAAATGTTTGCCAACCCTTGGCCTGGATTATATAGTACAGCAGTTTAAAAAAAAAAAGATGCTGGCTTATCCTAGTCTGCCAGATGTGGAGATTGTGAGAAGTTTTTATATATGATATATTTAAATGTAGAGTCTATAAAAGTTTGGAATATATATATATACACACACACATATATATGGTACATAAAGAAGACATATAGATATTGATATTACCAACTACATTGTAATCCATGTTGTCTAATTCATTAGAAATTGCTATGATAATGTGGCTTACAGTAATTGTATTTCAGTCTAATTATACCTACATTATTAATACTATGGATTATTATTGGTTTTGATGCCAGTTTATTAGCTACATAAATTCTTCCAATTATTACTGAAGAAAATCATATTTTGTTGACTTCTTAACAGTTACATAGTCATTTTGTCACTTGGAGGAGGTTTAAAATTTGCATACTACTACTCTGATTACTTTTCTCTGACTTAACTTGCTGACTAACACACTGGCTTTGGTAGGAAAAAAAAAAGATTCTTTGAGGATCAGTTAGTCACTTCTGTTTTAAAAGGAAACAGTAAGATGAGTTCAGTCACCAGAAGATGGTGTTAGCAGTGATGATAATCTGATAGGATAATATTTGTGCTGAAATTTTGATAAGGCTTTTTAATTGCATTTGAGATATAAGTAGGAATAAGAAATTAAAGATGACTCTTTCACTTTTCTGAAATGGAAACTAAATAAATGAAGATCATTTCCCCAAAAATATGTAATTTAAGAGAAGGAATTTATGTAAAGTTTTATACATGTTTCTGTCTAGTATAAGTTCAATATACTTGTTCAAAATTCAAGAGAGAGTTTTAGGTAGGAGTTAAGTTTTGAAAGATACCGCAAATATATATGACCATTGACCTTTGGATATTTATTGGATTATCCAAGGAGTACATGGAGGGAGAGATATTTAGGTCAAATATTGTAAAAATACAATTTAAGGCATATGCAAAAGAACATATTTTCTACAAAAGAAACAGAGGAACAGCCAGAGTATAGGAAAGAAAATTATTTGAGATGGAGGTAGTAAGTGATAAATCTGTAAAGAATTTACTTTAATTAACACAGTTATTGCTGACTTCAGATAGTTTTTTTAATTGATATGTTTATAAATAAAATAAACTTCAATAGAGTCAGAAGTAAGTGAATGGTGAGAAAAATAAGACATATTTGTGAAATGGAAATAAAGAATAAGATAATCCATATATAATAACATGGTAAAAAATTTTCAACATTTTACAAAAAAGTAAAGAATCTTGCATTTGCCTATGGGCTACACTACTAAATCAACTCACTTCAATGCAGCATTTCCTCACATGGTGTCCCAATCCAGTGTGTGAGAAAAATTCATTCATTCATGTATTTGTAGAGCTGTCATTATGAACTCACTCTATAGGAGGCATAAGGGCCAGAGCTAAGGAAACACAACTGAAAAGAATCTTTGTGACTCAGCTGAATCACTCAAAATATGTGCTGCAACATTAGTTATCTGTGCATGAAAAATGAAGAATGATGATTTTGGACATATCTGTGTGATTCTAATGCAATGCTCAGTGAGTAATATCAGAAATAATGTCATTAAATTTTAAAAATAGTATATAGCTACTAATTTTAGAATGCTGCTTTTTGTTTAAATCCATGTGGTTAACACAGTATATGAAGTATTTGATAGCCAGACTAATCTCCTGTCTTTCTACAAGTCAGTTCAAAACATCATTTTAATAGTATTTAAATTTCTCTGAAGAACACTGACTTTTGTTTTTCTTCAACATTCATACTTAACTTTAGTTTAGAATATTTTATTTTCCTAGTCAACAGGATAATCAAAATGCTATGTGTTGTTCAATAAAAGGTGATGCCCTCATCAACACCACAAGTAGAATAGGCTTGAGCAGGACAAATGCCTCTTGTGTTTTGTTGTTGTCACAATTTTGCTTGTTCATTTTTTATTGTATCAAATAACCTGAAATCAATATAATCTTTCAAACCCTGACACACACACGTCCACACACACACCCAAGAGAAGTGTTTGATGAGGTAGAATAGATGAATCTGAGGTTGAGTGTGGAAGTAACAACATTCTATTGATACTGAATGACAAATTTTGTGTGTTACTCTTGATTAATTCTTGATTAATGAGAAACCTTTCAGAAGATGCTTTTGTTCCTTGTAATATCTCTAGCTTTGTACTGAAATTTAGATCTATTATCCAGTAATTTCAATAATTACTTTCTAAGCATTTAGCAATTCATCACAATGTTCTATGTTTCCTCCTAAATTTACTCATTATGAGTCTGATTTTGTTTAATTTATTCTCTAACATTTCATTAAAATAAATTAAATTACTATGTTCTCATTAAACTGAAATGAAAAATGTTATCAAAAGATTTATAAAAGAACATTTTCTAATTTCTGCAACCTTATTAGTTATTAATATTTCTATGCTTTTTTCTTTATTGGTATTATTCTTACTAACAGCATGTATCTGTTTTTTATTGCTTTATAGTATCTTATTATATATAGTTATAGAAGTTCATTTATCACTACATTAAAAGTTTCACTTTTTTAACATTTCTTATTGATTTATAATCATTTTACAATGTTGTGTCAAATTCCAGTGTTCAGCACAATTTTTCAGTCATTCATGGACATATACACACTCATTGTCACTTTTTTTCTCTGTGAGTTATCAAAACATTTTGTGTATATTTCCCTGTGCTATACAGTGTAATCTTGTTTATCTATTCTACAACTTTAAAATCCTAGTCTATCCCTTCCCACCCTCCACCCCCCTGGAAACCAAAAGTCTGTATTCTCTGTCTGTGAGTCTATTTCTGTCCTGTATTTATGCTTTGTTTTTGTTTGTTTGTTTGTTTTTGTTTTTGTTTTTTAGATTCCACATATGAGAGATCTCACATGGTATTTTTCTTTCTCTTTCTGGATTACTTCACTTAGAATGACATTCTCCAGGAGCATCAAAGACCTAGAATTGCCAAAGTATTACTGAAGAGAAAGAAAGAGGTGGAGGAATAACTCTTCCAGACTTCAGACAATACTATAGAGCTACAGTCATCAAGACAGTATGGTATTGGTACCAAAACAGACATATAGACCAATGGAACAGAATAGAGAGCCCAGAAATGAACCCACAAACTTTTGGTCAACTCATCTTCAACAAAGGAGGCAAGAATATACAGTGGAATAAAGACAGTCTCTTCAGCAAATGGTGTTGGGAAAACTGGACAGCAGCATGTAAAACAATGAAGCTAGAGCACTCCCTTACACCATATACAAAAATCAACTCAAAATGGATTAAAGACTTAAACATAAGACAAGATACAATAAACCTCCTTGAGGAAAACGTAGGCAAACATTATCTGACATACATTTCAAAAATTTTCTCCTAGAAGAAATAAGTTTCACTTTCTTTTAATGTTTTTCACCAGAGAAATTAAATTCTAAAAATCTGAATGGACTCTTTAGTCTACAGAAAATAATGATACAATTTATTTTTTACATTTTATTAAAGAAACTCTTCTTTGATTTAATTTTATCATGTTTTTAGTGTTAGATTCATATCCCAATTCACTCATTCTACATATTTGGAAAACTGGACAGATGTATCTTCTATTAGGATTTTAAGGAGTTTAATTGTTTCCAAAGTTAAAAGAAGTATTGATTTGTGTGTGTGAGTGTGCCTAAGAGACAAAACCTCAATAAATTGTTATATTTATAAACATTTAATGATTTAGGAATGGATTGAAAGTAGTTTGACTATTAAGGTGAAACTAATACAATTTATGTTGGAAATTTTAGTTATAAACAAAAAATTATGTGTTACAGATATATAATCACCTCAAACTTACCATTTTTATCTTGCTTCACCATTTCTGTGGAAAATAAAATTTTAGAAAAGGGTATGAATTTGGGGAATAGTAAGAGAAGGTATACCAATGAAAATTGAATCAGAAATAAATATAAACTTTTTAAGATAAGGTAGTAATAACATGTTAGATTTTTATTTTCATTATTTTTACTTACTTAATGAGGAAAATTTACACTAAAGAATTTTAAAAACAATACTTTTTAAACTAATCTAATGTCCAATATATTAAAATAATTTTACATCATATTTTATGGAAATATTTTAAAATAATCTGCAGTTTATCTATTAACTATTTTACCTTTTAACATCTAATCCATATTGTGACTGGTTGGTGGTGTTCTTTGAATTCCATTAACTATACACTTTAGCATATTTTGATAAAGAGTATTTGATAAGTTTTAGAATACCTTCCTGAGTAGTCAAATATTTGCTAATCGATAAATATTTCAGAATTCCAAAAATATTTTCAATTTCAACTTATTCATCTTACATTTGCATATTTACTTAATGTATCTGGATATCGATATTTCTTTCATAGACTAAATTATTGGACAAAATTCATACTTTGCTGACTGCTTCACAGTGGCAGTATTCATTTGTCATTGGCAATAGGTAACAGTGTAAATTTGCACACTGCTACACTGATTCAGTAATTTTCTCTAACTAATTAGCAAGTTTATCAGCCTTCATAGCATCTATTGAAGGGGAGGAAAATGCTTTTTCAAAATGAATCACTTCTGGTTTATAAGTTTATCTATTTCTGAATCAGTAAATAGTCAATTCTGTATTCAAATTCAGTTGCTCTAATATTAAAGTTTCTATTTGGAATGTTTTCTCTTCTCCCTCTCCTATACTTTTACTTATGCACATAGGCAGTCTAAAGTTGAAGACATCTACTTGATACCTGGTATTGAAAAAAAAAAGAGATATCTGTTTTTTTGCCAACTTTACTAACTCCTGATCTAAATGTCCTCTATAAAGCCTTGCTCTCAGGTTTCTGTCATTTTCTTTATTCTGCTTTACTTTTAGTTCCCCCAACCCAAACTCCTCCTTTTGTTTCCAACTTTGATGATACATGAGAATTTATATAGTCAGTAAAGTTGATCATAAATGTTAAATATATCAAGTCAGATTAATGCTAAAACTTTTTAATCACTTACCATTGCACTAAAAATAAAACCCTTTACTTAGGTCTAAAAAGCATTATAATAAAATGTCCTTGTTTCTATAAAATATCTTACCCTTTCCCTCTGATTCAATCTTGCGGCTTTAGTCACATTTTGTCTTTATTTTTATTTTTTTATCCTTAAATATATCTTGATTCTTGAACCTTCAGACACTGTTTGTTCCTCAAATATCCTTTCACCTACACTTCCACAATACTCTCCTTTAGGTCTGAAATTAATTAGCAGTCTTCAGACTTGTTTCTATGAAATCTTATAAGTAATTTGTAAGCTATGTATTTTCCCATATTCTCTACTTCTTCTCATTTCTTATTATGGTAAAATAATTTTTTACAATCAGCACTTATCTTACTCATTGTTTATTTCCCACTCCTAATGTCTCCTACAGTGTATGCTTAGTGAGAAAGTATTCATTATTGTGTTTCCAACAGCTCTAATAGGTCTAGCATTCATTAGAAATCAATAAATATTTGTTTAATTAAAGAAACATAGTTTATATTTCATGAGCATAGTACAAGAAATTTCAGCAGCTAAAAATAAGGCAACAGAGAAGTTAAGAGCTGCTGGAAAATTTAGAAGGTATGAAAAACTGTTAAGGAGGCTATGACATAATGTTTTTAGATGCCCTTGAAACATTGCCTTTCTTGTTTAATAAAGTTTGATGATCATAACAATTAGTGCTATATGTTTAAATTATTGCACTGTTCTTTTTAAGAAAATCTATCTGAATGGTTATTGATATGAAGTGGAAAACTGGGGTGTGCATCAGGGTGTACTGGTATCCTAAGACTAGTATAACAAACCACCTCAAACTAGGTGGCTTAAATAACACAATTTATTGTCTCAATTCTAAAGGCTAGAAGTCCAAGGTCAAGGTGTTAGCAGAGTTGACTTCTTCTGAAGATTATGAAAGAGAACATTTTCCATGCTTCTTGCCCAGCTTTTGGTGGCTTGCTGGCAATCTTTTGCATTTCTTTGTCATTTCCTTGCGTGAGAAGCATCACCTGAACTCTCATCTTCATCTAGTGTTCTCACAGTGGGCAGGTTTCTGTGTTCAAATTTCCACTCTTTTATGATAACACCAGTCATGTTGGATCCAGGGCCACCTTCATCTTATCAATGATCGTATTTAGGAATAGTGTCACATTTTGAAGTACTGATTTTAAGTCTTCATCATATGAACTTTAAAGACTGGCTGTAATTCAACTCATAACAGAATGGTTATCTATTATTAATTGCACAAAGTAGAGAAGAGAAAGGATGCTGAAGACAACTTTCAAGGAATTATAAAATTGCTGGACCATGGAGATCCATCAGGAAATGTAGAGAAATGAAAATGGTTGCAACAAGAAGGATAAGATTTAAGTATTAGAGATATTACTCAGCTGAAACAACAATAAAGCTCCCCTTATTTGCCATTCATCTCAACCATTTTCTTTTGTTTCCTGATGTCTAATACCTTGTAAATTTGCTGTTTCTTATGTCATTTATAATTTTTAGTTGTTCGGGTGAGAGGATAAATTCAGTTCTATTCTATTTTAACAAGAAAAAATAAGTCAAATATGTTTTAAAATTAATAGATATTAAGTTTAAATGTTTAGGATATTAAGGCTTGAGAGATATGTTTGCAATACAGCTATAAAAAATGCTGTGAGCATTTTCAATGAAGAGTTTCTGGGTGTTGTTTTTAGTAGATGGAGTATAGAATAAAAAGTCATATAAAATAATCATACATCACTGAGAAGGAATTAAATAATAGATATATTTACTCACTGTATCAAAATGTTCTTAGTCATTGTTATAATATAGGTCTTGTGCTAGATTCTGAAGAAACTAAAACCAAGGAAATTAAGATCTTCCCTCTAGAAGTTTCAAGTACATTACAGAAAACTTCATCCCAGCAACATTTTACAGTTATTGACATTAATATCAAAAAAGTATTTCAATATAGCAAGCTGTGGCCAATATATTGGGTTGCCAATCCAATAGCCATTTCTTCTTTTTCATTAATACAGAACTCAGGATTTGTAAATGCTTGATGCTCTAGAAGAATGTCAGTCTCTCCCATTCCTAGTGCAAAGCTTAATCCTCCTTGATAGCAATTATTTTAATGGAATATATGTGAAGAAAACCTGGAAAATGGCACAGGAAGGTGACGCTGTGGGAGAATCAGAAAAACATTTCTGCCTATAATGCAAAGAGAGAAACATACAAAGAAAAAGGTCCCTTTCTTCATGTCTTTGTTTGGGGCCATACAGACATTTTAATTCAGAAAGACACATCTGAGGACAAAAGTCAAGATTCTGAGAATAGAAGAGTGGACAGCTGAAAAGTTGCCCAATTTCCAAGATCTTATTAAACGGAATATACTCTGTACTCATTTTCTAAGCCACTTGCATTTGTGTTTGGTTATTTACAGACAAATTATCCTGACTGAAGTAAGTATATCGTACAAGCATCCTTTTTTCTCTCAAAATCTTAATAGCATTAGGTACTGCTTCCAATCCTACAAATTCTATCCATAACTCCAGGATTTAGAAGCATTAAAGAAGTAACTCCTTTTTCAGAGACATTCTCAATACTTAGTTTAAGCACCAACTGACCAACATAATGGGTAAATTATACCCCAGGTAACTTTAGATTCAAAATAATTATTTGGGAAATGTGAATACTTAATGCCACTAATTATAATGACTGGGTTAAAATTCTTTAGTTTGTATTAACATATTTTCAACTAAGACTTGACCTTTTGTTCATTTCTGCTCTCTCTCGTAGACAAAGTACATGGAATTCACACAGTTTTCAAAAGTGCTTGAAATTTTGTACAAAGCCATGTTTATTTTAAAAATGTTAACACAAATATGTATTTTTATATCCTAAATTAAAAGTGATTATATACAACTCATCATAACTCTACCTTGTAATATAGTAGACTTATGTATGACCAAGAGTAATTTTCATCTTGATGTCACAAAAGTGCTTCCATCTAAAAATCATCTGTTTCCCAAGTTCTACTTCCCTTTCTTTGTTCTGTGTCCTTGTGAATAAGATCTCCATTTCTCAGTTACCAGCTCCAGAAAATTAGGAGCCAATCGACATATGATATTTCTCTCTCAATCGTAAACTTCCAAGCTAACCAATTTAATACCTCTCATATACTCCTTCCTTTTTTCTTCCCATGGATAGCAATTACTCCATGTGAATGTTACTTCTCACATGTATTATTGTAAGAGCTTCCTAAATTATCTCTGTATTTTCAGTTTATTCCTTTTCAAGTCTGCCTTCTAAATAATGCCATTATGGTTCTTCTATAATTTTAATCTTCCCATGAGAATCTTTTGCTTTAAAACACATTAATAAGCAAAACATTTTTGGACATAAATCTTAGCAGTGTTCTCCCACGGGAGTCAATAGGCACATAAAAATACTCCATATTGCTAATTATCAGAGAAATTCAAATCAAAACTGCCATGAAGTAGCACCTCACACTAGTCAAAATGACTATCATTAAAATTTCCACAAATGATAATTGCTGGACAAAGTGTGGAGGGAAAGGAAAACTCCTACACTGTTGGTGGGAAAGCAGTTTGGTGCAGCCATAATGGAAAACAGTATGGAGAGTCCTCAACAAACTAAAAATAGACTTACCATTTGATTCAGCAACACCCCTCCTGGGCATATATTCAAAGTGAACTCTAAATCAAAAGAATACATGCACCCCAATGTTCATAGCAGCACTCTATACAACAGCCAAGACATAGAAGCAACCTAAATGTCCATTAACAAATGAGGGATTAAAGAAACTGTGGTGTATTTTATACAATGGAATACTACTCAGCCATGAAAAAAGAATAAAATAATGCCATTTGCAACAACAGGAATGGACCCGGAGATTGTCATTCTAAATGAAGTAAGCCAGAAAGAGAAATCACTCATAATGGAATCTAAAAAAAGAGAAAAGAAGACACTAATAGAAGTGTTGGTCTTAATTCCTAAGCTATAATACAGGCATATCCTGATAAATTTCTTGCTTTTATCTAGGTTCCTATCTTGGCTTTGCCTCTTTGTACTCTGTGCTCATATATTAATACGACTCAGTTGTTTTTGTTTTGTTTTGGTTTTGGCTTTACAATACTTATTTTAGTTAGTGAAAATCATATGGCAGAGGGCAGAAGAATGTTCCTGATTCAGTTGCTTTCTTCTGAGTTGCTGGGTCTTGGTCTTCTTGTCAATTGTGACTAGCAATCAATAAGAATTGCGCAAGTGGCGTTGCATACAGAAATCAACTTTTGTAGAAATGCAATAGAATAAAAGATACCGCAAATGTATTTTTAAAGTATTTCCTATGGGGGGAGGGTATCGGTCACTGATAGAGTGCACGCTTAGCATGCATGAGGTCCTGGGTTCAATCCTCAGTACCTCCATTAAAATAAATACATTTTTAAAAGTTTTAAAAAATAAAAAAACCCTGAAATTATTGAGATTCCATATGAAGATAATATAGCTGAGTACAATAAAGACAATAACATCTGAGGTCCAGCATAATAGTCATTAAAAAATACATTGGTAATTTTAAGAAAAATTTTTGAATACCTTAGCTTAGCAATCAATGTTCTTCACATTCTGGTCCATATCTACATTTTGCCCTGTTCCTCCACACTGCTCTCCAGTGATAGGCAGCTGATGAATTCCCAAGCTGGGTCAGGATATTTTATATTATCAAGAGTTTGGACATTCTGTTCTCTCTGCTCTGACTGATTTGCTCTTCACTATATATGATTGTCTCTTTCTGATACTTCATAACTGAATTCAAAAAAATGTGTTGCTGCAAATGTTTCTCTAACCTCTCAAAAGGGTAGGGTATTTATTTTATGTTACCATAATAACTTGTATGTATAATTCCTAGCATTATCCAACTTTTATGCCTTGCTGTCCAGCAAACTGCTCAGAAATAGAAAGCACACAATAAATTCATGTTGAATACATAACAATAGGGATGAATAGTTTACTTCTTTAATTTATTTTTATCCTTTGTGTGTCATAGATGATGCTATTTTAAAAAGCAATTTACAGCTACTGCTTTCATACACTTGTTCACATTTGTTCATTTGGTAAAACACTTGCCAGTCTGTGTTGGAGGTAGATATAAAATAAAACAAATGACACTTTAGGTTTGAAAAAGCACATTTTGTAATTTTGACTGCTTCTAAACATACAGCATTGTTTTCCCTTTCTATCATAAAAATTATTACTATCTTGTCATAATGTAAAAATATTTATTGTTTCTGAAAACATGCTACATCTTCCTAAACAATTTATTCTTTACCATGCACATATTTTAAACCAGTTTCAAATGTACAAAGGAAATAGTTATTCTATAACACTAGTTTAAGAATATATTCACATTTCAAATTTAGTATCAGAGCCCAATAAGGAAATTCGAAAGCTTAACAAATGAGTTATGGTCATGTATATACATGTCTAAATATACAACAAATGAGGTACAAAGGAGATAAATATTTTTCCCATGTATTTTCAGTTCTTGTTCTTGATCAAAAGATATAAAAATCTTTAAGATTTGATGGTTTAAATTTCTTCTCAAATTTTAATATGCAAATTTACTTATTACATCAAACCAACTTCATATAACTATAAAACTATGACAAAGAAAACAAAACATAAGTTTAATAAGTTTCTGAGACTAATCTACACGATGTTTTCAGCAATTTAGTATATAAATCACATTTTCAGTGCTAATATGAATCACACAATTAACACAGTCCTACACTGAAGGAATTTGTATTTGCATTTTCTTATTAATAAACAAGATCAATTTTCTTCATTATATTTCTTAGAGATAAGTATAATTTCTCCAACTTGTATATGGTTAGAAATTAAAGTTGCTTAGAATCTATACCACAAAATGAAGTTCCGTATTTATAAGTTAAATTTCATAATCAAAAGTACTTAAGTCAGTAAGCAGTTTCAAGAAGACAGGTGAAAACTGATAGAATTTAGGAGCAACATATAATTTATATATGGCATGAAAAGATAGGTCAAATTAGAATAGCAATTTACTTGAAACCAGGTGAGGAAATTTAACTTTGTGGAAGAAAATTATCATTTTAGAGTATGAAAAAATTACCTTTGTAACATTTCAAAGATTTGACACTAATCTTTCTGAATCAGCTTTCACTAGCAAAAGTAACACAAATGTGCTGCATCTAGGTTTTAGTAACATCCTTTAAAAATGCACATAGATATGGACACCAAAAATTTTAAGGTAGTAGTCAGTAGAAATGTGAGCTATAAGAAATGGGAATTAGTATACAATAAAAAATTTAAAAGCTAATACTAAATTTTGTAAATTTTTACTTTTTTGTAAATAGCATTCCCCATAGCCAATCTCCATTATCATGTAAGTGAGCAATGGAGACTTAAAGAAGGAAATAATTTATGTGGACATAATGCAGAGTGTTATTTTTGTTTCTGCACTCTGAAAATGTTATATTTGGGGAAGGTTTAAAAGGTCTGTTTCTAATAATCTTCAGGGAAAATATAGACATTTCATCTGGATGATCTTTGTTTTTCCTGTTTAAAAAAGAAGTTTACTTCTTTTCTTCATTTAAAATAAAAAAGCATGAATTGATTTTCAGTTATGTGTTGACAATTCTTTTTGACTGTAGAAATAAAAAGGCATGGCTTCTGATGTTAAGGTGCTTACAATTTCTTAGGACATTACACTACAGGATAAGAATTGGTTTAATGACAGTGTATCTCAGAGTGACATTAGAGTACAGAAGAAGCCTCTAAATATCATCAAACTCTCCAGGCAAAGCTTGCAAATGAGATGAAACTTAAAGCCATTTTTAAAAGAATCACAGGATTTCTCCATGTGAGAGGAAATCATTATAGGACAAATAACTACCAAAAGTAACAGAAGGGTTTTGAGTGTTCGAAGATTGTTTGTAGTATGTTATTATAGTGGCACCTATCTGAAATAATCAATTATATAATTCAGAGGAGTTTGAATTGTGTCCAGTAATACTAGAAGTCATTAAGTTGTTTTAGACAATGAGATTACATGGAAGTTTTTGCATTTTAGAAACATAAATTTGACCTTGGGACATATGGCATGAAAAGGATTGAGGGGTGGGGAAACAATGAACAAGACATGGCAGTGAGACTAGTGAGAGAACTGATGGGGAAATCTAAGACACAGAGGTGAGAGACAAAGAGAAAGAGGGCATTGGGGAAAGTTAGAAAGTAGATTTACCACTTCACTAGTGCTCTTAAAACATTTTCAGAAAATGCAGACTAATTGTATTACTAAAAGATCAAAGTGATATTAAAATAATATAGAGAATATTATATTATAAATGACATTATCTATAGCATATGGATTGCATGCTATATTTGAAGACGAGGGTATGATTGGAAAGCATGGAAGACTCGGGGAAGACAATGTTAAGTATTATATGAGTCCTGAGCTCCTGGAATACAGCAATTGTAAAGAAAGTCCCCCAACCTCTCTTGTTCTGAAAAATGGCTTAATACAAAGAACCATCATTTTCCCTATGATTTAGATAAGACTAATGGATGCCCCCTGCCCTGCTCCTTAACTGCTTATGTCAAGGCCAGACACAGGCCCTCCAAATTCCCATTCTTTGCCTCATAAATTATTAACTGAACAGTTTGTCCTCACTGACCCATGAGAAAAAAAAATGTTTACTAATACGATTTGACCAAAATTTAGTTAGACTTCACTCATTTCAGTTCTTTAAACTTCGGTCGTGCTCAGTCTGATCAAGTATTGAATGTGGAATAACACTTTCTCCATTACTCCCCCTGAAAATAGGCAGTAAAAAAAGACATGTCTGAGTCTGGTTCTTTCCAGCCTTGTTTACTGCTCCCTTATAAAAGAAAACCTCTTTCCTGCAAAACCTTTGAGATGATTGTAGATCTCATGGTCAAAATTCTTTCCTAGTGCCATGGCCTCCCTTCCACTACTGAAATAGGCTCTCTCCTCTTTTTGCAATAGTCTCTCTTACCTAAGTCTTTTTAGTTTTTTATATAAAAGCAGAATGTTTATTGGGAGTTTTACAGCTATAAATTAACATTACATATACTCTTACCCAGTAGGAATATTGCTAGCAATTTAGGTTAACACTATCAGAAGAGAGAGAAAAAAAACTTATCTGTAAATATGGTTTTAATTAATTGTACTATATTAAATACAATAGAAGATAAGGATGTTCATTTTAAATGCCATCATGAGCATATATAGCAAAAAGATCTAAGTAGGTCATTTCTTGGATATTCCCTGCTGTCCCTTATTAGTTCCCTGATTCAGATTCAGATTCAAATGGTAAGAACAGATTCAATAGGGTGATAACTCTTATCTTCCCTGGGGCAAAATCCATTTAACCTAGCCTGACTACCTAACCAGGTGTGAATCCTCACTGAGGTGCAAATTCATTTCTGTACAGTAGAATGGCTACCGTTCACTCCTGAGTAGGCAGCAACTGATCAAGAGTGAAATATTTGAATTCAGTTTTTAGAATGCATATTTTAAACAATTATAAATTTCAAAAACAAACAAACAATAAACATTGCTAGGATAACCTGTAGGTTATGTTTCCTATGAAACATAATGTGTTTTATTATGACTTAATCTAGGAGGAAGTGTGTCCCATGCAACACGGAGATATTTAAAGACTGCATTCTATCAGCTTCAGGCTCCTCAATTACAATTAAATCCTCTAAAACATATGTATCAGCTAAAGCAGCTTCACTCCTCCATTTGAGTTTGCCCTTTAAATTGTTTCCTTCCTAGGGATTACTTTCACATAAAGTAATTGCAAAGAAGTATTTCATTATTGAACAATATATACGTTTTGACACTTCAAATGGTTTTTACTGGCTTCTGTGGGGCCCACTGCCATAAAATCTGTCTTGTTTAGAGTGATAAGCATCTGTGAACTTTATGTCATTGTTTGCTATACTACTTTATTGCACATAATTGTCAACATATATGACAAAGTAGCTTTGGAAGTACAGAGGTTCATCATGTTTCACTGTGCAGAACAGAGTATGATAGCTGTAATATAGATACTATATATTTAAAGGTCACTAGTATCCTTTAAAATGGATTCATCAAATGACAAATCATAAATAAATTATCAAATATGATAGAATTCATAACAGTTTTTGTTTAACAGCCATGACAACTGAAAATGAAAGGATTAAAACCGTTTAAATGACTCATGCTCTCAATGACTGTGTATTCTAAAATATTTCCCATGGTTAAGTAAAAGGTATTTCCCTACCAAAATAAATTCCAAAATTTCATCTTAGCTCATTAATGAATTGGCTTTAGAATTCAGTATCTATTAAAAGGTTAGCTTACAAAGAAGTCTAAAAGTTGGAAAATATTATTCCTTTTAAGTGAAGGCAATAACAAGTGTTGCCAACACTTACACAGTCATGAGTTTTTATCTTCTCATTCAACATGCAGTTAGTTTCCTTCAATAATTAAACCAAATCTCATCAGCAACATCATGCAATTGGTAACATAATGATAATTAATCCTTATAAAATTATGTGTATTAGAAAATGTATTACAAAGCTGTGTAAGAAATAATTTCAAGGGTGAATAGACTGTATTTGGAAAATAAAGCAGTTAAAAGCTAAAAGCTTGATCTGCTATCGCTGCATATTAAAAAGATAAAACATTTTTTAAAAAACAGCAGAAAGAATAGAATCAAGGACAAATACCAACATACAAGTTTTAATAGGTTTATTCTGACTTAGATGATCACAGATGTCCATTTTTGGTACTCAAGTCAGTGCTAAAGTATGAAAATCTTTGCCGTAAAAGCAGAGGCTATATTTAACTACTTGGAGCTATACTTGATAAAAATATTAATAGTAACCCTATAACAAAATATATTAGCATAGGTATGAGATATTATGGCCAGTCTTCTAAGTAATAATAATAATTATATTTAATTTTCAAATATTTTCTGCATTTTGTGGGTAAAGAAGCCAAGGCTCAAATAGTTTAAACAAATATCCCAAGATAATAAGTTAATAAATATGAGAACCAGGTTTGACCAAAGTTATCATAACAACTAAGCTGGACTCTTAACAATTATACTGTGGTTCTTTTTGTGAGAGCACAGAGATCCAAAGCCCAGCCAACCCTCGAGTGTCACCTCTTTACTTCCAGATATCTCTGCTCATGAAATTTGAAGGAATGTGGAAGTAACCAAGGTGTCCTTCAGTAGATGACTGGATAAATAACTTGTGGGTACATCCAGACAATGGAATATTATCAATGCTAAAAAGAAAAGAGCTATCAAGTCATGAAAAGATGTGAAGGAAATTTAAATGCATAATGCTAAGTGAAAGAAGCCAATCTGTAAAGGTTAAATATTGAATGATTCCAACTAAATTGCCCTCTAGAAAAGGAAGAACTATGGACACGATAAAAATCAGTTGCCAGGTGTTAGGATAAGGGGCAGAAATAAATAAGCAAAGAACAGAGGATTTTTAAGGCAGCGAAAATATGCTGTATGGTACCATAATGACGGATAACTGCCTTTATACAAATGTCAAAACCCATAGAACATACAAGACCAAGAGTGATTTCTAGTGTAAGGTTTGGACTTTGGGTGATTATGACATGTCAATGTAGGTTTATATGTTGCAACAAATGTACTTTCTGGGGGTGTGTGGAGGGATGGTGATATGGGGAATCTATGAATGTGTGGAGATAGGGGATAGATGGGAAATTTCTATAATTCCTCTCAATTTTGCTGTGAAACAAAAATTGCTCCAGAAAGAATAGTCTTTAAAAAAGGATGATTTGGAAATGAGTATCACTTCTTGATCCCTCTTTCATTTGTCATGTATAGTCTATAACTCATATTACCAAATTTTAAATTAAATGAACTGTGGAAAGAGATTCATCAATTTCAGTCAATTTAAGAATCACTTGGACTGCCTGTTAAAAAATGCAGATTCCTGCAGAAGAATATGATTAACTAGTTTTAGAGTTGGGGGTCATGAATTGCATGTTTAAATGATAAAACGCAATTGTGAGGCTGATGATCTATACAGAGATGACATCATAAAAAACATGGCCATCATAATTAAAAAATAATAGAGATTTTCTATTTTTCCAGCTGAATTTCACATTGTTTAACTTAGAACTTTGCCTTTGGCAAAATATAAAGATAAAATTAACATTCTTCAAGTAAGAAGAATACCTTAAAAATGAGTTAGTATATTTTAAACATTCATTTTTCTATTAATTTTCTTTACAAAGAAAGAAGTTTTCTGTTAATTCTTTCAAATTTCTTGTGTAATAATAGAATTTTTTCTGTTAATCGTAACACAAAAGGATTGCAGTTAAAAATATGTTGACACACAATAAACTTAAGAGCAGATTTGTATATCAAAATCTTGGGATGATTGCTAAGTGATTCCTCAGTTTGTAAATAGCTGTTCTTCAAAATTTAAAGAATATAAAGATAATACACTTTGCTGGTTTGAGGAAAACATTTTCTTATCTTTAGAAGGTTTTTCATGTACCATTATTTATACCTCTGAAGTGAAGTTTCAAAGTTGTCAAAGATACCATCCCAAGTGACCAAAAAAAATTATGCATTTATATATACATATATATATATATATATTTCAGATAAAATAACTGTTTGATTATTAAAGACTTTATATTTAAAATATTATTTTAATTAGTATGTAATTATATCTAAGTCAATATACTAAAATTTAATTATTTTACTCCTATAACTCCCATTTCTTACATCTATTCTGGCTGCCTTATTTTTTCTTTTTTAGCAATGAATGGGAACAATGTAGACAAACAAAATGAAGAAGTAGATGGAGTAATTATCTGACAGTTAATACTCACACCTATTAACTGCTTAAAGTGCCACATTATACATCAACTACAACAATTTGCTTCATTGCAGATGATCATTACTAGAAGGGGAAAGGATAAATCAGTCCCTTTTGGTCCCTGTTAGCAAAGCTGTACACTTTATATGCACCTATGGTTATACATTTCAGTAATTAGAAATGAATTGCTCCTATAAAAATTTTTAACATAATGAAGGATCATTAGTGGAGATTTGTTTACCCATTGTTTATTTACTGGTATCTGGCTGAGGAGAGGGTTGGCATGATGGTGCTGGCAATGAATAAGGAGCACTAGATCCAGAAAATGTGGCATTAAAAGACATTGGGATTTGAAAAATAATTGAACACCAAGAAAGATATCATTATATTAGTCAACAATATATGTTATATGTATGCTACTTAAATTACTATGATAAAATGTTTTGTGATATAAATAAAGTCATCATTTACACTTTAAAATGTATATTTAAAAAACATTTATTCTTTGAAAAATATATTTCAAGTTTCTAAATATGATAATCTTTTTAAAACAATGCCTTGGTCGTGGGAAGCTGGTTGCAATTACTATATCTCTGACTACATTTTAATGTCAGAAGTGTATACCTTTAACCTGATTTGTTTATGTTTTATCTAAGTCAGAATTTTGCCTTCAATACAGAACTCCTTAGTTTATATATAATATAAATTTCATATAAAGTATTTCATAATTTATATTATATATAAATTATATAGAAATACTTCTATTCCCCGTTATTTAACAAGATAGAGAATAAAATTACTAAACTCTGGCAGTGTATTTACAGGAAAGAATTAATGTAATTCATATTTTTTCCCCATCCTCCCTTCTCCTTTATGTCCCTATATAGGGCCAGCAGTTGAGCTACACAAAGGAGATGTTTGAGTGGTAAAGAACACAGATGCCAAGGTCTGGAATACAATTTTTAGCGTTAACATCTGTGTCTGTGCAAAGCTCTTAGCTGTTTTCTTAGTTTGGTGCTTGGATGAGTCTGTTATGTCTGATGACTTCACGGCTAAATGTGCTTATATATGTATAGTAGGCTCTAATGACCTGCTGAGGAAGTCAGCTATTGATAACCTTGTCAAAAAGTCTTGATCCTAAGAATGCATCATCTTTGTTCTCCTGATGTTCTGTGTCCACAGGAATCCATCCTCATTTAATGAAAGCAACTTAAATAAAAATCCTCTATAATTTTCATGTAGAAGTAAAAAAAAAGGCTTTAAAGCACTATTCATTTAAATAATCTCAAATTAATTCTCTGTGTCTTTGGATGATCCTTTCACATTGCTTCAAAAATAATTGCTAAAAAAAAAACATTTTTTCACGTCTAGTAAATTAATTAATGTGTAATCCCTTAATTGAGTAATCAAATGCCAGGCAACAATATTCAGAAATAACTTGTGTTTGCTATTAATAGTAAATAATATATCACTTTTGGAGATACAGAAAGAATGTTCCAAAATTTGCAACAAATCCCAAACATTTACTCAATCCACTTAATCAGATCAAGTGATTCTCAGTACAATAAAAAAAATGTTTATATGCATTTACAAAAATAGAGAACTTCCCTTTGTATTTTAACTATAATGTCTCAATTGAGTAATTATTTTTAGGAAAAAATAAATTAATAAATATTTATTTAAAGTTAGGTGCTTTCAAAGTTATGTGCAGTGTAAAAATATTTATCAAAAGGTCTCAACACTGAGCAAGACAAAAAATTGAGGGTCAATATTACTAGTAACAGTTTAAGAAAAATAGTTTAGTTTTAAATATTTAACTGTTACCTGGTATTTAGAATTAAAAAAAAAAACTCACCTAATATTTTTGTTCAGGCCCATATTTTATTTTGTGCTGTAGATTCCTCTTGTATTTTCTAGTGTCTTTATTTAAAGTCCTTAAAGTATAGTAAACTGAGTTTTACTGGTTTTATCAGATTTTTGGAATAATGATCATAAAACTAAAATGATACAAAATGTAACACACACACACACACACACACACACACACACACACACACACACACACACACACACACACAGGCTTATCTGGAACAATTCCCCAATAAAGTTACCCCTCTGATTCTGATTTTGTCATACCCTACAAGTGTAAGAGGCTTGGAAAGTACTTTTATATACTTTGAGGATTGCTTGGTTCTATTGAACCAATTGTGTAATCGGTTCTAGGGAACCAATTCTCTATCTTAATTTCATTTAAAGCACTTTAAAAAAGTTATTTGAAATTTTTTCAAGACTAAATTTAAAAAAAAGAACACAAGTACTAGGTGTATTTTGTACACCTTAATCTGGTCTCCAAAGACTCATCACACTTTAGCTTTAGTGCTATTCAAGTGGATTTTTGTGTGCTTAGGTTGTTTGAAAATATTGCCTTCCAAAGTGTGGAAGAATCATTTGGATGACATTGTAAGCACCCAATGCCAAGCTGGGAAATTTTCTTCCAAAGACAGCATCTGGTTCTTTGGCAAATCCATTGATGGTTTTTCTGCACTTCCAGGTCTGTTATATGTCTGGCTGCTTTTGAGAACTGTTTTCCAGTTTACTTAAAGGAAGGACTATATAAATCACTGAAACATTCTGCATGTTGATTTTAGTATTAGCTTAGAAATTAAAGCTCCATGTATGAGATAAGCATAATATTGATGTCTGTATGCAGATATGTTCCCAGGAACATCTGTTTCTGCAAATGCCTGGGACTGCTAAATGTGTGAGATGAATAAGCATATTTTGTGTTCAATAAAAAAAAATTGAAAGTCATTGTTATTGTTTGAAAATTTATTCTTCACACATTCAGAAGTTAATTAATTGAGAAGTACCAAACAGAAGGGAGTTATTCAGAATCTGCTATTTCTTCTGGTAAGTCTATTGATAAAGTGAGCAGGAAAAATATTCTGTAATGTGAGGTGATACTAACATTTTAACATATTTACGTATTTTCCAAAAATACCATATATGAATAACGATTCCTCAGAATACAGAATTCATATCAATAGAGAGGGTATAAGGCAGGGTTGTTTTCTCTCTAGGTAATTGTAAGTATTGTAATTTAATAATTTCTGACATGATAAATAAGAGCATTGCAAAATGAAGTTAATTTATTAGTATGTATTTCCCTTGTTTTTGGTGGCTAACTCTTGTTAAGTAAAAAAAAGAAATAAAAACTCCTCAGGTTCCCTTATTAACTCATTTTACCTGAGTTTGTTCAGTCTTATATTTACCAGAAACTATTCTAAATTGTCAGGGTAGAAACTCAAATAACATGATGACCCCAAGTTAATATAATTGGTACTTTACAAAGCTGATAAGGAGCTTAGAAAAGAAAAAATAAGTTCCTGAGAGGACAAGTACAAATAGAACTTGAAACATAATATAGTAAGCAAAAAGATATGGGTTGACTGTTACAGGATTACAGATGATCAGCTTATTCTTCCTGGATAAATCAGGGAAAGTTTTAATGAAGAAGTGCTGTTTGACCTGAGTCTGAATAATGAATCAGAGGTTTTCAAGAAAAAAACAATATTGATACAACATTTCAGAAAGTTGGAAAATCAAGTGACAAAGAAAATGAGCCCTGAAAGTTTGTGATATTCTAGAGAAACTCACTGTGTGTATATACACATAGAGGATATTATGAGAATTAAATTAATAGATATGTGTAAGAGCACTTTTAACATAGCACATGTCTAATAACACTATATTTTATTGTTACTATTATCTAAAAGCTATGTCAGAGTTTCTAATTCTATCATATGACAAATTTTGGATTAAGTTTCTTCTGTTTCCTTATATGATCCGCTGTCATGGTCCGATCTGCCAACCTGGAATTCCTCATCATGAATTTTGTCTTGGTTCATACCAAAGTTTACTTTGTAATGTATAGGGACTAATAGCCCTCACATTTTTGATCCATCCCACAGGCTTCTTCCAACCTAGTCATAATTCCCACATTGGCCATTTCAACGCTTTGACGGTTAACAATTAGGAAATAATACTTCCAAAATGTAATGGTTATTTATAAATTAAACAAATATTTTTAAAACAAAAGAATAAAATGAACATCTAATGGAGGGCAATCTTAATAGCAGCAATGACGAAAGAAAAAGGAACTTTAAATGTATTGTATTTTTTTAAGGATATTATAAAACTATACACAGAAAAAGACAGATGTCTTAAATACAGCATTTCAATAATGGTCTTGAATGAAACATAAAAATCAATATACAAAGATATGAAGGAGTGCATAAAATAAATGTAAACTTGAACTATATCCAACCAGTTTTTCCATGAGTATATAACTTGACAAAATGATTTAGTAGGTCATCTGGAAACATTCACAATGAAGGCTTTGTAGAATGAGATATTTCATAATATAACATATAAAATTTTTTTTAAAAAGTCCACATATGTATTTGGGAGAATTGTTGCTTTACTGTCTCCAGTTTTTTGCTCCTCCAGGTACCCCAGTCCTTACCATGTAAACTTGAAAGGACTGCAACTCCTTTTTTTTTTCCTTCTTTCTTTTTCTTTCCTTTTTTTTTTTTTATTGAGTTATAGTCAGTTTACAATGTTGTGACAATTTCCAGAATAGCGCACAATTTTTCAATTATACATGAACATAAAAATATTCATTATTGCATTTTTTTCACTGTGAGCTTACCACAGGATCTTGTGTATATTTCCCTGTGCTATACAGTATAATCTTGTTTATCTATTCTATATATGCCTGTGAGTATCTACAAACTTCAATCCCCCAGTCTGTCCCTTCCCACCCCCCACCCCCTGGCAACCAAAAGTGTGTACTCTGTCTCTATGAGTCTGTTTATGTTTTGCATTTATGTTCTTTTTTTTTTTTTTTTTAGATTCCACATATGAGCGATCTCATATGGTATTTTCTTTCCCTTTCTGGCCTACTTCACTTAGAATGACATTCTCCAGGGACATATATGTTGTTGCAAATGGTGTTATATTGTCATCTTTTTATGGCTGAGTAGTATTCCATCGTATAAATATACAATATCTTCTTTATCAAGTCATCTGTTGATGGACATTTAGGATGTTTCCATGTCTTGGCTATTGTAAATAGTGCTGCTATGAACATAGGGGTACAGGTGTCTTTTTGAAGTAGGATATATATATCCTACTGGATATATGCCAGCAGTGGGATTCCTGGGTCCTATGGTAAGTCTATTCCTAGTCTTTTGAGGAATCTCCATACTATTTTCCACAGTGGCTGCACCAAACTGCATTCCCAGCAGCAGTATAGGAGGGTTCCCTTTTCTCCACAGCCTCTCCAGCATTTGTCATTTGTGGACATTTGAATGATGGCCATTCTGACTGGCATGAGATGACACTTCATTGCAGTTTTGAGTCTGATTTCTCTGTTAATTAGTGCTATTGAGCATTTTTTCATGTGCTATTTGATCATTTGTATGTCTTCCTTGGATAATTGCTTGTTTAGGTCTTCTGCCCATGTTTGGATTGGGTTGTTTGTTTTTTTTCTTATTAGGATGTATGAGCTGCTTATATATTCTGGAGATCAAGCCTTTGTCAGTTTCATCATTTGCAAAAATTTTCTCCCATTCTGTTGGTTGTCATTGTGTTTTGCTTACGGTTTCCTTTACTGTGCAGAAGCTTGTAAGTTTCATTAGGTCCCATTAGTTTTTTCTTGCTTTTATTTCTATTGTTTGGGTAGACTGCCCTAGGAGAACATTTTTAAGATGTATGAATCAGTTAATATTTTGCCTATATTTTCTTCTAGGAGGTTTATTGTATCTTGTCTATGTTTAAGTCTTTGATCCATTTTGAGTTTATTTTTGTGTATGGTGTAAGGGAGTGTTCTAGCTTCATTGACTTACATGCTGCTGTCCTGCTGTCCAGTTTTCCCAACACCCTTTGCTGAAGAGACTGTCATTACTCCATTTTATATTCTTGCCTCCTTTGTCAAAGACTAGTTGACCCAAAGTTTGTGGGTTCATTTCTGGGCTCTCCATTCTGTTCCATTGGTCCAAATGTCTGTTTTTGTATCAATACTATGCTGTTTTGATTATTGTAGCTCTATAGTATTGTCTGAAGTCTGGGAGAGTTATTCTTCCAGGCTTTATCTTTTTCTTCATTAATGCTTTGGCAATTCTAGGCCTTCTGTGATTCCATATAATTTTATTATGATTTGTTCTAGTTCTGTGAACTATGTCCTCGGTAATTTGATAGGGATTGCATTAAATCTGTAGATTGTCCTGGGCAGTATGACCATATTAACAATATTGATTCTTCCAATTCAGAAACATGGGATATCTTTCCATTTTTTAAAGTCTTCTTTAATTTCCTTCATCAATGGTTTATAGTTCTTCATGTATAAGACTTTCATCTCCTTGGTTAGATTTATTCCTAGGTATTTTATTATTTTGGGTGATGCTTTAAAGGTAATTGTTTCTTTACTTTCTTTTTCTGTTGATTCATCATTAGTGTAAAGAAATGCAACTGATTTTTGTACATTAATCTTGTAACCTGGTGCCTTGCTGAATTCTTCGATTAGTTCTAGTAGTTTTTGTGTGGACCTTTTAGGGTTTTCTATGTATGATATCATGTTATCTGCATATAGTGACAATTTTACCTCTTCTTTTCCAATTTAAATCCCTTTTACTTCTCTCTCTTGCCTGGTTGCTGGGTTTAGGACTTCCAAGTCTATGTTGAATAGGAGTGGTGATAGTCAGCATCCTTGTCTTGTCCCAGATTTTAGAGAGAACTTTTTTGGTTTTTCACCCTTGAGTATTATGCTGGCTGTAGGTTTTTCACATATAGTTTTTATTATATTGAGATATTTTCCCTCTATGCCCACTTTGGTGTGAATTTTTATAATAAATGTATGTCGTATTTTATCAAATGCTTTTTCTGTATTTATTGAGATGATCAAGTGGTTTTTGTCCTTCCTCTTGATGTGATGTATTACATTGATTGATATTCATATGTTGAAACAGCCTTGTGTTCCTGGGATGAATCCCACTTGATCATGATGTATAAACTTTTATCTGTGCTGTTGGATTCTATGTGCTAATATTTTGGTAAGGATTTTTGCATCTATGTTCATCAGTGATATAGGTCTGTAATTCTCTTTTTATCGTAGTATCTTTACCTGGTTTTGGTATCAGGGTGATGGTGGCTTCATGGAATGAGTTTGGGAGTATTCCCTCCTTTTCAATCTCTGGAAGAGTTTGAGAAGGGCTGGTATGAGTTCTTTTTTATATGTTTGGTAGAATTCCCTGGTGAGGCCGTCCAGTCCTGGACTTTTATTTTTAGGGAGGTTTTTATATTGCTAATTTGATTTAGTCAGTTTCTTCTTGATTCAGTCTTGATAGACTGTATGTTTCCAGAAACTTGTCCAACTACTCTAAGTTATCCATTTTGCTTCCATATAGTATTGCATATTATTCCCCTGTGATATTCTGTATTTCTGTGTTATTTGTTGTAACTTCTCCATTTTCCTTTCTTATCTTGCTGATTTGTGCTCTCTCTTTTTTCTTCTTGGCCAGGCGTTTGTCAATTTTATTCACTCTTTAAAAAACCAGCTTTTGGTTTGGTTGATTTTTTTCTATTGTTTTTTTCTAATCTCTATTTTATTTATTTCCTCCCTTAACTTTATTATTTTCTTCCTTCTACTGACTTTTGTGGTATTTTGCTCTTCTTTTTCTAATTCTTTTAGCTGGTGGGTTAGATTGTTTGTTTGAGATTGCTCTTTTTTGAGGAAGGCTTGTATTGCTGTAAATTTCCCACTTAACAAAGCCTTTGCTGTGTCCCACAAATTTTGTGTGTTCATGTTTTTACTTTCATTTATCTCAAGATATTTTTTAATTTCAACTGTGATTTCATCATTCACACATTGTTTTTTTGTTTAGTAGCATGTTGTTTAATCTCCCTGCTGTCCCTAATTTCTCCATTGTTTTTCTGTAGTTGATTTTTAGTTTCATGGCATTGTGGTCAGTAAAGATGCTTGAGATTATTTCTGCATTCTTAAAATTGTTGAGGCTTCTTTTGTGCCCAAGTGCATGATCAATCCTAGAAAATATTCCATCTGCATTTGAAAATAATATATATTTTATTTTTGGGGGTGTAGTACTCTGAAAATATCCACCAAGTCTGATTTTTCTATTGTATCATTGAATTTCTCTGTTGACTTATTTATTTTATGTCTGGAAGATCTGTCTGGTGATGTTAATGTAGAGTTAAAATCTTTGACAATGATTGTATTCCCATCCATTTCCCCCTGTATCTCTGTTAGTAATTTCTTTATGTACTTTGGTGCTCCTATATTGGGTGCATATATATTAACGTGTGTAATATCCTCATCTTGTATTATTCTTTTAATCATTATAGACTGTCCTTCTTTATCTTTCTTTATGGCCTTTGTTTTAAAGTCTATTTGTCTGAAATCAATATTGCTACACCTGCTTTCTTGGTTTTTCCATTTGCATGGAATATCCTTTTCCACCCTCTCACTTTCAATCTATATTTGTCCTTCTCCCTAAAGTGGGTCTCTTGTATACAGCATATTGAAGGCTCTTGCTCTGTTGACTGGTCTGCCACTCTATGTCTTTTGATTGGAGCATTTAGTCCATTGACATTTATAGTAATTAATGATAGGTATGTGTTTATTGCCATTTGGAACTTATTTTTGCAGTTGATTTGGTATTTCCTCTGTTTCTTTCTTCTTCCTTTTGTGGTTTGGTAATTTTTCTTTGTATTATCTTGGACTTCAATTAGTTTTTATGACTCTCTTGCAACTTCTTGGCTTATCATTTGCCTTTTTTGTAAGTCTATTAACTCATTACTTTAGCTCAAACCTATCCTACTGAGAACAAAATATTTTAAAAATGAAAAAAACTCTACATTTTCTTGCTTCCCTCTCCCACCCTTTATGATTTAGATGTCTACTTTTATAATTTCATGTTTATTCTATTTTAATTCATGGTAGTTATCACCTTTCCAATTATGAATTCTCATTCCTGTAGCACCTGCTTCTTTTCTAAAGTAGACCTTTCAATATTTCTTTTAGCATGGGTTTAGTGTTGATAAACTCTTCTAGTTTTTGCTTGTCTGTGAAGTTCTTTATCTCTCCATCTATTCTAAAGGATGGCCTTGTGGGTTACAGTGTCCTACACTGCATCTTTTTTTCATTCAGGACTTTAAATAAATCTTGCCACTCTCTTCTGTCCTGTAGTGTTTCTGTAGAGAAATCAACTGAAAGCCTTATCAGGGATCCCTTGTAACTCACTCTTTGTTCTTCTTTTCCAGTCTTTAGGATCATTTCTTTATCCTTAACCCTGGCTGTCTTGATTATAACATGTCTTGCTGTGGGTCCTGTTTGGGACCCTCTGAACTTCCTGTACTTGGATATCTGATTCCTTCTTTAGGTTTGAAAAAGGTTTCAATCATGATTTCTTCAAATACCTTTTCAATCCCCTTTGATCTTTCTTCCCCTTCTGAAACCCTTATTATGCATAGATAGACATGCTTTATATTATCTCATAGGTCCCTTACATTGTTTGCATTTTTTTCTCAGCTGTTCTGATTGGGTGCTTTCTGTTTGTCCTGTCTTCTAGGTCACTTATTCATTCCTCTGCATTATCTAGTCTACTTTGTACAGCTTTTGATAAGCTCTCATCTCAGCAAATGTTTTTTCCAATTTTAATTGGCTCTTCTTTATAGCTTCAATTTCATTCTTGACATATTTTATATCTCTAAACACTATCTCTTTTAGTTCCTTCAGTACTTTGATCACTCCTTTTTTGAAATCTTGATCTTGTAGGCTATCTATGTCTATTTCATTGATCATTCTTTCAGGGGGTCTCTCTTGTTCTTTTAATTGGGAGTCATCCCTCTGCTTCTTATTCTTGCTCTTATCTCTCTGGCACTGTGGCTTATGGAGTATCAGATATCTATTGTGGTCCTTAAGGAGTTTATTTATTTAGCTTTCTAAAGCAGATGCAATAATAATTTTTTTTAAAAGATAATTTTAAAAGAATAAAAAAAAGCTTTGAAACAGCATATAGTCAATAACAGAAGAACAAGTTGAAGGAAAATAACAACTGAGTTGAGAAAAACTTTAGAAAAGTAGAAAAATATTTGAAACTTGAGTATAATCAATAGCAGGAGATCAAAATCAAGAGAAATAAAAATGAAATTGAGTTGAATTTTAAAGGGATTAAAACTGGAGACATATAAAATTGTTTACAAATTAAAAATTAAAAATGTAATAGAAAATAGAATAGAGAAATAAAGAAAAACATAATAAAAAGTGGATGTGTTCTCGTGGAGACTGTGTTCTCTTAATGATTTTATCGAGAGGTCTTTCTGTCCTTGCCCTGCTGCACAAACTCAGCTTACTGCTTCCAGAGGCTCTCCATTGGCAACCCTGGTCTGTGCTTCTCCCAGTGCTGGTTGGCAAGCAGATCATGCCCCTTCCCAACATGCTGGTCAGGTGCTGTGCTCTTACACTGTGGGTGGGTGGGTCACATCCTCTACCAGCATGGAGGTCAGGTGCTGTGCTCCTTCAGGGTAGGCATGTGGCCAATAGCCCTTTCCCAGTGCCTGTCCCTCCCCTGCTCTGTGCAGCTGCCCACTCTGCCTCAGGTCCATGCTCTGTAGGCAGGTTCCGGGAAGATGGTGGAACAGCCCCAGCCCTCCTCCGTGCTGGAATGCAGCTCCTTGTTTATCTTTGAAGTGTGAGTTCTCAAAGGTACCAGGGCAGAAATATCCTATCTGCCTCTGGCTGTAAACAAGTCTCCTTCTCGCCTTTGTGGCTGATAAGCCCTTAGGTATGGAATCAGGTTTTAAACCCGCCCCCCACCTAGGTGGTAAGT
This sequence comes from Vicugna pacos, assembly GCF_048564905.1. Taxonomy (NCBI): domain Eukaryota; kingdom Metazoa; phylum Chordata; class Mammalia; order Artiodactyla; family Camelidae; genus Vicugna; species Vicugna pacos. Next base: position 38,275,464 of record NC_133000.1, read on the forward strand.
ACAGGAGGATATCGTGGCTGTGGCTGAGACCTGCCTTTCTGGTTTGGAGAGTTTTTGAGATGGTGTGTATGACACCCTTCCCCCGCTCCAGGATACACCAGCCAGGTTGCCTTTTTTTTTCATATTTTATGGAGGGCTCAGGTTGTTTTGCCCTGTGTTCCCACTCATCCATGGTGTGCAGCATCCTGCAGTACCCTTGGGTTGCCTCTGTGCAGCCTACCCCAGTCCTCTGACAGGCTTGGGCAGCCTTTCCCATCCCCCACTGCCACTTTGTCTCTAGGGCTGTGGGTTCTGGAGACCCTTTGTGCCCATTGAACTTAGTTCTGTTGATCAAAGGCTGTTCCATACAGATCTGAGCCTCAGAGGTTCCCCCCTCCATCCCTCTGACCTCTCCATTGGAGAGGAGGAGACCCAGCAAATGAGTGCTGTTCCTCCTTTGCTGCTCCCTCCCCATGGGATCAGTCCTGCACTGTTTTGCTTTTTCTTCCTGCTTTTCTCCTTTTATCCTACCAGATTCATGGCATGTTTGTCTTTTGAAGAGGTCAATGTTCCGTCAAAGTTCAGCAGGTGCTCTGGTTGGCTGAGTGTGTCCATGGATGTGAGTTTTGGTGTATTTGTGGGAGAAGGTGAGCTACGAACATCCTTCAACTCTGCCATCTTGACCAATCTCTCAGGACTGCCACTCTTGACCTGAGCCCTGCCACAAATTCGTTTGGCCAATCTGTTCTTCAAAGCTATTACAGAGTAATGTCTTGCAAAAGCCTTTTCATGTCTGTGTTGAATTTTTATGCATCTGAAATCATGAAGGGCCGTTCCTGGGCTAGGCTGTTGGAGGGTGAGAGAAATGTAGAGACAAACTAGTAGCCAAGGTCTTTCTAGGTGAAGCCAGACTAAACCAGTCAATACTCAACCTCACTAACCATATAAATCAGCCCAGCTGTCATGATAAAAATCTACCCAATGAAGATCTGCCATAAGTGTTGACCAGCATACTTATAAGCTGAGCATGTATTTATAATGATCCATTATTGTTTGCCAAATGCAGCATGACTATGATGCAGATATTTTTACCAGAAATTGGATACTCTGGCAGCAAAACACAAAATATGTTGATCTGGCAGTTGGGGAAGGAAAGGGCAGCAGATGAAGAGGAAGTTATTGTACAAAGATGGAAAATGTTATGGAAAATATTATAAAAGCCTGGAGAAAAATCAAGGAAACTGATAGGAAAATGATAGGAAATTATTGACGTATGTTACACATTGGCAAAACTTTTGGTAAGACTGATAGGAGGTAAAATGGACATGAGCAAAGGGATTTCCAGAAAGATTATACCATGTTCATTCACATCTGTTTCCTGGGAACACTGTCTCATGTCACTAATTAAATCTGCAATGGTAAATTTACCCACTGTGATGTTATAAAGTATTAGAGTTGATGTGAAAATGGTTATTTTCAGTAGATGATTGTGCATGTCATTGTTAAAAACTAGATTGCAAAACGCTTGTCATTTATTATCCCACTTTGTTGGGCAGGTACTACTAGACAGAGGAAGAGAATTTAAGAGGAATCATCTTACTAGGCATGCACTGCCAAGAGCTGACTCTATCCTTTCCAGGCCCATCAGGTACTCATATTATATCTTCCTCTTAAGAATATTCTCATGGATTCTTTAAAGATATAGGAACATCAATGTTTTTGATGGATTTAAAAGACTGGAAGAACTGGACACCTCACAAAAGAACTGAGAAAAACTGATGAAATGTATTTATCATTGTAAAATATCAATATATTGTTTAATTTAATGGTATCCACAGGTTTAATTGAAGTAATTAGTGTTCTGTACTTTAAACAACTGAGCTTGAATTGCAGATCTGCTCGTATAGACTTGATGTAATCTGAGCATATTGAACATTCAAACTCTTTTTTTACAGATGAAGTGGGCATAATAATGTCTATTACTTTATGAAGCTGCAAGGATTAACTGAAAATTGTGTAAACTTTTTGGCATGTGTTATTATTTCTATCGATGTGGGCATGAATGTATAGGCTGAAAAGATAGGTGAATCATAGATATATAAACATAGTTCCCTAGAGAGAAAGATAATGTAAAATCATTGTACCAATATTTAGCTTACCTTGTTTTTCAGATCAATATCTATGAATAAGAACTATTTCAAATAACAAAAATCTATCATTTTATCTTTGTGGGTCAAGGTGTGTAATCATGTCCTTCTTGTCCCAACACTAATTTTGTGTTAGAGTCTTTCTATAGTCAGAAAGTCTTCAAAATTCAGAAGATGGAATATTAGGATGAAATAAAGAAAATTCAAGTACACTAATCCTAGATCATTAAGCATTTTCTAAATTATTTGAAATAATATGGTCTGTCTTGATTGTGAGATCAATGTATAAATATTTATAAAGGCAATTATAAGTATTTTTTCTTTTATTAGTTTTATTAGGTAAAATTATTACAGTTTGCATATACACATAATATTGCATGCAAATACATATATATATATAGTATACTGCACTTTTTTTCTTTACATATATGAACTAATTGTTTCTGAGAATGGAGTAGATCTTTAGCTCTTTAAGCTTAAAGTTATCAAAAAATAAATAAATAAATAAATAAAGCCAATTACAAAATAGAATCAACAGAATACAGTAATTCAATCAGAAAAGACAGTGAAATGTGTCATATTTATTTGAAATCATAATTTTATCTGAAAAGTGCTTTAAAGTATCTAGTACTTCTATATAAGCTCATTCATAGCTGCAGGTTTCACATCTGCAGATACTCAGTACTGACTATAATCACTCTTGTAGTTGTCCTCATATAATGCCAGGCTTAGGCAATTTGATTTGAAAAACACCTGTAGTTTGGGAAGAATTCTTTTGTATGCATTATATTCTGTGAAAATCTTTAGTCCTGAAAGATCCACCTCACATTTGAAACACATAAACAGATTAACAATGCATAAGAGTTTTAAATTAAAAATATAAGTATTTAGTCCTCTACTCCTCAATGTGTGTTTATTTATTTATTTTTAGTATGTCTCCTAATTGTTCAAAAAAGAATAATGATTTTTAATCTTTATTCATTCACTGATTTAGAAAATATAAAGTCATAGGCTTGGAAAAATATTTTGAAAGTCAAATAGTTTGTCATTGGTTTTCCTGGTTATTTTCTTGGTGTGCATTCATAAATGATTATACACTCTAAAGGGAAGAGGTAATGATAAAGTAGCTCTTTAAAACAATGCTCAAAATACATGTGACAGAATTGTAGAATGTGTTGGGAAAACTGGACATCAGCATGAAAAACAATGAAGCTAGAATAATCCCTTACACCACATACAAAAATCAACTCAAAATGGATCAAAGACTTAAACATAAGACAAGATACAATAAACCCCCTAGAGGAAAACATAAGCAAAACATTATCTGACATACATTTCAAAAATTTTCTCCTAGAAGAAACAAAAGCAAGAATAAACAAATGGGACCTAATGAAACTTACAAGCTTCTGCTTAGCAAAGGAAACCAGAAGTAAAACAAGAAGATAACCTACGGAATGGGAGAAAATTTTTGCAAGTGAAACTGACAACGGCTTGATATCCAGAATATATAAGCAGCTCATGAGACTCAATAAGAAAAATATAAACAATCCAATCCAAAAATGGGCAGAAGACCTAAACAAGCAATTCTCCAAGGAAGACATACAAATGATAAAAAGGAACATGAAAAAATGCTCAATATCACTAATTACCAGAGAAATGCAAATAAAAACTACAATGAGGTATCACCTCACACCAGTCAGAATGACCATCATTCAATAATCCACAAATGACAAATGCTGGAGAAAGGGGAACCCTCCTACCCTGCTGGTGGGAATGCTGTTTGGTGCAGCCACTATGGAAAACAATGTGGAGATTCCTCAAAAGACTAGGAATAGACTTACCATAGGACCCAGGAATCCCACTCCTGGGCTTGTATCCAGAAGGAAATCTACTTCAGGATGACACCTGCACCCCAATGTTCAGAGCAACACTATTTACAATAGCCAAAACATGGAAACAGCCTAAATGTCCATCAACATGTGACTAAATAAAGAAGATGTGTTATATTTATGCAATGTAATACTACTCAGCCATAAAAACTGACAACATAACACCATTTTGCAGCAACATGGATGCTCCTGGAGAATGTCATTCTAAGTGAAGTAAGCCAGAAAGAGAAAGAAAAATACCATATGAGATCACTCATATGTGAAATCTAAAAAACAAACAAACAAACAAACAAAAACAAAGCGTAAATACAGGACAGAAATAGACTCATAGACAGAGAATACAGACTTGTGGTTACTGGGGGGCGGAGGATGGGAAGGAATAGACTGGGATTTCAAAATTGTAGAATAGATAAACAAGATTACACTGTATAGCACAGGGAAATGTACACAAAATGTTATGGTAGCTCACAGAGACAAAAATGTGACAATGAGTGTGTATATGTCCATGTATGACTGAAAAATTGTGCTGAACACTGGAATTTGACACAACATTGTAAAATGATTATAAATCAATAAAAAATGTTGAAAAATTGTAGAATGATCAAAATTAATCAAGAGTAGTATTATATTATTTTATTTCCTAGAAAAATAAAATTGTATTTAAAAAGTATAATTTTTCTTTTAGAACACTATTTCTACAGAAGGAATTTCATAAGCTGGTTTTCTTAATGTAAATTATACTTGTGTTTTTCTTTTTTAAAAAAGAATCACTAGTTCTTCAGTCCTAAACTTTCTGAGATTAAAAAACCAGCAAACGTCATGAGGAATTTAAACTACAATAAAAAGTTAGAAATATCAAAGAATCTTACCTTCTGTTTTATATTAAACACCCTAGAAAGTAAATATCATTTTCTGAAAAGCTTTTGTTGTTGGTGGTGTTGGCATTATATTTGGTAGCAAATGCAGGGGATTAAGGGAAATATTTCACTGGTACATATCATAGCTCTTATATGGATAACCCTTTCATTGAGTATAGTATCTAAATGTGCTCATTTAACATATCAAATGGTAATTTTTAAAGCATATGTGGCATTGTTAGCGTGAGGACTTTCTAGTTTCTACAACACATTAAAAATGTTCATTCTTCAAATCTATCCGTAGCATAGAAGTCAGTTCTTTTTAATTCTGTCATTTCCAGGGTATGCAGATTTAAATATATGCTAATAATATTATAATAATGTGTTCAGAGAATGTAAAAGAAATTAACTTTGACATTCGTTAATTAGTAGAATTGCCACCCTCATTGCAAACAAGTCTTCTGTATTCATTCACTTTCAAGACACGTTAGAAGATACAAGACTTCATAGACTTACTAAAATAGTCTTGCATTTTAGTAAATTACATTGTTCCAATTATTGATTTTATCTTAAAATAAAAAAAACTAACATCAATGGCTATTTTTGATAATTTCAGAATCTACATCTAAAGTCACAATTTCTTAACTTCCTATAATTCTGATAAAATCCTCACTACTACAATATAGAGTAAATAATATTTCAATTACTAATATTAATTCAGAAATGAACAATATTATTTTCAGAAGTGTTAAATACTAAAATTAAAATTAAATATGTAATATTTATAAATGTGTTATATTTAGAAATAATTGAAAAAGGAAGAGTTCACTCATATAACATTGTTGAACTAAATGTGTTCAGATAATATTTTAAAGCATTATCATTAAAGCTAAGTCACTATCAGTGAGACAAAGTTTAAAAAACCATACAAAAATTATAGATTTTTTTAAAAAAATTCATGTCAATTCTTTATCTATCATATTAACTCAAGAAGACTCCTCTGGCCAATATCAGTTATATAACTCTGTGTGTGTGTGTGTGTGTATGCACTCATGTGCACCTGTGTACTTATAATGCTGATAATGACACTTCATATATTAAAATTATTTGTTTAGTTGCCATCTATATCATCCCTTATTTTACACACACAATGCACACTGGTCTTGATTATGAGCCATTGAGTGATTCTTTCCCAACTTTGCATATCAAAATACTTAACTCAATGTTTGGCATTTCAAAAATAATTAATGTACTAATATTTTAAGGAAAAACTCAGCTCAGCAAAATATAGCTTTAAATAAGTAAAGGTGTAAAACTTTAGTGATTGGTTCATAAATCTCAAGAAAAACTAATGGTGAATAATGCTGGTTTAATAGATATAGTTCTGCTTATGTCTTTGAATGTATGACTCTGCAATAGAGACCACACCTTTCACAAAAGGTATATATCATCCTCTAGTATCTCTGAATAGATGAAGAACAATATAATTATTTCCAGAAATGTTAGTTAAAATTAAATCCTGTATTTCAGTGTTAAATGCATAAGAAAAGTTACAGTGATAGACATACCTTTTTCTAAAAAAAGTTATGAAATTTATGTTTCATTGAAAGATGTATTAGATATTTAATTTGTTAGTATATTTTAAGCATTATTAATATGCTTACTCTATAGAAATAAAGCAGATGATAGGCACTGAAGAAGAGGTAGTTGAAGAAAAATCAGGAGATCAGAATAACCAGTAGCTTATTAGAAATAATATATCTTAAGAAGCAAAATAAACCTGGTACTTTTTCCTTATTCTAAGAAAGAATATCTATATGAATTTAAGCAATTTATTTCAATATCCATGAGAATAGCAAAATATGAATCTTATATATGTTGGTGGTCTGGGGAAGAGGACAAAAAAGTTTATATTTATAGCTGCTGAGTAATTAGAATTAGGGGAGTGCCAAGATGGCAGAGTAGAATAATATACAGCTCACTCCACTCCCACAAATACAACAAAAATTACATCAACTGGCCCATTCATTTGTGCAGAATATCTACTGAACTTTGACAGGATATCTCTTACTTCAAAATATAAGAAGATTCTTCACAAGAATAGGTAGGAGAAAAAAAGGAAAAGGAAAATGGTGTGGCACCTGTTCTGCAGGGAGGGAGTGGCAAAGGAGGAAAAACACCCTCACAATGTGATGTCCCCTCTGAAGCAAGGAGGTCAGCAGAACAGAAAGGGGGCTTCTGAGTCTTGGAGGAGAAAGTGGCAGCCACATGGCAGACAGAGCTGACAGAAAGGAGCAGAGAGTCCCTGTGACCCCTGGCCCAAGATGTTAGCTGGTGGGAGCAAGCTAGGACTGGCTTCTGGAACTTGGTGATGATCCTGGGGAGAAGGGTGGAGACAATTGCCTAGAGGCAAACTCAGGGGGCTGGAGTATGGTGTGAGCTGTGTCTAGAGCAGAAAATCCTGGAACCCTTATAAAAAAGCATCACTGCTGGTGCAGTGGGAAGAAGTGAAAGGCAGACAGACCAAAGCCTCTGTTTCCTCCTGCCCAAAGGGCTAGCATGGCACCATTGTTGGTGTGTTCTTACGAGAAGAGAGGCAGGGTTCAGTCATAGCCATCACAATTGCTGGTGTTGAGATACAAGGCAGAGAAAGGGCTGAAACCTGAACCCATACCCAGGGGCCCTAAAACTTCATTGATGGGAATGATATTTGTTTACAGCCCCAGGCAGAGGGGCAGATTTGCTCCGCTGGAGCCTTTGTGAATCCAACTCTTTAAGAAAAGTTCTGACAATTTGCAAGAGTGGGTTTAGCATTTCAAGCAGGCCTGAGTACCATATGTGGGCACAGAGTGTGGTCTGCACTGACCTTGTAGCGCACCATGAATATTGGTGTGTGACTGCATGCCTGCTATGGTGGGTTCTAGTGCCTGGCCTTGGTGGATCTGCACTAGTGCCTCAGTGGGTGTAGAAACTGGGGGACACCAGAGTAGGTTGTTGACACTCCAAGGTGGGGACAAGGAAGGCATCAACAAAGGGAACTCTGTAATCCTGGATAACATATGACAGACAACACCATACAGGGCACTTCCTGGTTGACATCTCCAGTGGAGGAGTACTTAGTGGCTTTTCTTCCAGTTTAGCTGTCCATATTAAAATTAGCCCTCATGACAAAATTATTAGATGCACACAGTCTACACAGGAATGATCCCAACAAAAAAAGAGCCCTTGAAGTCCACAGTAGGTAACTGATACTCCTAAATCCTAAAGAGCCAGAGAAATATAAGTAAAAAGAAGAAGCAGTGGAACCACTCCCAAATAAAAGAACAAGAAAAGTCCTCTGAAAGAATGATCAATGAAATAGACATTGACAGTCAACTAGATCAAGACTTCGAAAAGTGGGTGATAAAAGCACTGAAGGAAATGAGACTATGAATAGAAACACAGAATACAATAAAAAGGAAAGAGAAACTATAAGCAGGAGGCAATTAAACTCAGAAAACTCAATAGCTGAGATAAAAGTTAACTAAAAGCAGTAAACAGTAAACTAGATAATGCAGAGAAATGAATAAGTGACTTAGAAGACAGGGTAACAGAAATTACCAAATCAGAAAGGCAAGTGAAAACCAATAAAAGCTATATAAGGGACCTATGGGATAGTATAAAGTGTGCCAATCTATGCGAAGTAGGGGTCTCAGAAGAAGAAAGATAAAAGGAGATCGAAAAGATATTTGAAGAAATCATGGCTGAAAACTTGCCAAATTTAAAAAAGTAAATAGATAACCAAGGAAGCACAATTTCCCACACAATAAAAACCCAAACAGACATACATTAAGACATATTATATTTCAGAGGGCCAAAGTTCAAGATAAAGAAATGATTCTAAAAGCATCAAGAGAAAAATTAAGAGTTAGTTATAAAGGAACCCATGTAAAATTTTCTGCTGTTTTCTCTACACAATAACTTGCCAAAAGGGAGTGACAAGATATATTCAAAGTCCTGAGGAGAAAAAAGTTGCAACCTAGGATACTTATTCAACAAGAATTTCCTTTAGAACAGAAGGAGAGATAAAGAATCTCACAGGCAATCCAAAATTAAAAGAATTCAGCAACAATAAACCTATACTAAAAGAAATATTGAAAGCTCCAATCTAAATAGAAAAGAAACAGGAAGCAACAGAAAGGAGAAAACTATAATTAGAAAAGGATAACTACAGTGAATTGAAGAGAGTAAACATGAAAATGTAAAGAAGGACATCAAAATCATAAAAGGTGGGAGAGGGAAACAAGAAAACATAAAGTTTTTTTCTTTTTTTCATTCTTTTTAGGATGTATTTGAGATTGTATGACTACAAGTTTAAAGCTATTTCATGAAAATGAAAATGATAAGAAAGCAGGAGTAGCAATACTCATATCAGACAAAATAGACTTTAAAACAAAGATCATAAAGAACAATAAAGGACAGTACATATTGATCAAAGGAGCAATAGAAGATAAGAGTATAACACATGTTAAAATATATGCACCCAATATAGGAGCACCTAAATATATAATAGACATATGAACAAATATTAACAGACATAAAGGGAGAAATTGATGGGACTACAATAATAGCAGATTTTAACACCTCAAACATCACTAGTCAGATCTAGATAGAAAATCAATATGGAAACAGAGATATTAAATGAAAAACTATATAACATTTGGACTTAGTTGATTTTTTTAAGGCAGTACATTCCCCTGAAAAAGGAATATACATTATTTTCAAGTGCACATGGAATATTCTCTAAGACAGACCATTTAATATGGCACAAAAGAAGCCTCAAAAATTTAAGAGGATAGAAATTATTGCAAGCATCTTCTATGACCATTGTGGCATTAAACTAGAAATCAACAACAGAAAAACAATGAGAAGAAAATAGCAGCATGAATACTAAAGAATATGCTACTAAAAAACCAATTGTTCAATGATGAACTAAAAGAAAAAAATTAAAAAATACTTTGAGACAAACAACAATGAAAACAAAACCGCAAAAAATCCATGGGATGCTTCATAAGCAGTACTAAGATAGAAGTGCATAGTAATATAGGCCTTCTTCAAAAAAATAAGAAAAATTTCAAATAAATAACCTAAACTACCACTTAAAAGAATTAGAAAAAGAAGAACAAACAAAATCTAAAGTCAGCTGAAGGAAATAAATAAAATAGAGATTAAAAAATAGAAAAAAATCAAAACAAGAACTGGTTTTTTGAAAGAAAAAACAAAATTGACAAACCTTTGGCTAGGCTGACCAAGAAGAAAAAAGAGAAAAGAGAAATAAATATAATAAGAAATGAAAATGGAGAAATTACAACCAGCACAACAGAAATACAAAAAAATCATAAAAAAATACAATGAAAAACTAAATAGCATTAAATCAGACAACATAGAAGAAATGGACAAGTTTCTAGAAACATACAGTCCATCAAAACTGAAGCAAGAAAAAATAGATCATTTGAACAGACCAATCACTAGAAGTGAAATAGAATCAGCAATTTTAAAAGTTCCTGCAAGCAAAAGTCCAAAACCAGATGGCTTCACTGGAGAATTCTATCAAACATACAAAGAAAAGCCCATGCCAACCCTTCTCAAACTCTTCCAAAAGATTGAAGAGGAGGAAATACTCCCAACTCATTCTATGAAGCCACCATGACCCTGATACCAAAGCCAGATAAAGGCACTACCAAAAAGAAAACTATAGGCCAATATCATTGATGAACATAGATGCAAAAATCCTCAGCAAAATATTAGCAAACAGTCTATAAGTACATCAGAAGATTATACACCATGGTCAAGTTGGGTTCATCCCAGAGACACAAGGATGATTCAACATTTGCAAATCAATCAACGTGATACCCAACATCAACAAGACAAAGGCCAAAAATCACATAACCATCTCAAAAGATGCAGAAAAAGCATTTGATAAAATTCAACACCTATTTATGACAAAAACTCTTACCAAAGTGTGTATAGAGGGAACTTAATAAAAGCTATTTATGACAAGCCAACAGCCAGCATAATACTCAATGATGAAAAGTTGAAATCTTCCTGCTAAAATCTGGAACAAGACAAGGATGCCCACTCTCACCATTTCTATTCAATATAGTATTCGAAGTCCTAGCTGTAGCAATAAGACAAGAAAAGAAATAAAAGGGATCCAAATTGGACTAGAAGAGGTAAAATTGTCACTATATGTGGATGACATGACACTATATATAGAAAACCCAAAAGGCTCCACTCAGAAACTACTAGAGCTGATAAAAAAAAAAATTCTGCAAGGTAGCAGTATACAAGAATAATGTAAAGAAACCAGTGGCATTTCTTTACACTACAAATGAAATATCAGAAAAGGAAAGTAAAGAAACAATCCCTTTTAACATCACATCCAAACCAGTAAAATAGTTATGAATAAATCTGGCCAAGGAAGTAAAAGACTTATAAGTAGAAACCTACAAAACATTGACTAAGGAAATTAAAGATGAGTTAAAGAAATCAAAAGATATTCCATGTTCTTGGATTAGAAGTATTAATATTCTTAAAATAGCCATACTACCCAAAGGAATCAATAGATTTAATATGATGCCTATGCAATTACCCAGAACAATTTTCATAAAGCTAGAGCAAGCAATCCTAAAATTTATATGGAATCACAAAAGATCCAGAATTGCCAAAACAATACTGAAGAAAGAGAACGAAGCTGGAGGAATAACCCTCCCATAATTCAGCAAATACTACAGAACTACAGTAATCAAAACAGCATAGTATTGGTACAAGAGCAGACATATGGATCAATGGAACAGAAAAAACAGCCTAGAAATAAACCCACAAACTCTTGGTCAATTAATCTTTGACAAAGGAGGCAAGCACATACAATGGAGTAAAGACAGTCTCATCAGCATATGTCACTGGAATAAGTGGACGGCTGCATATAAATCAATAATTTAGAATACTCTATCACACTATACACAAAATAAACTTAAAATTGCTTAAAGACTTAAACATAAGCCAAGACACTTTAAACCCCTTAGAAGAAAACATAGGCAAAACATTCTCTGATATAAATCTTAGCAATGATCTCCTAGGGCGTCTACCCAGGCAATGGAAATAAAAGCAAAAATAAACAAATGAGACCTAATAAAACATAAGCTTTTGCACAGCAACGGAAATCATAAGCAAAACAAAAAAGACAACCTAAGGAATGGGAGACAATATTTGCAAAATTTGAGACTGGCAAGCCTTAATACCCAGAATATATAAACAACTCATACAACTTAATAACAACAACAACAACAAAAAAAAAACCCAAACAACCCAATCCAAAAAATGGGCAGAATACCTAAACAAGCAAATTGTCAATGAAGACCTACAAATGGTGAATAGGTAGATGAAAACAAATGCTCACTATTGCTAATTATCAAATTAATGCAAATTAAAACTACAAGAAGATATCACTTCACACCAGTCAGATTGGCCATCTTTCAAAAGTCCACAAGTGATAAAATTGGACAGGTTGTAGGCAAAAAGGAACCCTGATACACTGTTGGTGGGAATGTAGTTTTGTGCAGCCTTTATGGAAAACAGTATAGAGATTTCTCAAAAGACTGAAAACAGACTTACCAGATGACCTAGCAAACCAACTCCTGGGCACATGATCAGAGGGAAGTTTAATTCTAAACTATACATACATCCCAATGTTCAGAGCAGCACTATTTACAATAGACAGGAGATAGAAACAACCTAAATGTCCTCTGAAAGATAACTGGATAAAGAAGTTGTGATATATTTGTACAATTGAATACTATTTAGCCATAACAAATAATAAAATAATGCAAATTACAGCAACATGGATGGACCTGGAAATTTTCATTCTAAGTGAAGTAGGTCAGAAAGAGGAGAAAAAAAAATATGACATTACTTATTTGTGGAATCTAAAAAATAAAAGACAAATGAAATCATTTATAAAACATAAACAGACTCACAGACATAGGGAACAAATTTTGGTTACTAGGGAAGAAGAGGGTAGAAGGGGATAAATTAGGAGTTTGAGATTTTCAGATACTAACTAATATATAGATAATATATGAGCAACAAGTTCATATTGTATAGCACAGGGAACTATATTCAATATCTTGAAGCAACTTATGGTGAAAAATATGAAAATTAATATGGTATATTCATGTGTGACTTATGACTGATCCATTATTCTTTACACCAGAAGTTAACATAACATTGCAAATTATGTAAACTGACTATACTTCATTTATATATATATATATTAATTATAATTGTATATAATTAATTATAATATATATATTATATATATAATAACTTCATTTATATATATATATATATATATATAAAGGCAGTAAGAGAAAGACAATTAGTCATATATGAGAGAATCCCCATAAAGTTATCAGTTAATTTCTCTATTGTAATTTCCAGGCCGCAAGAGAGTGACATGTTATATTCTAAGTCCTGAAAGGGGAAAACCTGCAACTGAGGATATTCTATTCATCACGATTATCACTTACGACAGACAGAGGGATAAAAAACTTCTCAGGCAAGAAAAAGCTAAAAGATTTTATCTATAATAAACCTATCCCAACATATTTTATATATAAAAAATAAATAAAAACAATAATAATCTAATAGAAATTAACAATATGAGTTTTGAGTAGACTAGGGCATTTATCTTAGCTTCAAAAGTGTCATATCTCTTATGTTTATGTGGGCTCTAATATCAGTAAAGCATTATTGAACTGAATATTAGACACACTAGCTTTTGTAAAAGTAGTGTATGCATTAAAACATATTTGATCATGATAAAACACAAAAAATACATTCAAAAACCAGTAATGTGCTCAACTATTAGTTTCTTACTTCAAAACTTTATTAATTTAATATGCTTTCATAAATATAAGCAATTAAAATCACAAAAATATGTTTATGTCTATGTACATTATATAATTAATATATGGGTAAATAATTAACATTATAACTTTACCATAAAATAGTCTAAACTTATCAACATGTTATATAATAAAATGAACATAACACCTTGAATTTACTACTTTAGGAAAACTATCATATTCCTATATGTATTTCTCTTTGTACCAATTATTAAAATGTTTTCAAATTCTGCTTTAAATTAGAGATATTAAAGCATTTTTTTCTAGTTTGTTTGCCTGATTTGAAATTTTTTTGCTTCTCATCTGGTAACTTAGTAATGAAGGCAATTTAATCCATAGCTGCATACTTATATATGAATATGTGTCTTTTGTATATATACATGTGTATATATGTGCACATATACACACATATACACATGTATATACATATACACATGTGTGTGTATATATATATATATATATACAGATATATGTATATTTACAATATATATTTTCCTTTGAGTTAGCTTCAGCAGTGGCTTGGAAATTTCTTAAAGTGTTGATATTTTCATAGCAAGATGATAATCATTTTTGTCCTAGAAATACAATAATTTAATATAGTAATTGCATATTATATATTTATATATGCTTTATTTGTTATTCAGAATAGCAATTGTTTTAAAGTTAAGGTACTTGACATTCTGGAGATGGAGAAATATATAACTATTACTTTGGAAAATAATTTACATTCATGAAGAAGAATCAACTATTACATTGTATATTGCTTTTTTTTAATTGAAGTATAGTTGATTCACAATATTATATTTGTTTCAGGTGTACAGCATAGTAATTCAGTATTTTTACAGATTATACTACATTAAAAGCAATTATAATGTAATGGCTATAATTTTCTGTGCTATACACTATATTCTTATTGCTTATCTATTTTATATATATATATATAGTGGTCTGTATATCTAAATCATATATCCCTATTTTGCCCTTTCCTCTTCTCTCTCTCCACTGGTTTGTTTTCTATATCCATGAGTATTTCCATTTTGCTATGTATATTCACTTGTTTCAATTTTTAGATTCCACATATAAGTGATATAATGCAGTATTTGTCTCTGATTTATTTCACTAAAATAAATACTCTCTAGGGACATGTAAATGCTCACAATTGGCAGAATTTCATTATTTTTTTATGAGTGAGTAGTAGTATATATCTATATATCTATATATGTGTGTGTATGTGTGTGTGTGTGTATAGATAATAGATGAACAACAAGTTCATACTGTATAGCACACACACACACATACATATACCACATCTTTATTCATTCATTTGTTGATGGACAAATTAGGTTGCTACCATATCTTGGCTATTGTAAATAGTGTTGCTATAGCATGTCTCTTTGAATTATTGTTTTTGTTTTTTCCAGATACATATGCAGAATTGGAATTGCTGGATCATATGGTTGTTTTATTTTAGTCTTTTGAGGAACCTACATACTGTTTTCTCTAGTGTCTGCACCAATTTACATTCTTGTCCAAAGTGTACAGATTCCTTTATCTCCATAGCCTAGCCAACATTTGTTGTTTGTAGATTTTTTGATGAGACCAAATGCTTATTTTATAATTGTTCTTCCTTTAATAATTCTTGAATTATTTTTCTTTATTACAATCCATGCAATTGTTATATCCATATTCCTATGAGTCAACATGGACACACCCCTCTCTTTTATTTTCTATAACTAAATTGAAATCAAACCATTAATTTTGTTTCCTAAATATAACCAGTCTATTATTTTTCTCTTTCATAGGCCTCTGGTATAACCTATGGATTGCTCTCCAAATTAACTTTGATCCCTCTGTAAACCACACTAACCAGAGGAGCAAAAGGAATTGTTAAAAAGCAAAATTGATTATAAGATTCCCTCCTTGAAACCCTGGATTGCATTCTCATTTATCTTTGCATAAAGGACAACATACTTTACATAGACTGTGTTCTCCTCTATGATGTGAATAATTTCCATCTTCTTACTTCAATAGGCCCATGTGCCTCTTCTATACTGTGCTTCAGATGGTGACCTTCAATTCAAGTTTCCATTTTGCCTCATGGGATTTGCCTATTAGGGTGTGCTTAGAATAACCTCATCTCTCTCCATAATTTTTGATATTTCTTATTCTTTTCTTAGTTTCCCATCCCAATGTTATTTCCTAAAGGAAGCCTTAGAACTAGATAAGACTCTCCTCAAGGCCCTCACCTCAGTATCCTAGTGTGTAATTATTTCTTTACTTAGTACATATTGGCTATACAAGACTCTTTTTCTCTGTGAAGTTCAGATATACCTACAATTGTTCTATAGCAACTGTTTAACAAATATATTTGACTGAATGAAGAAATAAATAAGTTGATTTGTTTCCTTCAAAAAAACTGAAATTTGACAAATGCATTCCTTAATATCTAAACAGTAACTTGGGATTAAGTGTTTTTGTTTGTTTTCTATCTTGAAACTATGCTTTGTGGGAAAATACAAGCCAACAAACAATGTCCATAGCAACATAGCAATGATGGAAGGAAAATAGAAAGCAGCTAATAACTCAGTAATCATGAGGTATGTGCTACTTGTCATAGAAACTGTCTAAGGTTTATGTTACAGCTTTATGTGAAACTGCAGTTTAAAGAGCGATTATTTTAAATTATATCAACAGCAGTGACTTTATACTGTTCAAACTTTACAGTCAGAACTCCCTATGCCACCTTGAATAAATTAGCATAAATAAATGACTAAGGGACTGGAAGAAATTACCCTATGCCCATAATTTTCAACAATGAATGAAAATTCAATATAGTATATAGACATCCACACACATGCACACATGCATACCATGAGGCAAGGATTCTACTGTCAAATTATTTTCACTGCATAAATCATAAGATTAAGTTCTCA
Source organism: Vicugna pacos (assembly GCF_048564905.1). Taxonomy (NCBI): domain Eukaryota; kingdom Metazoa; phylum Chordata; class Mammalia; order Artiodactyla; family Camelidae; genus Vicugna; species Vicugna pacos. The sequence goes on from NC_133000.1 coordinate 38,292,214, forward strand.
TGGATAATTGTTCTAAGATTTATTATTTCTTACTTATGGCAGATGTGTGCCTGAAAAATTATGCCTCTTGCAGAAAATTTGGAAAAAGTCCTGGAACACCCAATTATGTAAGATTTATATATCATATAAGAGATACCTACTGTCTTAAAGAGAAACATGGGTTTTGTAAATTTTCCACAAAGGAAGTTTTGTCTGAAAGATTTATTGGACTGGGATTTGAAGAAAAGATATTTGCTCTCTTTTTGCTTTTTCTGACACTCATTTTGTTAACATCAATTAATTATTAAGTGTCACAGTGTTTTGGAGTGCCAACATTAACGTTTTATTTGCACCTTATGAATCCACCTGATGTGAAGCCTAAGTAGAAATGTGTGAAGCTTTGGGTATTCTGCCAGATGTTTATCTATCTCTATCAATTTTTTAATATTTGGAAAAGGTGCACAACTTTAATATAGTTTTTCTCATTTATAAAATCAGTTTTCAGTTTTTGAAGAGTAAATGAATTTTAGAAGTTACTGACACATGTATTTCCTGGCAATTAGTTTACTCTGCTTTTATTTGAGTAAAATAATTTTAATAAGTGCATCAAAGGATGAGAATCAGCTCTGCTAAGTGACAGGTGTAAGGTGGTATTTCATGGGTTTTTTAATTGTATTTATTTATTCATTTATTTATTCTATTGAAGTATAGTCAGTTTAAAATGTTGTGTCAATTTCTGGTGTGCAGCATAATGTTTCAGTCACACATATACATACATATTTTCATATTCTTTGTAATTCTTTGTCAAAATATGGAATATAGTTCTTGTGCTATATGTATTTATTTATCTATTAGATATATGAGGTTAACATGTGCAAATGTCCAACCGCAATACATCCTTTCCCACCCTTTTCCCCCACTGGTAGCCATAAGTTTGTTTTCTATGTCTGTGAGTCTGTTTCTGTTTTGTAAATAAGTGCATGTGTGTCTTTTATTTAGATTCCACATAGAAGTGATATCTTATGGTATTTTTCTTTCTCTTTCTACCTTACTTCACTTAGTATAATGATCTCCAGGTCCATCCATATTGCAGCAAATGGCATCATTTTATTTTTTATGGCTGAATAGTATTCCATTGTGTGTGTGTGTGTGTGTGTGTGTGTGTGTGTGTGTGTGTGTGTGTGTACACACACCACAACTTCTTTATCCAGTCATCTGTCAATGGACATTTAGGTTGGTCCCATGTCTTGGCTATTGTAAATACTGCCACTATGAACTTTGGGGTGCATGTATCTTTTCAAATTAGAGCTTCCTCCAGATATACACCCAGGAGTAGGGTTACTGGATCATGGAGTAAATTTATTTTTAGTTTTTTTGAAGTGTCTCCACAGTATTTTCCATAATGGCTGATCCAAACTACTTTCCCATCAACAGTGTAGGAGGTTTCCCTTTTCTTACGTCCTCTCAAGCATTTATCATTTGTGGACTTTTTAATGATGGGCTTCTCTCTGGTGTGAAATGATACCTGATTGTAGTCTTGATTTAAATTTATCTGATAATTAGCAATATTGAGCATTTTTTCATGTGCCTATTTGCCACTTGTAAGTCTTCATTGGAGAATTGCTTGTTTAGGTGTTCTGCCTATTTTTGAATTGCATTGTTCTTTTGCTTTTGTTATTAAGTTGTATGAGTTGTTTATATATTCTGGAAATTAAACCTTTGTCAGTCACATCATTTGCAAATATTTTCTCCCATTCTGTAGGTTGCCTTTTTGTTTTGTTTATAGTTTTCTTTGCTGTGCAAAAGCTTGTAAATATAATTAGACCCCACTTGTTTATTTTTGCTTTTATTTCTACTGCCTGGGTAGACGGTCTTAGGAAAACATTGCTAAGATTTATGTCAGAGAATGTTTTACCTATGCTTTCTTCTAGGAAGTTTATAGAGTTTTGTCTCTTATTTAAGTCTGTACCAATTTTGAGTTTATTTCTGTGTAAGGTGTGACTAAGTGTTCTAATTTATTTGATTTATATGTAGCTATCCAGCTTTTTTAACACCAGTTGCTGAAGAGACTCTCCATTGTATATTCCTGCCTCCTTTGTCAAAGATTAATTGGCTGTAGGTGTGTGGGTTTATTTTTGGGCTTTCTATTCTGTTCCAGTGATCCATATGTCTGGTTTTGGGCCAATACCATGCTATTTTAATGAATGTATTTCTGTAGTATTGTCTGAAGTTTGGGAGGGTTACACTTTCAGCTTCATTATTTTTCTTCAGTATTACTTTGGTAATTCTGGGACTTTTTGTAATTCAATATAAGTTTTAGGATTATTTGTTCTAGTTGTGTGAAAAATGTCCTGGGTAGTTTGATAAAGATTGTATTAAATTTATACATTGCCTTGACTAGTGTGGCCATTTTAACAATATTACTTATTCTAATCCATGAGCATGTTATAACTTTCCATTTCCTTAGATTATCTTTTCTTTAATTAATGTTTTATAGTTTTCTGTGTAGAAGTCTTTCATTTTCTTTGTCAGATTTATTCCTAAGAATTTTTGGTGTGATTTTTAAAAGAAATTGTTTCTTTACTTTCCGTTTCTGTTATTTAATTATTAGTGTACAGAAATATCACTGATTTCTGTATTTTAATCTTGTCTCCTGTTACCTTGTTGAATTTTTTTAACAGCTCTAGTAGTTTTGTGTGGAAGCTTTGCGATTTTCTGCATATAGTTTCATGTCATCCACACACTGACAATTTTACCACTTCTAGTCCAATTTGGATCTCTTTTAATTTCTTTTTCTTGTCCAACTGCTATAGCTAGGGTTTCCAATACTATGTTGAATAGAATTGGTGAGAAATGGCATCCTTGTCTCGTTCCAGATTTTAGCGGGGAGACTTTCAACTTTTCATCATTATTATGTTGTCTGAGGGTTTGTCATAAATAGCTTTTATTATATTGAGATATGTTCCCTCTATACCCACTTTGGTAAGAGTTTTTGTCATAAATTTCTGTTGAATTTTATCAAATTAATTTTCTGCGTCTATTGAGGTAATCATGTGATTTTTGTCCTTTCATTTTCTGATGTAGTGTATCACATTAATGTTGAACCATCCTAGTGTTCCTAAGATGAATCCAACTTAATCACATTGTACAATCTTTTCATATGCTGTTAGATTATGTTTGCTAACATTTTGCGGAACATTTTTAAATCTATATATATCAACAACATTGACCTGTAATTTTATTTTTTTGTAGTGTCTTTGCTTTTATTATCAAGGTAAATTATCTTTAAAGAATGAATTTGGGAATGTTCCCACTTCAGTCTTTTGGAAGAGTTTGAGAAGAATTGGTATGAGTTCTCTTTTGTATATTTGGTAGAAGTCTCCATAGAAGCCATCCAGTCTTGGACTTTCGATTGCAGGAAAATTTTTATTGCTGATTCTATTTTGCTGCTAGAGATTACTCTGTTCAAATTATCTGTTTTTTCTTGATTCACTTTTGGTGGACTGTATGTATCTTGAAACTTTTCCATTTCTTCTAGGTTGTCCAGTTTGTTGCCATATAATTTTTCATAACATTCTTTCCTGTTTTTTTAATTATTATTATTATTATTTCTGTGGTGTTGGTTGCAATTCCTCCATTTTTATTTTATGTATGTATGTATGTATGTATGTATGTATTTATTTTTTGGTGCCCTTTCTCTTTTCTTCTTAGTGAGCCTGGCCAGAGGTTTGTTACATTTGTTTACTCTTTCAAAAAACTAACTCTTATTTTAATTGATTTTTCTATCATTTTTTTAATTACCATTTTATTTGTTTCCTCCCTGATATTTATTATCTTTCATTTTCTGCTGACATTATTTTTTATTGACATTTAAGGCAGTTATTGTTGTGTGTTCATTTTCTTTGTCAATGGTTTTCCATTTGATTTGGTATTTTTTATTTGTTCCTTTGTTTTTGTAATTTCACAATTTTCTTTTGTATTGGCTTAATGTCTTTTCTTTTTGGTTTTTGTGACTTTAGTGTATGCTTTCTACTTGTAGTCACCCTGTATTTCTAGTATGTTAACTCACTCCTACTTTTTTTTTTGGTCTTACATATTCTACCAAAGTTCAGTAGGCATTTTGTGCAGATTGTTTCATATGTAGCTGTAGTTTTTATTGTATTTGTGGAACACAGTGAGCACTGCATCCTTCTACCCTACCATTGTGGAATCCTGTCCCTTTTATCTTTTGGATATAAATCTGCCATCAAACATAGTGTCTTCAGTGAAGTTATGTATAGCTCATCTTTTGCTTTGGCTCTTTGGTTCAGTAAAATTTATATTTTCATTTCACTTCTCTCATAGACTTTACTGTATTTTTCAAAATATTCAACTTTATTTCCAATCCTAAATTCTAGCTCTGTATTCCAAACAGGACCTCTTAGTGCCCTGACTCTTATATAAAATTTTTCAATACAAAGTCATCAGGTGACTGTTGCAAATTGATACTTAAAATGAATAAAATGTGAATCTAGAGTAGTGGGAACAAGATGGTAGAGTAAGCAAACTTGGACGTCACCTCACCCCACAAACACACCAAAAGTATATTTACCTGTGGAACGATTCTCATGGAAAATTAACTGGAAACTGTCAGAAAAAAAAAAAAAATACAACCAAGACTGCAAGGAAGATTCTCACTTAACTAAGTAGGATTGGAAAAAATTCATTGCTTTTTTTTGACCCTGGCAGAGAAAAAGAAAGCCCACTCAGGTGGATTCTTACCTTGGAGAATGAGCAAGTCAAACTACAGACTGAGCATCTCACTTCTGGTGTTTCTACATGAAGAAGACAATCTCCCTTCAGTGCTGGGGAACTGCTGGGACAGATAGAAGGGGTGGAGAAACCTAGACATCACTCTCAAGGAGTGAGTGGGTGCTGGCTTGCCAAGAGACAGGGCAGAGAAAGCTTTCCATTAGTGGCTGCCACCTCCCAAACCTCTGTAATCAGAGCCAGGTGAGCATTCTGGTCCTACTCACTCTACACCACGTCTTTGCAAGGGGATCCTGTGAAAAATTCGATCTAGCAACATAAAGGTCACTGGGGTGCCTGGGGTATGGTCTGTGTGAGGTTGCAGCAGCCATTTTTGGTCCTTACCCAGGGAGTGCCACAGAGGCAGCACAGACCTCTGGCAGCACAGCCACTCGAAACCAGAGCAACTTGAAAAATAAATTTATAATATATTTAGATATCTCAGACAATAGCAGTTCTTCTATCCTTTAAAGAAGAAATACCTGATAAAATACAATTAGACAAAAATAAGAATAATTTGTAAAAAAAATAAAGATTAGAGATACCATAAATGAATGCTTAAAATGAATTAAACCTTAAAGGAAAGACTGAAATATTGACAGTGGATAGAAAGTAATAAGTTGATTAAAAAATTAAAGAACCATATGTGATAAGGAGAATACATTTGAGGGACTATAATACAATTTCAACACCCAATACATGTTTTAAAATAAGATAATACAAGGAATAATATAGACAGCTTCTATTTAAATAAAGACTAGATGATTTTTTCCCTTCTAACATAAAGACTAGCTTGGTTTTTAGTCAGAAAGTACACACTAAGTGAAAAACAAGGAACATAAAGTTAAATCTTCACCTAAGCATATCCAGTGAAATTGCAAGCCATGAAGGATTTTTAAAAAATCTTCTAAAGAGGAAAGATAGATTATCTAAAAGAAAACAGACAAAAGTAGAAAACAAAAAAATAGTTTCAAATTGCTGAAGGAGAAACAGCAAAATTGTAATATGACTTATCAGGTACAATATTTTATTTGATAGCTTATAACCAACAGACTATTGAAAGAAATGTTAGAAAATTAATTTCACCAATAAGAAAATGTTAACAGAACTAAGAAGTGAGATGAAAGAATAAATAGTAAGCAAATACATTGTAAAATATCTAAATATTGTTTATAAGATTTACATTTGTTACTTCAAAACATTTTAATGATATTGGGGCTAATATTCTCCAGAACTGAAATAGTTTTTTATTACTACTCTAATAAATTCTACAAATTTAGTGTCTTAAGCCACTACATTTATTATTTTATAGTTCTTTTGGTCAGAAATTCAGTAAGAGTCAGGCAGTAATAAAATGAAGATGTGGGTGGATTGTGCTCTTTTCCTGAGGTTTTAGGGGAGATTTCGTTTCCCAGTCATTTGGATTGTTTCCAGAATTCAATTACCTGAAGTTGTAGGACAAAAATCCACATCTTTTTTTTTTGGCTGGCTGTCATCTCAGGGCCATTTCTAACATTTAGGTCATTAAATTCCTTTGCTTGTGCTCCCCTTCCTGTATCTTCAAAGTCAGCAACGGCTTGTTGAACTCTTCACATGTCACATCACTCTGACCTGTTTCATAGCCCATCTTTCTCTGACCTCTCCCTTCTGACATTCTATTTTTAAAGAACTCATGTGATTATATTAGATCCATTCAGATAATCCAAAATAATTTCCATGTTTTAAGGAGGTGACCAGCAACTTTGATGGCAGTTGTAATCTGGTAAGTATCTGATATCTAACAGCTATTTATTGAATGATGAAGGAGATATCAGTCAATGCTTCTGGAATTAAAATCATGAAAAGAAAAAAACAGGATGTAGATTGCATTTGGGAGCAAAATATCATTTCCTGCAAAAATAAACCAAGATTCCTGATCAAGAGGAAAATTAAAATAGTTGATTATAAATAATGAATATGTAAAAAATCCATGAGTTCTTAGTGATGAAATTATTCTTCAGTATACTTTAATAGTGGGTACATGAACCCATGCACTCATTATGTCAAAAAGAGTGAATTGATGTATTTAATTAAAATAATCATTTTAGAAAGTCAGAGGATCACAATAAGTAATACAGAATGTGGGGGAAAAAACAATATAACAGTATTATAAATGTAACTGAAGAGAGCAGGGAAAATAGGTGCTGGCTTAAGTAACTTTGAAAATGAGTGCAACTTGTAAGACTAACAGCAAATAACGTTGCCCAAGTACTGTATCCTAGTTGATAAGGTTGCGTTGCACAGGAATAGTAGTTAATAATTCTACTATTATGTTTGTATATTGGAAATAAATATTTAAGTTAAAGGATGGTGAATGTTCTGAGTGAGATTGTCTATTTTGGAATGGGAGTTTATAGATAATCAGATTATCAAGGGAATTAGATATTAAGAGAAAGAGGCTAGAATAAATTGTGTGGTGACAGACTAGAGTAAGAGACAACAGGATGAACTCACATGGGGTAATACAGACACAATTGGAGATGTAAATAAATATTTGTAGTTATGTGTCTATAAATGTGTTAGTGTATACACATATATTTTTTTTCTTCTTTTTTGGTCACAAGTGCAAGAATCAATAACCCTATAGTCATAACAACATTCCTAGTGGTTTCTAATAATATTCTACACAAAAGAAACCAGAAGTAGTTGATTTTAGGACTGGTACAGAAAATGTACAAGATGAGCCTTGTAGTGCTAGAATGTAAAAGTGTGCTCAAAAGACAAATGTACAACATCCCTGCCCCACCAACACACACAAAATGAAGGAGCTATGTCAAGGGTACACAGAAGCCAAATGAAAGACTAAAGCTGGAATAATCTGAGCAACAAATTAAATATTATATTATAACTCAAAATATAAAATAAATTCTATGAGTCCCTACCAATATAAATAATTGAATGAATGAATAAATGCATAAATAAATAGGGATAAGTACATGTTTCCTCTTCAGAACAATTTCAAACAACTTATGTAGATATCTCAACTGTAAGAAGTGTCCTGCCCCACCCACCCTGTGAATAGTGACTAAGAACACAGAATAAAAAGGGGAAGCAAAAGAATAGCTGTACAATGGGGAAACATGACAAACTCTATCTCTGACAGATGATTAAGGTCAATATCAATGATAAAGCATATTAATAATATGTGATCTTAATAAGATAAGATGAAAATGGTACTTTACCTTTATGGTAGTTTTCCTCCAAACTTATAACAGTAATATAATCACTATAAAATATCAGGTAATTCAAACTGAGGGATATTCAACAAGATACCTGTTCAGTGATACTCAAAGATGTAAGGTCATCAAAAATAAGGAAAGTCTAGGAATATGTCACAAACAGTAGAAGGCTAATGGAAATTGTGACTAACGTAATGTAGGATGGAATTCTAGAGAGAAAAAGGACACTAGGTAAATAGTAAAGAAATACGAATAGATTAAAAACTTTAGTTGATAATGTGTCAGGGTTGGTTCATCAATTATGTCAAATGAGCCATACTAATTTAAGATGTAAATAAATAGGAAAAATTAGGAATGTGATGCATGGGGGAGGAGACAAGAAGCCTTAAACAAACACTGCAGAAAAAGCTCCCGAAATATGAATCCATACACATAAAAAAGATCACAAATAAAACAGGCTATAAAAAAGACTAAGAAACACAAATATTAAAATATGTAATATGTATAAAAATTATAGGATTTACTGAATATAAGATAAATTGATAAAAGACTATCAAAGCGACCAGGGACTATGGAAGAGAATTAAATGTAACTTTTATTAATGAAAAATAATAGTGCTTTTAACTAGACTTCACTAGAGTAATTTAGTTGTTTGAAAAATATGAACAGAAAGTTTAAATTGGTGATACAGGTCTGAGGAAATTACACACAAAACATAGATAGATATAAACGGAATGTATGAAAGATGAAAAAGATTCATCTGGCATAGAATAGACTAAAATGTTTTGATAAATGCTTTGTTTATAGAAAAAGAAAAGGCAGGGAATAGAAGAAAATCAATACTTAAAGCAATAATTTCAAAGACACAAATAGTTTCAACCAGAAGATGTAAAAACAAATAAATACAATTTTGACCTGTTGGAATAAAACTACAGAACCCAAAATTTAAAACAAAAACCTTTAAAACATCCCAAAAAGTATAGATTACCAATAGAGGAATGATTATTAGACTGAAATTACACCATGACATGTCTGTTTAATCTCAGGCCCAGAGTGACAGTTTAACATTGAGTCTGCATATGTTAGTTCACTGCATTAAAATACCACAGAAGACAAATGATCACATAGCTTTCTGTTAAGGTATAATTTGATGATGCTCAATATATTTTCTGTGACAAGTCTCCTTTAATAGAGACAGTTAGGAACTTGCTCAAGAGTATCTGCTGGATAGATTAGAAAAAAAAATATATATATATATATCTTTATGTATATATGTATATATATGTGTGTGTATGTATATGTGTGTATATATATATATATATATATATTTAATGGGGAAATTTGGATTCCCTTTATTTAGAATTCAGTAATAAGACATGAATAGCTGCTATTACTGTTATTGTTTAGTATAGTATGAGAGATTATAACCAATAAAATATAGTTAAACAGAAACAAGAGATAAGTCTTGTAACAGAGAGATAATACTATTTTACTTTGAAGATGTTAAATTACTATAAATAGAAATGAATTAATCAAAACATTTTTCAATAAGAGAGCTCAACATGGTTATTAAATATATATATGTATATTCCATAAAAAATAGCAGCATTTTCCTGTCACAGTAGTAAATACAATGGAAAAATAATACATTCACAGCACAAACGATCACTGTTAAGTATTTAGGAATTGATCTGAAAACAAAACCCATTAAATTTTGGAAATTGTTAAATTTCAATTAGAAAAAATTAAATGACTGATATAAAGGAATATATCTGTTTTGTTAATGACAGAATGATATATTATTATAAAATATTATATCTCAATAATGGACATAGTACAATTCCAATTAAGAAACTTTATATGGTTTCAGACTGATTCTGAAAGTTATATGGTTATAGAATTTCAAATAAGAATTATATAAATTAGACCAAGAAGAGTACAGTGGGGACCTCAACTTCACAAATTTAAAACATATTCCAAAATCAGGATTAATAAAAATAGCTCATTTAACGTTATATAACAAATTAATCAATTCAACTAAATAAAAAACATGGAAACAAATTTGAAGTAAAACACTTGTGGAGAAATCATGCATGAATAGATGTGTTGGGAAAATATATATCAGTAGAGAAATGTAGACCATATTCTTATTTTAGAACAAATGTACACTGTTTGAAAGATTAGAATAAATGAATACTATTTAAAAGTCAAAAGACGTGGTAGAAGGGAAATTTACACATGAAAATTAATCAGTAAGTAACATACATACAGGCACACACATATCCACCACCACCACCAAATTAACCTAACATGTATCAAGAAGGAATTTTCTTTACATCAAAACTTTTTTCTTTCATTTGTCAGAATTATAATAAAAGTAGTTTTGTTAGAGCAGGCAGATAGCTAGTTATGAGCAGAGAAAGGGGACACAGACCAAACGGCAGGAATTGGGCAGAAAGGAGGGGCACAGGTCAAATGCAAGAAATCATAAGTTATGTAAACACCAGGGGTCCCTGGTAAGAGAAAGAAAAGCAAGAACCATTGGGTTGATAAGTGGTCATAATTTTTAGGGATGAGTGGCCTGGAGACTGACAGACAAAGAAAGGTGAGAAAGGGCAGGAAATTTCCAGTGTCTGAATGTAACCTTTTTATCATTATGCTCTCATTTCAATAAAATTAGCTTTGCAGATTGGAAGTACCCATCATGCACTGATGCCGTGACACTTTCCATTTAGACTAAACAAGGACAAAAATCCCTCCTCCCTTTGGGAAGGTGGAGTTGGAATGATAATCAGGGAATACAACCCCAAACCCTTCCCTCACCTATGAATATTTCACCCACACATTTTTACACCTTATAAAACTAACTTGCCAATGAAACACAGGTCAGCCACTCACCTGAGCCTGCCTGCTCTCCTCTTGAGAGTTTACTATCCATCCTTTAATAAATTCTCACTTTACTTTTTTAACCACTATGTCTTATCTCTGAATTCTTTCTGGGATAGGACAAGAATCTGGAACACGGGTTGCACCCACCAGCTTCAAAATCATTAGCATGCTGGAGGGGAAAATTTAAAAACTAGCTCTTTAAAAATTATCATATATGGTTTATTATGTATTTTTATGATGTAAATGATGTGCAGTCCATAATTTCCATTCAATAGTAAAATATGCACTAGTTTATATTGTGAATTCTATTTTGTTAATTGTCTCTCATAAAAGATGTCAATTAATTTTTGCCAAATGCTTGCATCTTTAACCAAATTATGATTGCATTTTATGAATGAATATAGTCCCGATGTTGGTCAATTTTTTAACATTAAAGAGTAAGATAAAGAGAAATAATAATGATACATATTTGACTCCATTTATTTTTCTATGGTGTCAGCCACTTCATTTTGAATTAGTTAATAGCTTTCACAAATTAGAATAGCGTCTCTTTTTTATGTTATTTCCATTGTAACAGCTGCAAATATGATTATGCTTTTAAGTTAAATTCATCTCTTAATACTTTACTATTACTTTCTTAAGTCTAGACAAAACACAAAACTCTAAAGTATATCCCAATTGATATCTTTTTTGATATCTATTTTTGTGGTGTAAAGACTCTTACTATGGACAATCAAAGCTACCCATTAGGTGTCTTTAAATGTAAAGAAGGAAATAAATGTGCCACAGAAAACTATTATGGAATATTTACACACTACAGACACATGAATATAAATAACCTCAAGAGCAAAGAAATTAGCAACATTAGTTAAACTGTAATAGAGGAGAACAAGTCTGACTCTATACTGGATATTTTCCTTTAGTTTTAACCACTGTGCCCTTTTTTCTAGGTTTATTCTTGCTAGCTCTGCACCTTTGGTAAATGAATGTTGCCTTTAGCCTGTCTGGTAAACAGGAAAGCCTTTTCTTAAGGCTCTGACATTTAAGGATATTAACACTTCTGCATTATATAAAGATAACAAGTTGCAGAATAGAAAATAACCTTTGTTTTGTTGGAGGATTACAGGGACACTGTGACCTGACCCACATGGATAGCCTGCAAGAACAAAGAATTCCTACAGCAAGAAGTTTGCAACAACCAAACATAACACATCCTCTGTTTTTTGTATAAAAAGAGCCTGTATTCTGACTGGAATAGGATGGTTCTCCAAGACATTAGTCTGCCATTCTCTTGGTCTGCCAGCTTTCTGAAAAAAGTTATTGTTCCTTGCCCCTACACCTCATCTCCTGATTCATTGGCCTGTCATGTGGTGAGCAGAATGAGTTTGGAATTCAAAACAAAATAATTAGAACTTGGTATTTTTAGTATTTATTACCTCTGGTTTTATATAATTTATTTCATTTTAAGCTATAAAATTGAATTCTCAGAAATGGCTATTTTTAACAATTGACTCATGAAATTCCTGAAAATTTAATTATTGGCTCCTTTGGGAGGATCAGAGCCAGTGCCAACACTCCCTCTGATAAAAAAGTGATTTTTTTTCTTTGATGGAGAATTCAGTTGTTCGTGTTAGGTAACCAGAAAAAAAGACAAGTGATGACTTGTATGTATATAATTTATATTCTTTCTCAAATGGCCCTGAGTGTCAGGAAATATGTCATTTATTGGCTGCCCACATTTATTAAAGGTTGAACCTAGTATCATATATGTGTGAGATATTGCTGTTTTTATAAAGATTCTTTGTTATTGATGTTAATCTCCATATTTCATAACTTTGTTCATGAGCTGTTGCACATGACTGTCCTGATGAATGTGTCATTAGTTATCAAGTTGTAAATAATAACATCATATAAAATAATGTTGTGTCTTAAAATCAATAGGAAAAATGTGTATACTACCTCCTTTGTTTTTTCTGAATTTTTCACACATTTCTTTTCAATTCCTTCCAGTGGCCATGTGTTTCTCAACTTGATCTCGGGTGTGTCCACAGTGGTCCCCAACTAAGGTGGGGCCTTACTAGAGAAGAAAACATTTGCTTTATTTTTTTCCTCTGGATTCTACTTTCTTGGCATTTAAGGAATTTTCACCAACTGTATTCATCAGCCTGCTGTCACTATACAGTATTTATTAAAGTTAAATCTTCTGGTGTGCAAGTTCACTGCCATCAACTTACACCTTATTAGTAATGTCATGAGATGGCCCCTAACCTATTTTTGGTATACGTTTTGGAGAATGAAATTCTCTCTATTTCTCTGTCTCTGTCTTTTGATTTAACTTGAATGACCAAATGGGAAAATCTGGGTCTAGATTGACACAGTCTTTCTACTGCCAAATTGAAACCTCAAAGTATTTAATTGTGTAAATTCACATCTAATTAATTTATTACATTATTAATTATTGTATTTATTATTGTATTTCTTTTATTTTCCTTGAATTTTTCTCTGGTTTTTCCAACTAGTATCTTAGCTTGTATGCTTGAGTGAATTATTTTCGATAGTCCTTGAATTTTAATGAATTAATGAATCTATAGATTTATATTTTTATTTGCATCCTACAAATTATTATATATAATTTTCAATTTTTATTTATTGATAAATGTTTTATAATTTCCATTATAATTTCTCCTCTACTCATGAGGTATTAAAATAAGTTTTACATGTAAAGATTTTAAAATTGTAGTAGCTGCTAGCTTTTTATAGATAAAACCAAATCTCTTTTATTGTGATTATTGACATATTTTTATGTATCTCTACTGTCTTATTTTGGGTTCTCTCTTTGGTTTGTTTTGTTTTCACTTCTTTGTTTCCTCTTTTGTCCTGACTTGTGTTAGATCTATATAAAATTTCATTATTCAAGCTTCCTTCTTATATTGATTTGGAGGAAGTAAATGTTATTTATTTTATACTTTTATTTTTCATATTGTGCTTTAGGTCAAAAATTTAAGAAAATATTATACTCATTTTTATCTTTGTGTTTATATCAACATAAATGACAAACTCCATATTTTTTAATTGATACATTTCCTCAATTTAACTAATTTTGGGAATTGCCCTTCAAATGACTACATTGCTCTCTTTCTGACCTAATGAAAAATTCTACATTTCATCCTTTATTCACATCTAAGCAAATATTTAGTAATTCTCAACTTTGCTATTTTAGCTATTCTAATGGTTTTAAAGTTTTGCATGTTAAAATATAAAACATAAATAGAAACATAAACTTAGTATTAATATTAATCTGATTATTAGACAGGTTTTACTTTTTTATATATTATTATTCACTTCTAATCCCCCTTCTGTCACATGCAAATTCATTCATAACTTTTGTTTTTTTTCAAAACAATATCCATTTATGTTGTTGATGGTAATGTTGTTGATGTTGAGTTTAGGATTCTTTCATGTATTCTACTATCTTTCTCATCAAATATTTGAATATTAATAAACTCTATAACACTATTCTGTCTATAATAGCCTTATTTTAGTATAAATCCTTATTTTGCTTAATTTCAAGAAGTACATTGAGAATTTCCTCTTAAGTTTTGCTATTTAGAATTTGTTTTAAAAATAGTTATTCTGAAATATATTATTTTTCTAGGTATATCTCTCAGACCTTATATTTGAGATTTAAATTCATTGCAGTGCAGTGTAAGAAAGCTCATCTGCCAAATTGTACATTCCAGACATTTCAGTTGACCTTTTCAGATATTTAATGATACTCCCTTTATAATGTAAAAATATAAACAGACTGCTTATGGTGCTTCCTTTGTCAATAATGCACTAGGGTGGCTTACATTGGAATGTTTCATTCAATGTTTGTGTAAAACTTGAGGATTAAAAAGGAAGTATTTTTTGTGGCTGTTATTGACATCTTTTCCAAATATGGTTTCATTTTTCAATAGAGATTTTTCAACTCTAACCTGTTAGGAACATACAGGGAATATATAATTACACATGAGAATAGCACAACACTAATGTCACTTTTATAACTATTCATTTAGGATCTGTGTGGGTAAGCACAACATATCTTTCCTCAGATTTGACAGTCATACCTTCAGTGCATTTTTAAATAATAAATAAGTCATCCTTTTTGAGCTGAATGTAAAATAGGGGTTGCATACTTTTAAAGGATATGCTTCCGCTACTGTGTAATCATCCTTTAGTAGGCTTGTTTTATCAAAACTATATCATTGTGCACTTTGATTGTTCAAATCTTTGGACTATTAAAAAACCTTAACAAATACACTGAAAATTATTCTGAATGATAGCTGATAGAAAAAAATATATATATATATACACGCATGTTATGGCTGTAGTAAAATTAGTGACCAAAGTTACTTTAGATTTTTTATTTTTATGTTTTGTTATTTGTATGCTCTCTGCTGTCTTGCGTATCATGTACACCTGAATCTTCAGTGGTTTTAAATATGAACTTCAGATCAATTACATGTTATCAATATGATAATTGAAATGCTCCATTACTAGTCTGCACCCTATCTATTTTATTTCAATCATCCATCATTGCTTTTCTTACTTCTTTCAAAATAGACCCTCAAATTTTCCTTTCTCATGAATAAACCTAGGTGACTCTGCTGCTTAGCAATTTTCTCTCTGAATCCTCAGGTTAGTCTGAACCATAGTCATTAAATTCTGTACTCCTAAAGTCTTCTTTCCCTTTCACTTAATTTATGGAGAAGATTGTAGCCCTAATAATAATCATATTATCTTAGCCTCAAATTTTCTCTTATCCATTTTTTTCTTTCCTACTCTTTAATGCAGTGGGGAGTGGTGCTCTTTAGCTAACTGAGCTCTTTCTTTCCTGGGCTCCAAGCTGCCAGCACTCACATGCCAATGGCATGGGAGAAAATGTCTAGGAAAGAGAATATCAGGATTGGTTGTTGAGAAAATGCCTCATAGGAAACTGGAAAGGTCTCTTTCTGGCAGAAAAGCAGTGGCAATTGGGAGAAAGGAGAAACAGATGATGATTGAGAAAAGGACAGGGTAATGTCTCTTCTTCATAAAATAAATGCTAGTTCAGCATACAAACCACAAGGTTAACAATAAATAAGGTTGGTGAACTCCCAAGTCATCATGCATGGTAAACATGGACCAAGCTCTTTATTTCAGAAGTGTACAAAGTGAAATTCCATTTGTTCATCAAGTTAGTCAGAAATAAAAATATGTTTTTAGTACCTAAAGGGAAAGATCATTCATATCTCATCTCATCTCAAAAAAGCAAAGCAATAAGCACTCAAAAATTAAGATTTTTTGTGTAAAAAGAGAGGTAGATAGTTTAAGCTCATAATCAGAAATTGTTGATATTTGTTATTTTCTTTAATTTTTTTTCTATAATTCTGTACCAAGAATGATTCTGTAACATATAACACACCCAGGGTAAATAAAGTAAGATATATATTCTTTTTTACCAGGTTGTCACTTGAAGCAGCCAATCCTTGATATAACTTTATGTTGTATGTTTATGCTTCTGTGTATTATTTATTAACTTTACATCATGTCTATTTTCCCTAGTAAGAAAGAAGAGTATTCAATGTTTTATGCCATTCTCTATTTTTCCTTCCCAACTTGTTCCCAAATTTTAGAACAAATGGCAGTTTTTCTTACTAGTCATATTTCAAACCTGTGATATTAATATTAATCTCTATTTGAAGTTCTGTCAACATTTGACAGTATTTGCTAATTAAGTGAAAGACTATTAGTGCCTATATCTTTCTATCCATATAACCTCCCTAAGTCCCACATCCCCACACTTGTCATCTATTGATTTAATGTTACAGTTTCCACTGTAATCTTATTCCAACATTTAATTGTACTATCTACTGGTGAATCCTAAAAGTTGAAATCAAAATAGAAGTATTTACAGTGTATTGAATATATAATATTTGTCAAGGCTGTGTAATTTCCTATGCAGTTTGTATGAGAATATAGTCAATGTCAAAGTCTAATAAACTTTTTCTATTCTCTCTTAAGACTTAAAATCTAGATAGAATACTCAATATCACTAATTATCAGAGAAATGCAAATCAAAACTACAATGAGGTATCACCTCACACCAGAAGAATGGCCATCATTCAAAAGTCCACAAATGACAAATGCTGGAGAGGCTGTGGAGAAAGGGGATCCCTCCTACACTGCTGGTGGGAATGCAGTTTGGTGTAGCCACTGTGGAAAATAGTATGGACATTCCTCAAAAAACTAGGAATAGACTTACCATATGACCCAGGAATCCCACTCGTGGCCATAAATCCAGAAGGAATCCTACTTCAGGATGACACCTGCACCCCAATGTTCATAGCAGCGCTATTTACAATAGCCAAGACATGGAGACAGCCTAAATGTCCATCAATGGATGACTGGATGCAGAAGAGGTGGTATATTTATACAATGGAATACTATTCAGCCATAAAACCTGACAACATAATAACATTTACAGCAACATGAATGTTCCTGGAGAATGTCATTCTAATTGAAGTAAGCCAGAAAGAGAAAGAAAAATACCATATGAGATCGCTTATATGTGGAATCTAAAAAAAAAAAAAAGAAATACAAACAAAGCATAAATACAAAACAGAAATAGACTCATAGATGTAGAATACAAACTTGTTGTTGCCAAAGAGGCAGGTGGATGTGAAGTGATAGACTGGGATTTCAAAATTGTAGAATAGATAAGATTATACTGTATAGCACAAGAAAATATATACAAGATTTTATGGTAGCTCACAGAGAAAAAAATGTGATAATGAATATATATATGTTCATGTATAACTGAAAAATTGTGCCCTACACTGGAATTTGGTACAACATTATAAAATGATTATAAATCAATAAAAAAATGTTAAAAAAGACTTAATTCTTGCAATGCTTGAACTGATTTCATATTTTAATCACATAAATTAGAAAACAAATGATAATTTCTCTGGTGCATAAATTGACTTCCTTTTCTGTCAAATAATAATTTGCTTATATTATTACTCTCTCATGGATCTTATTTGTTGTTTTACTTTATTTATACCATTTTTTTCCCAAAAGAGATTGCTTGCTTGCTAACTCCTTTGCACAATTTATAACACCACCTTCAGTGCTGGCTTTTTAATTCCCACTCTATCCTGATTTTTTCCAACTTTATTTTTTCTGAAGTACATACCTAGATTTTCTCAGAAGAGATAAGGTTCATTCATACTTGAAAGTGTCTAGTTTACCCTCATATTTTCAGGGTAATAATGGCTACATTCAAAATAATTTTCTTTATATACTATAAATATTTGTCAACTGTTTTCCCTAGCATGCAGGAATTCTCATCAATAGGCTTCAACACTCCCTTTATAGATTCCTTATTAGTGTCTTTAATTATTTTTTTCCCAAAATGATAATTCATCTGAAGTATTTAGGTTGATATCTACTTTTACCTTGATCAGCACAGTATATTTCTTTTCATTCTACAATCATATTTTCTTCAGCTTTATTGTTTCTTTGACAGTTTTCTTCCTATCTATAATTTTACTCATTTCTTTTTTTCTTTTTTTTTCAGTTCTTTTCAGAATCTTTTTTTCATATTGGTCCTTCTCCATTTATTCTTTGTGTATTCTTACAAATACCTGTCAATTTGCTTTATCTTCTGATAAATTAATTTAGGTATACGTTCACATTCAAGCCTTTGTATAGAAATTTTTATTGTAGAAATCATAATTTGTATTTTCAACTAATGTTTCTTCTCATCCCTATTCTTCTTTCCTGTTTGTTTCCATGGAATTATTTCCAAAACCTCTTTGCACAAGATATTTTAGTCTTCTTTTTCTACTACTTACTCATCTTCTACTCAGTGGTTATCTCATATTGATTTTTATATTTTATGCTTTCAGGTTTTCTCACAGAGCTGATGACTGTTGATGGTTAAATTTGAGTTAAAAAATGATAACTACTTTTGGTTGATGTTATTGACTTATTGTGTTTTTTCATTAGAATTGCTCCTCCAATAGTTATCCCCACTGATATAAAAAGTTGACTTTTTAATTTTTATTTTAAAAATGTTCTTTCATATATAACAATAAATGTTATCTTTTAAATGTATTTAATACTAGGTATTTACTATTGGATACAACAGTGTCTCACTTTAAAAAAGTATGGCTCAAATACTGTCTATTAAACCCTTCTTTAATTAATTGTTTTGAAAAATCCAAATTTTACGATTTCACTTTGTAGGTTGTTGTTAAATATGTATCTTGCTTTGAACTTTGAATGGATTCCAGTAGTCACCTCTATGTTCCATGAAATGGACCCAGTACATGACTGAGCAAATTAATTTTCATGAAAAATTTACCCAGCAAACTATGAGATAAAATTTATCATCACTAAGACAAAGCAGATGACATCTGTTATCTGGCAGAATAGAACTATAAAATGCAAGAGAATTGTAGTATGAAATGGTAGCATAAAAGAACTTTCCTTTGATTACTATAATTGGTGGTATTATGCACACATTTTTATACAAATAACTTAATGGTATATTTTCTTTATTATATATAGTTTAAGTTTTTAAAAAAATTATATGAAATACAATTTTTCACAAATGAGCATTTGAAAATATTATTATAATATACTCATTAAAAATAGCATCTTGCCCATATATTATGACATATTAGTATTTTTTCAGTATTGTACAGAAATGACACTGTCAATAAGCAGATGGAAAATTTAAAAATTATAGAGAAAACCTATAGCTATGTAATTTGCTACTAAATTGGTATAACAAAGACATATGTTATATAATATGCATTTTTGTTGGTTTGTAAAAAAAGTTGAGTGTTTATTTGGACTGTAATTCATTTTTACTATTAAGGATTTCAAACAAGAATCTGTGCAAATACTCTTATGAGCTATTTTGCTGTTAAAGTATTAAATAAAATTATAGATAAAATAAGACATTATTAGATCAACTAGTTAGATTTAAATTTACATATGATAAATTAAAGCAGATTTTTATTCTTCAAATATCTTGATGAAATTGTGTTATGAATGTTATAAAATTCATGTTCAGTTTATATTTTTATTTACTCATATTGAAATATATTTTATTTACAATATCATTTTGGTTTCAGATGTACAACATAGTGATTCAATATTTTTATAAATTATACTTTATTTAAAGTTATTACAAAATAATAGCTATATTTCCCTATGCTGTACATTATAAGTTGTTGCTTCTTTATACATAGTAGTTTGTGTTTCTTAATCCCATATTGCTCGCTCCTCTCTCTCCTCTTCCCTCTCACCACTGGTAACAATCACTTTGTTCTCTGTATCTGTGAGTTTGTTTCTGTTTTATGATACAAATTCATTTATTTTTTAGATTTCATATTTAAAGTGATAACATAGAGTATTTTCTCTGCCTGACTTCACTAAGCTTATACTCTTTAAATCCATTCACATTGTTGCAAAAGGCAGAATTACATTCTTTTCCATGGCCAAGTAATACTCCACCGTGTGTGTGTGTGTGTGTGTGTGTGTGTGTGTGTGTGTGTGTATCACATCTTCTTTATCCATTCATTTGTTGATGTATATACACTTGGGTGATTTCCATATCTTAGCTATTGTAAATAATGCTGCTACAAACACTGCAGTGCATATATCTTTTCAAATTAATATTTTCAAATTCTTTGGATATATACCTACCAGTGGAATTGCTGGATCATAAGGTAGTTCTGTTTTTAGTTTTTTGAGGAATTGCAGCACTCTTTTCCATAGTGGCTACACCAATTTCTAATCCCATCTGCAGCATACTAACGTTTTGGCTTATTTTTGTGTATGCTAAATTACATTCCTCCTATTGGTTGTCGAATTGGGAACTATGACAATATAATAGTATATATATATAATTTAATATAATTCATAAAATACTATGTTATATATAGTATATTAACAATATATTTGAAAAAGGTCTTAAAGATCTTTATCAAACTCATTCCTAATGCATAAACACCACCTAGAACATCTAAAAAATTTCCTAGTGAGTAAAATACATTATTTTTGTTTTTTGATTTTTATATGCCTTTAAAATTTGACCATGCAAATATGTTTTATTTTTTTAACTTTTTTATATTGGGTAATAGTCATTTTACAATGTTGTGTCAAATTCCAGTAGAGCACAATTTTTCAGTTATACATGAACATACATATATTCATTGTCACGTTTTTTTATCACTGTGAACTACCACAAGATCTTGTTTATATCTCCCTGTGATATACAATATAATCTTGTTTATTTATTCTACATTTTAAAATCTCAGTCTGTCCCTTCCCACCCACCCACCCACTTGGAAGCCACAAGTTTGTATTTTACGTCTATGAGTCTGTTTCTGTTTTGTATTTGTGTTCCTTTTTTTTTTCCTTTTTTTTTTTTTAGAGTCCACATATGAGTGACCTCATATGGTATTTTTCTTTCTCTTTCTGGCTTACTTCACTTATAATGACATTCTCCAGGGATATCCATGGGCTGCAAATGGCATTATGTTGTCAGTTTTTGTGGCTCAATAGAATTCCATTGTATAAATATACCACTTCTTCTTTATCCAGTCATCCATTGATGGACATTAAGGATGTTTCCATGTCCTGGCTATTGTAAATAGTGCTGCTGTGAATATTGGGGTGCAGGTGTCATCCTGAAGTAAGGTTCCTTCTGGATTTATGGACAGGAGCAGGATTCCTGGGTCATAAGGTAAGTCTATTCCTAGTCTTTTGAGGAATCTCCATACTGTTTTCCACAGTGGCTTTCCTTGCTTCCATCTCCCACTCTTAATGATTTAGATGTCATCTTTTAGAATTTTGTGTTTATTCTTTTTGTAACTCATGGCAGTTTATCCTTTCCAGTTATGAGTTTCTCATTTTTGTAGCATCCTGCTTCTCTTCTATTTAGAGTAGACCTGTCAATATTTCTTTTAGCATGGGTTTAGTGTTGCTAAACTCTTGTAGTTTTTGCTTGTCTGTGAAGTTCTTTATCTCTCCTAATATCCTAAAGGATAGCCTTGCTGGATACAGTATCCTAGGCTGCATCTTTTTTCCATTCAGGACTTTGAATGTATCTTGCCACTCCCTTCTGTCCTGTAGTGTTTGTGTAGAGAAATCAGCTGAGAGCCTTATGGGGGGTCCCTTGCAACTCATTCTTTGTTTTTCTCTTGCTGCCTTAAGGATCATTTCTTTATCCTTCACTCTGGCCATCTTGATTATGATATGTCTTCGTGTGGGCCTGTTTGGGTTCTTCCTGTTTGGAACACTCTGAACCTCCTTTACTTGGATATCTGATTCCTTCTTTAGGTTTGGGAAGTTTACAGTCATGATTTCTTCCAATAGCTTTTCAATCCGCTTTGCTTTTTCTTCCCCTTCTGGAGCCCCTATTATGCATAGATTGGCAAGCTTTATATTATTTTATAGGACCCTTATATTGTTTTCATTGTTTTTTTTATTTGTTTATCTCACAGCTGTTCTGTTGTCCTGTCTTCTAGGTCATTTATTCATTCTTCTGCATTATCTAGCCTGCTTTGTACAGCCTTTAGGTCAGCTCTCATCTCAGCAAATGAGTACCAATTCTACTTTGTTCTTCTTTATAGCTTCTATTTCATTTTTTATATATTTTATATCTCTAAACACTATCTCTTTTAGTTCCTTCAGTACTTTGATCACTCCTTTTTTGAAATCTTGATCTAATAGGTCACCAATGTCTATTTCCTTGATTATGCTTTCAGCGGATTTCTCTTGATATTTTAATTGGGAGTGGTTCCTCTGCTTCTTCATATTGCTCATATTTCTCTGGCACCAGTGGACGGGTGGGTCACTCCCCCTATCAATTTTGCAGTCTGATGCTGTGCTTGGGTGAGGCAGGTAGGCGGATCATGCCCCCTCCCAGCACCATGGTCAGGTGCTGCGTTCCTGCCAGGTAGGCAAGTTGCTGCCCGCCTTCTCCCAGCACTGGTCACTCTGCTGCTCTGTGCAGCTGCCCACTCTGCCTTGGTGTGGCGCTCCATAGGAGGGCTTGGGTGGGGAAGACTGCAGAACAACCCAGCCCCTGCTCCATGCCAAATCTCAACTCCTCGTTTGTCTTGGTGGTTCAAGCTCTCTGAGGGACCAGGGCAAAAAAATCCTATATGCCTCGGGCTGTAAACAAGTCTCAGTCCTGCCCAAGAGGTTGCAGAGCCCCTAGGTGCAGATTTAGGTCTTGGCCCTGCCCCTTCCCTTGCCCGGGGGCTGCACACAGGAGGATATGATGGTGGCTGTATCTGTGGCTGTGCCCCACCTCTCTTCTCATGAGAAGCTCCATTAATGGTGCTGCTGGTCTGAGACAAAGGCTATGGTGCCCCTTCCCCCAGGTCACATCAGCCACGTTGCTTTGCTTTTCTCACAATTTATGGGGGACTGAGTTTGTTCTGCTCTGTATCCCTTCCCAGCCATGGTGCACAACACCCTGCAGTCCCCTGGGGCTGCCTCAGTGCAGCCATCCCAGTCCTCCACCCAGCTCAGGTAGCCAGTCCCTGTCCCCAGCTGCCAGTTCGCATCTTAGGATGGGTGTGCGGGGAACCTTTGTGCCTGTTTAACTTAGTTCTATCGGTCAAGGGATGCTCAGGGCAGATCTGAGCCTCGGAGGCTCCCCCTCCATCCCGCTGGCCTCTCCATTGGAGAGAGGAGAACCAGCGAACAAGTGCCAATCCTCCTTTGTCGCTCCCTCCCCGCCTGACTGATCCCACACTGTGTTGCTTTTCCTCTTTCTTTTTTCCTTTTCACCTATCAGATTTTTGGCATCTTTGTCTTTCAAAGAGGGCAATGTCCTGTCAGAGTTCGGCAGGTACTCTGGTTGGCTGAGTGGATCTGTAGATGTGAGTTTTGGTGTATTTGGTGTACAAGCGTCCCCCTACTCTGCAATCTTGCTTCTTTTCCAAATATGTTTTATTTTAAATTATGTTATCAATATATTGTTTTACCAAGATATTTTATGTAGAATATATTTACTAATTAAATTCTGCCTCTCAACACTTAAGTCTGTTTCTTCTGCTCAGGAAAATTATGATGAATAGATAAAGACATATAATACTTGAAGATATAGAACACCAATTAAAATGGTTACAAGATCTATAACTATTACTGTGTCCTTGTTATTTTGCTGGTACAAAATTATTAATAGTAATTAGTAAATGATGCCCTATAATTAAAATTGCAAATGTTAATTACTGTGGTTGACTTTCAAATATGAATGTGCCCATTACTTTGTTCTTGGCAACATATTATTGAAAGTAACCTGAAGTTATCATAGATGATAACTCTGTTACTCAGCAAATATTTATAGAGCATCCATTATATGCCCTGTGCCTTAAAAACTGCATTCTGAAAATAAAGTGTGAATTACTGATATGCTTCAACCATATTGGGGGAATATTAGCAAAACAATCTGTGCTAAAACCATCTCAGCTTATTTATGACTTGTCAGAGAAGAACAAAATTGAAGTGAATTCTCTGTTAAAAGATATCAAACTTAAAATTGCTAGCATTCAATTAATATTGTATAACATGTAAAGTTGGAAGATATACTTTTAGTGATTTACATCAAATGACACTGAATAAAAAACTACTAATACCACTCTCCACATTGTTTCTGGTTTTATTTACACAAAATTTTATATTAAAAAATTATTTATATATTTTAGCCCCTTTTGGAACTCTTAAATATTTTGACATTTAAACTTGGGGGAAATATTTGTTGAACAATAATTTTAGAATAATATTTTTCCATTCTATTAACAGATAAAGTAAACACCAGGATTTTTGAGAATATATTTGATTTTGCTGTTTCATTGATGAGTTCCACATTAACATGATGATTCATTGTATCATTTCTGGTAAGCATTGTTAGAAAAATCCTTAAAATATTGAAATAAGTTTTTCTTTTTTGTAACAGGCATTTTCATAAGATTCAGGGGATTTATTCAACACATTTTTAAGTAGTTGCACTTTCTGAGAATAGGTTCTTGCCTTGCACATGAAAGAATCCAAGAGGTAAGCATGGTAAAGTGAAAGCAAGTTTCTTTAGAGAGATACACACTCCACAGACAGAGTGCAGGCCATATCAGAATGTGAGAGAGAGAGTGCAGAGTTATTAGTTTTTATGGGCTTGGTAATTTCATATGCTAATAAGGAGGCTTATTCCAACTATGTTGGGAAAGGGGTGAGGATTTCCAGAAAACATCCCCCTCACCTACTTTTTGACCTTTTATGGTCAGCCTAGGAACTATCATGGCAACTGTGGGTATGCCATGAGTTTCAAGGTCTACTGGAAGTCAAATCTTCTGCCGTCTTGGTTCTAATAGGTTTGTCCTATCCTCAATTGCTGTATCATTCTTCAATGATTGTGCCCTGCCCCCTCCGTCCTGGCTCAACTGTTTTGAGAAACTGAAGGAAAAGTATATAAAGTTATTTTTTAATATATTGGACAAGTGATGAAGTAGACTATGTGGAGATGAGATTTCTTGGTATACAGCGTTCTACTTAAACTGGGACTTTGGGATAAGTTTTTGTTTGTTTTTCTTTTTTTTCCTTACCAACATATAAAAGGAATTTACTTAAGACACATATTTATCTTTTCACTTCTTTTTTCTGAAAATTCAATCCAGCTGCTGGTTTGAAAGAGGAGTAAAGTAAGGAGAAGTGAGAACTTGGATACTGTACTTAGGGAAATAGAACAGTAATTTAGTCAAGAAAAGATAGTGGCTTGCAGTAAGATGAAGGCCATCACTTTTCAGGTAAATGGACATATTTTGAGCTATATTTTGCTTATAGGATGAATATGCATTTAGGCTTCTGGACTTAGTAATTCATGTAAATTGGCACTACTCGTTGAATTGCAATGCCTGGAGATATGTGTGTGTGTGCATGTGCACACATGTACACATGAAAGATGGGAGGTCTAGAATATTGTAATGGATATTTTAATGTGTATAAGACATCCAAGAGGATTTTTCAATAATTTAGTTGAAAATATAAGTCTGAACTCAAATCAAGCAATTGAATTGGAGAGAAAAAAATCAGAATTTTCAAAATGGAATGATATAAAAAAAGCAGTAAAAAAACATAACAACTGTCAAGGAGAGGTTTTAAAAAAAAGAGATATGAGGTCTAGACCACAAAGAGGTCTGAGATTTAGAGTTGTTTAGAGGAAAAAGAGACAGAAAGAAAATTGAAATGATTGTGAGAGATAAGTTTATAAACAGTAGAGTGTAATATTAAAGAATCAAAGGAGAAGAGTTAATTAAGAGAACAGAAATACATCTATGAATTTAGTATAAGAAAATGAGTGGTGGCTTAGGAAAGTACAATGTAAGTGGCATGTTAGGAAAAGAAGTAAATTTATAGTGCATGAGGAGGAAGAGTTGCAGAAAACAGAGGCACTTTGTGTAGATATGTCTTTTAAGTAGGGAGGAAAGGAATTTTGTGATACATAAAAATGAGGAGATAACCAAAAGAGTGATATCATTGAATAGGGGAGAGAAGATGAGATCTAAGGCATAAGTGAAGATTGTACCTTTGAAATTGAATGGAAACATTGGTGCAATTTAATTCTTGGTTATGCGAAGAGTGGATCCTAACATGACGATTTTTTTGTAAGTGTGACTATAAGGGTACATCATTTGCAAGTAATGATACAGAGTTTTGAGTATGTGTGGGGAAAAATAAAAGAAATGGTGCAATGTAGTCACTTCAGAAAAAAAGTCATGGAGCTTTCTGGAAATGCAACAGCAGAGTTATTAAGTAACTTATGCTTTTTGTTTAAGATACGGAGCAGCTGTGTAGGTAGGCTCAAGTTGCAAGGAAGATTTTCCAGGTGAAATACTTGGAAGAGCAAGGGAGAGAAAGTGAGAGGAAGAGATGTGATGAAAAGGAGAGAAGAGAGGAGAGAAGAGAAGGAAGGGAGAAGAGGAATGGAGGAAAGGGAAATGAGAGGAAAAAAGAGAAGTGAAGGGCAGGGAAGGGAAAGAAAGGAAAGGAGAGACAGATACATGAGTTTTAGACATTTGAGAGTGAAATATTATAAATACACCATTTCATGTGCTTTCTGGACAAGTGGGACACTGACAACACACATTCTGACAGTTTGGGGAGCATTTAATTCAAGTGCTAGAGAGGGTCCCATGGCAGTGCTAGATACAAGTATAGTGAGGTGAAAGATTGGAATTGAGGGTGTATTCTTATAGCAGAGTTTGGAAAACAAAGTTTTAGAGATTGTGCAGTTTGAGTAGCAACAAAGTTTAGATAATTTGAGTACAATAGAATCATAATGGGTGCCACAACTTTAAAATTTCTAGTAGCCATGTTGAAAAGTCTAAAGAAACAGGTAGAATTAAATTTTTAAATGTACTTTACCCAATAGATCAAAATATTATTTCAACATTCAATCTATATAAAAAACAATGAAACTACAACTTTTCTTCATACTAAATCTTAAAAATCCATTATGTATTTTACATTCACTTTGTCACTCAATTCAGATGCTAAAATTTGACAACATATAATTCTTTGTATCTGGGTTTTATAACATTAAATGTGAAAAGTAGATTTACATGACCAAGTTGTTGTAAACATTTAGAGATAGTACAATTGCTGAATTGGCTGTCAAAAACATTTTTCTTCAATATTTATACCCATAACCCATCATTTCATCTATTTGTATGAATTGGTTTAACTTTGGTGGAGATGCAAAATATGTTTCAAAATTATTTTTCATTTAAAAATTAATTAAATTCACTATCTCTTGTGTAATTTTTATATTATAAACACTAAATTCAAGTATGTATGTCATAAATTAAAAAATGTCAAAATAAACTATTCAGATTTTTACTGTGGTTTTTGGTAGTCAGTTTAAATAATGCTTTCTATTAAAATTAAAATATTCTCAATATAAAGTCATACTATAAACTATGTAAAATTACTGCTGATTTATATAATGAAAAGTTTCAATTTCAACACAAATTTTCATCTCTTTCCAGCTAGGACACCTATAAAATATTTCTATTCCTGAAGCTTCAAATGTAGCACACTTTAATTCAGTGTATCAGTTAAGAATGTGTAAATCACTCTGACTACTTGTCTTTAATTATTGAATATGTGGCAAGAATTTCTTTAGTTTCAGGAAAAATTTGAAGTGAAATTAACAGTACATAAATTGTAAAATGCTTCTGTAATTCAACCAATTAGCATTGGAAGAGAATACCAAATCACTACATTTATTTCCTTCATTTTAATAGTTCAATAACCTGGAAATAGTTTATAACATTATGTAAATATGCAGAAAGCTATAACAATTATATCTATGAGACTTTTCACTGATGTCATTCCAGAAAACAAAGCAAGTATATTTTCAGGATGTTTCATGCCATGGAATGATGCAATGAGGGAAATACCAGTCACTTGTTTCAAAATACCAATAAATATGGATGCTTGACTTATCATAACTGGAACGTATAAATGACAGAAGGAACATACAATATTACAGATATTAAAAGCATTACTATTTTTGCAAAAAGAAGGAACAGAAATCTGGATACATTGCTAGAGAGCAAAATGGACACTTACTTCATCTTCTGGATCTAAGAAGTTTAAGAGTAAAAGAAAAGATAGTTTAAGAGAGAATGTTGTGCGTGGAGGGTACGTGATACATTTCAATTAAACACATTGAATAATACATGAAATAAAAATTTGCTTATGAACTAATTTGGAGTTTCAAGAGATATTCTGGAAGGGTGCAGTAGTGTAGGTGATAAGCTGGTATTTCAAGGTACAGTCCAAATTATTCTATTTTTGATAAAAATAAACAGATAAGATTAGATACAGGCAGTAATTGAGGATATCATGGATATGAGATGGGTTAGAATTTTGCACTTAGAATATTGTGTGTCAGTGGGTTTGGTGTTAAAAAAATATTTTCTGGTGGTGGTATCAGTTGAAAATATCAGCTGCAATTAACACAATATCTGACTAATTATGACTAATAAAAATGATGTATTGTGGGTTCGTCACCAGTTGTGGGTTCTGTCCAGCAGAAATCCCACCGAGATGGAATGAATTACTCAAGATTCTGGGGAAAAGTCAAGAGAGCGAGAGGGAGTCAGGAGCCAAATCCCTGAGCCTCTCAAATCTCTCACATTTATTGAGTACAGTTGAAGCAGGAATTTAGGGGAGGACAGGGTGGGATCACAATGAGTACAAAGGCTTTGTTTATTGTTGGTGTGTGGCTCAAGGTCAGGAGACCCTTTTTGGTGAATCATAATCGTGTTGAGACTTTCAGCTTATTAGGGCAAAACCTATGAGAATCAGCTGCTAAACAAGATTTTTCTTGGACTCAGGTGACTGTGCCTGTCTTAGGTTGCTCCCTCAGGGGGTCTTACCCATCATTGGCTAACCAGCCTTCTCACCTCTGAGTCTGCAGCTTTTTCCCATTCCAGCCCAAGGCTGTTTTGGGGATAGAAGACTAACAGCAGGCATGCTGAGCATTTATAGCTGGGGGCCTGGGTCATTGCTAAAACCTCAAGGCAGGTGCTAAGTACATCTTCTTTAAGGAGATAAGTGGCTGGGATTTTTACAATTTGTTAACCCAATCATGGGCTCCCACATATACCCCTTTTTTTGTTTTGATTAAAGGAGATCATTCTTGATTGCAGAAGGGACAACGTCACCTGATGCTGCTGATTTGAAGAGGCATGGAGGGAGTAAATTACCTTGCAGACTATAAGAAAAACACAAGCGATTACTATACAAAATCCAACAATAACCCAGATGCGGAGGTTGAGGCCATTAAAACAGTTGGTAGGGTTAAGCCATTTAGTATTATCGTATAATTCCTGTTCCATATTTCTTTGAGTCTCTTTTTGAATGTAAATGAGCTGCTGATGCAGCTAGGTGGAAAGAGTATCAACATTATTTTGTACATCAGAAGAAAAAACTCCTTGAATTTGTTTTTTTAATAACATCCCAGGAATATCGGGAGTGGTTATATTTAAGAGGGGTAACACATATCTTATCATTTTGCCAATCACACTGCAGGGGCTGGCAATTGACAATGGCTTGTTGTCGGTCAGCAAGCCATTCCAAAGCAGCTTCCAAGGCCTGAAGCCAATGCATAATTCCATCATCAGTTTGAGGCTGAGTTACCATAGTCTGTGTAACATTAGTCATAACAGATTAACAACCTGAGCAGTATGGATTGCTTTAGTAAGGGACACTATTGCTACAGAAGCAGTAGCAAGAATAACAACAGCTGAGATGATAAAAGCAATCAGCCAACTAACAAAACGTTTTGGTCTCCACTTTGAAATCGCATGAGTTAATTTAACAAAACCATTTTTGCCCTCCCAGGGGCGGGTTAAATTAACAGGTAGCCAAACTTGAGGTTGTTACTTTAGAATGAGTACCTGTGAGATTTTGAGAGAAGTAATGTTCATTGGGCTAGTACAAGTAGTGTACCAGGTCTGAGGCCGGACATGCGCAGTATAAAACCCATCTTCTAATGTAACATTAAGAATAGAAGATGCCATAAGAAAAACATAAGGGTGAGTAGTACACAATAATACATGATCGGAGACATGAGAGTCTAAATCAATACAATAAAACTGAGTATTAACAACTGTGTTAGTAACATACATACCATGTGGTAAAAGTCCTGGGAAAGAAAGGTAAAGCAATGTGCCAGAGATTAATGTGCCAGGGACTATGGGCATGAGAATTAGAGAGGCATAAAATAGGACAGAGAGTCCCCCATCTGTCCAGGTTACTTGGGAGGTGGCTGGAAGGCCAAAACCAATACAAGTATGATTAGCAGAAAGATATCCTTGTGGGCCCCAATCATAGACTGTATAGTTAAAAAGTGGGGCTCCACGGGGACTGGGTGCCCTGCAAGGGACCCAAGAGATGGATTGACTATGAGAACTCCATTCTTCAGACATATGACAATGAGCAACAGGTGGAGGAAAGGCTGCAGACATTGTTTGATTAATGTCAATGGCTGCAGCAAAAATGAAAGTTAAGTTAGCAGGTTTTGTGCCAGTCTTAGGTAAACAATACAAATAAGTACGTGTCTTAGCACATAAGCGAAAGGATGAAGGGACATTAGACACACAAATTGGGGGGTAAGAGGAGATAAAAGAAGCAGTTTCATTTAACATCATCCAATCACGATTTTCTAACAAGTGACTTTGAGGAGGAGCCAGACTCCTCCAGTCCACTGAGTGTTATTAGTGCTGAGTGGGGGGTCTGCATCCCACCAAGTGACTGGCCGGAAAACCAGAGGATCAATAATATGGGCCCAATACAGATAGGCCCCTGTACTTAAAGGAAGCGATAGAAAGAGTAAAAGAAGCAACAATACCTGAGTTGAAGACCAAACAGCAAATTGAGCAGGAGTTTAGACAGTTTTTACAAGAGCTCTCCAATCCCAAGGAGTCATAACATATGCATTTCCAACCGTTATCAAGAATACATTTAGTAAATGAACTTTGAGTCCCATTTTCTATAATACTTGTTTTTAGTTCCTTGAAAACCGAGAAAGGGATAGCCTCATACTTAACACCTTGCCCACGCCCTGCAATCACTGGGTAAGCATGTAGCTCTCCCAAATGTAAGCCTTCTGTAAAACATTGTACCATAGCAGTTTGTTTACAATCATACTCCTCAGGAGAGGTAGGAGGAGGTGGTGGCAACGGTAGATTGATTTCCTGTGAAAGGGGGGCAGATGGTGCAGAAGGGACTGGGGGAGAAGAACTAGGAGGAGCAGAAGGGAAAAGATGGGATTTAGGTTCAGCATAATTATTCTGCAAGGAAGAATACAAGGGACATAAGGCAGTACATACCAAACTCCAAGTAGTTAAAATGGAAGCGGGGATTTTTTCCGCTTGTTTATGTCTAAGTTTTAAATTCTTACCAACCCATTCCCAGAGTTCTAAATTGACTGTTCCATGGTCTGGAAACCAGGGACAAGTCTCCTGTACCATTCATAACAATTTAATAAGTCGCTCTTCCGACACAGTGCAATGAGCTGCTTTCAGCAGCTGCTTCAACGTGTGGAGGTAAATCATTTATTTCTTAAATAGTTGTTGACCCATAGTAAGAAAGAGAAAGAAAACAAGGCTCTCCCTGAAATCTAGACACACTGGCAACTACCCCGAGCAGACGTTGCTGTTCCCTTACCGGGATGAAATTTATGGGGATCCGGATGCAGTTTCTCTCTCCAACTAAACGTACCATTCCGTCTCTGCATAGTCTGTCAGGTCGGGGCCACCATTTGTGGGTTCATCACCAGTTGTGGGTTCTGTCCAGCAGAAATCCCACCAAGATGGAATGAATTACTCAAGATTCTGGGGAAAAGTCAAGAGAGCGAGAGGGAGTCAGGAGCCAAATCCCTGAGCCTCTCAAATCTCTCATATTTATTGAGTACAGTTGAAGCAGGAATTTAGGGGAGGACAGGGTGGGATCACAATGAGTACAAAGGCTTTGTTTATTGTTGGTGTGTGGCTCAAGGTCAGGAGACCCTTTTTGGTGAATCATAATCGTGTTGAGACTTTCAGCTTATTAGGGCAAAACCTATGAGAATCAGCTGCATAACAAGATTTTTCTTGGACTCAGGTGACTGTGCCTGTCTTAGGTTGCTCCCTCAGGGGGTCTTACCCATCATTGGCTAACCAGCCTTCTCACCTCTGAGTCTGCAGCTTTTTCCCATTCCAGCCCAAGGCTGTTTTGGGGATAGAAGACTAACAGCAGGCATGCTGAGCGTTTATAGCTGGGGGCCTGGGTCATTGCTAAAACCTCAAGGCAGGTGCTAAGTACATCTTCTTTAAGGAGATAAGTGGCTGGGATTTTTACAATTTGTTAACCCAATCTTTGGCTCCCACAATGTATTGTCTCATACACTATACCTAGTTATAGAATTTCCTGGAAATCCTCAGCTGTTCAACAATGCCAGAGCTCTGAGTCAGCTTCTTTATTATTCTTTGGCCTCATGGTAATGAGATGGCAGTTGATGTCCCACAGATGATATCTTCACCAGAAATTGTATAAATGGAGGAAATGAATAATGTGGATTTCTCCTTACACATCACATATTGGGAGGGAAATCTTTCTGAAATTCTTCCCCAGAAAGCTTTCCCTTATATCAGTTATTTGTGTTTAAGTTACATGCATGTGCTTTAACTGAAAAGGAGTTTCTTTTTCTATAGTGGTGGTTAAAGGTTAGCAGTGTAATAGAAAGGTATCGGGGAGGGCTACATTTAGCAACTGGAAATGAAAGGACTCACACAATTCTCAAATTGATTTCCTTCCTTTCCAAGAGGAATCTGAGAAAGGAAAAGATGGCAAGTTAGAGTCCTCTTGTTTACTTAAACATACTTAAGGATAAATCTCCTGCTAATGATGTAATAGTATTTACTACCAGAATATTCTTTATCTTTGAAGTGTTTTTAGCTAAGATGTGCCATATCTGTGTAGATTGCTTCTCAAAAAGAAAAAAACCTCAGAACTGTGTCTTTTAGGAACTGCCATGTAGTGATGTATGTAGCGATGATAAAATGGAGATCATCCGTGACTGGATGAAGAAGCTTCTTTCATTCAAATGCTGCCCTTAAGTATTACATAATGCTTGCAATTAAACTTGAACCAAAACTCCTTCTAATGTGGTGAGGAAGGGCCAAGGGAAGTGAACTGGCAGCTTCAGATTTTCCATGCTTCACCTGTATCTTACAATTTCCCAAATCATTGGATTCTCAGTATAATCGATATTATGTAAAATCTCTGATTCCTGTCAGTGTGATTTCACAATCTGAACTCTTTGTTAAGTAATCCTTTGGGTAGACTGATTCTTCAGTGGCCCTTGCAAGCTAATCTGGGGTCAGTGAAGAATTGTATTTCTTCTCAGTTCTTCAAAATAGCAGCCACAGTTGGTAGAGTAGTTCTCTCCAATTTTGATAAAGGAATAGTGAAAAGGGTGGTCACAGATTAGAATATTGTCTTCTCAAGTCTTTTTTGGCATATGGTGATCAAGATAGCTTTAATGTTCCCTTCAGGTTGACTGAACTTTAAACAGCCTTCTTCCTGATTTTAGCCTCTGATTTCCTTTTTTTAGAACATTTATTTCAGAAAATTTATAATTATAATTTGTTTCTCTGACCCTTGAGATGTAAATATTTTTAAAGCTTCTTCTTTTTGAAATTTTTTTATTCAGTTATAGTCAGTTTACAACGTTCTGTCAATTTCTGGTGCACAGCACAATTCTTCAGCCATACATGAATATACATATATTAATTTCATATTATTTTTCATAGTAAGTTACTACAAGATATTGAATATATTTCTCTGTGCTATACAGTATAAACTTGTTTATCTATTTTAAAGCTTCTTGCTAGTTTTTCACAGCAGGAAGGACTTTCTCAAGGACCTGGCAACCATCACTTTGTTATGTTATTGCCACTCTCTCCCAGTTTCTATGTGAGGATAGGAGTCTAAATTTTACAGTCTTGCTTCAAGTTGTAATGCTTTCTCTTGTCATGAAGATATGAGAAGCTTTATTTTTGTTTGGGCAAAGCAAATTAGCAAACAGTGGTGGCCTATGATCCCACACCTCAGCTTTTAAAACTCTCCAA
The DNA here is from genome assembly GCF_048564905.1 of Vicugna pacos. Lineage (NCBI taxonomy): Eukaryota > Metazoa > Chordata > Mammalia > Artiodactyla > Camelidae > Vicugna > Vicugna pacos. Next base: position 38,326,817 of record NC_133000.1, read on the forward strand.
ACACAGATTTCAGCAGAGTTGAGTTTGCCACTTCATAGATGATAACTAGATTTTGATCTTCAGAGAATTAATTATCTTTGTTACCTATTACTGATTTTCTTCTTTTATTTCACGCATATTTGACTCCTTCTCCTTTAAAGTGGTAAACTTTAGCATGTCATTTCTTAACATCCACAACCAAAGTAAGTCAACGCCTGATTTTTTTTGTGAAGATACAGCAAGAAGTTGGCAGTCATCTTCCTAGAAGACAACTTTCACCAGAACCCGACCATGTTCGCACCCCAGCATCAGATTTTCAACCTCTAGAACTTTTAGAAGTACATTTCTGTTGTATGTAACAGTTTATAACTTTACTTTAACAACCCAAACTAAGAGAATACCTACATATCTTGTTTCACATTCACACTAATAGCTATTTACATTTTCCATCTTATATTGCACCTACATTTCTGATTCTTCTAATGCTTCAGGACCTCCCTGGATCCTAATATCAATGCAGAGTCCCTCACATTTTAATTCAGTTGAATCAAATCAATAAGTATTGTTGTAGTTCCAGGTATTGGTATAAGTGCTATATATATTTTAAAAGTGTTGAGCATGACAAGTCTTTAGTTGATTACATAGAGAAGTTGCTAGATAATTACAGTGTAAATACTTCATATTCATGAAGTAAGTTATATAAACAACTAATTCATTATGGCTGATACATAGAGGAGCAAAGAAACTTGTAGGCCTGTGGGAACAAAGGAATGAACCTTGGGCCAGAATGGTAAACAAGTTATAAAAAGGTGCATACTCAGATGTGAGAAGGCTGGTTAGCCAAGGATGGGTAAGATCCTCAGAGGGGAGCAACCTAAGACAGGCACAGACACCTGAGTCCAAGAAGAATGTTGTAAAGCAGCCATTTCTCATACATTCCGCCCTGATAAACTGTAAGGCTCGCTGGTGCCAACACAAACATGATTTACCAAAACATAAAGGGTCTTCTGACCTTGAGCCAGGTGCTGCCTGTTAACCATTTCCCTTGTCATTCTTCTTTGCTATATAAGACTGTGCAGCTTAATAAAGTTTCAGAGTAGCCATCAGCTCTCTCCGCATACAGTGTGTATGTGTACATGGTATCGCAACACAAACAAATCTTTAAGCAGAAGTAAATTTGGGGGATGGAAGTTAAAAAAATGGATTTTACTGGCTGTTTTTCCATTACAGATTCTTATAAAATGATAAAATTTATGTCTAAAATTTGTCTCCTCAATTATGCCTTTTCATGAAATGAAGTGCCTTTTCCTTTCATCATTTGCAGAGCAACTATTTAATGGCATTAATTCCTAGGCTCCACAGGACAAGAGAAAAAGAGTGAGAGTGAGACAAGTTGTCAGTATAAAGTTGACCAGTTAGATATGGAAAGATAAAATCACTACTATTTTAAGGGTATTTAATGTCCATATTTTATTTTTCCAAAGAGCTACCTGGAAAAATAGTCAGTTCAAGTGGCTTTTATTTTATAAAATAAGGTTTGATACATTCAGTCCTGCAAAGCATATCTAATTTACAACTGCTAACAATAAATTTTTGAAAATTATAAACGTAAACACATACACACACTCACTCAATGTGATTTTTTAAATTTATGGAAATGTATAGCAAAGAAGATTTTTTAAAATACTGATTCATATTGAAAGTAGTCACATTATCTATCAATCTGTTTTTGTTTGAAAATTTAAAAAATATTGTTACATATAATACTTTCATTTTTGAATTTTCTTCAACCTGAAAATTTCAACAGTACTGTATTTAGCTTTTAAGTTTTCAGAGTAAAGTCTAATGAAACAGCAAAAATGCACAAATATTGCTTCTTAAAGTGATTTTCAGTCAGTGAATTCTGTATCAGGGAGAAGCTAGATAGAGAAATAACAAATCAACAAAAAAATGTGATGAGTTCAAACATTTCAGTTCTTATAACAACCAAGCCCTAGAGAATCTGATTTGATCAATGCATAATCATTTCCATTCAGATGAGTCTGCCCAAATAACTGTCATGTTCATTTTGTGCTCCAGTAATCTTGGTTGACTTAATGACATAAGTAGAACAACTATGAGTAACTATGCAGCATCCTACTAATTTCTTGGTGATAGATTTTTCAGAGTCAATCTAGTCAACTGCATTGCACTAGATATTTTCAAATCATCCCACGTAATCTAGAAAAACTTATTGCAAGGAATATTTACAGCAGATGTCTTGTTTGCAGACATACCATATATAAGCTCCTTGAAATCACCTCTATGTAAAACTAAGTATTTTCCTTTATGTAGTGAAATATGAATTATGTTTATTTAGAGATCTCAATCAATATTTATATTTTTAAATGAAAATAGCTATGGCATGAAAATTGCATATATTGGCTAATGCAGAGGGGAGCATGGATAGAACATGACTTTCAATTCCATGGAACAAATCTGTGTAAGCTAACATTTCTATTGTTATTAACAGGATATGAAGTTTTGGGTCAAAAACAAAACCTTTCAAAATTTAGATAAAATTTTAGGAAGATATCAAATATTACTTTAATAACATTACATATTTAGAGATATATGCATATGAAGGATTCACTACCCTAAGCACTACAGAGACAAAGATATAAATGTTATTCCTCTTAAGTAGCTTTCAGTCTGTGGACTGCAGTACTGACCCGCTTTAGCATACGAAAATGGATAATGAAGGGATTTCTCACGAACAGAATATAAGTCCTTAACAAAATGAGATATGAAACAATATGTTTTAATTTCCATAAATTAAATTAGAGATTGCTAAATCTTAGGCAGATTGGGTAGAATAAGACACTAGGCAATCAGGATACAGCCAGTTAAAAAGGAAATAGGTATTGATAGAGAAAAATGAATGAAAATTTGAATGAAGTAGTCTCTTAGAATAGAGAGGAAAGTTATCAAAAGTAATTAAGGGTACAATGAACACTAACAGAAACATATTTTTACCTAGGATAACTCTTATTTCTACAAAAATATAATTTTTGTTATTAAATTATTGTGTGAAGTAATATTTTATAATTTCCTTAATTATATATACTATGTTACTAAGAGATTCTGAAAAGTTCACAAAATTTGTTTTTCTTGCTACTAGTAATTTTAAGAGTATCTAATCTTATATAGTGACAATTTATTTACATATTAATCATTTTAATTTATAGGTACAATATTCCTTCACAGATTTTTTGAAAACATGAAAATATATTTTTTCTCTCTTGATATATTACAAAACAACAGATAGAAAATAAATAAAAATCTACTTTTCCCTAAAAATATAAAAATCTATTAAAAAGTCAATTTTAATTGACTTAATATTAGAGATACCATGATGATATAATTATGTATTGCATCATGTATTATGATGTAATTAGGTTACATTTAAATTTCCAGTGTTTAAAATAACAAATAAAATTATTTTATGCAATTTAAAACATACAATTGAAATTTTCAAACTTTATTGCTTCTAAATAGAGCCATGTTTAAATGTAAAATGACTGAAACTTGTATTAGAATGTACACTTTTAAGGCAATTAATTATTGTTGATAAAATATGACATTGAAAAGTCACTTTGTTGGTATTTCATCAAAAATCAAGACAGCTCACAATCCATAATTCACTGTTTTTATTTTGATCTGCTTAGGAAAGAAAGCAAAAGAAAAGAGCTTTGACTATGTTGTACAATGTAGAAATCAATATTAATAAATCAATGTCCATAATATTATATTGCAAACTCTATCATATTACTCAGAAATGTTACCTGAACATGGGGTGTGTATTTCATTCTTTGTGGTAGGAAGTGTGAGATTTGTGAGACAGCTTTCATTACAGGCCACTGTTTCTAGTCAATCACACTTTTTTTTATAGGTATCGTTTATAATGAAATTTTTATGCTTAGACTTAGCGTGCAGGTTAATTTTTGTTACAGTTAAAGAACATTTTTTCAGTTGTTCTTGAGATATTACAGGGTGGAAAGGTGTCCTTTCCCATTTACAAGGTTTCCAGGATGACAACTTCTACACTTATCTCTCAATCAAAAAGGAAATATCCATCTGTGCAGTGCATGGACTAGAGCACATTAGAGATATAATTCCTGTTTTCTAGAACTTTAGAGTATAAAACTGACATTAGCATGAAAAATTACATCAGTTGCCAAGATGTAAAGACAGTGGTATTTGTAATATTTATTTCATTAAAGGTGGTTATGTAGACAATATTTTATGGGTTGTAATGGTGATTCCCTGTCCCCAAACAGCACACTTTTTCTGCTTCTAACCTCTCCCTCTGCTCCCATTAAGTAAAAGGTAGACTTGGAAAAAATGAAACATATGGCAGACTTTGATTAGATTTTCATGTTTCTCATCCCTGCCCCTCTCATATTTATATTTAAAAAATTCACATACAAATGAAAATGAAAAAGATTGCCTAACTGATTTCTATCCCCCATTTTCCACTTGGAAATATATTTTGGTATCTTCTAATATGCCTTTTACATTTTTGGTTGAAAGTCAGGTGCCACGTTACAAGTAAAAGGAACTAAGATAAACAAGCCTTTTGTGTGACATTTATGTTTATCTGGCTAGAAGTTAGGCTGTGTTTACTGTGTGCTATATAGGTGTATGTGTCAATGTCTGAAACTTTCTTTTGTGCCCTTGTTTCTGTCTCCCTTGTTGTGTTGGGGTTTCTAGAGACTTTGTAAATAAGATAAGTCTTACTTTTATAGCTTTTATATGGTATATTTTTATACAGCAATCTACTTGATGTGGTGGTAAGATGTGAAGGGAGGCAAATATTCTAAAATTGTTTGTTAGGTGATGGTCCCTTAGTGAAACTTTGCTTCTAAGCTATGATCTTTCACAAGTGCTTCTCAGTTTTTACCCCACCTTAGTAGAGACAAGATGAGTAGATCAATTGCAAATGGGTAATTTCCCTTTCCCTAGATCAGTTAGTTTTGGAAGTTTCTCAGTTTGTTAAGCTGCAATAATTTCTTTCAAGAGCAGTTCTTAGTTAAAAAGAGCATAATCTCCTGGGCATATTTCAAAATGGTTAATTTCCCTCTCCTTTCACCAGAAAAACAGGGGAATCTTTTTCTGCTCTTCACCCTGAGAACTTCGTCGAACTCCTGGTGGTAAAAATCCATGCAGTGTGGGAATCTCCTAAATATTGGGCCCTCAGTTTTTTTTTTTTTAATCTCTCAAACTAGGCCACACTGAGCCCTCCACAATTTATGAATTATAACTGTTCCCAGCAGGACTGACTCCAGCAAGTAACCTCCCCTCCCCAGGCTTCTATCACAGACTAAAGCTGTTCCTAACTGATAGAACCATCTAAACATATGTCTCTTTTTGGAGTATCTCTTCCGGTTTTGTTTTCCCTATGTTTCACTTTCAGTAGCAATACAAAGCTGTTGTATTAACTGTAATTATGTAATGAATTTTATACAAATGTAAAATAATTCCCTTCTAATTATTCTTTAAAAAAACTAAACTAGCTTTTTGTGTATATAAAATTCTATAAAAATTCTGTTGAGTTGTAAACTAAAATTGCATCAAATTTATAGATTAATTTATAACATTTAAAAATAGTTTAAGACCCCCCCATTCACTAATATCTCATATATGTAAATATGTATCTTTATATGTGTGTATATATATAGTCTCTTGATTTTTAGTGATGATTGTATGTTTTTTAATTAAGTTTCCTCCTTTTCCATTCTAAAGTATATTATTAGAAGCATTTTCAAAATATTTCTTTATTGTGAATGGAACATTTTTCCTTACATTTAATAGTTCATTGGCAGTGTGCAGAACAAAACATATGTATTGATTTTTATTTGTTGACATTGTATATGGTTCCCTTGTGGAACTCACATACAACTAATCAGTTTCTAGTTGACTGCCTTGGATCCTCAGGTTAGAAAATCCAAACCTCTATAAATAATGAAATGCTCCTGCCTACCTACATACAAATACTTCTATGAAATTTGTAGATTCAACCATAAAGGAAAGCAGCTGCTTTCCAGTAGCTGCTTTACCAGAGGAAAGTGCATTGTACTCTGTTGCACCTTCATTTGAAATTGGAGGGACAAAAATATTAGGAACATTTGACTATCCCCTTCTTAACTCACAGGCATTTAATCCTTCCTGCTTCATTTCTATTATGATCTTGGCCCATTGTTTCTATCATCATATTTTAAATCCTTTCTGTTTATCCATTTACCAAAACATTAAACCCTTGGTCATCTCATCTCCCAGGACTCCATCTCAACTAAACATTTCCATTAGACTTGTTCCAAATCATGTGCTCCATAATTATCAAATGTCTCTACCTCCTTGTCTTATTTTTAGAAAATATATTCACCTCCCTGTTTTTTGGAATGCAGCTAGTCTCTGACAAATTCTCACATTTTCCCTGAACTCATTCTCCAACTTTAAATAAATAAGTCTTATCAAAGACATCTGAATTGAATATTTCCTTATCTAAATTAATTTTCTTTATTAGTTTCCTTTATATACACATTTTCCAGTTTGCAATCAGCATTAATAATTGTGGTTGTATTTATCTATTAGTGGTTGTATCTATCTCTTTCTTAAATGAGATCTAGAGATTTAAAATGGCAAGGATCACATCTGTTTACTTCATCATTTCATACACAGAGCCTACACATGGAAAATATATTTTATCTTATTTTATCTTTCTTTATAATCTGTTTCACATTTGTTACTTGCATTAAACTTGTACTTTTCATGGCCATACTTTTCCTAGATTAATTTAGACAACCATTATAATACTGGATATTTCATATTGGTTTGTTTTATTATTTTAATATGTATTTTGAATATTGATATTCTTAAGCATAGACTCATTGAGTTTGATTCTCAGAAGTAACCATAACTCTGACATTTGTTAGGTATCTCCTTCCTATATAGTTTTTCTCCTTATATTGCTTGAGTTCATAGCAATATAAAATAATGTTACATTTTTATACACTAAATAAATAACATAAAACTACTGAGCCTCAATAGTCTAAATCTGAATAGTCAGAAATTGAAATTTATCTTTATTTCTAAAAATTTGGGTAAGGCTTAGTTCTAAAAAATGGTTTAAAAGAATTTAAATACAAAAAAAGCATAAACATGGAAATTGCAAATTAAACATAATAAAAGCAAGACAAAGTTTGTAGAAATTTAACACTGGGTTTAGAAATATCAAAAAAAAAATTACAAGAAAATTTAGAAGAGCCAGCCATAATCATCCTTTTAGATGTTCATAAGAGGTATGATGAGTCTAATTATTCTGCTTTAACAGTGTCTTGCTTTAACCATGCTTTTGTACTGAGAAGCTAAAAGACTACTTTTACACTCTCAATTTTCCTTCTGCTCAAAAGTTTGTCCTAAAGCTCACTGAAAATTATTTTTTAATGTATCACTTCTTACTATACTTATTCTGGTTTCACACCTGGACCTCTGAAACACTCTCTTAAGGGAATTTTCTGCATTTTCTCTTGCCTCCGGAGTCAATTCTCTAAATATTAATCAAAGTGATCCTTTCAAAAAGAAAATCAAATTATCTAGTCATCTGCTTAAACCCACCAATAACTACCCATAAGACTTAAAATAATATCTCAAGTACTTATAATCACTTGTAAGACTTTGTGTCTCCTGAATAATTTTCTAATTTCTTTTTCTATTATTTACTCTGTTCTTCCTGTTTATCCTATTTAAAATAACAAACTCCTTCCACCCTCTAAATCATTAATGTATTTTTCTTTTTCTTCAAGGCACTCATCATTGCTAACCATTACATCAAGTGTAGTTTTTTCACTAAAATAAAAGTGTCAGAAGGACTTGACTCAGTCTGTAGAATCAATGTTCTAGTCTCAGCTTTTGGGTTGGAACATGCAATATAAGATGTTAATATGGGTTGAATAAACAGAAAAATAAATTGTCATAGCTTGTCTCTATAGCAAAACATATTATGGACTAAACTTGTTAGATAACTAAATTTAACTTGATAAAGCTAATCAATGTGGAAAATATTAGGAAGTGAGATTCTGATGTCAAAGTGAAAATGGAGAATAGATAATGAATGCTTCAGGGATAGCTGAAGAAAATGGGAAAAGGATTAAAGTAAGTATAATCTTTATCAAATTATAATGAATAATATTTTAAAGATGTAAGGAGATAATATAAGGACTGCATGGGAAAAACGCTGGGGTTTTTATTGTCAAGTTTTTGTGTCTTTTTGTTAATCAAGACTATTTCAAACAGACCTCACAGAATGTATTGTAATATTTCTATTGACTCTTAAATTCCATATATATCCATTAATATCATATGGATTAATCTAGTTGTTGTAATTAGGGATTCCTAGTTGTTGGACATGTTTGTAAAGCTGTAGAAGTAAAAAGTAAAATAGCGAATATTTTTATAGTTATAACTTACAAAAATACCAAATTATATCATGAAAAAATCATGAAAAATTATTTAAAATAACCAAGAAGATACAAAGAACTTTATGTCTAGTAAATTAAGCTTGGCCATGCCCATTTTCAGATTATATTCTTTACTTAATGACTCATTTATTTAGGTAGCCAAGCTAAATAAATACTTTGCACAAAGGATTCTGATTAAAATCCTTAAATCATTTCTGCTCCAACACACTTGATAACTAGTTTTGCGATTTAGTGTCTGTCTTGGTTATGTTCCCAGCAGGTTATTAACAATTAATTAGCAATATTTCTCAAATGCTATCTTTGTTAGTCTACTAATTGCAGGGTAGGGAAATAGAATTTCCCTTCGTAAACAAATTGCAATCATGATCATTTTTTTTAGATAACACAATACAAATTTTCTTTATACTTTTGTTGTTACTTAGATTCAGAACCAGAAAGCATAAATTGCATTTATGAGTGTTGAATGAAGCTGTTATAAGTTAAACAGTAGATATTAGAATCATTTAGTTTTGGACAGCACTACATCATTTTTAGCATTGCCTGCATCTTGATTTTTAGAGAAAGGTGTGTGTGTGTGTGGGTGCATGCGCACACGCACATGTACATGCATCTGTCTATTTGAACTGATTACTCTCAAGAGATTGTTGGCAGGTCTTGTTCAGATTAGCAGTTATAACACCAGAATCAGCACAGTTTTCACATTTTGTATCAAAGATCTTACTGGTTTCTTTTTTTTTTTAAATCATGTGTTTTTAAAAAAGCACACTCTTGTTTTAAAGACTCTAAGTTAATACTGTAGTCAATAATTACATACATTTTATTATTTATAGTCTTCAATATTTTCTTTGATACTTGTGTTTGATTCATCCCATTCTTAGCTTTGACCATTTTTTAATATGCTTTTTCATACTACTTATATTCATAGAATGCTTCAACTAGCATTAATATTTGGTATTTTCTAATCCAGTCACATGATTTTATAGTTGAGAAAGCTTAGGAACAAGAGTAGGTAATTTGGATTTTGATAGGTCACTACAGCTAATACAATAGATTGCATCACTCAGCATATATTCCAACCACTTACTAGTGTAATTTCCTGAAATGCAGAGCTTGCAAAGCTAAAAAACAATTCTCCTTCACTTAAGCAATGCTCAGATTCACCCAGGTGAGATTTAAATTTGGACTGAGTAAGGATAGGAGGAGGTTGTGCACAAACCACTCATTTTAATACTTTATTGTAACAGGTGCTATGTCACTTGGAGCCAAAAATCATACTGGTGGCTACTTGTTCTCTACATGGTAGTTATGGGCACTTCATTCTGGGGTGAGAAGATGAGGCAGAAGTTGCAGATCCCTTAGGGGTCAACCCATTATTGGGCTGAGTGATTCCCAGACCTCCCCACCTCAACTAACATATGCTTATGCAGAGCCTAAAGTAAATTTGGAAGTGCAAAATCCCTGTACTGTTTTATTTTGTTTAAGCTAGAGAGAATGGTTTCTGTTATCTGAAATTGAATTCTGACTAGTATAGTCAGAACTGGAGAAGTGGAGAACAACTTAGAGAATTACTGATACAGTAACATGATTTGGGATAGAACCAAGACCTCCTAACTCACCCATGATCAACAGGAAGTGGGAAAGTAGGGGACTGAAGATTCACAGAAAAATAAAATGAGGTCAGTTGGACACTTAAGCAGAAGTAACTTGTCTATGTTGTCATATAGAGAAACATAAATATTCTGTATTTCTAAGAGGGAAGACCAAGCTGATAAATGGACAAAATAGACATATGGAGCCACTATTTTGTACTGATATGGGTTTTAAAGTTAAAATGTACAGAATAAATGCCATGAATCCCTTATATTTAGGATAAGCTTCAATATTAATCCTGTATGTACAAATACTAAGTTAAAAAATCAAAATCATCAAAGTTGTCTGTATCAGGATCATTCAGTTCTCTGTATATTGGTGCAGCTATGTAAAGAAGATAAACCACTAGACCTGAGTGCCAATTTCACTACATTTGGCTAACAGATGCTTTTTTAAAAAATCATTATTATGGATTTTAGCTTTTTTAAAAATTGTGTTGTGAAAGTTTTCTTCCTCTTTTCATTATTTAATTAAAACTTTGTTAGTAAAATTTACTTTATGAATTTATTTACTACATTTTATTTCTTTCTTCTAAACTTAATTATATTATTTTATCAAAATAATATTTCACTTAAGGAATGAACATAAAACTGTTTCATGTTGCATCAAGTTAGCAAACCCACAATTTCAAAAATTTTTAAATATTTTATATTATTAACAGAATGATAAAAGTAAAATATTATATTAGATCTTTTACAGTCCAACCCATATGCTATCATAACCTATGCATCTAGGTAATTTCCTTTACCAACCTTATATAGTTTAAAGAGTAAAGTCTTAGAGCTTCATATTTTCCAGAGAGTATAACTTAGAGCCCGACTCAAACTCCAATTCTGCTGCAATCGGGGAGATTCTAAAGAGCACTAACATTTTTAGAATATCTGTTCTTCTCTGATCATCAGCTTAGTTTTTCATATGGTTCAAGGTAGAAACCAAAAAGTCCACACAAGCTACAGGTGTTGCCTACACATGCTTGTGCACAGCAGAGCATCCTGCCTGAGATATCAGTCTCAAGAAGACTCTAAATGGCACTGATACCTCTCGAACCCCTGAGAATATCAGTACCAATTCCATGAAGTTACACCTTTTTATAGGTTAGTCACCCAAAAACTCAACTTTTCTTCTTTATTGCTCATCACTTGGGCTCTCCTCACCAGGTTTCACTCGTCTTCAGCGGGATCCAGCATCACACTGTACTCTAATCTTACTAAACCCTTCTGCTGGATGTAGTGTTAGTGATGGTTTGAGGGCAAAATTAAACAGAATTTGCAATTCCTGAGCATTCATATCAGCTGTTTTGAGAAAGATAAAAATCTAGTATTAGATCCAGGAGCTGACCTGGAATAGGCATTAGCTAGGCCTTTATGTTGCTGGAACCCAGCCGGGCACTCAGAGTTGGGCCTTGGTGTTCTACTGTTAAACATAACAAAAGTAACCTTGAGACTCCTTCTAAGTCAGCATGTCCTGCAGGCCTTCAAGCTATAGCACTTTTTTTCCCCCTCAATTCCTCATATAACATACTCTAAGGCTTACAAATGACCATCTTGTATGTCCTTAATGTTGATTTGGGAGCATGTAGATTATATTTTCCCCATTATTTAAAAGAATATAAAAGTCCATTTTAAGCAGATCCATCATTGTTGCAATATTCACAAACTTCACCCTTACTCCCCACATTAAAGAAGAAAATTTTAACCATGTTTTGCTGTTTTCCTTTCTACCAGTGTTTCTCCCACTAGTTCTGAAAAATGATCTTCCTACTTCTGATGAATTTGTTTTCTGCTTAAGCTCAGGGACCAATTTCCACTGTCACACCTTAACTCATTGCTTTCCAAAGTTTCCTACATTAGGGTACACATAGAAGTTGATAGTATTTGGTAGTCCAAAAGGGGCTACGGTTACACCAAATTCCATCAGGCAAAACGTACACTCTCTGAATGGCACTTGAGTGTGCTGAGGCCCAAGCTGTGACAGTCTGCCTGAGAAAACATATTGTCAGAATCAGACTATGCTGAACATTCAAAATTTCGATTTAAGCATCCTAATTATTACCATTGTTGCCTGTTTTCCAAGTGCACTTGGTAAATGTTTAGATATAAAGAGCTAAAGATAAAAGTATTATTTCTGACTAGATTTCTTTTTTTTTTTAAGCTATTGAAAAACTTTGAGACTGATGTCTTTTTAAAATAATTAATGGCATTATATGTTTTATGATTTAATATGAGTGATTTAGAGCAGAACTTTTAATATTCAATTAAAAATATTATTTAACAAATAAGCAACAGTTCTTAAATCACTTAACCATCTTGTGATTTTTTTGTATATTATCATGAACCATTTTTTTCTAATATCAAAGATAAGAATCAATAAAATAGACTTTAGTATTGGCATCATTTATATACACATGGAGAGACTAGATGATAGATATAATAATGACTGACATATATGTTTATATTTATATGTTTTATATGTTCATCTTTATTATTGAAGAATAATATAATAAAAATTCAAAAAATGTATCTTGCAAACATAATTTAAAAATACTAAACTGAAGTAAATTATTAGTTTTAACTGAAATTATTTTTTACAAAATTACAGAAAAGACTTCAAAAGTTGTCCTATTAAGTGAATAATTTTTATAGTTTATTAAGAAATTATATTCTTCAAAAAATTCAGCATGTATTTTGGGGTCAGAATTTCTAACCCCAATACACATTATTTTTCAAAAAAATTACATGAAAACCTTGAATTTTGTATAAAGCTATAATTAATTATGTGTTAGATATTTATACAAATTTACATTACATTATATATCTCCATTTTAAATGTTTACATTTTTTCTCATTTTTAATACTCACACCAAATTCTAAATATAAATTTTAATGAAAGAAGTATAAGTAGGCTTATTGAAAAATATTTTGGAGAGACGGAGAAGATGGCGGAGTAGAAGGACGCTCATAAGTCACCCTCTCCCACAAATACACCAAGACACACATCTACAGAACCACTCAGCCAACCAGAGCACCTGTGGAACTCCAACAGAACATCGCACTCTTCAAAAGATAAAGACACCAAAAATCTGGTAGGAGAATAGGAAAAAAGAAAGAACAATAGGCATAGCAGCCCGCAACGGGTCCCGCGGGGAGGGAGCAGCAAAGGAGGACTGGCGCTCTCTCCCTGGGTCTCCCCTCTCCAACTGAGAGGCCAGCCGGATGGAGGGGGAGCCTCTGAGGCTCGGATCTGTATAGAGCAGCCCTTGTCTGACAGAACTAAGTTAAGCGGGCACAGAGCGTCCCCCCGACACCGAGCCTGAGATGCAGGCCGGCAGCGGCGGGCAGGACAAGGCTGTACAAGCTGGGCAGAGGACAGGGGCAGCTACACGGAGGCAGCCCCGGGGGACTACAAGGGGCTGTGCGCCGTGGCTGTGGGTGCACAGGGCAGAACAAATGGGCCCTCCATAAAACAGCAAGGTTGATGTGCTCTCAGGGGGAAGGGTGCACACCCCCATTTCTGAAAACCCGCAGAAACTTTTTGGGGGAAGAGAGACGGGGCTCAGGCACAGCCGCCATATCCTCCAATGCTTAGCACCCAGGCGGGGGCGGGGGCAAAACCTGCATCCGCACCGAAGGGCTCAGCAGCCTCAAAGGCCAGGGCAGATAGGATCCTTCCATTATGGTCCCTCAGAGAACTTGCTTCACAAAGACAAACAAGGAGATGGGATTTGGCTCAGAGCAGGGACAAGGCTGTCCGTCTGTCTTCCCACATGCGGAGCGCCGACCAGGGCGGAACGCGCAGCCACACTGAGCAGCAGAGCTACCGGCGGTGCAGGTAGAGGGAGAGCGGCCCCCCACCTTTCGGGCAGGAACATAGCCTCTGACCGAGGTGCTGGGAGGGTGCACGACCCGCCCTCCTACCTGGCCAGTATGCAACATCTGACTGCGGCATCCAGAGGGGCAGTGACCTGCCCGCCCACAGCAGAGGAGAGCTGCACCTGACACCCTGTTAAGAGGAGGCGCGATCTGCTTGCCTACAGGTGATGAGAGCAGCACAGAAGAGGGCGCCAACGGACGGCCTTTGAAAACAAGCTGAGCTTCCAAAACAGGACGAAGACAGAAAGACTTCACATTTAAAGCACACAGACGCCAGGAGAAAACCGACAACCCCCCCTTTATTTTTTAAATCTCTTTTTACCTGTTCAATTTTCTATTACTCTCTTACTTTTTACTTCTTAATTCATTTCTATTTCTCTTGGGTTTTGATGTCCTGTTATTGATTAGACTCAGGTTTCAAATACATCTATTCATGTCCCCCCCCTTTTTTTTTTAAAGGTTTTAAAAGGACGTCTCAACCCGATTAATACTCTGCTTCAACTCGCTCTTCTATTATTCATTATACACTGTTTTCAAACCCTCTTTCTCCATTCTTTTAAAATTCTTTCTCTCTTATTTTTTTCTTCTCTTTCCTAAGTTCTATTCCTAAATAGGCATTAGATAGATAAAATACTTAAGATCCAAAATAGACAAGTGATACTCCATAAACCACAGTGCCAGAGAGGTATGAGCAAGATGAAGAAGCACAGAAACATTTCCCAATTAAAAGAAAAAGAGAAATCCCCTGAAAGAAAGATCAATGAAATAGACATTGATAGCCTACTAGATCAAGATTTCAAAAAAGAAGTGATCAAATTGCAGAAGGAATTAAAAGAGATAGTGTTTAGAGATATAAAATATGTTAAAAATGAGATAGAAGCTATAAAGAAGAGCCAAGTAGAATGGGTAAACTCATTGACAGAGATGAGGAATGATCTAATAGCTGTGCAAAGCCGACTAGATAATGCAGAGGAATGAATTAGTGATCTAGAAGACAGGGCAATAGAAAGCAATCATTCAGAAGAACTGCAAGATAAACAAATAAAAAATAATGAAAATAGCATAAGGGACATATGGGATAATATATAGCATCCCAATCTTCGCATAATAGGGGTCCCAGAAAGGAAAGAAGGATCAAAAGGGATTGAAAAGGTTTTTGAAGAAATCATGACTGAAAACTTCCCAAACTTAAAGAAGGCATCAGATATCCAAGCACAGGAAGCTCAGAGGGTCCCAAACAGGAAGAATCCAAATAGACCCACACCAAGACATATCATAATCAAGATGGCCAGAGTCAAGGATAAAGAAATGATTCTAAAAACAGCAAGAGAAAGCAAAGAGTAAGTTACAAGGGAACGCCCATAAGGCTCTAAGCTGATTTCTCTAGACAAACACTACAGGCCAGAAGGGAGTGGCAACATACATTCAAAGTCTTGAATGAAAATAAGATGCAGCCTAGGATACTTTATCCAGCAAGGCTATCCTTTAGGATAGAAGGAGAAATAAAGAGTTTCACAGACAAAAAAAAGCTGCAGGAATTTAGCAACACTAAACCCATGTTAAAAGAAATACTGAAAGGGCTATTCTAAATAGAAAAGCAGCAGGATGCTACAGAAATGAGAAACTCACAACTGGAAAGGTGATAACTCATGAATTGCAAATAAAGAAAACACGAAATTATAAAAGAAGACATACAAATCACTGAGAGTGGGAGAGGGAGGCAGGTAAATATAGAATATTTTTTCTTTCTTTTTTAAATTTTTTTAACAGTAGGATGGGTTTGAGATCATGTTACTGTCAGTTTAATAAAACAGTTATAGTAATGGGTTAATAGATTTACAAAAAAGGGTAATCACAAGTCAAAAATTTACAAGGGAGTCACAAAAATTAAATAAAATCCATGATGATACAAAGGAAAATTACCAAACCACAAAAAGAAGAAGAAAGGAACAAAGAGGATATACCAATTCAACTGCAAAGATAAGTTCAAAATGGCAATAAACACACATCTATCATTAATTACTGTAAATATTAATGGACTAAATGCTCCAGTCAAAAGACATAGAGTGGCAGACTGGATAATAAAGCAAGAATCTTCAATATGCTGCATAAAAGAGACCCACTTTAGGGAGTAGGACACATATAGATTGAGGGTGAAAGGATGGAAAAGGATATTCCATGCAAATGGAAAAGCCAAAAAAGCAGGTGTTGCAGTACTGATTTCAGACAAAATAGACTTTAAAACAAAGGCCATAAAGAAAGATAAAGAGGGACATTTTATAATGATTAAAGGAGTGATACAAGATGAAGATATTACAGTCGTTAATATATATGCACCCAATATAGGAGCACCTAAGTACATACAAGAATTACTAACAGAGATAAAGGGGGATATTGATGGGAATACAATCACAGTTGGAAATTTTAACACTGCATTAACACCACTAGACAGATCTTCCAGACAGAAAATAAGCAAGGCAACAGAGAAATTAAATTCTACAATAGAAAAACTAGATTTGGTGGATATTTTCAGAGAATTACACCCCCAAAAAATAGGATATACATTCTTTTCAAGTGCACATGGAACATTTTCCAGGATCGATCATGTATTTGGGCACAAAAGAAACCTCAACAAATTTAAGAAGACAGAAATAATCTCAAGCATCTTTACTGACCACAATGCCATTAAACTGCAAATCAACAACAGAGAAACAAAGGAGAAAAAGAGGAAAGCATAGAGATTAAACAATATGTTATTGAAAAAACAATGGATCAATGAGGAAATCAAAGCTGAAATTAAAAAATACCTTGAGACAAATGATAATGAAAGCACAACCACTCAAAACCTATGGGACACAGCAAAGGCAGTGCTAAGAGGGAAGTTTATAGCGATACAGGCCTTCCTCAAAAAAGAAGAACAATCTCAAATAAACAAGTTAACACAACACCTGAATCAATTAGAAAAAGAAGAACAAAAAGCCCCAAAAAGCAGCAGAAGGAAGGAAATAATAAAGATCAGAGAGGAATTAAATACAATAGAGATTAACAAGACCATAGAAAAAATCAACCAAACTAAAAGCTGGTATTTTGAAAAAGTAAATAAAATCGACAAACCTCTGGCCAAACTCACAAAGAAGAAAGAAGAGAGAGCACAAATTAGCAAAATAAGAAAGGAAAATGGAGAAATAAGAACAAACAAAATAGAAATATAGAATATCATACTTAAATATTATGAAAAACTATGTGGAACCAAACTGGATAACCTAGAGGTGATGGACAAGTTTCTGGAAACATACTGTCCACCAAAACTGAATCAAGAAGAAACTGAACACTTCAGCAATCCGATCACTAGAAAGGAAATAGAAGTAGCAATTAAAAACCTCCCTACAAATGAAAGTCCATGACCGGATGGCTTCACAGGATAATTCTACCAAACATACAAATAAGAACTCATACCAGTCCTTCTCAAACTCTTCCAGTCGATTGAAAAGGAGGGAATACTTCCAAACTCATTCTATGAAGCCACCATCACCCTGATACAAAAACCAGGCAAAGACACTACAAAAAAAGAGAATTATAGGCCAATATCACTGATGAACATAGACGCCAAAATCCTCACCAAAATTTTAGCAAATAGAATCCAACAACACATAAAAAAGATTATACATCATGACCAAGTGGTGTTCATCCCAGGGACACAAGGCTGGTTCAACATACACAAATCAATCAATGTAATACATCACATCAACAAGAGAAAGGACAAAAACCACATGATCATCTCAATCGATGCAGAAAAAGCATTTGATTAAATTCAACACCCATTTATGTAAAAAAACTCTCGCTAAAGTGGGTATACAGGGAACATATCTCAACATAATAAAAGCTATATATGACAAAACTTCAGCCAGCATATTTCTCAACGGTGAAAAACTCAAAAGCTTCCAACTAAAATCTGGGATAAGACAAGGCTGCCCACTATCACCACTCTTATTCAACATAGTCCTGGAAGTCCTAGCCACAGCAGTCAGGCAAGAAAAAAAATAAAAGGGATCTTAATTGGAAAACAAGATGTAAAAGTGTCATTATACGCTGACAACATGTTACTATACTTAGAAAACCCTTAAATGTCCACACAAAAGCTACTAGAGCTGATTGATGAATTCAGCAAGGTAGCAGGTTACAAAATTAACGTTCAAAAGTCAGTTGCATTTCTTTACACTAACGATAAATCAACAGAAAAAGAAAGTAAAGGAAAAATCCCCTTTAAAATAGCACCCAAAGTAATAAAATATCTGGGAATAAATCTAACCAAGGAGGCAAAAGAATTATACACAGAAAACTATAAACCATTGATGAAGGAAATTAAAGAAGAATTTAAAAAATGGAAAGATATTCCATGCTCCTGGATTGGAAGAATCAATATTGTTAAAATGTTCACACTTCCCAAGGCAATCTACAGATTTAATGCAATCCCTATCCAATTACCCAGGACATATTTCACAGAACTAGGACAAATCATAATAAAATTTATATGGAACCATCAAAGACCTAGAATTGCCAAAGCATTACTGATGAAAAAGAAAGGGGCTGGAGGAATAACTCTCTCAGACTTCAGACAATACTATAGAGCTACAGTCATCAAGACAGCATGGTATTGGTACCAAAACAGACATATAGACCAATGGAACAGAATAGAGACCCCAGAAAAGAACCCACAAACTTTTGGTCAACTCATCTTTGACAAAGGAGGCAAGAGTTTACAATGGAAAAACGACAGTCTCTTCAGCAAATGGTGTTGGGAAAACTGGACAACAGTATGTAAAACAATGAAGCTAGAACACTCCCTGACACCATATACAAAAATCAACTCAAAATGAATTAAAGACTTAAACATAAGACAAGATACAATAAACATCCTAGAGAAAAACATAGGCAAAACATTATCTGACATACATTTCAAAAATTTTCTCCTAGAAGAAATAAAAGCAAGAATAAACAAATGGGACCTAATGAAACTTACAAGCTTCTGCACAGCAAAGGAAACCAGAAGAAAAACAAGAAGAAAACCTACAGAATGGGAGAACATTTTTGCAAGTGAAACCGAAAGAGGCTTGATCTCCAAAATATATAAGTAGCTCATACGACTCAATAAGAAAAAAATAAACAACCTAATCCAACAATGGGCAGAAGACCTAAACAAGCAATTCTCCAAGGAAGACATACAAATGATCAAAAAGCACATGAAAAAATGCTCAATATCACTAATTATCAGAGAAATGCAAATCAAAACTACAATGAGGTATCACCTCACACCATTCAGAATGGCCGTCATTCAAAAATCCACAAATGACAAATGCTGGAGAGGCTGTGGAGAAAGGGGAACTCTCCTACACTGCTGGTGGGAATGCAGTTTGGTGCAGCCACTATGGAGAACAGTGTGGAGATTCCTCAAAAGACTAGGAGTAGACTTACCATATGACACAGGAATCCCACTCCTGGGCTTGTATCCAGAAGGAAATCTACTTCAGGATGATACCTGCACCCCAATGTTCTTAGCAGCACTATTTACAATAGCCAAAACATGGAAACAGCCTAAATGTCCATCAACAGGTGACTGGATAAAGAAGATATTGTATATTTATACGATGGAATACTACTCAGCCATAAAAACTGACAACATAATGCCATTTGCAGCAACATTGATGCTCCTGGAGAATGTCATTCTAAGTGAACTAAGCCAGAAAGAGAAAGAAAAATACCATATGAGATTGCTCATATGTGGAATCTAAAAAACAAAAATGAAAACAAACAGGCAAACAAAAACAAAGCATAAATACAGGACAGAAATAGACTCACAGACAGAGAATACAGACTTGTTGTTACCAGGGGGGTGGAGGGTGGGAACGGATAGACTGGGATTTTAAAATTGTAGAATACATAAACAAGATTACACTGTATAGCACAGGAAAATATACACAAAATATTATGATAACTCATAGAGAAAAAAATGTGACAATGAGTGTGTGTATGTCCATGAATGACTGAAAAATTGTGATGAACACTGGAATTTGACACAACATTGTAAAATGATTATAAATCAATAAAAAATGTTAAAAAAAAGAAAAATATTTCAATTACCGGATTGTCCTATGATCCACCGCCATCAGTTTAAGTATGACCCACTGAAGCTGTATCATCAGTAGACCTTTAAAAGTAATTTTTAAGAATTTCCAAATTAGTGTTAATTTATTATGTTACTTTAAAACTTACTTATTTCAATTCTTTCAAGAAAAGTGAATACCTAGTATTTGCTTCATAGAAAGGACACTAAAAATATACGTAGAAAGTTTATCTATTCTAAACTGTTAAAATAATGGATTAAAAATAATGATAATTTACTATTATCTTAAACCTTCACATATAAACACTGTCTTGTAATAAATCTAGATACTATAGTGCTTTACCTAGAAAGAGAAAAGTGAAATAAAATTACACTGTAAATAGAAAAACTAAGAACACCATCATCTTTGAAGTTATTGAAAAGAATTCCTGCATATACTCTTTGTGAATGAATATTTGTGAAGTGTACTGCTAGAAAATTTACTCCGTGATTTTTCTGAAAAAATAGACAAGTATAATAAAAAAAAATTATGTTTTCATTTACTAAGTCATTTGCAATGTATAGATGTTAATCTATTATATGTGTATATATATGTACACTCCAGCCAGGGTTAAGGCAAAACAAAAACAAAAAAGTAGATTGGTCACAATCTATTATTATAGGTACTATCTTACACTTTTACATGATGTTTTTAATCATTTTATGAATAATGTAAAACAAGTGTTATTAAAGGCATAATATTCTTATTTCTATCCATGGCACTTTTGTATTGTAAGTTACAATTTAGGATGTTATGGGTTGATTTTTTTTGTATTAATTAATTATTTTCTATATCTTTTTCACTTCATATTTATTAAAGACTCATTAAAATTAATAAATATTTATTATTTAAATATACTACCTATAGTTATATCTAATAGCTTTAGAATAAATTAATTTTCAGCAACTTAAAGTGACAGCTAAGACAGTTCATATAAAATTCAAAGTATTCAGCAAAAACAAATTTTACACTTGAATAGAAACATCATATGTTTCCAAAATGGAAATGGAAATGGTCTTAAAAATGATAATATATTTACACAACATTTAAGAATATATGAGGTTGATAATTAAGCATTTGATATTAGGCCTTTAAAATGTTTATTAAATGGAGGCACAAAATTATGTGAAAAGCAGTAAAATCTCATCAAATCTTAACTTAAATACATTCTCATGGATGAGCTAATTTGACTTAACCACGGCATTTCAGCAAGAAACATAAAAAAAAAAAAATCAGTAATAAATATTTTGAGTAAAAGATGTTTTGTACTGGTGGTCATCTTCATAAGCACATATGATACACCACTGTTTTCTTACCTGTTATGGCTGGTGCTAGCTATTGGCTTTGCCACACTGACATAGTAATTAGGCTCTGAGGAACACTAAGTATCAGAGTATGAACTACACATGCTGTAACTTTCTCCCAATACAGAACACTGTTGTTGCTTGGTCAACTACTTAAACTTGCAAGCAAATCTCAAGGGCAGCAGACAAGAGTCATGTATTAAACTTTCTAGGAGCAGTCTGCGCTGCATGGCAGTGCTCATATATTGCAGAAGCAGCAGTGACTGTGGTGAACTATCAGAATAAAGTTCTCTCTCTTCTTGAATTTTTTTTCCAGTTTTATTGAGAATTAATTGGCATATTTCACTGTATAAATTTAAGGTATGATGATGGTTTGATTTACATATACTATGATTACCATAGGAGGTTTAGTTAACATGCATCATCTCATATGGATATAATTTTAAAAAACAAAGGAAAATTTCTCCTTGTGATCTACTCTCATAACAACTTTCCTATATACCATACAGTAGTGTTAAGTATAATCATTATGTTGCACATTACATTCCATAGTACTTATTTGTCTTATAACTGGAAGTTTGTGCATTTGATCACTTTCCTCTAATCCCCCCTCCTTGGACTTTGTATGCAGTCTTCTTTCCTTTACTGCAAAACCACTGTTGTCCAAATCAGAGAAAGCAGAAAGAGAAGTTTCAAGGCTCTGAAAATAGGTTAAGATTATCCAATTAGTAATTCCCTCTAAGCACCTGGCAAAATCAGATACAAATCCTCTTTGGAGATAGATCATAGCATAATAAGCCTCAAATAATTTCTACCAACAACTGTTCAAACAAAATGCTTGCAAAGTATCTAAGATAACTATATACACAGGAAGTAAAACAGCAGGATAGAATAAGCAGAGAAAACAAAAACAAAAAGAAGATTTTTCGAAATTTTTTCAATTTTATTAGAAAAATAAAAACTACATTTTGAATGTAAATGGTTTAAATATATTAATTAAATATATAATATCTATATTACATATGACTATGTATATGCAATTTTAAGAGTATATAAAAATTCAAGACCAAACTGTATACTGTCCATAAAAACAACTATTTATGTATATAGGGACAGAGAGTTTAAATGTGAAAAAGATGAAAAGAGATATATACCAGGTAAACATTAATCAAAAGAATGCTTGGGAGGCCATTTTGGTAATAAATGCATTATATTTTAGGGAGAAGGACATTATTGGAGATGAAGAATATGAAGATATTTTATAATAAAAAACATATCAAGAAGTTATCAAAAGAACATGACAATGCTAAATGTGGATACGTATAAAAACAATCAAAATGCATAAAGAGAAAGGTGGTGTAAATAAAAGGAAAGTTGATAAAACCACAATTATTATTGAAGATTTCAATATTTCTTCCTTAATATGTACTAGGACATGTAGACTAATAATCAGTAAGAATAAAAACAACTTGAACAACACTATAGAATAGCTTGAGCACATTGACGTTTATGGAACACTCCTCCCCCAAAACAGCAGAATCCATTTTTTTTCAATGCACATAGAACATTTTTCATGCTCAGCAACGTTCTTAAAGCAAGTCTAAATATATTTAAAGAAATTGAAATTATACAAAGTATAGTTTCTTACCAAATATGAAGTTAAATTAGAAATCAGTAACTGAAAGATATTTGAAAATTCCCATAAATTTGGGAATAATAACCACATATGGATGAAATAGAATGGATATTGGAAAATATGTTGAACTAAGTTAAGTAACCATAACAACATGCCAACCTTTATCAGGCACAGCTAGAGGAATACTTAGAGTATTGCTTATATTAGAAAAGGAGTAAATTTTCATATCAACAATTAGGGAATTCAAAGAAAAAGGCAAAATATTGTAGATTCTATTTTACAGTAAATGCTCATTGACAGTTCAACTTATATTAAAGAGTAAAAATAATTAAAATAACTTTGTATGAACATATACACAGATGACATGGGGAATTAGAGGTATATCTTGTGATTGAAAACAAAGTATTTCATTTTTACATTAACAATCTCAGGTTCTTTTTTAATAGGAGACTATAGGTGGTGTGTCAATATAATAAGGGAAAATATGCATACTGTATGGATTAACTGATCTGAAATCAGTATTAGCTTTATCTTCACAAAAACAAATGATTA
Organism: Vicugna pacos; assembly: GCF_048564905.1. NCBI lineage: Eukaryota > Metazoa > Chordata > Mammalia > Artiodactyla > Camelidae > Vicugna > Vicugna pacos. The sequence continues at coordinate 38,350,487 of NC_133000.1, forward strand.
TATTTATAACTGCAAAAATTATCTTTAAGCACTCAGCCTATTCATTATAGACAATGTAATTTCTAGATTTTCCTCTTTCACACGTAATTTCTTAGCCATTTTCTTTTAAAATTTCATATCTTTTTATAAGTCACCCTCAGTCTAAGGGTTTGGTCTTCTCCTTACTCCAATTCCTACTTGCAAGCATTTTGTGTTGATATAATGACTGCTCAGTATCTGCAGGAAGGGAGAAGTTGGCTTCTTCCTCTCATCTACTTCATGGAAAGGGCAACCCAAAAGGGGCCTGCCCCCTGCTCTGAGAATCAGTGACTGAATTCAAATGCAGCTGCCTGAAATTTAGGATCCCTCCTGTAACATCCTGTTCTCTTCTCCCCTGCTAGGATCTGCCTGGGCACCACTGTTTTTGTTTTTTGTTTTTTCTTTTGTCATAGTTTTCTGTTTTGATTTTGTTTTATAAGAGCAAGGAAGTTGGGAGGGAGGCAATGGAAGCACAATCATAATTGACCAGAAATAAAAGTCCTATTTTACAGGTTAGAAAAATGAGTAAAAACAGGTATAATGACTTGATCAATAAAGACTAACTCTTTGCAAGTTGATCCCCACAATCAACCCAAATTGCCTAAGATACTAAAATTTAAACCATCATCTGAAGTGTTTGAATTACATTTTAATCTCTTTTCCTGATTTTGAAAATTTTGAACTTCTTTCATTTATTGTCTTAAACTACAAATATTTTAATGTATTTTATCAACAATTAAAATGCAGAAAGATATGTAAAATATCCCATTTTTGTGTTTTTTTTAAGGTAGAACCCAAATACTAAGTAGTATTCCATATGTTTTTGAAGTATCCTTCCTCATTTTGTCTGGTAAGCTTTTGAAAATGCATCAAGTTGGTCTCTCAGCTAGTATTTATGTGCTTATGGAACACTTAGCAAAATTTTCAATATCATTCAGGAATCAGTAGAAACTCAGTGGTGATCTCTAGTTTTCCAACAAGTGTAAATGATTTCTGTTACTCTGTCTAGGTCTGATGACACTAATTATTAGTAAGTATAAAATACCTGAAAGAAAGGAAAGCACAGAAAATAAAAATTTCCATGTTGAGAAAATGATACAAGACTTTTCTATTCAGGTACTTCCAGACATAAAGTGTATTTTCTGTGAGTTATCATTCCTTCAACCACACATTTATAATCATACATTTTGGGGTTTATATTAGGTATGATCAGAGGAAATGAGCACTCTAAAACTAATCTTCTGATGTGGCATAGAAACATCATTTAGAGCCATTGTGCCTAAAAAGAACTTAACATCTTTCTTTTCTTGTTACCCACCTTCAAAATATATTTAGAAACTAAGAATAAGACAGTAACTGTACTGAACAGACACATAGTAACATATCAAATAATAATTTAAAATATCCAACACAATAAAGTAGAGTTAATGAATCTGAAAACAATTAGTAAGACGGAATAACGACAAAACATATTAAGCCAAAAACGAAGTCAGGAATGGAATGCTCGAATCTCCAAAATAGCAATTTGGTCTGAGATTACTATCAAATAAGTCATTTGATTTTTCCTTTTATAAAAGGTAGAAAATCAAAATTAGATTTTAGAGCCAATTTAAAATTATTGCATAGCATGCTCAGATAAAAAGTATCCAAGCAAATACACTGGAAAGATGGAAAAAATTTGCTGTATCTGAAAAAGCATAGATTATTTACTTATTGGACTTACTTAAAGTAAATAGGTCACAGAATTTTTTTCTTCTTGACCATGTATTGGTTAACCATAGCCAGTTGTTTTTCAAATTTTTATTTGCCTCTAGTTTTTTGGGGTTTTTTTTAATACCCAAAGAATATATGACATCTTATCCATTACATTCCCTTTGTATTAAATCCTTTAAGATTTCCTTCTTGCTGTATTACAGCCTCCAATTATTCATTCACAGATGCTATGTGGTTGATAAAATTTCAGAGTCCTCATATATTTGAAAATGTCTGAATTCATCTCTCTAGAGATCTCTGCCAAATATTTGTTCTTAAAGTAATTTCTCAGTTTGTTTTCTGAAATTGTCAGTGCTGGGAAACATCTTATATCAATATGATTTCTCTTTCTGAGAAGATTGACATTTTTTGATGATCTTTCAAATTGACTCTTTAAACAAAGTGTTGAAGTATTTACTATTATGTGTGTAGGTGTATGTAGCCTTTCAAAAAATCCTGCTTAGCGATTGTTATTCTTTTATTCTGAAGAATACTTTTACATTTTCGTTAGGGGAAATATTGAACTATTTTTCCTTCAAGTAATGCTTCTTTTCTTTTCCCCCATGAGGTCTTTATGCTTTGTTTTTTCTCTACTGTGTCTTGGGTGGACTTTGGAACTTATGAATCTCTTCTCAGTGTTTGAACTTTCCTTTCATGCTGCTATCTGCAAGAATTCTTAGTTCAACTTCCATTTATTAATTTACCACTCAGTTGTTTTCATGTTACTAGTCAATCTGAATGTTATTGGTATCCATCATTATATATATATATATATATATATTTTAATCTACAAGTTCTTAATGTGTGTCCTTTCTATAGCCATCTTGGGTGAATCTTCCCCATTGCTGGTAGGTAACTGCAACCATGCTACATAACTTCATGACAAATTCTCAAGCTTTCAATGTCCTCTTGGAGGACACTAGGGTTGCTACTGCTTATCTGAGGACACAAGACTTTGAAGCACTTTCTGCTTCCATGGCAGTGCCCGAAATAAACATGCTACTGTTTGTTGATATTCTTTCTCTACTTCATAACTCCTACCAACTGTATGTTCAGAACATTCATCTTTAATCTGTTTTGCTAGTCTTTGCCATTGTTGCTGCCTCCTCAAGTTTATAGACAATCCTTAGGCCCTCTGGAACTATAAGAATTACCTGTTATATTTTTTACAACTAAATATATTTGATAATTTTAATTTTGGTAAGATTTTTATGCTGTTTCCTATTAATTTGATGTGGAGACAGAAAGAATATGTATTATATTTAGCCCATAGACTTGAAAATGAGCCTTCTGTTAAAATTCTTTAGATAATAAATTTCATCTAATTTTTCTAGTCATATGAACACTTTTTAAATCAGAACTGTAACTCATATTAAAAGGTAAATACACTAACATAATTATGAGGGGTATTCTACTATATTTGTGTGGCTGTTTTAAACCTAAACATCTTGATTTTCTTTCCTCTTTAATTGGAGAGTAATACTCAAGGAAATGAATCAAAAACATTATTACAATATAATATTTGGCTGTAACCAGGAAAACTAAAGAGAAAAATAAGTAAGTTGCAGTCAATATCAGTACTGGTTTTATAAATGGATAGTGAAACCTAAAAGTGTAATTCAATAAAAGTGTCAACATAATATGCATCTATTTATTCTTTCAAATGCTTACTTAAATGCAATATCAGAAACCTGCAAAATAGAATCATTTTGCCTATGAAACTGAAGTCTATAAGAGTCTGAAATCCCAGGCTTTAATACATAATGAATAAAAAACTTCTTTTTGCATGAAACTGAACAACTACAAAATAGGATGATTTTCAAAACTACTTATAATGTATTTTAAAATAAGCAATTGCACCAAAGTGACCATTTGTAATGTATGAAATGTATGAACTTATCTTCAATTGTCTAAAATTAATATTATGCAAATGAAAAATACTCAAATTCAATATACTTCAAACTCAAAAATGCTGTCTTTATTTTACATAATACTGTCAACCTTTCTTAAGAAGCTTATTCTAAAATGTTTTATATGAAGGATGTAGCATAATAATCTCTTTGGAATTATCTTTCTTTAGATATTTCATTAGAGATTGATTATGGGACATTTATGTCAACTTTCCTACATGATCTTAATATTTTCACATATTATTGAACCAGTTATGCATTAGTCAAGCTGTCAAAGAAGAATTTAAAAATAAACTTTAAGTTATCTTGCAGACAGAGTAATCCAAAGTAGCAAACTCATCTGGACACATGTCTCAAAAATGGGAGAACAGATAGCTAAACACAAGAAGATCATACAGAAATCACACTGAAATAAACATCATTAAAGATTGAAAAAGAGATATTTGAAGTTTTTTTTTATTGAATTGCATTTTAAATGTACACATCCAACTATTGAAACATTTGGAAATTAAATATATATATATATATATTTAAAACAACTACAAAATCACATAACTCACTAGGCAGAAATAATATTTCTGCATTTGTGTCCCAATGTAATTTGTATTAAGTATTTTCATACTTAAGATTATGATATTTTTATTTAATGTAACTTGTTCATATTCACTAAATTCTGTGTTTTATATATAATTTTATAAATTATTACACATGTAATATAATGACTCATATTGCTGTCATTAAACCCAATATAAAATTATTTTAATAAAATATTAAATTGTGTGAATATAACATGGTATGCTTAACATTTTTAAATGTTTAAATATATAGCTAATCATGAATTTCCTTCTCTTCCAGTATAATTGTTTAAAGTTATAAGTTTACCTTTATAAATTTACCTTTAAGGATATTTGCACTGCATTTTTTGTTTCTAATTTTATTTTATTTATTTTTTTTGTATATATACATATATATATGTTATTGAAGTATAATCAGTTTACAATGTTGTGTCAATTTCTAATATACAACATAATGTTTCAGCCATACATGAACATACATATGTTTTCATATTGTTTTTCACTATGTTATTATAAGATATTGAATATTGTTCTTTGTGTTATATAGTATGAACTTCTTTATCTATTTTATATATATTAGTATCTGCAAATCTTGAACTCCCAATTTATCCCTTTCTAGCCCCTTCCCCACTGGTAACCAGAAGTTTCTTCTCTATGCCTGTGAGGCTGCACTGCATTATTCTATCATGTAGTTTAAGGAATAGCTAATAATATTGAATTTGTGTAGGGTTATTTATTGCTTTGTTAAGGCAGGGTGTATTGAAGCCCCAAGAGCTTATGAAGCCTCTTTACTGTGTTAAAATTCTCATGTCTCCCCTGAGATGTTCAGCAGCTGAAAACTCTGTTCAGGTCCTTAAGGATTCCAGTTATTGTTTTCCACGTGACTTCTTGAATTCAAGGTTGTACATGCATAATTTCTTTTTTAGATTTTTTTTTTTTACTAGTAATCATTATTGTTTTTCTCCTTTATGTCTGGCTACTCATTGTATTTCTTCTTTGTCTATCAGGGAATTTTGTTTTAGATAAGTATTTCCACTTTTTGCACAATGTAAGAAATATAAGATTTATAAGATCATATTATTCCATTTTTATCTCCCTGTCATTTATGTTATTTTTGTCATATATTTCATTTAAGCCATTTAACTCCAATATGTCTCCTTTGTTTGTCTGTTTTTGTTTTTTTAATATATTGCTGACTGCTAATTTTACCATTAAGGAAACTAGAGTGTATTTAAAACATTTTTATCTAGATTCTAGGTTAAATTTGATGTTTCATTACATGTCTCATAATTTGTATTTACACTGCTCATTGTTGTACAGGATAGATCTGGATTTTTATTTTCTTTTATGGAATGTTGAATTTCATGAAAGCAGGGATTACTAGTAGATGCTCTTGATCCTGTCTGGGCTGAAAGTAGAGGTTTAGTGTAATTTTCCTTGTGTCCAAGGACCTACACCTTAGTCCAAGGTGCTTTTCTCCTAAAATGTGAACTCTAGGGTTTACATGAAAAGCTCAACTTGTTTACCAATCTTTTTTTTTTCTACATTGACAGAAACTGACTCACTCAGTAAACTTCTGAAATCTAAACTCAGTTCTTTCAACCTTTCAAAGATAGCTTTTCCCTGGGACCCTGTGGTCTTGCCCCAAGTATGCCCAAATTATAAGCTAGCAGAAGACTGGAGAGAGTTTATTCAGATTTTGGAACTTGCCCTCTTTGATTTTTCATTTCCTTCAATTTCCAGCTATTGTGTAGTCCCAAACTCTGACCTATGATATTTCTACCCGGTAAGACATATTAATTTCTGCTTAGCAATATACTCTGTGTGTTAAGCAGCCTAGGGAGTGCCCTTATGGAAAAGTTAGTTAAACCTAGACATCACCTATTGGGTTTCCCTTTTCCCTAAGGTCATTAAGCCTCCAGTTTAATCTGATTTGCACACTCTAGAGTGTCTTTAAAAAGTTAATTGTCATTGGCAAGAGGATTTGTCTGATAAAAGCTACTTAGCAATGATTAAAAACAGGAAGGCTATGCTAAGTATATGTATTTTTAATTGTACATATATTCCCTTAGATTTCTAGAAAATTTCTAATGCTGCATGTACACCAACAATATTTAAAAGTATTTCCCTAAATCCCTAAAAATAAAAAATTTGGTTGCATTTCCTAAATTTTTATAATCATACCTAAAAGGTAAAGTGATATGTGTTTATAACTTTGAGCTTCTTTGAATACTAGTCTATTTGAATATCATTTCATATATTTGATGAACATTTGGATTTGCTCTTCCATATTTTTTCTATTTTCTAATGAATTACTTGTCTTTTCCTTGTTAGTCTTTGAAAATTCTTTTTACAAGTATTAAATTATGATTTTTACCATCAGAATTTGTTGCACAATTTAAGTGTTTTATATATTCATAACCATTGTATTTAAATTTTGGTATTCCTATAGATCACAGAAAAAACATATATGAGACCATTTAAAATGATAACACACATATATAAAGAAAAAGTTAATACATTTCGCTTCCATTGTGTTGGGCACTGTGTTAAAATGTTTAAATACATCTATATATTTAATCTTCAGGGCAACTCTTTGATGCAAATACTTTTCTTATTTCTATATTAGTAAGAAAAACTAACGTACACTGTTCAGTGTCTTGTCTAAGGTCACAACTATGGTTAATTAGTGGTGTCAAATTTTGAATGTGGGCAGTCTTGCTCCAGATTCTGTGTCCTTAGGAACTACATCATACTGCTCCTTATATACATCTAGAGGTACTGTATCAAAAAAACTTCTTTTGACTATTTCTTGAAAGCAGATTACCATTGATTTTGAAAAACCATGAGAATTTTAATTTGAAATCTAACTATCTACTATTATAAATATCATGTCAAAATATAAAAGTATTTTAGTGTGCTGATTTCCTGACTTTTGAAAAACATGTTATTTCTTTTGAATTTCATTTTAGTCTGAGCAATTTTCATGCATTAGTCATTTTAAGGTTTGAATATATCTAGAAATAATAGTTTTTATAATTTTTATTAATTATCTTGTTTTTCAGATTTATTCATTTGATTTAGCATTAAAAACATCCAACAGAGTTTTCATATGTTTTGTTTGAAATATAACATGACTAGTCACCAGCAAACATGATAAGACCAATTTTAAATTATCAGTTCGTGTGTTAGATTGAATTGCTGAGTCATATTTAAATGGAACCGTGATAAGGCATGGATACATTTTTTTTTTTTGCCTACAAAAGTGGCAAAAAGATTTTTGATAAAGAAGGAATAGTGATTAAAATGAATAATAGAGTTCTAATATAGATAATAATATATATTTGAAACATTGAAGTATACACTTATTTTATCTCAGTGAAGGTAATGACTTACATTTACATAGTAAAATCTCTACATAGTTATAGCAGTGCAAAAAATAATAGTATGTATGTGGGTGGAAGTCTCTTGCAGTGAGAGTAGGAAATTACATCTTTTCCACAAAATGTATGTGCAAAATAAAAAGTGTACAAAGAGTAAATATGTTTCTAAATATTGTACATAGAGTTGTTAATCCTGAAATTTAACCAAAGTAAATATATCATGCATCTTTTAAAGTTACAAGTATTTCAAACTAACCTTTTATAATATTTTGGAGAGTTGAAAATCTTTTCATATGGTCACAACAGTATTTATGAAGATAGATGTATAATGTTATTGTGTTATTATTACACTTGGAAAGAATGTCTTCTTGAATAATTTTACTGACTGTATCAATGGTATGCAAATTTTCCTGTAAATAGCCAAATAGTAAATGTTTTAGGCTTTTGGAGACATGAGATATCTATTGCAAATACTCCATTGTAGCAAGAATAAAAGCATAGAGAATATAATACTGTTTATGATAGATGACCTTGTATTGGAATATTAGTCCTACTGATAATGATAGGAATTATGAAGCTTGAAGAAAACACATAAAATAAATATTTAAAGGCACTATGAATAATTAAAATCAGACATCACTGGTGGTTTAAATAATAAAAACATACTACATCACATTCACATTTATAAAGCACTTTCTCCCAAGGACATGTTCTAAAGGAGCAATGAAGATAGAACTCATGCAGAAATCTGAAGTCTTATTGAATTGAATAGAAGAGGCCAAAATTTAAATTTAGGGCTGCTATAGGGACTGGACATTATGTTGGTAAACCCACAAAAGGGGAGAAACACAAGTCTCAATATCTCCATAAAATTCCTGTCATATTCTTAGTTGACAACTACAGTGGGCATGTGTGAGGGAGAATCCAATGAGCCAAATAGGTTTGAAACATAAACAGGGACAAAGCAAAGAAAACAATTGGAAGGCTGGAAAAATTGATCAGAGATTTTAACTGCTTTTTACCAAAAGAAGGACAGAGAAATTTAAGCCCCATCAAGTTAGACAAGTTTCAAAGTGTCTTAGATTTCCTAAATGTCATACTCTCACAAACCATAAAATAAGCCTTCACAATGTAAGGTTTTCAGCTCAAAATATACTTGCCTAATAGAATAAAATAAAAACTTTTTAAAAGAGAGTAATCAAATTCAAAATCTTTATAATGTACTTTTAAATGTATTCAGTATATAATAATAGATATGCAAAGAATCAAGAGTATGTATCTATTATTTGGAAAAAAATATAGGTAATAGTAACAAAACTTGAGATGACGGATGGAAAATGAGCAGCCAAGTACTTAGAAGCCACTTTAATAAATGTGTTAAAACACTAATGTTAAATAATGGTCACAGTGAATGAATAGATGGGAAATCTCACCATGGAAAGGAAAAAAATCTGAATTAATGGAATTTGTAAAATTCAAAAGTACAGTTTCTGGAATAAAAGTTCGACTCCATGGATTTCAATAAATTTGATACTGTAAAAAAATTAAAAATCAATTAAAAAATTATACTGTCAAATTCCCTAAATATGTGGAAATCAAAGAAACAATGTCTAAACTTAAAAGCTCATCAAAATAAAATTCAGCATTATCTTAACAATATGACTCCAAGTAATTATAACCAAATTGTGAAAAGCTAGTGATAAATTTTTAAAAAGACAAAGAAAATAAAGATATTAAATACAGGGGAGAAACATAAGAATTTTCCTTGCATTTAAGAAAATGCAGGCAAAAAGGCATCGTCAACATGCTGAAAGTAAAATGAAAAGAAAAGACAAAAAACATTTTGATACAAAATTCTATAAGTAGCCAAAACATCCTTAAAAATGAAGGTTAAATAATATTTCACACCAAAAGAAAACAAAGCAAAATCAGAAAATTTTCTCCTACTACACTTGTACTTCAAGAATTGCTAGTCTTTAACCTTAAGTAAAATGATACCAGAGGGAAACCAACTGTGATTCTAATTTATTCTCTCTTGTATGTAACATTTCTTTTTGCCTCTGACAGTATTTTCAAAAATGTAATATGCACTGACTATACTGTATATAAATAATATGTTAATATATTGGATTAAAATATAGGTTCCTCTGTTGTTTATAGTTTATATCAGAAATATCCAATATGTTATTGAACAGATAGTTGCAGAATCAAATTATATATATATATATATATGTATGTCATAAAATTTATAAGATGTGAAATATATATGGGTGAATTGTAGATAGGAGCATATTTATCCCAGAAAGTAAATTTAAAAGTTATGTACCAGTTTAAGTCAAAGAAGAACTGGAATTTCCAACACAATAGAAAAGGGGAATTAAAAATTAATTTAGTATTTAAGAAGTGCATTTTGCATAAGGGTATAGTAATACCATTGGTTTGACAATAGAATTATGCAAGAATTTTTTAATGGTTTTAGATTTTTAGTTCTGTTGTGTACTACAAATAACCATAATTATTTTCTCCTCCTTAAATAGTGGAATGGAAAACATACAACATACAGCCATGATAAAATAAACATGGCATTTTTTGCCTCAAATTATGCTAGACTATTTTTGTATATTCAAGAGAATAATGAGTCTCTTAAGATATATATATATATATATACACACACACACATATACACATATGATATATAGTTTACATATTGTATATATGTGTATGCATGTATAGATCAGAATATGACACAAAATCTGTCCTGTTAGCCACACTTCAATTCTTATTTCATGACCAATTATTTTCTTATTAAGTACAAATTTTGAATATATGTTATGTAGGTAGTTAAATTGCTATCTTTCCCCTTGCCTCCTGCTCTGTGTGATAATGAGGCTAATGAAAATGCTTTATATAAATAAATAAATAAATAAATAAATAAATAAATAAATAAATAAAATTGCTATATATATATATATATAATAAATTAATTAATTAGACAAGAAAAGTCAAGTTAACATTTCAATTTGTATAATTTACCACAGAAAACATTGTACTCAATATGAAAAGCTGAAAGCATTTTCTTTAAGCTCAAGAACAGGACAAAGATGCCCACTCATGCCACTTTTATTCAGCATAATACTGGAAATCCTAGCCACAGGTATCAGACAAAGAAAATTAATGAAAAGAATTCAAATTGGAAAGAAGTAAAACTGTCACTGTTTTTACATGATACTATATATAGAAAATCCTAAAAACACCACCAAAAGAAATTACTATAACTACTAAATGAATTCCATAAATTTTAGCAGAATATAAAATTAATGTTCAAAAATCTGTTGTGCTTCTATACACTAATAATGCACTATCAGAAAAAGATATTAAGAAAATAATTCCATTTACAATTACATATACCTAAGAATAAATCTAATCAAGGACATTAAAAAGTTGTACTTTGAAAGCTATATGATATTGCTGAAACTGAAGAAAACAAAAACAAATGGAAATATATAATATGCTTATGGATTGGGAGATTAATATTGTTAAAATGATATTACTACCCAAATCAATATACAAATTCAATGTTATCGTAATCAAAATACCAATGGCATTGTTCACAGAACTAGAACAAATAATTCTAAAATTTGTATTGAACCACAAAAGATCCCCAATGGCCAAAGCAATCTTGAGAAAGAACAAAACTAGAGGTATCACAACTGCTGATTTGAAACTATACTACAAAACTACAATGATCAAGACAGTATGGTACAGGCACAAAAACAGACACATAGATCAATGGAATAGAATAGAAAGCACAGAAATAAACCTACATTTAAACAGTCAAATAATCTAGAACAAAAAAGGCAAGAATGTGCAATGGGGAGAAGACAGTCTCTTCAATAAACACCATTGGGAAACTGGACAGCTATATGTAAAAGAATGAAATTGGACTACTTTCTCACACCATATACAAAAATAAACTCAAAATGGACTAAAGACTTAAATATTAAGACCTGAAACTATGAAACTCTTAAAACATATGCAGAGTGCCCTTTGACAGCAAATTGCTTTTGATCTGTCTCTTCAGGCAAGGGAAACAAAAGCAAAAATAAACAAATGGGACCACATCAAGTTAAAAAGCTTTTACACAGTGAAGGAAACTATTAACAAAATGAAAATGCACCTTACTGAAGAGGAAAATATGTTCACAAATAATACATCAATAAGGGATTGATACACAAAAAACTCATGCAATGTAACATCAAAAACAGCAAACAATCTGATTAAAAATAGAGGACCTGAATCAACATTTTTCCAAAGAAGATATGCAGATGGCGAACAGGCACATGAAAAGTTACTCAGTATTGCTAATCATCAGGGACATACAAATCAAAACTACAATAAAATACCACCTCATACCTGTCAGAATGGTTATCATAAAAAAAAAAAACAGCAAATAACAAGTTTTTGTGAGTATGTGGAGGAAAGGAAATCCTTGTACACTGTTTGTGGGATTGTAATTTGGTGCAGTCACTATGGAAAACAGTATGGAGTTTCCTTAAAAAATTTAGAAAACAGAACTACCATATGACCCAGCAATTTCACTTCTGGGCATTTACATAAAGGAAAAAAACACTAATTCAAAAAGACATATCACCCCAGTGTTTACTGCAGCATTGTTTACCATAGCCAAGATATGGAAACAATCTAAATATTCATCAATAAATAAATGAATAAAGAAGATATAAAATGAAATATTATTCAGCCATTAAAAATGAAATACTGTCTCTTATAACATGGATGGATAGAGGGTATCTTGCTAAGTGAAATAAGCCAAAAAAAAAAAAGATACATACATATGATGTCACTTATTTGAAGAACCAAAAAGCAAAACAAACAAAACAAAGTGAATACAGACTCAGATACAGAGAACAAATGAGTGGTTGTCAGTGGGGATGGAGATAGGAGGTTGGGGGAAAGGGGGTAAAGAGGTACAAAACTCTAGTTATCAGATAAATAAACCATGAGGATATAATATACAGCATAAGTATTGTATATGGTCAATAATATTGTAATAACTGTACAGGTATAGATGTTACTAGACTTATGGTTATCATTTCTTAATGTATGTAATTGTCAAATGACTGTGTAGTACACATAAATTAACATAGTATTATACATGAACTGGATTTCAATAAAACTAATAAATATATTTGTATAAATTAATTTTCATAATATTCTTAAAGATGATTTCATTGTCATGATCTTTCTAGTTATATTTAATATTTATACCATCTGGGTTTTTTTTTCCCTGGATGTTTGCAATATTTTTAATTTTGATTTTGTAACTTAAAAATGAATAAATAATAACAACAAAACAAATAAGCAAAATGTAATTTTTATGAATGTATTTTGCTTTAGCCATTTTTCTTAAATTTACCAGAAATGCAGGAAAGATTTTGATATGCATATGCAAGTCACTTTCAGATCATGAAATATATTCTTAACATATATAAGATATACCATTATCATTTATCTGTGCCATATAATTTCCCCTCTTTTTTAGAATGTTCTCAGATTGGTTCATGTTTAAATGCCCTCAAAATCTATATGCATTTATCTCTGTACTTGAATAGTTATTCTATTCTTTTGGATTGTGATCTGAAATACCAATTTTTTCACCACTTCAACTAATGTACTATTCCATGCTAAACATTTTTCTTCCCTACTCTGAATCATTATGAAATATGAATCTCAATGTGAATCTCAAGTTTATTGGTGCAAAATTAGTTTATTTGCAACATTCTCTAGTTTACTTACATTCTTTTTCATCTAGTAATATTGCTCTGCTTCTGCTAATTTTTACTCTTAAAATGCTTTATTTTTTTCATATTAACTTCAGAGTTTAGGAAAATAGTTTAATTCTTATTTATTTGCTGACTCTAATGATTCAGATTCTAATGGTATTCTGTTCCTCTGAAGCTTTATAATGATGTTCTTATTTAGTTGTTCTGCAAATCACTTGTACAAGTCTTTTTAACTTCATATATCAACAAATAAAAAATTAAACCTATCAAAATTTAGTGTTTTTCACTTGGAGATAGTACCTAATTCACAGTTCTATTTGTTGTGCATCCATAATCCAGATTTATAGCTGGAGGCTGGGCTGAAGTGCATATATTCTGAACAAATGTTTATGTATATATGTGATGACATGCTGGTGGATTTATATGGAAATGACCCCAAGCCACTGATTTTTAGAGATTCTTACTCAGTGGAATATTTGGAGATCTGTGGTCTAAAGTTATATATTTGCACATCTTCATCTTTTTGGGTTGCTATTAAAATCATCACAGAATGGGTGGCTTATAAACAACAAACATTTATTTCTTACAGTACTGGACCCTGGGAAGTCCAAGATCAAGGAACCAGCACGATCACATTCTGACGAGGTTCCTTTTCATGGTTCATTGCTGATGCCTTTCACTGTGTCCTCACGTATCAGAAGAGGCAAGGGAGTTCTTTGGGTTCTCCTTTATAAGGAAACTAATCCCATTCATTAGGGCTTCACCCTCATACCTTATCACCTTCAAAAGTCTCCCTCCTAATACCTTGGGCATTAGGTTTTCAACATATGAATGTTCAGACCATGACACCTAGGATATTCCTATACATTTCACTATTTTATTTGTGCTAATTATAGACTTTTCAGAACATTGTTAATAATTGTTACTCATCCTTATTTCTCCTATGTTCTAGTATGTAAATTAGAGTTCTTAAAAGGTTGGTTTGTGGCTATTTATTTTGTAATTAATTCTCTAACCATTATATTTATCATTGGTCCATTTCAGTTCTGTATTATATTTCACTTTACAACTAGCTCATTCCCCACAGCTTTTTCTTTTTGATTAACCTCTTGGTTGTCTGTATCACATTAAAATAGTTTCCCAAATGATTGCATATGTATGCCAATTTTTTTTTTTTATATTTGAGGAATAGTAAGGATTACTTTAAAATCCCGAGTCATAGCTTTCCCTTTGAATTTTGATATTACTCTAGTTTGGTTATGAAACCTGAAACCAAGATTCTCCACCAAATTCATGCCAAACTAGTTTAAATTACATACTATTTTAAATGAAATCATAAAAAATAAGTTATATAAAGTTAATTTAATATTAACAAATGAGTACAGATATTTATGTTTCACAAACACCATTCTATTTATAGTATGTAGGAGAAAGTTGCTAATTGAATGTTTAGTATAATTGATTTTTAATAAATATTAAAGTTTAGCCTTACTTTCTGTTTTTATGTTTATTCACCAAGGAAAAGATAATTACAGGCAAATAAGAACTAAAAATATTTTTTAGTTCTTTAGCACTCAAGCTTTTAAGCTTGAATTTAATCTATTTTATTATTGCTTCTAATATTGGCAATAGTCTAAAATTGAAGATATACTATCTATTTAAACATCTTTAAAATAAAAATGATGATTTTACTATTAAGTATATTAAATATATGGTATTTTGAGCAGAATAATAAAACATTTATTATTGAGAACAAAACATTGTTAACTAAAAATAAATTATTTTCTTAGGTAATCTAAATATAACATATGTACCTCATGCATGAGCTAATATAACTTTGCATTAATTTTGATTCTCACTCTAACAGTTAAATATGTGAGTGGCTAAATATTGATAACATAGATTTTCAGAAATTATACTTCTCAAGAAATGTTTCTAAATAACTTCATATAAAACTGAAAAATCATAGGTGCAATAAAACAAATAGTTAATGTTTGTGCAATATAAAGTATAACAGGTGTACATGTAGTGACTTTATTTGAAAATGTTATAATATTAAATTATTCCATGTTAGCTCTCAAATTTATTCAAATGATCATATATTGATTTTTAATATCAAAATTACTGAATCTAATGAAAAATTTTAAGTCCTTTTAGTGAAGAATATTTATATTGAAAATGTTAATTGTAATACTGCATTGTTGGTGATGAGAAGTCAACTATTACTCTAATCTTTGTGTTTGTAAGTGGTCCTTTCTTTTTGACTGATGTTTTTAGATGAGTGGTAAGTTCACATTCCTTAAAACTTTTTTTCCTGAGGAAACTGGGAGTAATTCTATTTGCTTTTGCAAGACAACTGGAGGTTCAAAATCGCTGGCCATAATTGAGATAAATTCAGGGGAGATTTTGTCCCTTTACCAAGAGTAAATGTACAGATTACACATTTTCTTGTTTCTCTAATTAAGAGTAGCCTCTTTCAAGTTTATACCTGTGGACAAGGCTAAGGTTTACACAGTTTTGATTTCTGAAAATTTGTATATAATTTCTAAACAGTTAAGTCATGTATTATATATACTTATACATACATATTATGCATTTATTTATTTTATATTATACAGATATAGTTTATATTTAACTCATAAATTTTAGGTTTTCAGCATTATTTTTCAAGATATTTAGACTACCATATTACTCTAATGTTACTGAAATTTAGATCAACTAATCACTACCCAAATGCCAATAATCAAGAGTAAGTGTCAATAAGAAAGAAATGTGCTTTAATCAGAAAAGCCAGCAATCTGGGGAGAAGGTAGACTCACGTCCTAAGATCAGCTCTAAAGACTGCTCAGCCATGAAAGTCTTTAAAGGGAAAGAAGGGGGAGAATCTCAGTGAATCATTGAGGCAGCAGGTTGGATTCTGCATCATTCTCCATTGCATGCAGACTGGCTGACTTTCTCTTCAGGTGTGACCTTGCCTGCATGATCTGCCTGCAAAATTGCTAAAAGGGTTGTTTGGGATAGAGAGCCAGTTATTCTTTAATTGCTTAATTCTTTATTCTTCTTTTAATCTAGGAAAATAATCAACAGGTTAGATAAGCCATGATGTGCATTTAGGAGAGCATAAATCAGGGGTTAGGTTAAATTGCCTAGTGATCCCATTCTTATGATTAAGTTCTTTCAAGGTTAGAGGGGAACAGAAATGGGCAAACAGGAAAGAGGCAAAGAGCTGCTTTCTGCAATGTCATTACTTTTGACTATCCTTTCTATGTATTTCGTTATAATATAGTGCTTTCTGTTTCAAGGGGCAAATATTTGTTTCTATGTTTATCTCTAAAGCTGATTATAAATTCTTTTAAAAGAGTCAGTATGACTTATTCATAATCTCTCTCAAAAAATGAGACAGGAGAATGTAGTATTGACCTATAAATAATTGGACTAGTAAGTCAATAATAAAATTTGTTTTGCAAGGATAATGATTCACTAAGGTATTTCCACCTTTGTATCACCTGTATATCCACCTTCATAAAAATATGTTTTATAACTCATAGTTGTACTTTGCAGGTAGTAGGTTTTTGTTGTTGTTGTTGTTGTTTTAAGTATACATTTATTAAATTGAATCACGGTAAAAAAGCAAATAAAGAACAAGAAACCTCTATTGTATAGATGTATGATGGCTTTGCTAATATGGTCTACAGTGATATTTTATAAAAATAATCAATAGAAAAATGTCTTTATATATGCTAATTATATGTTGGGATTTACCTCATTGAACCACATGTGAGTAAATCTGAAGTAAAATTTACTAACAAAAATAGACCACATGATCTCATAAAGACAAAGGATGGACCTACAGAAGATGTTTGAAGGAAACTTATTAGCTAAAAATAAGAATTTGAATTTATAAATAACAATAACTGAAAGATAATGTTTATTATTCATTTCATCTTCTGTGGCATGTTGGAAAAACAAACTCCCCTAAACCTTTGCACACCTGAGGTGTCTAGTTAAAATAAAAATGACATCTATCCACCTAAAGAAACAAGCATGAAATCTGCCATCCTAAACATCTTTTCTCTCCACAAATTGAAATTTTGTGTGAGCATCTTCATGTTACACAGTTCTCATTACCTTTAGCAATAGGAAAAGGCAAAAAAAAAAAGTGGATATTTTAACAGGTATCTGTTTTGTTTTCACATCAAAGACAATGTAATCATAAAATCAGAAAGAACTCAGAATACAAAATACTTGCCTCATAGTCTAAGAATGTGCTGCTTGTGCTTCGTTAAAAGTTATCTATTTCCACTACTGATGAATGCCATTTTCTTCCATCCCGAGAATCTGGTGGCAGTTCTGAGGATTCACTGGAGAGTCAAACTTTCACTAAAATAGATCTTGATCAAAAATCAACCTCTGACAGTAAAACGTCGGATAACATAAACGTATGCATCATGTGGTTTTCTTTGTGAGAAAGTAAGAAGACTCCCTTCTAAATTAATCTAAGCCACCATGTTTAGAGATAAATTAACCATAGTTATATAAATTTATCTTTGGATCAGACTTTGGCAAATGTCACTTTCTGGATAACAAGCTAAAAGATAATTTTATAAAGTAACCCTTTGCTTGTAATAATAACTACTATAAATTAAGATATTTTAAAATACAGATTAATTCATACATTTATTCTTTATTGAAAAGCTCATAATTCTGCAGCCTATGATATATTTATATCATATTTTGATTATACTGATGTATGTGTAATCCTAGTCATGACACGTAAGAAACAGCAATTTGAAAGGAGAAGTGTCAGTCACTGACACAAGAAATAATGATTAAAATCAGGACAATAAACAAGTAAGAAATTTATGAATCAAAATAAATATATTCAAACATAACATATGTTTTATGTTATATATATCCACACAATGAATACATATACATATGTATATGTGTGTTGTATCATGTATATTGCATGTGTGTATAAACCTTTCTATTTAAAAAGAATAATTTTGAAACATTTCATTCTGTAACTACTAATCAACGCCAAATCTCTTAAAATTCATTCATAACTGACATTATGGTATAAGATAATTGTTTAAGAAACCTACTCTTAGGGAAGGGGTATAATTGTCCCCAATACCTATTTTGAGTTCTTTGGGTGGACTAATAATTAAATTGGCACTAGACTGATTAACAGGGAAAAAGAAACACATATTAATCATGCACATGAAGGTCTCATAAAAATGGGAACTTAAGAGTGGTGAAAGCAGGCAGTTTTTTTTTTTTTTTACTTATTAGACAAATAATGGTAAATTTGTGAGGAATTGACAAGACAAAAAAACATGAATTTTGGGCACTCAATTAGTGAATAATCTAAAGAGAGTATGGACTTAGGAGAGTAAATTAAAGAAGTAACAAAGTTTGTTTATACAGGCTTCTCCCCTTGAATTTTTTCTCTGGCAGTTAACGGTGTCTCATTACCTTCAGATTTGGGGAGTGCACCTTTCACATAACAGATATATTTTCTGCTCTCAGAGTGACACAGAGGACGGTCAGAGTGTCCCTCTTGCATCAGTCATTTCTTAAGAAACTTTAATTTAAAATAATCATTATGTCTTGTGGAACATTTAAGGGTGTTCTGTCCTGAGCCAACATTACATTTACTATGCTTCTCCTTTACTCTCACAATACTATGGCACTCATAACATTTCTTTTTTTTTTTTAGTGAATTGATTTTTTTTTACATTTTTTATTGATTCATAATCATTTTGCAGTGTTGTGTCAAATTCCAGTGTTCAGCACAATTTTTCAGTCATTCATGGACATATACACACTCATTGTCACATTTTTTTCTCTGTGATTTATCATAACAATTTGTGTATATTTCCCTGTGCTATACAGTGTAATCTTGTTTATCTATTCTACAATTTTGAAATCCCAGTCTATCCCTTCCTACCCTCTACCCCCCCCGGAAACCACAAGTCTGTATTCTCTGTCCATGAGTCTATTTCTATCCTGTATTTATGCTTTGTTTTTGTTTGTTTGTTTGTTTTTGTTTTTTAGATTCCACATATGAGCGATCTCATACGGTATTTTTCTTTCTCTTTCTGGCTTACTTCACTTAGAATGACATTCTCTAGGAGCATCCATGTTGCTGCAAATGGCATTATGTTGTCGGTTTTTATGGCTGAGTAGTATTCCATTGTATAAATATACCACCTCTTCTTTATCCAGTCACCTGTTGATGGACATTTAGGTTGTTTCCATGTTTTGGGTATTGTAAATAGTGCTGCTATGAATATTGGGGTGCAGGTGTCATCCTGAAGTAGATTTCCTTCTGGGTACAAGCCCAGGAGTGGGATTCCTGGGTCATATGGTAAGTCTACTCCTAGTCTTTTGAGGAATCTCCACACTGTTCTCCATAGTGGCTGCACCAAACTGCATTTCCACCAGCAGTGTAGGAGAGTTCCCCTTTCTCCACAGCCTCTCCAGCATTTGTCATTTGTGGATTTTTGAATGACGGCCATTCTGACTGGTGTGAGGTGATACCTCATTGTAGTTTTGATTTGCATTTCTCTGATAATTAGTGATATTGAGCATTTTTTCATGTGCTTTTTGATCATTTGTATGTCTTCCTTGGAGAATTGCTTGTTTAGGTCTTCTGCCCATTGTTGCATTAGGTTGTTTATTTTTTTCTTATTGAGTCGTATGAGCTGCTTATA
This sequence comes from Vicugna pacos, assembly GCF_048564905.1. NCBI lineage: Eukaryota > Metazoa > Chordata > Mammalia > Artiodactyla > Camelidae > Vicugna > Vicugna pacos. Next base: position 38,370,645 of record NC_133000.1, read on the forward strand.
TATTTTGGAGATCAAGCCTCTGTCGGTTTCACTTGCAAAAATTTTCTCCCATTCCGTAGGTTTTCTTCTTGTTTTATTTCTGGTTTCCTTTGCTGTGCAGAAGCTTGTAAGTTTCATTAGGTCCCATTTGTTTATTCTTGCTTTTATTTCTTCTAGGAGAAAATTTTTGAAATGTATGTCAGATAATGTTTTGCCTATGTTTTCCTCTAGGAGGTTTATTGTATCTTGTCTTATGTTTAAGTCTTTAATCCATTTTGAGTTGATTTTTGTATATGGTGTCAGGGAGTGTTCTAGCTTCATTGATTTACATGCTGCAGTCCAGTTTTCCCAACACCATTTGCTGAAGAGACTGTCTTTATTCCATTGAATATTCTTGCCTCCTTTGTCGAAGATGAGTTGACCAAAAGTTTGTGGGTTCATTTCTGGGCTCTCTATTCTGTTCCATTGGTCTATATGTCTGTTTTGGTACCAATACCATGCTGTCTTGATGACTGTAGCTCTATAGTATTGTCTGAAGTCTGGGAGAGTTATTCCTCCAGCCACTTTCTTTCTCTTCAGTAATGCTTTGGCAATTCTAGGTCTTTGATGGTTCCATATAAATTTTATTATGATTTGTTCTAGTTCTGTGAAATATGTCCTGGGTAACTGGATAGGAATTGCATTAAATCTGTAGATTGCCTTGGGAAGTGTGAACATTTTAACAATATTGATTCTTCCAATCCAGGAGCATGGAATATCTTTCCATTTTTTAAAGTCTTCTTTAATTTCCTTCATCAATGGTTTATAGTTTTCTGTGTATAATTCTTTTACCTCCTTGGTTAGATTTATTCCCAGATATTTTATTACTTTGGGTGTTATTTTAAAGGGGATTGTTTCTTTGCTTTCTTTTTCTGTTGATTTATCGTTACTGTAAAGAAAGGCAACTGATTTTTGAACATTAATTTTGTAAACTGCTACCTTGCTGAATTCTTCAGTCAGCTCTAGTAGCTTTTTTGTGGACCTTTTAGGGTTTTCTATATATAGTAACATGTCGTCAGCATATAATGACACTTTTGCCTCTTCTTTTCCAATTTGGATTCCTTTTATTTCTTTCTCTTGCCTGATTGCTGTGGCTAGGACTTCCAGGGCTATGTTGAATAGGAGTGGTGATAGTGGGCATCCTTGTCTTATCCCAGATTTTAGTGGGAAGCGTTTGAGTTTTTCACTGTTGAGAACTATGCTGGCTATAGGTTTGTCATATATAGCTTTTATTATGTTGAGATATGTTCCCTCTATACCCACTTTGGCAAGAGTTTTTATCATAAATGAGTGTTGAATTTTATCAAATGCTTTTTCTGCATCGATTGAGATGATCATGTGGTTTTTGTCCTTTCTCTTGTTGATGTGATGTATTACATTGATTGATTTGTGTATGTTGAACCAGCCTTGTGTCCCTGGGATGAACCCCACTTGGTCATGATGTATAATCTTTTTATGTGTTGTTGGAGTCTATTTGCTAAAATTTTGGTGAGGATTTTGGCATTTATGTTCATCAGTGATATTGGCCTATAATTCTCTTTTTTGGTGGTGTCTTTGTCTGGTTTTGGTATCAGGGTGATGGTGGCTTCATAGAATGAGTTTGGGAGTATTCCCTCCTTTTCAATCATCTGGAAGAGTTTGAGAAGGACTGGTATGAGTTCTTCTTTGTATGTTTGGTAGAATTCCCCGGTGAAGCCATCCGGTCCTGGACTTTTATTTGTAGGGAGGTTTTTAATTGCTATTTCTATTTCCTTTCTAGTGATCGGATTGCTGAAGTCTACAGTTTATTCTTGATTCAGTTTTGGTGGACAGTATGTTTCCAGAAACTTGTCCATCTCCTCTAGGTTATCCAGTTTGGTTCCATGTAGTTTTTCATAATATTCTCATATGATATTCTGTATTTCTATTTTGTTTGTTGTCATTTCTCCATTTTCCTTTCTTATTTTGCTAATTTGTGCTCTCTCTTCTTTCTTCTTTGTGAGTTTGGCCAGAGGTTTGTCAATTTTATTTACTTTTTCAAAATACCAGCTTTTGGTTTGGTTGAGTTTTTCTATGGTCTTGTTAATCTCTACTGCATTTAATTCCTCTCTGATCTTTATTATTTCCTTCCTTCTGCTGCTTTTTGGGGCTTTTTGTTGTTCTTTTTCTAATTGATTCAGGTGTTGTGTTAACTTGTTTATTTGAGATTGTTCTTCTTTTTTGAGGAAGGCCTGTATCGCTATAAACTTCCCTCTTAGCACTGCCTTTGCTGTGTCCCAAAGGCTTTGAGTGGTTGTGCTTTCATTATCATTTGTCTCAAGGTATTTTTTAATTTCCACTTTGGTTTCCTCATTGATCCATTGTTTTTTCGATAACATATTGTTTAATCTCCATGCTTTTCTTTTTTTCTCCTTTGTTTCTCTGTTGTTGTTTTCCAGTTTCATGGCATGTGGTAACATTTCTGACATCAGATGAAAGAGGTCTTTTCTCACACCAGACAATTCTGTGTGTCAACTGAGTGTCATACAATTTAACAATTCTGACACTCTCTACCTAGAGATGCCTCAGATTCCACAGTTTAGGGACTCAGAACCATAAGACTGCCCCTCCTCCACTTGACATGCCAATCACAAATCCAGATTGTTACCTGTGCTTCTGACCCATCGGCTATAAATTGGAGGCTCCCATGAATCCTTCCTTGGCTCATGGAACTCTGGAAAACAGTTTACTTCCTGTTTACCAGTTTGTTATAAAAGGATATGATAAAGGATAGAGATAAGTATCCTTATGGAAGAAATTCATAGGGCAAAGTGCATGGAAAGGGGCATAGAGTGTCCCTGCTGTCTCTGAGTGCACCACTGTCTCAGCACCTCTACATGTTCACCAACCTGGAAGCTTTCTGAACCCCCTACTTCTAGAATTTTTATGATGGCTTCATCACATGTGCAAAATCAGCCATTTCTAGGCCATCTCCCCTCTCTGGAGAATGGGTAGCAGAGCTGAAAAGTATAAGCTTGTAATCATGACTGGTCTTTCTGGTGAGCAGCCCCAATTTTGGAGCTCACCAAGAGTAACCTCATTAGAACAAAAAACACTGCCATCACCCAAGAAATCCCAAGAGATTTAGGAACTCTGTGTAAGAAATCAGGGTCAAAGACCAACTATTAGAAGAGAGATTCTTGCTAGAAGCTCTTATCACTTAGGAAATTACAAGCCAGGGATGGGGGCAGGGATCAATGTGTGTGTGTGTGTGTGTGTGTGTGTGTAATATATATATATATAATATATATATATATATTATATATATTAACTATATATAATATATATAGTTCTATTATCTCATAATTTTATTATAGAAAAATAAAAAGTGGGGTAAATAGGCAAGCACAAAAATGATAAATATATAAAATATTTGGACTTCTTTTTTTAAAACTGCCTTGTGTAATTTGTTGTGATATTCTGTTGGGTTCATATGCATGTTCAATATGTAAACTTAAAGTAACTTAGGTTTAATCCAATGCTTACATTTATTGGTAGGAGAATGTTTCTCATTTCTTATTTTTAAATAATGCTAAATTTTTTTTATTATATACATTTTTTGATACCTAAAATATTTGAAGTAATAGTATGCATGAATCATATAAGAAGGAATTTGGTAACCAGTAATCTTTTGAGAAGCATAATAAAACCAATTACTATTACAGTCTATGTAAATAAGGTCACCAAAAGGACAAAATATTTACATATTTTTTAATATCATTGAACTGAAGAGTAGCTTAGATCAAATAATCAAGATGAATTTATAATATCTGAACATCATTATGTGAATAAAATAATAGCTTTAGATTTTTCCATAACTACAAACATTTCTTAATGAAAAAAGTATGCATAAAAGCACTTATTGCTATGAAATAGTCAGTTAATTATATAATCATAGTAAAGATAATTTACTTAAAACTATTTTAATCTTTCATTTGAGGTTTACTCATAGTAGCTTTCCAAATTCTGAAATTGGAGTTTTTTTTGTTGTTGTTACTTGATGCATTATCATTAGCTTCCTTTCTTTGAGAATTAGCAATCAGAGGGTTCTAATCAGCAAATCCTTTTCAATAAACAGTGCAAAAAAAAAAAAAAAACCAACCCAGATCAAATTTTATCATTTGATTTGTGTTTGAGTTAGATACAGCCATTCAATACAATCAGTTTTCAACTCACATTTTAGACCTGTAGCTGAATCGCTTAAAGAAAAAAAAAAAAAAAGAAACTCACTTCTTTCTTAACTTCAAAGGCCATATGCATGCTATTTGAGAGTTTGTTTAAATTAAAAAATACAAACAAAAGCAAATACATGATTTATGCAACTTTATTGATTCTTAAGGAAAATTACCCATACATTAGAAATGAGGCAAAACATTGACAGCAAATCATTTTAATATCATTGACACTACAAGCTCATCTAAGGACTTTCTCTGTCTCCAAAGGACAGGCAACTCTGACACACTATTTACAATTAAACAGGTTCTAGACATGTTGACAGTTTAAGGCTCTGGAGGCTTTACAAGATGTAAATAATTTCTGTCTAAAAGACAAGACAATCCAAAAAGTGATGGGCTTATTGTTCCTACAGGACATTAGCCATATTATATCCAATTTAGCAATCTAATTTCAGGCTTTCTTTTGCATCCTCTTTTGAACCACTTTATCATTCTGCCAGTCCTTAAGCTGAGTTATACGGAATGTTCATATAAGCTTGTATATATTTGAATGAGAATTATGTATTTAACATTTACAAAATTTTGTTCTCTTATCATAAAACAGGATCATTTGATTCTTCCCTGAATAAAGAAAGACACAAACTGAAACCACTAGAATGCTTTAAACAAAATTCCCAAATTTGTCTCATAATATGAATGACCTAGGGAAGTTAATAGAGCCAGGAATTCTATTCTTTCAGTTTTAGATGTTCAGAATCTCCAAGGAAGATGCCTATAATCTGTGTTTTTAAAACTCCCAGGAGACTTTATCATCAACTATCTTCATGGAATACAGATCTGGAACACTAGTTTTAAAAGCATTCGTAGTCCGCAATTACTCTCACTTGACTACTTTACTCTGAAGGATAATCATGCCATAGTAAAAAGAGCAGATTTTATTAAAATAAATAGTAAGGCTATGTGTTGATAACAATGGCTTCAGACAAAATAATTTCAGAAGTATTTATCTCAAAGGTTAAGTATACATAAAAAATCTTTACATGTTTTATTTATTCTGCATGTTGAAAAATTGTTAAATAATATAGCAAAAGGCAAACCTTGTAGATGGATACTTTCAATTGCATGTGACATATACTAACTCACTTTACCTGTTTATTACTATGTTTCCAAATTGAAAGAGTTTCACTAGAAATAAACCCCCCTGAACATTTACATTACATTTACATACATTATGTTTGTCTCAAAATGATATTGAGACCATAGAATAGTACAAATAATAGCAAATACAGTGCTAAGTCATGTTCTAGGTACTTTACATATATTATTGTCACTTAATTCTCACAACAACACTGTGCTGTATTTTCTATGCATATACTAACCCTTCTAATTATTACAGATGTGTAAATTGAAGGTATTGGCTCTGTTTATATATGAGAAAATTGCAATTTAGAGAGTTCAAATAATTTGCTTAATCTGCATGGCTAATATATGATGGAGTAAGAGACCCTAACCTTGATCTGTTTCCTGAACTCATGCTTTTTTATACTTAGTATTCAATTATCTCAAGGTCATTATTTATTAGAATCTTTAAAGTGGGATTTCATGGCCACTGAATTCAATTACATATCTGGGTCTTAATCACAAATAGAAGATATACAAACTGTATATCATAGAAAATAGTAAATTTCAATGTAACACTTTCTATTTTGAAACAACATCTGTCCCCTACCCCTCCAATCAGCTCAAGATCTTCCTTGTCTTGAGTTCATATGTGTAATAAATTATATTCCTTTCCAAGGATCTGATCTGCCACTGTTTCAGCTTTACATCTCTCCTCATTAATCTTCTAAATCCATTGAAATTGTTCTTTGTAAGGGAATTTTAAGTCTCTAAACTGTCTTCAACCTCTATTTTAAGTATACTCTATCTGCCTTGTATTTTTATTATTATTGTGCTAAAGTTTAAAAAATCTCCTCCCTTATTTCATATTATCTGGGGAAATTATTCTCACATTTTATTTCCTCAATTTATTTCATTATCTCATTGTTCTTATTAGCATTTTATCTACTTTCCCTTTTAGTACCATCTGTGAGTTTCCTGACTTTGCATTTACTCTCTTTTAACAATAATTAGGATATTAAATAAGATTAAGACAGTACTAATTCTTGTTTTCTCCCCAGTTATTTCCAATTTTTGTACTATCTTATACTAACAACTCTTGTTTACAGATTCTTAGAAAATTTGCCATATTTATTCTGAGCCAAATTCTACTGAAATTACTGGTTTGCTACCAGGCATATTGTAAACATATCTCATAATTGAAAAATGTATGATATAACATCATAAATCCTTAAATAATTATATCCTCTTTGGCATTACATATTTTTCCATCATTGATTTATTATTAAATTTAGGTAAAATGAGACATGCAAAATTACTTTACCCTTGAAGAAAATTTTTTTCTAAGTTCGTATTGTTTGTCTGAAAAATAATTGAGTTCTTAAATCATATGTTAAAACCTATACCATCAGTTACTAATGAAATAAAATCACACATTCTAATGCACTCTATCAAGTAAATGGTTACCTGTTCATGATTATTATGAGAGGGGTGACAAAAATAATAGGCCTCAGCTTTCTGTATATGGTAGGGTAAAGAGTTTAAAATTTAGTCCCAACACAGAGGTCTTCTAAGTTTTCTATTTTCTTCCATGCAATTGAAAGCAATTTCCTCACAGTATCCCAAGGACTTGGTAGAAATTTTGGGCATCGTTGGGAAAATGAGAATCAGTTTGGAACTTTAGAATAATCAATTCTGGTTGAATTCAGTTACCTCTAAATAATCCACATTTTCAGATTTTTTATCCTTGCCACTCCTCTTTCTATTCTTCCAGTGTGATATTTGAACACAAATTTAAGTCTATTTTCACATATTGGAATTCTTCTTTTGAAACTACACATATTTTGTGTTGGATATCTAGTCCTCTTCCCATACCTTTGTTCTCACACACATCCACAGTTGGATGTTATATTTTAACTTCTTTGAATGTCACATTTCATTTCCAATGTTTCCAATGTTTATTCATTCTTTATTTTCTTAGAGAATGCCACCTGATTGTCCAGAGTGAATTTTTCTTTAGGATTTAATGCCTCCACTGTCTACATCATTCTACTCAGACTTCATTTGTTTGGATCAAGACAGCCTTTCAGCTGCAAAATCCAATAATTTCTAGTTCTTATTTTGTTGACCTTCAATAAGTTCAACAGAATGAGTATATATGTAGTATACATTTAAATTTGTTTAATATTTTATGAAATGTTTCTAAATTTCAATTTGGAATTCATTACATATTATGGTAATTCAATAGATTTACTCCTACTATGTAGTAACAATAATGTGTTTTTGACATTAATTTTTTAAAACATTTATATTATTCACTTGTAAAAATAATATACACTGCTAGTCTAAAATGACACAATTGTTTTAAAAAACTTTTATGTCTGTTCTTATTTGCTTTATTTTTATATAATATAGAAGTCAATGATTAAGGCAAACATTTTAGGGAAAATAGGATGTTTACTTTTAGATGAAAAATGCATAATATCTCTTTCCATGTTAAACAACAATTGGTCTTTAAAAATCATGAAGATATTGACTTCTTTTGTTTGCAAATTAATGTGAAATTAAGTGATGGTTAATTTTATGTGTCAACTTAACAAGGCCATAAGGTACCCAAATACTTGACTAAGCCTTATTTTTGGTCTGTTTGTGAAAATGTCTTTGGATGAGGTTAACATCTGAATACACAGACTGAGTAAAGCCAATTGTCCTTCCCAAAGTGGATGCTTCATACAACCTGTTGAAGACCTGAGTAGAATAAAAGGCTAAGTAAGAAACAATGCTCTCTTTTTTTATCTGTCTTTGAGCTGAGATAATAGTCATTTGCCTTCAGACTTTGACTTAGACCAGAACTGACTTTAGACCAGAATTGGCTCCTCTGGTATTCAACTTGCCAAATGCAGATCTTGGGTCACATAAACTAACTCCTTAGAACTCAGACTAACATAACCTGTAAGAGAGATGTATGCTATAGTTTCTATATTTTTTATCTTGAATCCACAAGTGAAAGAAATAGTTATTCTGGGGACTGATATATAAAGCAGTTAAATTATAGGAATATAGAAATAAAAAACTTAAGATATTAGCTGCCTAGTTTCACTACAGAATTTATCGATAATTTGTTGTGTTCATTTTCTCCTGTATGGTGTACATTTTAGTGAATCTAGTACTACTCAAATTAAATGTGCTTTTCCAAAAGCGATAATTCAAAGATAAAGCTTTGGATAGGCACATGATGAAGTAAAGATGGACACAAAACTAAAAGGTGAAAAAAAAGTGTTCAGTGGTGAAAGAATCTTCAAGGTAAATCTGAGGGATCAAATATGCCTAAAGCATATGTTGCTAATTAGTTACAATGTCAAGACTTGAGGCAAATTAACACTTTATGTGTTCCCTTACAAATATTAATGTAACAATCTGTATGTAAAGCATCAATGATTATGAACTCATACAATTTCCAGAGAAAAGTTTAAAAGATAATTTTGGCAACAACATACTTAATTACTTTAATTTTTTTCATTCAATAATTTTATTTATGATGAATATAGCCTATGTAAAAATTATGACCACACTCCTACACAAAGTGACTTGATAAGAAAGATTAGGTTAGGTAAAAGTGTCACTATATGCCAACCACATGCTACTATATATAGAAAACCCTAAAAGGTCCACGTAAAAACTACTAGAGCTGATTGAAGAATTCAGCAAGGTAGCAGCTTACAAGATTAACGTTCAAAAATCAGTTTCATTTCTTTACAGTAACAATGAATCAACAGAAGAAGGAAGTAAAGAAACAAATCCCCTTTAAAATAGCACCCAAAGTAATAAAATACCTAGGAATAAATCTAACCATGGAGGTGAAAGAATTATACACAGAAAAGTCTAAACTATTGATGAAGGAAATTAAAGAAGACTTTAAAAGATGGAAAGATATCCCATGCTCTTGGATTGGAAGAATCAGTATTGTTAAAATGGTCACACTGCCCAAGGCAATCTACAGATTGAATGCAATTCCTATCAAATTACCCAGGACAGATTTCACAGAACTAGAATAAATCATAATAAAATTTATATGGAACCATCAAAGACCTAGAATTGCTAAAGCATTACTGAAGAGAAAGAAAGAGGCTAGAGGAAAAACTCTCCCAGACTTCAGACAATACTATAGAGCTACAGTCATCAAGACTGCATGATATTAGTACAAAAACAGACATATGAACCAATGGAACAGAACAGAGAGCCCAGAAATGAACCCACAAACTTTGGGTCAACTCATCTTTGACAAAGGAGGCAAGAATACACAATGGAATAAAGACAGTCTCTTTGGCAAATGGTGTTGGGAAAACTGAACAGCAGCATGTAAAACAATGAAGCTGGAACACTCCCTTACACCGTACACAAAAATCAACTCAAAATGGAACAAAGACTTAGACATAAGATAAGATAAAATCAACCTTCTAGAAGAAAATATAGGCAAAACAGTATCTGACATACATCTCAAAAATTTTCTCCTAGAAGAAATAAAAGCAAGAATAAACAAATGGGACCTAATGAAGCTTACAAGCTTCTGCACAGCAAAGGAAACCATAAGTAAAACAAAAAGACAACCTACGGGATGGGAATAAATTTTTGCAAATGAAACTGACAAAGGCTTGATCTCCAGAATATATAAGCAGCTCCAAGGACTTAATAAAAAGAAAATAAACAACCCAATCCAAAAATGGGCAGAAGACCTAATCAAGCAACTCTCCAATGAAGACATACAAATGATTGATAGACACATGAAAAAATGCTCAATATCTCTAATAATCAGAGAAATGCAAATCAAAACTATGATGAGGTATCATCTCACACCAGTCAGAATGGCCGTCATTCAAAAGTCCACAAATGACAAATGCTGGAGAGGCTGTGGAGAAAAGGGAACCCTCTTTCACTGCTGGTGGGAATGCAGTTTGGTGCAGCCACTATGGAAAACAGTATGGAGATTCCTCAGAAAACTAGGAATAGACTTACCATATGACCCAGGAATCCCACTCCTGGGCATATATCCAGAAGGAACCCTACTTCAGGATGATACCTGCACCCCAATGTTCATAGAAGCATTGTTTACAATAGCCCAGACTTGGAAACAGCCTAAATGTCCATCAACAGGTGACTGGATAAAGAAAAGGTGGTATATTTATACAATGGAATACTACTCAGCCATAAAAATTGACAACATAATGCTATTTGCAGCAACATGGATGCTCCTGGAGAATGTCATTCTAAGTGAACTAAGCCATAAAGAGAAAGAAAAATACCATATGAGGTCGCTCATATGTGGAATCTAAAAAAAGAAAGAAAGAAAGAAAGAAAGAAAGCATAAATACAAAACAGAAATAGACTCATAGACATAGAATACAAACTTGTGGTTGCCAAGGGGTGGGGGGTGGGAAGAGATAGACTGGGACTTCAAAATTGTAGGATAGATAAACAAGATTATACTGCATAGCACAGGGAAATATATACAGGATCTTGTGGTGGCTCACAGAGAAAAAATGTGAAAATGAATATATATATATATATATATATATATGTTCATGTATAAATGAAAAATTGTGCTGTACACTGGAATTTGATGCAACATTGTAAAAGGATTATAAATCAATAAAAAATGTAAAAAAAAGAAATATTACATTAAACTTTCAATAAATAATAACAATAATTATATATATGCACAGATAAATTCTGTATTGTCTTTCATAAACTCACTTTAATGAGTGTATGTCACAGATATGAGATATACTTCAATTAAAAAGGAACTCAATTTGTCACAGCAACTTTTGTTTATCTATTTGTGAGCAAAACATCAGAGTAAGAGCTAGAAGTTTTAGTTGCACTATTGTTGTCTTAGTTTTCTTTCTAGAAATAACTCTTAACCCAATTATCCATAAATAATAAATATAAATTATATAACCCTATAAAATCCTGCCAATGTTAACTTATCTATTTTTTTAAACTAAATATATGTGTCATATCCATTGATATTATGACTATTTTTATGTAATAATTTACTACATAACCAACTGTAAAATTCAAGTGGAGAAATCAGCAATGTGTAGAATGAGAGGCACATATATTTTGTAACCAATAAAGCTAAATATTATTCTGCATTTATATAGTCAAGTTAAAAGTAAAAACTTAAATTATCTGAAAAATATGCAAAAGTAGTATAAATTAACATATTAAAACCCAATATTGCAAAATTAATGCAATTAAATGAGTCTTCACATTCAACCAAGAAAAAAAATTGAGAATTTTAAATTGCTTTTGCAATTTAAACATCTGGATTCAAAAAGCAAAGTTACAATTATGATACCATGAGTACAAATATACCCATTTCTTTTGTTTCTTAAACTAGACTGTTGAAAATTATAATTATTCTTTTTTCTTTGTTTGTATATTTTCCAGGATAAACTTTTACATTTTTGGAAAACCTTATGTTATAGTTTATTTTAAAATATTTTCCCTAATGTGTGCTATTTGCATATCATTTTTCAAACATATTTAATGGTAAGATCCAGAATTAATTTCATTCAGTTATGGAAATTACATTATTTTCTGATTATTATAATACAGCAAAGCATGAGCAAAAATGATTAAATATATGCCCAATTCTCAATTATTCAACCTAATAGAGGAAAAATAAGTATATATGGCATTAAAATGGAGACAACATCTTAACTTATCTTTTTTATCTCTGGAGTATAATTCATCATATCCGTACCTTTCTGTAGGAACTCACATTTCATCAGCTCACATCCTTTCATGCCAAAATTCTGATCATTGAAGCTGTAATATTAGGGAATCAGAAGGCCTGCCTAGAACATTTTGAGATGCCAAGGGTAGGAATTAAAATTCAGACAACTGTATTTTACTAAATGTAAACTAGGATTATATCCAGTTTATATAAGATATACATTATTTATGAGGCTTAGTATTTCCTATTTTAATAAGTAAGAAACTCTCTTCATAGTCACTTATGCTTGTTCATATATGTGCTAGATGCCTGTAACAGCCTCCTCTCATAAACATTACATTCTAATAGTGAGGATCAGGCATTAGACAAAAAATAAATGCTTATCAGTAGAGTTAAGGGCTAGGAGAAGTAAGGAAGAGGGATGGAGGTGCCATTTTAGACAGGGTTGTCTTGAAAAATAAATTTTCATATGTTAGTTTAGCAAAGATATGAATGAAATGGATAGTCATCCAACCAAATAGCTGGAAAAAGAATACTGAATACAGAGGGAGACACAAGGGCAAAGGGCTTGTGGTGAGTTTGTGCTTGCCATGTCTGAGTCCACATGATATCTGTTGGTGATAAAATGAGTGAGGGCAGGGCACTGTGGACTTTGGGTTTTATTCTGAATTACATAGGAAGCAATTATATGATTTTGAGCATGCATATGTGGTTTGTCTTATATCTTTACAGACTCCCTCATGTAATTGTTAAGCTGAAAGGAAAGAGGGTGAATGTGTAGTGATCAATTAGGATGCTATGAAAACTACTGTGGTGGTGATGGAAGCAGTGAGAAATATTTATACCATGGATTTAGTTATAGTTGGCAATGTTCTTATTTTTAGTATAATACAGTTATTTTGGACCCTTTAAAATCCACTATCCTCAGTGACTATATTCTTTCAACTATTTAATAAAAATATTACATGAAAAAAATGGCCTTTGAGCACTTGTTCAGCTCCCTAGAATCCTATTCACTTCTACCTTGACAGTCCTACACAACTTTTAAAATTATTCTTCCTGAGAACACTAATGATCAATTCTGTTAAACTCGAATCAAACCTGAGCCTATGTATTTGTTAAAATATATTAGCCTATTATTTTTACTTCACCTTCCATATAATTTAACTTCCATAAAGATCTCTTTTAGACAGCATGCATGATGATACAGTTTTGTTATGCAAAGCAAATTCACTTTCCTCTAGTAGAAATATTATTTCCTTTTATTTCCTTTCTCATCTTAAAGCCTTTTCTTCTATGACCATTCCACCTTAAATACTTTCTCACCCCATTTGAAAACTTCTGATCTTGGGTCAAATGCCATTAAATTGAGAAAGCTCTCCTTGACCTGCAGTGTCAGGTCCACTGCTACATACTTTAAATTAATTGCATTTATCGTAGTTGTGATTTTATCTTTTCTCGTTGTCTATTTGATTTACATCTGTCTCCTCTAATCTTGTCAGTGCTCATGACTGGACTTGTGCCCAGCACTGGACTTGTTACAAATAGAAGCTCTGAAAATATCTGTTGATAAGAAATTGGAAAGTGGAACTAAACCCATTTTTATTTATGATTCCATGTTAGCCAGGTTTCCCTAGAGAAATAGAAACAATAGAGTATATATAGATTTATACATGAGGAAGTTTATTATAGGAATTGGCTCACACAGTTATGAAGGCCAAGAATGCCCATAGTCTGCCTTCTGCAAACTGGAGAATCAGAAAAGTTTATGGTGCAATTCAGTCCAAATCCAAATGTCTGAGAACCGGATGAGTGGATGGTGTAACTCCCAGTCCAAGGCTTAGGGCCTGAGAACAGGGGACTTCTGGTATAAATCCTAGAGTCTGATGGTTCAAGAACAAGGGTCTCAGATAACTAATGGCAGGAGAAGATGGATGTCCCAGCTCAAGAAAAGAGAATGAGAATTTACCTTTTCTCTGCCCGATTGTTCTGTTTTAGGCTACAACAGATTAGATGCTGCTGCCCATATTGATGAGGCTAATCTTTTTATTTAGCTTACTGATTTAAATGCTAACCTTTTTTTGGAAACATTCTTTCAGTCACAATTAGAAATTATATTTTACTGCTTTTTGGGCATCCTTCAACCTAGTCAAGCTGACATCTAAAATTAACCATCACTGATACCATTCTGCATTCCCAATTCCTGTTTCTTTGCTTAGAAAAATTATATATATTTTCTTTAATTATTTTCCTCACTAAGGATTTAAAGAATATATTCTTATCTTACTTGTTCTAATAGTTTTGTAAAAAAAATTAATAAACAGAAACATTAATTAAACACAGCTGGAAGACCAAAAAGGGGGAGCTCTCACACACTGCAACAATATCAGAGAGCCAGAAACATAAAGACTACTATTTTTTTTCATGCCAACAACTCACCAAATGAAAAGACATGGATTCTTTGCTTACTGTAGCCCTCCCACTGAGTTCACTTTCTATTTTCATCAACCCTGGAGTTTGAAGATTCATCTTTCTCCTGGATCTGAGCTCATGCTTTCTTTGTGTTTGAAGCTCTTCAGAATCTGAAACCTATTTTAAAATTTTGCCCTTTCTAGTTAATGTCTTATTCTATATGTAAGTATTCATTTGGCACTTTAGTCTGATTTTGAGATCACACTGTTACATCTGAAACTGCTTGAAAAGCTTTTAGCCATTTCCTTTGAGAGCAGAAGTTGCTTCATTAAAACTGTGCCATTTTTCAGTCTTCAGCCCATTTATCTGGAATAGTGGCTGTTTTATGGAAATTGGCTGAGAAGCCTTTGGACTGGCTCCTGTGGGATCAGGCTGTTTCCTTAGAACTGTCTGCAAATAGGCCTGCAGGCTGTTTGAGTTGTAAGCTGTTTCAATTGAACTGCTTGAGCTATAAGTTTTTTAAGTTTTCTGAAAATTATTCTTTCATCCTAGATAAAAACTCCAGAGAAATGGGATCCCAGTTACCTAAATATTCTGAGGGGGTCTCCCCAAAAGGTACTTCAGCCAATTTTGTATTTAAAAATGGTAGTTCTTCCTCAGTTGCACTGTTAACTGAATGGACTGACTTGACCAAAGGCAATTTAGAATATCAATAACCATTATGGGGAATTTTTTGAAATCCCCAAACTTAATTTTCTTGAAACTGAATTGGACTACAATAGCTCAGAAATTTCCAGAACTGAATGGTATGTCTATTTTAATTAGTATTTTGAGGCTTTCCAACATTATCAAGAGTCTAAAGTTGCCTGTCTGCAAAATAAGATTTTAAGATCAACCAAGGCAAAAAAATTATTTAAGAAAGGTAAAATAACTCCTGAAGCTTCAGACAATTTTTCCTTGACTTCTTTGTTTCAGGCTCTGCCTCCAGTGCCATCTTTCACATTCCTTTCTATATCACCTACCCATCCTCTATACCCTCAGCCACGCTATAATAATTCTCTAGGAGAACTTCCTTTTTTTAATATTCTTTCCACTCCCTTTTTCTCTGAGCTTATCAGAATCTGTTTCTTTAAATTTAAAGAAAGATCCCTTCTGAGGATCTAGATGCTAAATCCTTAATTTCTTATAATCCTTGGACTAAAGCTGAACTGTGAGCCTTAGTCAAAGATTTTCCCACAGTAACTAAAGTTCCTCATAGATTTGCTTAGAAATTTGAAATAGTCCTTTAGACTTATCAAATTGGTTCCTCCAATTTATATCAGCTAATTCAAATGCTTGTTGATAAAGACCAGATCCAGCATTGGATGAAAATTGCTAACTGGGAAAATTCTGAAAGTTCTGTAGAATTACAACCAGGAGACTAGCACACTAACTCATTATATGATCAGGCTCAGATGATCACTAAGTGAGGTCTTCGGGCAATTCCTAGGGTTTTCCAAAGTCTGCTGTTTGAAACAAAATTCAGGCTTTTGCACAAAAATTTGATGAACTTTTTCATGACTATTTCAATTGATATAAAAATCCTTTAGAAAGAAAATTTGGATCTTCATACAGATGTTGATTTCACCCAGATAACTTTTAACTCTATGCTTATTAATGAGGTGAAGCAGGATCTTTCTCTTCTAGTAAAAATGATCAGAATCAACTGGGAGACTATGTCTACTCCAAATTTAGTTAATCTGGCAAAGCAGGTCTCTTGCATACTAGATTAATCACCTGAAAGGTAAATACACCAACATTCTTATCTTCAACTCGAGAAATGAGGGCTTCTAAAGAAAACCAAAACCCTCCTTGCTTCTGCTATTGTTGATAAGAACTTTGGCACTGAAAAAAGATTGTTATGAATTTAAGTAACAAAATTAAGCTAACTCCCACTCTCTAACCATTATCCATTTGCTAAAGCTATTAGCCTTAAAGGGGTATAAGGTTTCCAAAGAAAAATTCCATTTTGTTCAAATGTAAGTTTTATATACATGACATCTGATACCAGAGCAAGGGCTATCCTTAGGTCCAGAGAGAATTCTAAGTTTTCCAAAATTAAAAATTTAGTGCAAACTGTGAGGTTTTCTCAGGCTAGTTGGTTATTGTCAAGACTGCATTTCAACTTTCTCTCTTATGGCCAAACCTCTGTATGATTTTTACTAAACAATAACAACACCAATCCAATATTATCAGAAAAATTGAACGTCATAGCTTCAAGGTGTTAATGGAGAGTTGATTAACTTAATCTGCTCTTGGATATCCCAATTATCAGAGTTCCCTGCCCTCTCTTTTTTCATTTCCATATATAAAAAGAAGGAAATATCTTTGGGAAACTCAGCTCAAAACATAGGGTCCAGAAAGCATGATCAAGGAAATAGGCATTAATGGCCTACTAGATCAAGATTTCAAAAAAGGAGTGGTCAGATTACTGAAGGAACTAAAAGAAATAGTGTTTAGAGATATAAAATATGTCAAAAATGAAATAGAAGCTATGAAGAAGAACCAAGTAGAATTAGTAAACTCATTTGCTGGGATGAGATCTGACCTAAAGGCTGTACAAAGCAGGCTAGATAATGCAGAGGAACGAATAAGTGAACTAGAAGGCAGAACAACAGAAAGCACCCAATCAGAACAGGTGAAAGAAAAACAAATAAAAAACAATGAATACACTATAAGGGACTTATGGGATATTATAAAGCATGCCAATCTACACATAATAGGGGGTCCAGAAGAGGAAGAAAGGGAATTGAAAAGGTCTTTGAAGAAATCATGACTGAACACTTCCCAAACCAAAAGGAATCAGATATCCAAGTACAGGAGGATCAGTGGGTCCAAACAGGAAGAACCCAAACAGACCCACACAAAGACATAGCATAATCAAGATGGCCAGAGTCAAGGATAAAGAAATGATCCTAAAGGCAGCAAGAGAAAAACAAAGTGAGTTACAAGGGAACTCCCATAAGGCTCTCAGCTGATTTCTCTACACAAACACTACAGGACAGAAGGTAGTGGCAAGATACATTCAAAGTCCTGAATGAAAAAAAAAAATGATTCAGCCTAGGATAATCTATCCAGCAAGGCTATCCTTTAGAATAAAAGGAGAGATAAACAACTTCACAGACAAGCAAAAACTAAAAGAGTTTAGCAACACTAAACCCATGTTAAAAGAAATATTGACAGGTCTACTCTAAATAGAAAAGAAGCAGGATGCTACAAAAATGAGAAACTCATAACTGGAAAGGGTAAAACTGCCATGAATTACAAAAAGAATAAACATAAATTTCTAAAAGAAGACATCTTAATCATTAAGAGTGGGAGAGAAAAGCAAGGAAAGCCATTGTGGAAAACAGTATGGAGATTCCTCAAAAGACTAGGAATAGACTTACCATAGGACCCAGGAATCCCATTCCTGGCCATAAATCCAGGAGGAACCCTACTTCAATATGACACCTGCACCCCAATGTTCATAGCAGCACTATTTACAATAGCCAAGACATGGAAACAAATTAAATGTCCATCAACAGATGACTGAATAAAGAAGAAGTGGTATATTTATACAATGGAATACTATTCAGCCTAAAAATTGACAACATAAAACCATTTGTAGCAACATGGATATTCCTGGAGAATGTCATTCTAAGTGAAGTAAGCCAGAAAGAGAAAGAAAAATACCATATGAGATTGCTCATATGTGGGATCTAAAAAACAAAAACAAAAACAAACAAACAAACAAACACAAAGCATAAATACAGGACAGAAATAGACTCACAGACAGAGAATACAGACTTGTGGTTACCAGGGGGGTGGAGGGTGGGAACGGATAGACTGGGATTTCAAAATTGTAGAATAGATAAACAAGATTACACTGTATAGCACAGGGAAATATACACAAAATGTTATGATAACTCACAGAGAAAAAAATGTGACAACGAGTGTGTATATGTCCATGAATGACTGAAAAATTGTGCTGAACACTGGAATTTGACACAACATTGTAAAATGATTATAAATCAATAAAAAATGTTAAAAAAAAGGATACACAATAATTTTATGCCTTAACATTGGTAAAAGATTACAAGGAATAATGCATGTTAAACACTTAGCACAATTTTAAAACATAATAAATCACCCACAAAACAAAACAAAACAAAACAAAAACATAAATACAAAACAGAAATAGACTCATAGATATAGAATACAAACTTGTGGTTGCTGGAGTGGGGCGAGGGGTGGGAAGGGACAGACTGGGATTTTAAAATGCAGAATAGATAAGATTATATTGTATAGAACAGGGAAATATAAATAAGATCTTGTGGTAACTCATAGCAGAAAAACTTTGTGACTGAATATATATATGTTCATATATAACTGAAAAATTTTGCTCTACACTAGAATTTGACACAACATTGTAAAATGACTATTAATCAATAAAAGTTAAAAAAAAATAAAGACAATGGCAGAGCTGAGGAAATTGCCTCAGAATTAAACAGGGCTAAATCATTGTCAAATATAAGAAAGAACTTTTGAGATACTGAGGATAGAATTATTTGGTCTATCTGCTCTGAAAGGAGTTCCAGAAGGAGAAGGTGGAGGGGTTAGAGCAGAGTTGCATTATAGCAGATGATGGTTGAGAATATTACAGAGATGAGAGAAGACACGTCCCCAGATTGAAGGAGCACATCTAGTCCTGAGCAGGATAAAAAATTCTCACCTATTCTTTTCTCATTTAGTCATTCAATAAATATTAATAGAGCACCTACTGTGTGTCAGGTACTGTTTAGTCACTTGGAATATCTAATTGTATAAATCAAGCAAGGAACTTTCATCTTGGTGGGGAAGACAGATAGTAAAGAGTAAACATAATACAGTCATAAATTAATAAATTAGTAAATCCTCACTCAGTAATAAAAAAATAATAAAATAATGCCATTTGAAGCAACATGGATGGACCTGGAAATCATCATTCTAAGTGAAATAAGCCAGAAAGAAAAAGGATAATACCATATGATATCAATTGTATGTGTAATCTAAAAAAAAGTGGACAAATGAACTTATTTACAAAAGAGAAACAGACTCAGACATAGAAAACAAGCTTATGGTTACTAGAGGGGAAGGGGGTGGGAAGGGATAAATTGGGAGTTCAAGATTTGCAGATACTAACTACTATATTTAAAATAGGTAAACAACAAGTTTATACTGTATAGCACAGGGAATGATATTTAATATCTTGTACTAACCTACACTGAAAAAGAATGTGAAAATGCATATATGTATGTATATGTATGACTGAAACATTATGCTGTACACCAGAAATTGACACAACATTGTAAACTGACTATACTTCAATAAAAAAAAAATTTAGTGGGGAGAGTATAGCTCTAGTGATAGAGTGCATGCTTAGCATGCATGAGGTATGAGGTCCTGGGTTCAATCCCCAGTACCATCAAAAAGCTAAATAAATAGATAAAACTAAAAAAATATATATAGTGTCCACCATAAACATATGGAACTTTGGAACCAGCAACTGGATGCTGTGGCACAGGGACAATATCCCCCCCACCTTGCTTAGAGCCATTACAGTCACTAACATTTTGGTTAGAGGCATTGAGAAAATCACTGTGGGATCTTCTTTTAGCCATTTTTGTACCCTTGTAGTAGGTGCTGTCTTGAATTCTCATCACAATGTTCTCCATCAGCCACTTCACCTCCTATGTAACCCTTTTGTTAACTGCTTCTTACTTAACTCTTTTGTATTGTAATAACCTTAATCTTGCTACCCTTCTCCCCTCCACTAGGGAGGAAATCCTTCTTGACTGCTTAATGCTGACTGAACACCTCTTGGCTGGAAAAGTATTTGGTTAAGTCTGACCTCTCATGGTTCACTGATGGTACTTATTTAAAAAGTGATAATGGCAAAATAAGTACTGTGCTGGATATGTTACTACAACTCACTTTGATATTGTTGAGGCAGCATATTTACCTATGGCTACTTTGGCCCAACAAGGTGGACTGTATGCTCTTACACAAGACTGCTCTTTAGCCAAGGACAAAACTACCAGTGCTTATACTGTCAGTAAAGATACTTTCTGAGTAGCTCACAATTTTGGAATGATGAGGAAGCAACATGGCTTCCTCACTTCTAGTGGAAATAAAATTAAAAATGACCCCTAGGTTCAGGAATTATTGGATGCAATATTTCTACGTACTGCTTTAGCTATTATTAAGATTCTGGGGCATTTTCAACCTGACTGTCAGGAATCTCAGGGAAATAACCTTGCTGACATTTCTGCAAAAGATGCTGCTTTTAAAGGAATCAGCAGCAGACAAGCCTCTGTCATGGTCCAAAGGAATATTTACCCAAATAATAATTTAGAAAAACTGGCTAGGGAAGTCCAACAATTGGCTTATAAAAGGGAAAAAAAAAACCAAGATCAGAAATTCAACAATTGTTGATTTGGTAAAAAGAGAAAACTTAATTTTGAACAAAATAGCAATCCAGACCTACCCAAGACTCTAAAATTCCCACTGCTTATCACCATACATACATTAAGCCATTGGCTCACTGACAAAATGATGTTACTTGTGATTCAACATTGGTAGGAAAATATTAACAGGACTGTAAATTATATCTACCTCATTTATACAAGTTGTCTGAAATATAACCCAGGGAAGCCTGTTTGTATGGTTTCCTAACATTTTAAACTGCCTAGTGGACCATTTGTGTGCTGGCACATGGATTTCATACAGCTTCCTCTGTTACATGGGTATAAATATATCTTAGTCATGATCTGTATGTTTTCACACTGGACTTCAGTCTTCCCTTGCTGATAAGCTTCTTCTGTGACTAAAGTCTTCCCTTGCTGATAAGCTTCTTCTGTGACTAAAGTCTTCTTGGAAAATATATATATATATATCTCCCTAATTGGAGAGCTCTTCTCAAACTTCATAGTGATTGAGAAACCCATTTCAGTGGTCAGGTATTTTGATAAGTCTGCTGTGTTTTGGCCAGTTTTACAATATATGAAGATGCCCTCCAAACACTGGCAAAAACATTGTTGTTGGCCCTTATAAATCTCAAATCCACCCCTTTTGAAACTTTGTGATAGTCCCAGGAAACCTGATGTACCTGGACCCTGCTACTTTTGACCCACAGCTGGTAAAAGGAGTGATACTCTTATATTGCAAAAGCTTAATTTTTTCTTTTAAAAATAACCATGTATTGATGAAGCAATCTTTTCACAGTGCAGTCTTGGGAGACAAAGACCTTAAGCATATACCTTACAAACTGGAGATTTTGTCTTTTGGGAAAGACACCTGCAGAAGAATTCTCTTCAATCTCACTGGAGAGGCTTCTGTCAATCACTACTAACCAAACCTTGAACCACAACTCCAGGTTAGAGACTAGGATTCATATAATACATGGGACCTTAACTGGACCTGCATGCAATCTGATGACCTAAAAGTAAAATTTGCTGGTAACTGAACCAGACAACACTTGAGGCAGATTTCCAGACCAAGATAATTAAATCAAGCCTGTTGTAATTTTGATGCCAAAACTTTGATGACAACATAATGCTTCAGATGGTTTCTGATTTCCATGATCTTGTAAATGTATGGACTTTAGATAAATATTACCTGAGTGTTCTCCCTCCTTCCCTTCCTTGTTACTTGAAAGTGATCTCAATAGGTTTCCAATCTGAGCACTTTAACAAGAGACATTACATCCTGAAAGTTCCTTCCTGGCATGAGGGACAAACAGCCACTGACATCAGCAAACTTGTTATTATCAGTTAACTTGCTATTACTATCGTGATTTCAGTATATTTTAGTAGTATTTTATTTTAAGCATTATTGTTTATTATGTACTTTCCCTTGTACTAAAAATTTAGGATACTTACCTATTGTACAATTTTATTTATAATAGCCATTTATTGATAGATAAATATTTACAAGACTCACTACTAGTTCTTTTAAACTGGAATTTCCTTTTTTGTCATTATGAATTTTATTTTTTCATTTTTTGATTCTATCCTGTTTTCTCAAGGTTGATTACATGTTTTAGAAAGTTTTTAACTAATTTTCAAGAGCAACAATAACTTGTATTTAATATGGTTGCCAAATAAAATTCAGGACACCCAGTTAAATTAAATTTCAATTAAATAACAAATAAGTTTTTATTTTATGTATTTGTATATTTCATACAAAGACAGCAAGTAAGTGGATACATGTTTCTAATGCAATGCTAAATGTGGTAACCAGCATTCTTGGTTACAAAAAACTTCTTTCATAAGCCTCTCAGAGCTACTGCATTCACTTTTTGTGAAATTGCAGACTATTTGGGCAGTTTTAATTTATTTTTTACTTAAAAACTTTATTTTTCAGCCTTAATGTTTTCATAAAAATGTAAATTTTTATAAAGTCTATAGATCATTCAATTTAAAAATTATTGGCTTTTATTTTGATATGTAGTTAATTCAATTTCAAAATTAGTTTTTCAATGAAGTGTGTAATACAACTTACACTTTTTGCAACGCTTTTGACTTTTCCTTCTGTTCAATTTGTTTTGGGATCCATATATAATTATTGGTATTATGGTCTTCATTTTTGTCACTATTGTGGATGTTTTCTTATTTTCATATCCATTTTTTCTATAAATTAAAAAATATTTTATGGTAGGTGGTCTTTATTGTGGTGGTTCTATCTTTGAATGGGAAGGATTACATTATTGCATGTTATTTTTCTTTTGATATTTTTGCTGTCCTCAAAATACAGTTAAAATTTCCTCTCTTATCTAATCTGCTATTGTTTGATGTAAGGCCACATTAGAAATGGCATTATTTAACACAGTTATCTGCACTCTGTCAATTAAACCACTTGTCAAGTCCAGTTCTAACATGTGTGTGTGTGTTTGTTATTAAAGACATTCCCCCTAATTTATGCACTTTGAGAATATACTGTTTACATTTCTGATGATTTCAGAAGTATATTTGGTTTAGGTTGTTAAGGAGGGATTAGTTTCCCCCCCCCACTCTTCTTGAGTTCTTATATCTGTACTAATATTAACACAAGACAGATCAATGGGAGAAAATGAAACATATTTTAATTCATGCACACTCAGATCCCATAGAAATAAGACCAAAGAACTGGCCAAAGCAGGCAGCTTTTCTGCTTTTCAGACAAAGAGACAATATATTTGTGAGGAAATGACAAATTAAAAAATATGAGATATTAGGTACCCAATTAGTGAAGAATCTAAATGGAGTTTGAGCTTGGGGTAGTAAATTAAAGAAATAACAAGGTGTTTTTATATAGGCTTCTCAACTCTGAATTCTCTATCTTTGGTGATGAGAGTGTCCTTCTATATCCAAATTACATGAGAGATGTGTTTCCTGCTTTCAGGGAGCCAGAAAGGACAGTCAGATTTTCCATCTTGAATTGGCCATTTCTTTAAGAACTTTAATTCAAAATACTCAATATGCCAATAAAGCACATTTTGGAGTGGTCTACCCTGGGCTCCAACAAAGTATAGCTGGATCTAGGACTTTAGACCATTTTCTTGGTTTTGCCCCCTTTTTCTCAGGCTACTTAGTTCTGCTTCCCTCTGCGTAGTCATCTTATTTTTCTCCCATTGAATTGGAATACCTTTCAAATGCCAGAATTGAGGGGTATAAGTAATCTCAAAAAATTAGAGGGCTTCTTGAAAAAATTATAAATCAGTCAAGAAGGAAACAATAAATCTGCTTGGAGAAAAAGACTCACAGACAGAAAACAAATGTATGGTTACCGGGAAGGAGGAAGGGGTGGGAAAGGATAAATTGGGAGTTCAAGACTTGCAGATACTAATTACTATCTATAAAATAGATGAACAACAGTACCTACCATATAGCAAAGGGAGCTATATTCAACATCTTGTAGTAACCTATTATGAAAACATGCATATATATATACACACACACACATATATATACATATATATATATACATATACATTTATATATATGACTGAAACATTGTGCTGTATGTACACCAGAAATTGGCACAACATTGTAAACTGACTATACTTCAATATAAATAAATATAGAAATGAATAAATAAATAAATAAATAAATAAATAAATAAATAAATCTGGATTTAATCTGGAAAACTTGCATTTAAATTTTCAGAAGAATGGGGACCTATGAAAGTTGAAGAAAATATCAATATGTACATACCAATGGCCCATGTAGGTGGTTTATTGCAATTGTCTTCCCTTTCCTCCCTGCTTAAAAGAAATAATGTTGGACAAAGATGAATACTTGTGTCCCCTGTATTTTACACAATCTCTTCCCAGCCTTTATGTATATACCTCTCTTAGAATACATACAAATCCATACATCTAAAATAATACTGCTATGAGACATAAAACCAAAAACTATCCAAAGGTAAGAACCACAGTTATTGCAAGTTTGATACAATTAGTTTCAAATCCAAGATATTGATGTGCTATTTAGTTCCAGTTATTCAGATCTGGATGTAAATTCTGATTTAGTCATTTCTTTCTTTGATAAAAAAATCAACCAACACTGCTCTTTCTAAAAGCAAAATATTCAGGGCTTCAGGCAAAACAGGCTAGCAGCAATAAAAATTATCTGTTTCAAAATTGGTAAAAGGAATAGTGTCAGCCATTAGTGCTATTCACCAAGGCACATTGTCTCCTTCCTGTGCACAAGAAAGGGGTTACAATTCACTGTATTCTTAAAGGTAATTATGATAATATTACTTTACCAAAAAATTGTAGTTTGAAATCAAGTATACAACTTCAGGACAAAAGTGCTTTTCAGTCTATAGTGATTGTGACAATATATGCCCACATAGAATTAAGAAGTTGAGATAACAATGGAAAGATTTGCTCATATCTTCTGGGGCTATATGTGAATGAGAAATGAACTTTGTTAAGTGAAGCCACTGAGATTCTTAGGATGTGTCTGCACATAATATAGTGTGAAAACTATAGGAAGTAATATATAGTTTTCACTAGTTTATGTCGCTTGTTAAGATTTACCCTGAAGTTTAAGAAAGCAGCAATTTGTCAAAAAGTAAATTCTCTGTCCATCAATATAGACAAATCTGGTTCTGCCTGATAGAAGTTGACCAGCACCATAGTCTTCAGCACTTTTTGAGGCTGCATATGGTTATATATTTATAAGATTTATTATATTGGGGTTGGAATTTCTATGTCAATAAATTTACATACAACAATAGGTAAAATGTGTTTTTAATTTCTGGAGATAAAATAAACTAACAATCAAAACCAGACTTGTTGTTGTTGTTGTTGCTGTTGTTGTTGTTGTTGTTGTTGTTGTTGTTGTTGTTCACATTGGGTAACAAACTTTAATCTGAACATTTTCTCTAATTTTTCTCTCTATTGAAAGCAAGGCTCTAAACTTTGCCTAAAACTTGATTGCTTGTATATCTCTATGATATTTGTTTAGACACAATGAAATGAGATGAAGATACATAGCTAATCTAGTCTGCTCCAAAATGGATCCTAATGGAGGATACTTTAGCACAGATAGGGCCAGAAGTTATAGAAACACATTGCTAATGTCTGGAAAGAAGAAATTTTCCTTTATACTTCTAGGTTCTTCTGGTTGTTCTAAGAATTAAATTGACATAAGAGATCAACAGGAGAAAAAAATAGTTAGTGACATGGGAGAGATACAGGGAAATCGAGTAACTTGACAAAATGGTTGAAACTTCCACCTTAAATACCACATTCAGTTGAAGATAACAGAATGACGTTGTGGGTAGTGGTTTAGGCCTTTGAAAAGGAAGGAAAGTAATTCACATGAAAATGGAAAAGCAAATGTTTGGTGGGCCATGCAGAGATAATGGGAAACAGAGAAAACTCTGATCTCTCAGCCCTGCTGAGTTTCCCCCACACATGTATTCCTCCGTGAATGTATCTCTGATGATAGCTCTATTCTGGGAACAGGCACTCTTGAATTTTTTTAGGAAGTTAGGGGGAAAGTCAAAGTTTCTTCCAGAGGCTTTTAAGATGACACTTTTCAGCTTGCAATAATCCACATTCCATAGAAACATTTCTTGGGTGGCAAATTTTGCTCCCTCACTTTCTTTCTAAGACAGAGAATGCAGCAGGAAATATTATAGTGGAGTGGATAATTTAAGCTTCTTCTACTATGATAAATAGTATTTCTTTTTCTTCTACCTCCCTGAACATGAGTCTTAATTATAACTTGGAAAATTTCTGATACTCAGCAATCATGGATATTGGCTCTAGATTTAAAAGACTAACAGAATATAGTGATGTTACTTTTTCTTTTACCTATGCTAGATTTGAGCTTACTAAAATCCACAAGAAGAAGCTAAATCTCTCCATGTTCCTAATAAATCCCTTAAATTCTCATCTCTGCCAGCATGTGGTCTAAACTCTCACTAATACATACACAAATATCAAAGAGTCAACAAGAAAAGACTGAGACTGTGATGAGTCTTTTTGAATGGAACAGAGCTCATGAGCTTCAACCAGTTTAGAAATTCAGATTTTCTGAATTTTCAAAGAGGAGAAAGGAATTTCAATTTTCTGTGAATTTTCTAAATTTTTAATATTTCTAGTTGAGTCAATTAAAAAAACAAGTATACATTTCAAATTAAACATATCTCTGAGCCAAATATGATCCATGGACTACTATTAGAAACTTCAGAACTACTCGTAAATCCACTTAATTTTCATGAATGAACCAATGAGCAAACAAATGAATGAATAAATTTCTCAACCAATTTGGCATAAAGAAGATTGGCAGGGACCTAAAATACTGTGGTGAAAAGCATAGTTGGATAATCAAAATACCTGGGGTTACCTGAAGGGTAGCAAAATATGACTGTAGGAGTTCATGACATGCCACCCCAAAATATACTACTTTGATATATTGATTATATTGAGTTTCTCAATTAAGCACTTGAAAAATAGCAAATGCAGGCAGAAACTTTCTCTGAGCTCCCCTTGACTTCCTAAAGACGGATCCTCTAAAAGGAACTCAATTGTTATCAATCCTGTCCCTAGGAATTTCATCAACCAAGGAAGATTGACTCCTGTTATAAAAGAGGAGACTAGAAGTGACACTACATCCAGGCAAACTTTGTCACAAACTATCACACCTCCAATTTATAATTCTAAGGGTCCATCGATATTTCCTAAAAATAAGTTGCTCTGTCTAAGAAGTCTCCCCACACCACTCCATTTATTAAGATGGTAGTAATTCTGATTTCTAAACCACCTTGGGTAATTACATATTTTTCCCCTGAGTGTTTTTCATACACATGGGGTATACATGGTAATAAACTTTTGTTTGTTTTCTCTTATTATACATATTTTTTACATTTTCTTTATTGAGTTATAGTCATTTTACAATGTTGTGTCAGTTTCTAGTGTAGAGAATAATTTTAATTATACATGAACATACATATATTCATCGTCACATTTTTTTCACTGTGAGCTACCACAAGATCTTGTACATACTTCCCTGTGCTATACAGTATAGTCTTGTTTATATATTCTGCATATGCCTGTCAGTATCTACAAATTTTCAACTCCCAATCTGTCCCTTCCCACCTCCATCCCCCTTGGCAACCACAAGTTTGTATTCTATGTCTATGAGTCTGTTTCTGCTTTGTATTTATGTTTTTAATTTTTTTTAAGATTCCACATATGAGCGATCTCATATGGTATTTTTCTTTCTCTTTCTGGCTTACTTCACTTAGAATGACATTCTCCAGGGACATCCATGTTGCTGCGAATAGTGTTATATTGTCTTTTTGATGGCTTAATATTATTCCATTGGACATTTAGGCTGTTTCCATATCTTGGCTATTGTAAATAGTGCTGCTATGAACATTGGGGTGCAGGTGCCATTTTGAAGTATGGCTCCTTCTGGATATATGCCCAAGAGTGGGATTCCTGGGTCATATGGTAAGTCTATTCCTAGTCTTTTGAGGAATCTCCATACTGTTTTCCACAGTGGCTGCACCAAACTGCATTCCCAGCAGCAATGCAGGAGGGTTCCATTTTTCTCCACAGCCTCTCCAGCATTTGTCATTTGTGGACTTTTGAATGATGGCCATTCTGACTGGTGTGAGGTGATATCTCATTGAAGTTTTGATTTACATATTTCTGATGACTAAAGATAGCATTTTTTTCATGTGCTTATTGATCATTCATATGCCTTCCTTGGAGAATTGTTTGTTTAAGTCTTCTGCCTATTTTTGGATTGGGTTGGTTGTTTTTTCTTATTAAGTTGTATGAACTGCTTATATATTCTGGAGATCAAGCCTTTGACGGTTTCATCTTTGCCAAAAATTTTCTCCCATTCCATAGATTGTCGATTTGTTTTGCTTATGGCTTATTTGCTGTGAAAAAGCTTGTAAGTTTCATTAGATCTCATTTGTTTATTCTTGCTTTTCTTTCTATTGCTTGAGTAGACTGCCTTTGGAAAACATTTTTGAGGTGTGTGTCAGAAAATATTTTCCCTATGTTTTCTTCTAGAAGGCTTATTTTATTTTGTCTTATGTTTAAGTCTTTGATTCATTTTAAGTTTATTTTTGTGTATGGTGTAAAGGAGTGTTCTAGCTTCATTGATTTACATGTTGCTGTCCAGTTTTCCCAACACCATTTGCTGAAGAGACTGTCTTTACTCCATTGTATATTCTAGCCTCCTTTGTTGAAGATGAGTTGACCCAAAGTTTGTGGGTTCATTTCTGGGCTCTCTATTCTGTTCCATTGGTCCATATGTCTATTTTTGTACCAATACCATGCTGTCTTGATGACTGTAGCTCTATAGTATTGTCTGAAGTCTGGGAGAGTTATTCTTCCAGCCTCTTTCTTTCTCTTCAGTAATGTTTTGGCAATTCCAGGTCTTTTGTGATTCCATATAAATTTTATTATGATTTGTTCTAGTTCTGTGAACTATGTCCTGGATAATTTGATAGGGATTGCATTCAATCTGTAGATTACCTAACTTTTATTACTGAATTTTATCTAAAGAGCCAGAAATATATATATTAGGTATCTGAACCTAGACAAATCATATATAATTTTTCTAGCCTTATTTTTTTCATCTGTAAAATGAGAAAACAATTATACCTTATAAAATTGTTGAAAGGTTTAAGTGAAGTCATCTAGGTAAAGTGATTATTTCCATGCTAGACAAAGAAAAACTCACTAAATTCTAGTTATAGGATAAAAGGCCAAAATGAAGATTTTCTGAAATACTAAATTTGGAAATTGAATTTTAAAAGGTAAAATATATGACTGAATATTTTAATTGAAACTGAACATAGTCCAGCTCTTTAGCTTAAATATTACATAAATATTTATATCAGCATGATTTAGCTTTATAATAGCCTGAAAATAGAAATTAAATTTCAGGCTATCTGGCTCTTACTATTTTCAATATCTACCAAACATTTCTCCTTTTGTCCCAGTTTACTTGTTATAAGATCTGTAAAATTTACATTTCTGTTCTAACTCACATCAATTGAATTGTTTATTGAGAGAATCTAATAATGAAGAAATATTTACTAGTAATATATTCAGCTTCAACAAAAATAAATGAAATATAATAGAAGGAATAGCTAGGAGGAAAACTGTAGATTTATCATTGTTTTGAGTGTGTTCTACTATACAGATTATTTTAGATTTTTTTAATAACATTAATTTCCTGTTAATATTCAACAACTACTTTGTGGAATTACTGCACTCATAGTGAGAAATCTCAGGTTTAAAGGGACACTAATGAGCTGTGTATGGAATGTGCAATTCTGAATGTTCATTAAAAATGAATTGTTCATGAAAATTGTTTTTAAAATGCAGTTTATTTGTTTTCAAATGATGAAACATATCTGAAAATTTGATGCTGGAAACTACTGCAAATCAGGAAAAAATACACTGTTACAGAAAAAATTATATAAACTTGTTTTATCTTTTAAACATGTAGCATCATAAAAATTATTACTTACTTACCAGAACATAATTTTCTATAATTACTGCTAACTAAAACCTGAAACTACATTGGAAAATGCATTTATAAAAATACAAACATATATATAAGCAAGTAAATATTTTTCCCTTACTTATTGACATAATTTGCATGCATTCTTACTCTGTGGTGCCTCAAATCTTTGGTAATGTTTACATTTTTAATTGTAAATAGTCATTTATTATGATGTTACTATACATTTAATTTAAGGTAAATGATAAACTGTATTTCCTCTATTAATGCATTAGATAAGATAGAATTTAAGATTTTCCCCTATATCTCACTGATTATGGTACAGTGATTTAAGTATAATATTAATAGGACTTTGTTTTGTTTTTATAATTTATAATATTTAATTATAGGTCTAATTTAACAAGGTGTATTGTTCCATTTGGCAATTGACTATGAAGGGGAGTATTTAAATATTTGGCCTTCCAAAAGCTATTATAATTAGTGTTTAATGTTCCATATAAATGCTGTTCTACATAAAACTATCTAATATCATACATGCAAGAAGAAGCAGAACATTGATATTTTGATAAAGAAGAAGTGGGACATTGGTATTTTGGTATTGGCTCCCATTTCCCCACCAGGGGGTAAATCCTGAAATGGAAAAATAATAGAAAAAGAAAAAAAGAAAGGAAAGAAACAGGTTAACCTTTCTATAAAAGCTCAAAACAAATATCCAGTAAGCAATGGTAGATTCCAAAACTCTTTATATTTATGATCATTTATCTATATTTAAAATGTCTGACATTATTCAATAATGCTGTATTATAACAAATTTCTCTCCCCAAAGAATTTAATTTTGATTATCCTTATGTGTCTGCAAAGCTCTTCAAATTGTTCCCTGCTATTGATTGTTCTGTATCCCAAAATTGCAGAATATTCTTCCTCCAGGCATCCCTCACAAATCTATCTATAGATTTTTACACTTGATGCAAGTCTTTTAAACAGAATACACTGTGATTTTTCTCTTTATCACTCACCCCTTACACTCACCTATTCAATCATGGTGGAAGAGGCATGGTGGAGAACTGAATAAGCACCACAATAGTGAGTCAGAATAGGAAGGCAGTGACAAAATTTATAATAGGTTCAGTGTTGGATATAACAGGCTAGTTTCTGATGTCCAGAAAAAGTCTGATACCCAGAAGTCAGTAGTAGAAAGATCTAAGCTCAAAACAGAAAGTATACAACAACAAAAGCTGCATAGGAGAAATATATACAGGAAGGAAACTAAAGTTTAAAAATGAAGACAAACCGCCAAAGTGTTAGTATCTAGGGAAAAAATATTAAATATCAAATGAGCAAATGAACAGAGCCTTTCTTCTGACCATTGGATGTTTAAAAAAGCCAATTAAGGTCATCTATCATTGCTTATGCTATCAGAGCTCTTTATCCAGGTCAAGACTCATCTAAGAAAATGTTCTATTTCTTTTCTTCCCATTCTATTAACAAACTATTATGCATAGGCAGCAAGGTACACATAATTTAATATTTTGTGACTCGCTTTTAAGTAATTTTACATTAACTATTTTGACTTTTAAAATGTATTAATGTTGCTATGCAGTAAAAAGTTTTACTAAATATACTAGTTTCACAAGTAGAGAAAAAAATGTTAAAGTGACTTCTTTACATCATTTTAATATACCCCATCATCTGGTTCTACATACATCCTTCTCCAGCATTTGCTAGAGGTCTAAACACATTTTCACTTTACCCCAGGCCGAGTTTTCTCATTCCTTTTTCCTGGTCTTTGCACTAGCAAATGAGAATTTTCAACTTTCTTTTCTCTTTCTTTGTATTTGTTTTCAGAATATCTTACCCTTTGAGTAGGTTTCCTAGACTATGATACTGTTCTTCAAGTGTTTGTATGTGTTTATGTGTGTGTACATTAGGGAAGGTATTCTCATGTTTCTCTTTTTTTCCCTCTGTACTCTCATCCTCTCTCCTTCCTTCCTTCCATCCTTTTAATCTTCCTTCTTTCCATCTTTTCTTCCTGATTTCAATCAACATATTATTCCAACTTTGACCACTGAGATCTCATTTTATTGTCTCCTATGTATCTCTGACATTCTTCTGTCAATGTGTGTGTGTGTGTGTATTTTAGCAAGACCTTATCTGATGTCAATACAAGCTTCTTAAAACATGTATTTCTTGTTCCAGTCACATAATAAGCCATTAATTCAAGTCAGCCTGCTTCCTTTCACTGGAGAATCCTATTAGAAACCGAAGAAAGTGTACTTGTTGCTATTGGGGTATTGTTGTTTCTAGGATTTCTTAACTGACAGACAAAGGAATATATGTGAATATACTAACTTAAGTATATAAACATGCATAGTTACTTCTCCATTTAATGTCTGTATCTATATTAAGCCACACTCACATTTATCTAGGTCTGCAACACTGATCCATTACTGCATGGATCATTCTAGCCTCCTTATCCCTTGCTTATCTTTCATTCCAACAATGAACGCTGGTTCCCAGGATTTGTTATTCATATGTTTAATACATCTTTAGTACACATGTGGATCAGTATCAGAATTGTTAACCTGAACTGTAAACCTGTAAGAAACAGCTTTATTAACTAAAATGCAGTGTTGTGTGCAGTTCATTTCATCTTAATTTCCTAGTCTTCATTCATTTCCAAAATTGCTTAGGGAAGCATGTCTGCTGCCTTCAGTGAGGTAACTTCTTATATTTATTATACAGCTAGATTGTTTTGTCCTGATCTGCTTTCAATTGTGGGATCTCCTTTTCACTTTTTTTTTTAAATTTTGCATGCATTGAGTCATTCTTTGTGGTGTGAAGTCCTATAGTCTTGGCAAATATGTAGTACTGTGTATCCACCATTACAGTAACTTAGATAACAGCTTTACTACCTAAAAATCTCACTATGGTTTACCTATCCAACCCTAACTTTACTCCACCGTCCTGCCCCATTTTCTGTCTCCCCTGGAAACCACTGATCTTTTTACTATTTCTATAATCTTGTCTTTCACAAAATGTCATATAATTGGAATCATACAGTATGACATCTTTTCAAACTGGCTTGTTTCACTTAGCAACATATATTTGAAATTTATCCTTACATTTTTATGACTTGGTATCCCTTTGTTTAAATCATTGAATGATAATACATTGTGTGTGGAGTTACCATAGTTTGTCTATTAACCTATAAAAGGAAGGACATCTTGGTTGCTTCCACCTTCTGAAGTTATAAATAAACTACTGAAAACCTTTGCATACAAATTTTATGAATATATGTCCTGGATATATTTTGTTAGAATTTTACCTGAGAATTTTTGGTGCTGTTATTTTATGTGGCATTATTTTATAATCTCTAATTCCAAATTATCATTAATAGAACATAAGAAGTACATTGGTTTTCTATATTTACCTTGTATCCTAAAATCTCAGTTTGTTGCTTATTTGTTCCAGATTTTGTCTGTGTGTGTGTGTGGACTGTTTAGGATTTTTTAGAAAGACAATCACTTCATTTGAGAGCAAAGAAAGTTTTATTTTGTCTTACCCTATATTCATAGTTTTTAACTGTTTGTCTTATTGTACTGCCCAGGTCTTCTGTATGATGTTTAATATGAGGGATGCGCAGGAACGATCTTGCCTTAAATTTAAGAAGAGTTATCCAGCTTCTTACCATTAAGTGCAATGCTAGATGTAGGATTTTGGAAAATATTATTACCAGGTTACTAAAATTCAGTTCTACTGCGATTTCACTGAGAGTTTGTATCATGAATATGAATGGGTGGTGGATTTTGTCAGGTGATTTTCTTGCCTCTATTGATATAATCATTTGATTTTTCTTCTTTAACCAATTAATATGATGAATTTCACTAAATTACTTTTAAATGCTGAACTAGCTTTGCACACCAGGGAAATACTCTACCTGATCATAGTGTTTAATTACTTTTATACATTGTTGGAATGCTTTTTGTAATTTTTTAAAGACTTTTGCATTCAGCATCAAGAAACTTATTGGCCTATACTTTTCCTTTCTTGTATTGTCTCTGTTTACATAGTAGGGTATTGCTGGACTCATATAGAATAAGGAGGGTTCCCCTGCTTTTGTTTTCAGGAATGGATTTTGGAGAATAACATCATTATTTCTTTACCTGACAAGTTTGGTAGAATTCAATAGCTGGATCTTTTGAAGGAAGATAATTAATTATAGAGTTAAATATATATATATACACACACACACACACACACATATGTATATATGTATATGTATGTGTACATATAATGTATATACTTGTTAGATTATTTTTCCTCACTTGAATTTTATATTTTTTTCTTTCAAGGAATCAGTCCATGTTATCTATGTTATCAGCTTTGTGGGCATACAGTTGTTCATATTATTTATGATAATATTTCTGTATTAATTTAGCATCCATGGAATCAGTAGTGTTAAATCCTCATTCATTACTGATCGTGAAGATTTTTTCTGCTATTTTTTTTTGATTAGCCTGACTAGGTGTTTATCAATTTTATTGTTTTAATTTACATTTTTAATTCTTTCTTTGAAGTTTTAGTTTATTTAAGTGGACCCAAATTTATGACCTATATTGATGTTCCTTCTTTGTGAAGTATTTGTTTTATTATTTATTGCAAGCTAGGCTGGTGGCAATGAATTTCCTTTGTGTTTTTCTGAAAAAGCCTTTATTTCTTTTTTACTTTTGAAGGATAATATTGTTGGATATAGATTTTTAAGTATATGGGCTTTATTTTATTCTTAAAATTTTGACACCTTTAACATTTCATACCACTCTCTTTCTGCTTGCATAGTTTCTAACCACAAGTATACTGTAATTCTTATTGCCATTGCTCTGTGCTTAAGTTGTTCTCATCCCTACTGGTTTATTTTGAAATTTTCACATTGTCTTGTTTTTCAACAGTTTTAATATGAAGAGCCTAGATGTAATTTCTTGAGATTAACATATATGTGGTTTGTTGATGAAATTTTGTCTGTCATTAAATTAATTTTTGGAAATATCTTGCTGCTAATATTTCAGTATATCTTCTGCTCAGTTTTCTCTTAGTTCCCCTCCTGATACTCCAGTTAATTCAGTTTACTGTTTTTGTAAATATTTCAGAGTTATTTATTAGTTAATTAATATCAACATATTGAACATAATTATTTTAAATTCCTGAACTGCTATTTCCAAAATGTATTATACTGAGGTTTGAATCTGATATCTACTGTCTATTTGACTATATTTTTACTTCTCTATGAACAGGCAACTTTTGGTTGAATGCTAGACATGTTTTTAGTACTAAGAACTAAGGTGTGAGGTTTTTTTTACAAGTCAAACTGCCTTTATTATTTTTATTTTTTTTTTAGAATTCATATTTTTTATTGACTTATAGTAAGTTTACAATGTTTTGTCAGTTTCCAGTGTAGAGCACAATTTTTCAGTTATACATGAACATACATATATTCATTGTCTCATACTTTTTCACCATGAGTTACCACAGGATCTTGTACATATTTCCCTGTGCTATACAATATAATCTTGTTTATTTATTCTATATATACTGTTAGTATCTACAAATTTCAAACTCCCGGCCTGTCCCTTTCCATCCCCCTCCCTGCTGGCAACCACAAGTTTGTATTTTATGTCTATGAGTCTGTTTCTGTTTTGTATTTATGTTCATTTTTGTATAGATTCCACATATGAGTGATCTCATATGGTATTTTTCTTTTTCTTTCTCTTTCTCACTTACTTCACCTAGCATGACATTCTCCGCAGACATCCATGTAGCTGCAAATGGCATTCTGTTGTCAGTTTTTATGGCTGAGTAGTATTCCATTGTATAAATATAACAGCTCTTTTTTATCAAGTCATCTGTTGATGGACATTTAGGCTGTTTCCATGTCTTAGCTATTATAAATACCGCTGCTATGAACATTGGGGTGCAGGTGTCTTTCAGGCTTCTTCTAGATATATGTCCAGGAGTGGGATTCCTGGGTCCTATGGTAAGTCTATTCCTAGTCTTTTGAGGAATCTCCATACTGTTTTCCACAGTGGCTGCACCAAACTGCATTCCCACCAGTAAGTAGGAGGATTCCATTTTCTCCACAGCCTCTCCAGCATTTGTCATTTGTGGACTTTTGAATGATGGCCATTCTGACTGGTGTGAGATGATATCTCATTGAAGTTTTCATTTGTGTTTCTCTGATTATTAGAGATATTGAACATTTTTTCAAGTGCCTATTGATCATTCATATGTCTTCATTGCAGAATTGCTTATTTCGGTCTTCTGCCCATTTTTGGATTGGGTTGTTTGTTTTTTTCCTATTAAGTCGTATGAACTGCTTATATATTCTGGAGATAAAGCCTTTGTCAGTTTCATCTTTGCCAATAATTTTCTCTCATTCTGTACATTGTCATTTTGTTTTGTTTATGGCTTCTTTTGCTGTGCAAAAACTTGTAAGTTTCATTAGGTCCCATTTGCTTTTATTTCTGTTGCTTGGGTAGACAGCCCTAGGAGAACATTTTTGAGATGTATGTCAGATAATGTTTTGATTATGTTTTCTTATAGAAGGCTTTTTTTCTTGTCTTATGTTTGAGTCTTTGATCCATTTTAAGTTTATTTTTGTGTATGGTGTAAGGGAGGGTTCTAGCTTCATTGTTTTACATGCTTTTGTCCAGTTTTCCCAACGCCATTTGCTGAAGAGGCCGTCTTGATTCCATTGTATATTCTTTCCTCTTTTGTTGAAGATGAGTTGACCCAAAG
Source organism: Vicugna pacos (assembly GCF_048564905.1). NCBI lineage: Eukaryota > Metazoa > Chordata > Mammalia > Artiodactyla > Camelidae > Vicugna > Vicugna pacos. Next base: position 38,407,964 of record NC_133000.1, read on the forward strand.
TTTGAGGGTTCATTTCTGGGCTCTCTGTTCTGTTCCATTGGTCCATGTCTGTTTTTGTACCAATACCATGCTGTCTTGATGAGTGTAGCTCTAGAGTATTGTCTGAAGTCTGGGAGAGTTATTCCTCCACCTCTTTCTTGCTCTTCAGTAATGCTTTGGCAATTCCAGGTCTTTTGTGATTCCATATAAATTTTATTATGATTTGTTCTAGTTCTGTGAACTATGTCCTGGATAATTTGATAGGGATTGCATTCAATCTGTAGATTGCCTTGGGCAGTATGACCACTTTAACAATATTGATTCTTCCCATTCAGAAGTTTGGGATAGCTTTCCACTTTTTAAAGTCTTCTTTAATTTCTCTAATCAATGTTTTATAGTTTTCCATGCATAAGTTTTTCAGTTCCTAGGTTAGATATATTCTTAGGTATTTTATTATTTTGGATGCTATTTTAAAGGGGATTGTTTCTTTACTTTCTTTTCCTGTTGATTCATCATTAGTGTAAAGAAATGCAACTGATTTTGTATGTTAATCTTATAATCTGCTACCTTGCTGAATTGTTTTAGTAATTCTAGTATGTTTTGTGTGGACCATCTATGGTTTTCTACGTAAACTATCATGTCAACTGCATATAGTGACACTTTTACCTCTTCTTTTCCAATTTGGATCCTTTTTATTTCTCTCTCTTGCCTGATTGCTGTAGCTAGGACTTCCAAGACTATGTTGAATAGGAGTGGTGATAGTGGGCAGCCTTGACTTGTCCCAGATTTTAGTGGGAAGCTTTTGAATTTTTCATCATTGAGTACTATGCTGGCTGTAGGTTTGTCACATATAGATGTTATTATGTTGAGATATGTTCCCTCTATATGCACTTTGGTGAGAGTTTTTATCATAAATGGATGTTGCATTTTATCAAATGCTTTTTCTGAGTCTATTGAAATGACCATGTGTTTTTTGTCCTTTCTCTTGTTGATGAGATGTATTACATTGATTGATTTGTGTATGTTGAACCACCCTTGTGTCCCTGGGATGAACCCCATTGATTGTGGTGTATAATCTTTTTTATATGCTATTGGATTATGTTTGCTAATATTTTGCTAATGATTTTTACATCTATGATCTTCAGTGATTTTGGTCTGTAATTATCTTTTTTGTATTGTCTTTGATTTTGGTATCAGGGTGATGGTGGCTTCATAGAATGAGTTTGGAAGTATTCCCTCCTTTTCAATCTTCTGGAAGAATCTGAGAACACTGGCATGAGTTCTTCTTTTTATGTTTGGTAGAATTCCCCATTGAAGCTGTCCAGTCCTGGACTTTCATTTTTAGGGATTTTTTTTTATTGCTAATTCGATTTCATTTCTAGTGATTGGTTTTTTCAAGTGGTCAGTTTATTCTTAATTCAGTCTTGGTAGACTGTATGTTTCCAAAACTTATCCATCTCCTCTAGGTTATCCAGTTTGGTTTCATAGAGTTGTTCATAATATTTTCATATGATATCGAGTATTTCTATGTTATTGGTTGAAATTTCTCCATTTTCCTTTCTTATTTTGCTTACTTGTGGTCTCTCCTTTCTCTTCTTTGTGAGTTTGGCTAGAGGTTTGTCAATTTTATTTACCCTTTGAAAACATAAGCTTTTGGTTTGATTGATTTTTTATTTTTTTTAATCTCTATTTTATTTATTTCCTCCCTGATCTTTATTATTTCCTTCCTTCTGTTAACTTTCAGAGGTTTTTTGCTCTTCTTTTTCTAATTCTTTTAGCTGGTGGGTTAGATCGTTTATTTGAAATTGTTTTCTTTTTTTAAGGAAGTCTTGTGTCACGTTAAATTCCCCTTTTAGCGGTGTCTGCTGCATCCCATAAATTTTGTGTGTTTGTGTTTTCATTGTCATTTGTCTCAAAGTATTTTTTAATTTCAACTTTGATTTGATCATTGACCCATTGGGTTTTTTTTTTCATAGCATGCTGTTTAATCTCCATGCTGTCATTTTTTTTCTGCTTTGTTTTTCTGTAGTTGATTTCTCGTTTCATGGCATTGTGGTCAGAAGAGATGCTTGAGATAATTTCTATCTTCTTAATATTTTGAGGCTTCTTTTATGCCCAAGTACATGATCAGTCCTAGAAAATGTTCCATGTCCACTTGAAAATAAAGTACATCCTATTTTTGGGGGGTATAATACTCTGAAAATATCCACCAAATTAATTTTTCTATTGTATCATTTAATTTCTCTGTTGACTTATTTATTTTTTTGTCTGGAAGATCTGTCCAGTGATGTTGATGTGGTGTTAAATTCTCCAACAATGATTGTATTCCCATCAATTTCCCCCTTTTCTCTGTTAGTAGTTGCTTTATGTACTTAGGTGCACCTCTTTTGGGTGAATATATATTAATGAGTGTAACATTTTCATCTTGTATTAATTCTTTAATTATTATAAAATGTCCTTCTTTATCGTTCTTTATGGACTATTTTAAAGTCTATATTGTCTGAAATCAGTACTGCTACACCTGCTTTCTTGGCTTTTCCATTTTCATGGAATATCCTATTCCATCCTCTCACTCTCAATCTATATGTGCCCTTCTCCCTAAAGTGGGGCTCTTGCATGCAACATATTGAAGGTTCTTGCTCTATTATCCAGTCTACCACTCTATGTCTTTTGATTGGAGCATTTAATCCATTGATATTTATAGTAATTAATGATAGATGTGTATTTATTGTCATTTGGAACTTATCTTTGCAGCTGATTTGATATTTCCTCTTTATTCCTTTCTTCTTCCTTTTGTGGTTTGGTAATTTTCCCTTGTATTATCTTGGATTTTATTTATTTATTGTGACTCATTTGTAAGTTTTGGCTTATCATTGCCCTTTTATCTAAATCTATTAACCTATTCCTATAACTGTTTGTATTAAGCATATAGTAATATAAGCTCAAAGCCATCCTACTGAGAACAGAAAATTTAAAAAAGTAAACAAAAGAACCTCTGTATTTTCTTACTTCCCTCTCCCACTCTTTATTATTTAGATGTCATCTTTTTCAAATTCATATTCATTCTATTTGTAATTCATGGTAGTTACCACCTTTCCAGTTATGATTTTTTTCTTTTCTGTAGCATCCTTCTTTTTTTTCTATTTAGAGTATTCCTTTCAATATTTCTTTTAGCATGGTTTATTGTTGCTAAACTCTTCTAGTTTTTGCTTGTCTGTGAAGTTCTTTATCTCTCATTCTATTCTAAAGGGTGACTTTGCTGAATAAATTATCCTAGGCTGCGTCTTTTTTTTTTTTTTCATTCAGGACTTCAAATATATCTTGCCACCCCCTTCTGGCTTGTAATGTTTGTGTAGAGAAATCAGGTGAAAGCCTTAAGGGGGTTCCCTTGTAACTCACTCTTTGTTTTTCTCTTGCTGCTTTTAGGGTCATTGCTTTATCCTTAACCTTCACCATCTTGATTATAATATATCTTCGTGTGGGTCTGTTTGGGTTCATCCTGTTTGGGACCCTCTGAACTTCCTATACTTGGATATCTGATTCCTTCTTTAGGTTTGGGAAGTTTTCAGTCTTGATTACTTCAAAAAGCTTTTCAATCCCCTTTGCTCCTTCTTCCCCTTTTGGAACCCCATATTATGCATAGATTGGCATGCTTTTTATTATCACATAGGTCCCTTATATTGTTCTCATTGGTTTTTTATTTGTTTTTTCTCTCTGTTGTTCTGATTCAGTGGTTTCTGTTGTCCTGTCTTCTAGGTCACTTATTCGTTCCTCAGCATTATCTAGCCTGCTTTGTACAGCTTTTAGATCAGCTCTCATCTCAACAAATGGGTTTTCCAATTTTAATTGGCTCCTCTTTTTAGCTTAAATTTCATTTTTGACCTGTCCTATGTCTCTAAATACTGTCTCTTTTAGTTCCTTCAGTACTTTGATCACTCCTTTTTTGAAATCTTGATCTAGTAGGCTATCAATGTCTATTTCATTGATCATTCTTTCAGGGGATTTCTCTTGTTCTTTTAATTGGGAGTGATTCCTCTTCTCCTTTATCTTGCTCATCTCTCTCTGGCACTGTGGCTTATGGAGTATCAGTTATCTATTGTGGTCCTTAAAGAGTTTATTTACTTATATATCTAAAGCATAAACTGAGAAATAAAGAAAAATGAAAAAAAATGTGGATGTGTTCCTGTGGAGATTGTGTGCTTTTGATAATTTTATTGAGAGGTCTTTTTGTCCTTACCTTTCTGCATGAACTCACCTCACTGCTTCCAGAGGTCCTCCATTAGCACCCCTGTTTTTTGCTGCTTCCAGTACCAGTTGGCAAGCAGATTGCCCCCTCCTGACACTGGGATCAGGTGCTGCTCTCCTTCACAGTAGGTGGTCAGGTAACTCCCTCTCCTGATGCCGCAGTTAGATGCAGCAGTCGAGCACAGTAGGCTATCAGGTCACACCCCCTCCCAGCACTTTGGTCAGGTCTGTGCTCCTGCAAGGAAAATGAGTTGGTCCTGCCATTTCCCGGCTCTGATTGCTCCCCTGCTCTATGCAGCTGCCTGCTCAGTCTCAGGTCTGGACTCCATAGGCTGGTTTAAGGAAGATGCCAGAACAGTACTCACCCCTGCTCCATACCAGAACTCAGCTCCTTGTTTGTTTGTCTTGGAGGCACAAGTTCTAGAGGTACCAGGGAAGAAAGATCCTATCTGCTTCAGGCTATAAACAAGTCTCCATCTCACCTATGAGGCTGCAAAGGCCCCAGGTTTGGATTCAGGTTTCGGCTTCACCCTGACTGGGTGCTAAGCACAAGAGGATATGGTGGCTGTGGCTGAGCTCTGTCTTCCTTCTCCTGAAAACTGTTTAGGTGGGTTTTTGGAGATGGAGTCTTTCCCCCAGGGCACACCAGCTGTGTTTTGTTGTTTTTTTTTTGTATTTTATGGAGGACCCAGATTGTTCTGTCCTGTATACCCTCAAAGCCATGGCACACAGCACCCTGCAGTCCCCTGGGGTTGCCTCTTTGCAGCTGCCTCAGTCCTCTGCTTGACTTGGGAAGACTATCCCCTCCCCCACCTGCCACTTTGCCTCTAGAATTAGGAGTTGCAAAGACCCTCTCTGACCGTTAACTTTGTTCTGTTGGTCTAGGGCTGTTCAGTACAGATCCAAGCCTCAGAGGTTCCCCCTCCACCCCACTGATCTCTCTGTTGGAGAGAGGGAGACCCAGTGAATGAGAGTTGTTCCTCCTTTGCCACTCCATCCCCATGGGACTGGTCCCACACTGTTTTGCTTTTTTGTCTTCTTTTTTCCTTTTCTCCTACCAGATTCATGTCATCTTTGTCTTTTGAAGAAGGTGATGTTCTGTCAGAGTTCAGCAGGTGCTCTGGTTGGCTGAGTGGGACCATGGATGTGAGTTTTTGTGTATTTTTGGGAGAGGGTGAGCTATGAGTGTCCTTATACTCTGCCATCTTGGCTGATCCTTCTAAGGTGTGAGCTTTTATGTTCAATTGACTAGGTTTTGGGCTGTGTTTAATTTTGTATCACTTTGAATATCAAAAGATCCAAATTTATTTTTGTCCTTATTATTTGCTCTTATGGTGTGTTGGGTTTTCATAAGAACTTCTCAAATAGAGTCTGTGTTGCAGGTTTTTCAACTGTCTATCATTTTTATACTGGAGACTTCTTGATATATGGTAATGTGTTATGAAGCAGAAATGTTTTATAATATTATGATGAAATTTCAGTCTTTTCATAACTATTGTCTTCACAAATGTTTCTTACCTTCCTCCACCACTCCCTTCAGATCAGCTAGGAAGGAAAGAGCTAAATAGAATTTGGTAAATGTCCTCCCCTTTATATAAGACAAGATACTAGCAAATTTTTTTCTTATGGAGAGTAGACTTCACTATGGGAAATACTTTGAATGTATTTTTAAATGGTAGGTTTCCCACCCCTCCTTGCCAGAATCAAGTTTTTTTTGTGTGTGTTCACTTGTTTGTTTTGGTTTGTTTTTTTGTTTTTTCTTGGCCTTCTTGTGAAAACATTGAGGAGTTCCTAGAATTAAAAAAAAAAAAAGAGGGGCAGGTAACCCAAATTCTGTGACCCTCTCCAGAAGTTTTACACTCCCACAATAGTGTAGATTAATCTCCAAAATTTTGTCAAAATTACCAATTTGTTTGCACTCATGTATAGCTCCAGTGGCTACTACTCCTTGTGAGTACATTTCAGCTGTGATTCTCTGTGTGTGCCTGTCTCTCCAGATTTTGGGGTGGTGATTTGCCATGCAATTTCAGCTCTTTGTTGTATCTGAGAAAAGTCATTGATTTGCAGTTTTTTCATCTTTTTCTTGCATAAGGGTTGCAGTGAGAACTTCCAAGCCTTATACATCATAGCTAAAACAGGAAGTTATAGTGCTTTAAAGATACATTATGAAATTCACAGATCTCTTCTGATCTATATTGCCATTCTAATGCACATAAGTGAATGTTATCAGCTATTCTCATTTAGGCTGAACATGAAATAATTCTCAGAACTTTACAAGAACAATGGTCTACATCTTGTGCATATGAATCAGTTGTTTCTAATCATAAATTTCATCATTCAAGAATTCAGGTTAAAGAATAGCCTTTCTCTGTGACACACTATGTCTTGAAGCAAGAAGGGAAAGAGAGATGATGAGGCTACATTATTTTTAAACTACTTGGAATTGGCACCTCACTTTTATGTATCATTAGCCTAAATAAGTTACACAGGCAAAGTTGATATCAACAGTGAGGGAATGGCCCCACTACCACTACTGAGAGGCCACATAAAATGAGTTTCTGAATATTCCAAACAAAAGTAAAGTTGAACACAAGTAGTGATGCAAATGTTCACATGCCATAGAGAAAGTGGACATCATTCCTTATAGCTATAGAATATTTGAATGTTTTCAAACTACCTTAAATATTCTTGTAATTCATAGTTAACTGAGTATGTAATATCTTATGTTTCCTTAATCTTTTGGATCTAGTCCCTTAATCATTTGCTTCATGCCTCTTTCTTTCTTTCTTTCTTTCTTTCTTTCTTTCTTTCTTTGTATTCCTTCCTTTCTTTCTTCCTTTCTTTTTCCTGTAATATTCAATAATCTGCTCAACCAGTGTTATTCAACTGTAAGATAATTTTATTGCTTTCAGAAGCCAAGAAACTACCTCACTAAATTTAAATTGCTATACTAAACTTGAATATTAGATGAACAGATGTTGATGTTTGTTTTCATTTGTTTGTTATATCTTGTGATTAACCAATATACACAGAATTAAGGATATATTGAACAGTTTTTAATTTGGGCTGCATTTTGTATTCTCTATGCCATCTCAACTCTCCCTCTCCAATCGCATATTGTGTTATTATGGGCAATAGAGATGAAAACAACTCTGTGGAATATCTTGTATACTTCAAAAGTGGGGTTATGGATGTGAGTTTTATGTGTAGAATAAAAATATTCTTTATCAAGATAAAAATCAATATTTCAGTCTACAAATCCTTGGGCAGCCTATTTGCCATGACTGTCTAAAAAGAGGCAAACCTCATACCTTATGATAAGAACAGAAGTTGTTATATGAATTTGTATACATATTATATTATGAAAAGTGCCTACCATCTTAATCAGCACCGTAGAAAAGATTTTATTGCCTTTTATGTGCTCTCTTTACAGATTAACACTTGTTTATTTAACCCCACCCTTACGTAGCCAAAAAATTAGTTTACAAAGCAATATTAAAAGAAATTCTAAAGGGAGCATTTGTTGAAGTAAGTTGGCTAACCATTACTGCAAGAACAGCTTTGTGCCTACTAATGATGGGATTTATAGCTAATGTCTACTTCTTTTAATGTTACACTATATTTTCCTAAATGTTTCTCAGCATAGTAGCTAGGCGAAAATGAAAAACAAGAAGTTCTTATTTTCTATTTCCTTTGTAATTTACAAATGCAATAAAAGACTAGTTCATTAATGCAGAGGACAAATATGGGCAATACTTACAGCTATATATACACACAAATAAGAATGATGCAAATTATTATGGCAATAAATATAAGATATGGAAGATTGTATGAAGTACAAATTTCCTTTTTTAATAGAAAATCTGTGTACTGCCTTTTGGTGATCTAACTTGTCAAGGCCTACCAACCAAATTCATGGGGAAAACAGAATAATATGAGATTAACAATTAATAGTAATTCCACTTAATGTGTGCATCTTAATGCAAACCCATTGAAGGAAATGTAGTAAATGAGGCAGTGTTTCACTAAGATAGTGCAGCCATAATCTCAATTATCCTTGATTACACAGCAATGGATCAAATAAATGTAACATGCTATACATATTTTGTCCTGGCAAAATATCTTTAATTATCAGCAATAATAAATATGAGCTGTGAAAAATGTATGATATATAAGAAAATAATTTTGCTGATAAGAAATGATTTAACAATCATTGTCTAGCATACTACAGAATAGGAAGAAATGCTTAACAAAATACAAGGCCAATATGAAAGGGCAGAAGATGAGGATTTATAACTATGGGAGTGGAGTATTAACTGATAACAAATCCTTCAGTTAAATCGTAGATAGCTATAACATCTTATCAATATTGTATAGACACATTTTACATGGATATAAAAAAGCTACTCACTATTTCACTTTTTTTCTCAACAGCTCCCTCCTCTTTGAAAAATTTAATTGACAGTATTCATGTAATTTGTAACAATATGTGATTATGTATAAATTATTACAGTACAAGTAATTTTATTTTTCTTTAATTTATAATATAGACACTGGAATTTTAAATGTAGGCATTTCCTATTATCACATTTAAAACCTAAGTAGCTATATTTAAATGTGTATTGTTTTCAAGATTAGCATGAGAAGTTTCTCACTAGTTGCTGGAAGAATCAAGTGTTCTCTTTTAAAAAATCTGAAAATATGTGATTTGTGGAAAACTTTACTAGCATATGAAGCAAGTAAATTATGTATGAAAATACAAATGTGATTAACAGATTTGCACTGTATATATATTGTAATAAAGTTTTAAAATCTCATAGCTGACCATATCTTTGTGATTAATACGTTTAAGCCAATTCACGTTTAGACAAGAAAACATGGTGTTAAAACATCGGAGAGTTCCTATTCAACAATATTAAGATAATTTTAATTTTCAAGGAAAAGGAAAATATCTTTCAAATTAAATATTAATTATCTCTCAAGTATTGCTTTCACCACAGTTTTTATACTCTTCCATAATATAGTATAATGATAATTCAAATCACATTCTTTAAAAATTGGAATCAACTATATGAAATTAATAATTGTCTTCTTGTTAAGAAATTATGTAGTATTCATAAATCAAAAGTAATTAGTAAATAGCAATTTAAGAAAATATAAAACTAAGATGGATGTATAGGTTCTCATGAGGCATTCCTGTGTAAACATGATGTTGGATAAAAATTTTAAAATGCACATTGCAAAAGTATATGTACATTATTATATCACAGTGTAAAAATTTTAAAATGCAAATTGCAAAATTATATGTACATTATATCACAATGTACATCACAATGTAACAAATTAAAAGAATATGGTCAAAGTTGGAAATATATGAAAAATGAAAATGATTTGTCAAATTACTGAAAATATAAATTATTTCCTGTTCTGTTGACTATACTAGATTGAAGTTTCTTGCTGTATATAATTCAGAGAAATAATCCTGATTAATCCTTTAATTCCAACAACTTGTATTTAAGTTGTCATTGTACTTAACAGAAGTATTAATGTACATTTTTTAATGTCAAAGTTTAGAACTTTGTAGACGAGTTTAAGTTCCATTTTCAGCAATAATTGACTGTGGAATCAGTTGCATTTGGGTTAAAATGGAAGTCATAGAACCCAGCTTTTGAAATGTATATGAGAATGACATTAGATAATGCATATGAAAAGTTTAGGACAGGCCCAGGACATGTTAAATAGTATTAGCTTTAAAAAACTGAGAAAACTAACATACACACTGTGTGAATAAATGATGCAGTTAATTTAACATATTTCCTAGGAATATAGTACTCCAAAGGGTTAATAGTATTCACTATAACACAATTATAAAAAATCCAAAAAAATCTGTGAAAAGATTATTTTATAATTTATTGATTTCATTTTTCTTTTCTTTAAAAATATTAATTTTTTTAATATGATTGCTCCCTTGCCCCAACCACCCTACCTTAAAATTGAAAAAAAAGATTAGCCATACAAGTAGCATAAGAGAAAATAACCTCTGAGTCTAAGAATTGCTTTATAATTTTAACCCATGAATATCACCTATTTCTTGACTTCCATCAAAAAATATATGTCATATAGGATTAGCTGCATTATTACCATTCTTTCTCCATATTTTTCTGCCTTTTTTCTTCCCCCTCATTTTTATTCTCCTTTCCTCTATCGCTATCTATCTTCTTATTTGGGAGACTGTGTAATGTGAGCAGAGAGTAGTATCTAACACAGTCTAACAGATTTCTCTAAAACAGTGATTAACTTCACACTTGTCACTTAGCCAAGATATTTTGGAATGAGAAAATAACTATGTAATCTATCCTTTCTCATGAAAAGGAAGGCTTGGGTCATTTATCCTCACACATATGGTAACTGGATAGCTTTTCATTATGGAAGTGGTGGTGCAGTGCTCTAAAGAAAAAGGAAAAAAAAAGGAAGATAGAAATAGAGAAAATAAATGGCCTTATCTTGGGAAAAGACAAAAAAAAACCAAAAGAGCAATAAAAAATGTGTATGGTATTGCAGTAGCAGCAGCTGTGGGAGCATAAGTAGCACTAAATTATACATGCATTTGCTCAAAGAATAATTATGATGTTCATCAATATTAAGTAATTATCTGAAAAAATTGTCACATGCAAGCACACTTGTAAGAAAATTAAGCACATATGTCACCATAAAAATGTTTAAATATCACTTTCCAGTATTATTTTTATCAGATCATATGCACTTTTCAAACCCTTTGCTATGTGAAGAGTAGGCAGTCTATTTTTTGACAATTTGTCACAGGAAAATTAATTTGCTTTTACAATTTTAGGAAACTAAGAATAGATGCCCATTATTTTTCTTTCTGAAACTGTTCAAAAGTCCAGGTGAAAAACAGGCTCCAAATCACATAAAACAAAACATTCTGTTTTAAGCCATCAGACACATTCCCCAATTATTCAACTTGTCAACCATGAGCTGACAGTTAAAAGACCAGAATAGATGAAACCAATCATAAGCACAATCCCTTATTCTTCCATGCCTATGACTGAACTCCACATATACTCCTATAGTATATAATTTGCATTCAATATGTAATTTTGTTTGGGTCACATGGTAGACTTTCTATTATTATTTTTCATGTCTCCTGCCAGGTTATTTTCTCCTCAAGACTTTTCAAAGGGTTTGGCTGGTGATGGAAATAAATAGTCTGCCACAGATATTGAGTCTTAAAACCAAGCTGTTCTTTGAGGATAACACCTAAATCAGATACTTTTTCCTCAGGGAATACCCCAGAATCTTTGTACATTCTGAAATTATACATAGAAAATATTAATAGGGAACACTGTACCCTATTTAAATGCTATATGTAAATGGATAAACAGTTTATCATATTTTCCTTGCCTATATGCTTCAAATATTAATATTTCTACTGAATGAATTTATAAAATCCAACATCTATTCAAAAGTACATGGAAAATATAATTTTTGAACTTTTCAAGTTTAGATTCTAATACTGGGATGTGTGAATTCAATCACCACAATAGAAAAACAGAGCCCCTGAAGTAATTTCCAGACTTGAGCCAACTTAAAGAGCCAGAGCTCCTTGTATGAAAAATAAACTGGGTTCCTTGAGGAAGAACCCTGCTACACTGTAAAAATATATCCTACAAAACTCCATCCTATACTCATCCAAAGGGGCACTCAGCTATTTCCTAGGGTGACTATGTATTACAAAAGGAGACATAACCAATATATTTTAGCAAGTATTGACTTTGAACTGATACTTCTTTCTTCACCAATCTACTCATCCATTCATTTTCTAGCTCATTGCATTATTTTGACTAACTGTATTTAATGTATCAGATTCTACTTGTTTATATATTGACATTTATTTGCTTGTTTTTGACTCTCTACAAGTAAAATGTAACTTTCAAAGGATAAGAGACCTTTTCTTGCTTGGTGCTATGTTGTCACTGCTAAGAACATTGCCTTGATGACAGCTGCACCATACTTGCTGACTAACAATAAAAGAATGAAATTATTTTCCTATGTCACGTAACAGCTTTCCTGTTCATCACTGTGAAGTCATAATTGAGTCTCAACTGAGAGAAAACAGGTAAGTAACTTTTCTGTTAAATTATTTTAAATAACAATTAGATTAGAATATACATGCACACATATAGCACATATGTGAAATATACTGAAAAGTAAATATTATTTCCTTTATTTAATTAGTAAATATATCTATTAAGTACCTAATATGCTTCTGAACTTTTGGGGTTATTGAAGATGGAACAATGGGCTTCTATTTTCATGGAGTTTACATTCAACTTGGTGAAGTTAATTTATATATAAACAGGTAACTATATTTCTAGCTGTGATAAATGCCAAAAAAAACCCCTATGGAAAAGAGACATTAGGCAGATTCTTGAAGGAAATGATAGATGTAGATACATGGCCCTCTGGAGGAAGAACATTACAGGCAAACAAAAACAAAAGTTCAAAGACCCTAAATCAGGAGCATGCTTGTCACATTTGAGGATATGCAAGAGGATCAGTACAACTGAAGAGGATTAAGCAAGGACAAGAGTTGTTGATATTGAGACCCAGAGACAAACAATTTCCAGATATGATGGGGTCCTATGAATCATGTATGTCTGGATGCTATTGCAAATAATATAGGAAGCTATTGTTTTATTTTCCAATTACTTTTTATTTGTATTTATTTATTGTTTATTTTATTCATTCTGAAGGGAAAAAAGAGATCCAAGTTTCAAAGTATCATAATGGCTGCACTGTGGAGAATAACTTGTGTTTGTGGAAATTGATAAGATAATGGGTGGTAACTCTAAGGAGGCTGTGGCCATTATCCAAGTCAGAGATGTCCATAATTTGAAAAACAATTTAGTTGAGTAAGTGGTAAAATTGATAGGGTTCTAGATATGATTAGGTAGAATGGAAAGAAGGACTTATAATGAATGGAATAGGAGACAAAGAAGATTCAAGGATGAGAACAAGCTTTATGTTCTGAGAAAGAAGTAAAAATAAAAAGAAGGTAGAAAATGGAATTTTTTTTCACTTGAGGAAGACTGAGAGATAATCATATTTTATACATCTATATGGCAGTGTGACATGTTAACAAAGTACTTGTGCACACTGGATATGCTATTATTTAAATTTTAACTTTTAATTACTGAATGAAGAAAGAAGGCAAGATGAAGGAAATGGGAGAGAAAACCATAAGAATAGAGGCAAATGATTGTTTTAAAAAGAGAGAATAAAATAGAAGGAAATAATTTAATGAAAGAAAAGGACATTCAATGAATGTTAATTTGAAACATAGTATTCTTTTCACCTATTATCATTGCCCCATAATGTTGTTTCTATTATTCTTTGAAAGTTCAAAAGGTATTTAAAAACACAGGATGCTAGACCTGAAAGGAAATATATTTATCCTAGAGGTTTCTTATGAGGATGTTCAAGTTGAAAGAAACTTATCCAAGATTACTAGTTAAGTAGTGGTAGAGAAAGCATAGAGCTGCTCAAAAGCCAAATAATACGTGTGAAGGGTTTCATATGTGTAAGTAATATATGCTTTGTACAAACTACTAACCAAATACCAAAACTTAGTTTCTTCAGTGTTATATTCTAAACACAGTAATCCAGCCATAAACTTCAATGGGGAAGTATTTTTTCCACTGGAGAGGTTTTCAATGTCAATGGACAATGTGATTTTTGAAAAATTATATATTAATTGGTCTTCAAGTTTGAATACAGTTTATGGCCTAATGCAATCTTGCCAATCTGTGTCTTCAACAGATTTAATTCTCCATTCAAATATTTATTGACCTTAGCTCATTTATAAGACACATAAAATTATCTTGAATATGAAAGTAGAGTAAATATCAATGGGTAATAATGACATTGGTTAACATAAAATATAAACTGTCAAATTAGAGGATCCCTGGGATGAGTTTCATTCATATCAAAGTCATCTTAATATCTGCAACACCACAGTTGATATTTCCTTTAATATTTCCTTTAATATTTGGTACTTTCTCAAATATTACAATTTTAATAAGCTGAAAATAAATCTCTAGTTAATTTGTATAAGTAGGAATATAGTTAGGTGTATTAATAGAAAAATAAAAATAAAGTGACCATTCTTTATTCCTGCAATCTTCTCATTTTTTAAGTTATTATATATATTCATGAGCATATATGTATTTGGCGTGAATGATACTATATATGATATTATCTTTCTCTCACATTCACACTACATACACACACACTCCATACATATTATTTGAAAGATTACTCCCAAAATACATCAGCTCTAGTTTTAAAAGTTTTAATTATCACAGATTAACAGAATCTATGAACTTTTCACACTCCACAGAACTCCACATTGCTACCTCCCACACAATTGTTCAACTAACATTAGAGTTGTTCAAAATAAGAATAATAAATGAAAACAAACTAACGAGGAAAGCTTAATAAAAAGTACAAATGAAAGGAGGAGAAGAATATGAGCATAAGGCCAATAGTGAAAGCTAATATTTCCTAAGAATAAAACAAAATTCCAGAAAAATACTTCATCACAGTTTCAGAGAAATTTTATTCATAAATTCTTTCAAAAAATTCAAATAAGAAATGCATCACTTTAGGATAATTCTAAAACCATGGAGAAGGTAAATTAAAACATCAGTGATCTTGGTAACTATTTTAAGCTAAAATAATTTTAAAACACAGATAAACATATCATGTTAAAAAAAAGTAGAGCATGCAAGAATAAACACAAAATCTTGACCAGAGAACAGATTTGAAAACATCAAAAGAGATGAAAAAAGACAAAAAATATGAAAATTATTAGACAAGACACCACTGAGGTGAAAATTAAAGGTGGCATAACATATGCCTTATTGATGTATTGCAATGAAATATAGCAAATGGAGTAGAAAAATATTTAGTGATATTATAAAAAGAAGCTCTTCATTGAAGGTGGCTATGAAATTGCAGACTGAAAAGGCAAATTATACTGCAAAAACAGTATATAATGCATTTATATTTTTAAAAGTTACCAGGATATCAAGCAGGGGAGAATGGGTATTCCAGAATGGAATGCATACTGTGGCAAAATAATCTAGCTATACTACAAGCGTATGTAAGTCATATCATCATCTAAGGGGGTAGGGGAAAAAGTGTTCATCTAAGTAACTTTGGAAAATGGCATTTTGCCTGGAAACTGCAAAATTTAACATGAAGTGTGTATGTGTGTGTGTGTGTGTGAATGGATTGAAAAATAACTAATGAGTGGCAGATGATGGGAATCAGAGTTCTGAGTCTTCAAGAGGGAGGCTGCAGATAAGCAAGAAAATGATGTAAGGCTATAATTAACCATGTGGTACTGGATTAGATTCTCAGATATCAGTATGAACTCATAGTTAGCTTCATATACAAAGAAATGGACAAATTCAAAAGTAATTACAGATATCTGTGTACATGTGCATTAGTATACATACAGTAGATGTATAGTTCTTACCAGTGAAATATGCTCATTTCTCTGCTCTTAGTGACTTTCTTCCAAAGGTTAACACATAGGTATAATGAGAAACTGGCTCATTTTGGAGGCTGGCAAATCCCAAGATCTACAGTCAGCAAACTGAAGACCCAAGAGAAGTGATATAGTTCCAGTTCAAGTCTGAAGACCTGAGAACTAGGAGAATGGTCGTGTAAGTTCCAGTCCAAAAGTTATCAGGTTCAAGACCAAGGAAGAGCTGATGTTCCAAGTACAAAGACAGGAAAAGACCAATGTACCAACTCAAGCAGTCACACAGGAAGAGTTCCCTCTTATTCAGTCATTTTGTTCTATTCATGTCTTCAGTTGATTGGATGAGGCCCAATAACTTTAGAAAGAGCAATCTGCTTTACCTATCAATTTAAATATTAAACTCATCCAAAAACACCCTCACAGAAACAACCAGAAAAATGTTTGACCAAATATCTGGACACCCTGTGGCCCAGTTACGTTGACATCTAAGAATCAACCATCACAAATAGAGTTTTAAAAGATAAAGAGAAAATAACTTTATAGTAGAGAAATCTAGCAAATATTGCCCAAGTCAGGAGATCAAAGTTGTTGTTATAGTAATAAGACATAGTGATAGTAAGTATTCTTGATATGAGGTGTTTAAAATGGCTCTTCATCTCAAAGGGCATCCTTTCAAAGTCCATAACTCAAGTTTAACCATGAGAAGAACATTAGACAAACCAAAATTGAGTGACACTGTGAAAAATACCTTACTATCATGCCTCAAAACTCAAGATCATCAGCAACAACGAAAGTCTGATAAACTGACTCAGACCAAAGGGGAATGAAAAAGAAAGGAAGATTAAATGCAATGTGGTATCCTTTATGGAATTATAAAACAGGAAAAGGACATTGCAAGAAAACTACTAAAATATGAGCTAAATGTGGAGATTAATTAATAGTAATGTAGTAGTATCAGTTCCTTAGTTGTGACAAGTGTATAGTGATGTCAGATGTTAACAACAAAGAAAAGTGGGTAAGGATTTAAGGGCTCCTTCTGTGTTATCTTTGCTTTCTTTTAGAAGAATATAAACCTATTCTAAAATACAATTTCTATTAAAAGAGGCAGAGTGAAAATTGAGATATATTCTAGTAAGTCATTGCATCTTGAGGAAAGAGAAATAATCCTATAGCTACCAGGTAGAATTAGGCTGACCTCAAAGACAGAAAAATAAATTTTAAAACAAAAGATATACCAGGCAAAATTATTCATCAAGTACAATGTAAAAACTATAATTCATACAACATGCACACAAAGGATATACATATTAAACATGGAGAAATACACAAAAAATGCCTAATATCCATAAACTTTCTCAGAAGAGAAAATAATGTCTTCTGATGAAGCCAATTGGTGTTTCTAATCCTTGAATGGTGAGTTCAGAATAAATGGTATAGTTTGAGGATTGAATCTATTTCAGATACATATATTATAAACAGCTATAGTAATTAAAATATCAATAGAATTTAATGTTAAACAACTTTCGATATTTAAATTTTTAACATTAACATTAAATTGGGAAGAAAGAAGAGAAACAACCAGAGAACCATAACTATACACTACTTTGTGATATTTCAAAGCCCTGTGAATAAATTTTAAATTGAGTTATATAGGTTAAACTGGGTATGAACCGAAGCTGCCCTTTGAATCCTGTTTCTAAAGCCCATCCAGGACCATACTTTAATCAAACATAAATTAATACTATGTAAGACAAGGCTATTTGTTGTTGCTGTTGCTGTTGTTAGTTCAAATACAAACTTTTCTCCCATCTCAAAGATAGTTGTGTACATGAAATTACAGAGAAAGACAGTGACAACTGTTGCCCTCACTTGGACAGACACTTTGAAGTGTGGACATCTGGCTAATCATTCTTGCAATCTGCCACTTTACTTCCCTCTTCATAAACTGATCTTTTGATCTCTGTTATCCCTTCAGAGACATGTCCTTATGAGTCTATCCATCAAATGACAAACTCCTGGCCTTACTAATTTTTTTGACAGGCAGGCATTGCCTGATCCTGTAAGCCTACCTAGAATCCTGATTCTAAAACTCCTTAGTATTATTTCTTCTAGTCTCTAGATTTATTGCTTCAAAAAACAATATGTGTTTCACATACACATCCAAACCTCAAATACCTGGTTATTATCAGGCCAGAGAGTCTATGTGTATACACACACACACACACACACATTCATTATTATAACAGAAGCTGTAGACAGTAAAATAAATTTAGCTGATCTGAGTAGATACAATTTTTTTCTATAAGTTTCAATGTTTATAGTAATGCTGTTAAGAATAAAAATGTACCAGAGTGAAACAGGCAAGAAAGACTTTATTTAAGACTGTTGCAATAGGGGAGAGAGAGACTGAACTCAACTCTACTGAATCCAAAGGAAAGCCAGAGGAGTTTTAAACAGTCTGAGGTGTGCTATTTGGTCAGAATGAGTAGGCTCCCAGTGTTTGTTAATTGTTGCTTATCCAAGTTAAGCTTCTCCTGTCCCACGGAGATTAGGATATAGGGGCACTATCTTTCTAGATTATTACATATCTGAGGAATGGCTTCTAGGTCTTTTAGAAAGACATTTCTTTCTTGCAGAACTAGTAAGAGGCCAGGAGAACATTTACATCTGAAAGGGGCACAGGAAAATTCATTATAACATTTTCCAATGTAAAATTTAAAATAGAGGTCAGGAGGAAACCTGTCTAAATTTTAGTCAAGCTAAGGGAAATATTAAGGCTATTTTGTTCAATAGCAAACCACTTGCATGATTATATTTCTATTTCTCCACCTTGCCTCAATTGCTGCCATCACAGTTACACACTCCCCATTGCTCCAGTCATAATGAATTACTTGTGGTTCTCAATATATCATACTTTGTCCATGCTTCTATTCCTTCTACCACTTTTCTTTCCAATATAACTCTTTTTTTATCAAATATTAAATACATGGTTAAGGCACCTGGATGCTTTCCTTGCTTAAATAGTTTGATATGCTTACCTTTTACCTGTCCCTCTAATGCCTATATATCAGTCGTGTTAAGAATGTGAATGTTAGAGTTATATTAGCCAAGGTTAATGCTGGGCCAACCACTAAATAGCTACAGAATTTGGAAAGTTATATAATCTTTTGGAATCTTTGTTAGATACATTTTTTCCCTTTCTTTATTTTATTTAATGTTTTGGTTAGGATAAAATAAAATTAATGTGTGCAAAGTGAAGACCAGAGTATTGTTTTGTATTGTTTTTGTCATGTCACTCAAACCTTTTGTTGTCATTAATTTATATTTGTTTTTCCTTCTAAGCTGTAAATTTCATTACAATAGTAAGAAATTTTATGTGCTTTGAACAATGTTTTTATTTAGTATTTATTGTTACATACTGGCTGATATCAAGTTTAATTACTGAAATTTTATATTGACACATATAACACTATTTTCAAAATGACAGTAAGAGACATAGTTTTAACTGATATGTGTTTTAAACAAGAAGTATTTTGCTAAAATAAATATGAGTGAACAAAAATTACTCTTCATTTTTTCATTTATATATGTGCTTAAATACCTTACTTTTGCTTTAAACTGTGAATTTAAAAAAATAGTATTTTTAATACTCTGGGAGAAAAATACAGCAGAATAAATATTAACAAAATAAAAATAAACTTTGTGAGTGATTTAAAAAAATTCTAAGCTATATAAGGTTTTTTTTTTTAAATCATTAATCTGGTTTGAGTAGAGATGGGAAAGAATGGCAATGTTTTCCCTCTGCATATCTTAAATGTCAGTCAGTCTGATGACTGTTGATATAGACTTTTCACTGACATAGATTTTCCCTGAAGACATGAGTTGTTCCCAAGATATGATAGGCAGTATGACCAAAATATGGGGGCTGGACAAACCACGTAGAGAATCTGAAGAGGAAACAGGGCCAAACGGTATCTTGACCCTTTGTAAATCATTTCAAAAACTTAATAAATACAGAGAATGCAGAGTATGTATTCTAAAACTGTCCCTAGCTTCAGCATCTTCATAAGCATCTCAGTTTGCTAGATTAATTAACTGATACCATAAATTCAAAATAAACAAGTTGTTAAAACATGAGAGACTCTTTGAACAGCATCAAGGTAAATACTAAGTGGACATTAATAGAACCATGATATTTGAGAGCAAGTAACTGGTGTAGAATTTTGATAATTGAAGTTAGAATAAGGACTACCTGGATGTAGTATAACTGTAAAGGGCACAGTTCTGTTTTACATAATAGAGGTTTATTTAATATTTATATGGAGATGTAGTTGAATATATGAATATTAATTAAATTTATATAGCAGCAGAAACCTGTTTAAGCAAAAATGCTAAAATTCTAAGCTTATCCACTAAAAATAGAAATGTAAGGAAAAAATAACATGGAAAACTTGCAGAGACTATATATTGGCCATAAGGTTAACTGGTGCAATTTAGCTATGTGTCGTTTTCAAGTCTTTTGGGTACTCATTTTTCCAAAGAAATTAATTGATTTACCAAGAATTATGTTAAAAGAGCAATGCCATCAAATATGAGTTTCTCATTCATTTTTATCCCCAGAATTCTGTGCACCAGGGGCAACCACTGTTATAAGTTAACTACATTTATTTCTAAAGATAATTTATATAGATTAAGGCAAACATATGAAGGGCAGCATGCCAATGAAAAGAGATACACTTTAGATATTTAGAAAATAAAGAATACAAAAATAGGTATAATTTATTTCCTACATTAAATGGTAATGAAAAGTGATTCAGCTTTGGTTATTGTCGAATAAAATAGCAGGAAAAATTCAAAAATTATATATCTAGATAAAACTATATTAAGGAGTTCAGCTAATAAACTAATCTCTTATGAGGAAGTATATTGTCATCAAAACTGCCCCATATAATGAAGTAGTTTAGGTGTAATCTCTTTTTAAGTAGCTGGTTTTATTCTGTAAATAGTGTATTAAGATTTTGGCATGTATGTGAAAGGTGCAGTTTAAATTCTAGTATTCTAATTTTGTCAGCTTCTGCTAAAAGAGAATTTTAACCACAAAATGATATTTAAGAATCATCCACTTTCAAAATTTGATCTTGAATAAGTAATATAATTTGTAATTTATATATTATTAATATAAGGACCCTACTATAAATAAGCAGAAAAATATACTCTGATATCAGAAAGTATGGAAGTCCAAAACTAACAATTAGTTAACTTGCTTATTGAGTAAGATATTCTAAGGACAGAATTCAAGAGGTCATTCTTTGAAGCAGCACAGAATTTCACACTCAATTTTGCTTGTCATGCAGAAATGCAGTTGTAGGCTCACATATGAAGCATTTAAATTTTAACCTAGCTTATCTAGATATATGTCACATTGTTTTAGGAAGACAGAGTTTCTTCTTTCCAATCTGTTGTTTTTTGGGAAAAATACATTGGTGACTTTCTGGCCAGAGAAACTAGAAAACTGAAGCCAGGGAAACTGAAAATGCTTAACAGTGGCAGAATCCTGGAAAGAAAAGAGATAAAGAGGGAATCTCCAAATTTGTCTATCCCTAATCCTGACTGACTCCTGAATTCTGCATGTGTAAAACAGATTCTAAGGGGCTAAAATGAAGACAAACAATTAGATGAGACCAGAGCGCCTTCCAAAGGCATAGAGTTTCATGTTCAAGTCTAGTAAAGATAATTGTCTGATTAAAAAAATAATAATTTTAATTTAAAACAAAACAGAATCCAAAATCTTTCAAATGTTATAATTCAAGATATAGTTAAAATTTACCCAGTGTAGAAAGAACCAAATAAGATGACACTCGTCCCCAAGGGAAAAAAATTAACATAGATCCTGAAATACCCAAGTGTTAAAAATGGTGGTCAAAATTTGAAAGCAACTATTGGAACTTACCTCAGTAAAGTTTTAAAAATGCTCACAGTGGATAAGAAAATGAAAAAGAAACTACAAGAGAGGTTTCAAGATACTGGGGAGGAGCTTCAAGATGGTGGAGTAGAAGGATTCAGAGCTCACCTTCTCCCATGAGTACATCAAAAATACAACACATATGAAACAATTGTCACAGAATACCCACTGAACTTTGGCAGAAGATCTTGTACAATTGAAACTACAAGGGAAATCTTCACAAAACCAAGTAGAAGAAAAAAGAAAAGAAAAGAAAAAGAAATGGAGGTGGGTCCATCCTCTGGGGAGAGTGACAAAGGAGGAAAAGTGTCCTTATCCTAGGAGGGAGGTCAGCTAAGAGAAGAAAGGAGCAGACGCTTCACAGACAGAACAGAGAGAAACTGGCACAGAAGGTTTATATGATCCCTAGCCCAAGACACAAGGTAGCTGGTGCAGGCCAGAACTGGGTGCTGGAGCTCATGCTTCTGAGGACAGACCTGGGGAAAAGACTGGGGCTGACTGCAGAAGTTGACTCAAGGGGCTGGAGTGTCATGTGAGCTGAAGCTGGCAGTGTATGGAAAAGAGCTTGGGTCCACCATAGAAATCACCACTGCTAGTATGCCTTGGTGGGGAGTGGCACAAGGCAGACCAGCCTAACATCCATCTCCCTTAGCCCGAAGGAGTTGCTCAACACCATTGTTGGTGCACACTCTCATGAACAGAAGATCAGGATACAGACATATCAATCTTCTCAGCTTGCATTGGAGAGGAACAATCACTGTGCATGTCTCTCAGGTAGAGGTGGTGCTAACCCTGAACCCATTCTACAGAGTCCCACAACTTCACAGGCAGGGCTGAGATTTAAGTCGAGCCCCAGGTGGCTGTGGCAGATTTGTTCTGCTGGTGTCTTTGTCATCTCAGAGACTCTGAGACATCCTAGCAGAGTTCTGGTGTGTAACAGAGTTGGGTCTGGTGATAACAGAGGATGTGCATATGTTGAGGCAGGGCTGGGGTCTGGGTTAACTCTGTGGCTTATGGTGGATACTGGTGCATGACTGCATTTGCACTATGGCAGGTCCCAGTGCCTGATATTGGCAGATCTGCATTGGTGACTTTGTGGGAGCAAAGCCTAGGGGACACAAGGGCAGATTGCCAACATTCCCCAATCTGAGGCAGAGACAAGGGCAGTGTCAACAAAATTTACTTTGTAAGTCTGCACAGTTAGTGCCAGGAGACACCACAGAGGGCACTTCCTGGTGGAAATCACCTAAGGAGAAATACTTAATAGATCCTCATCCAGCACAAGTGCTCCAGTCCCACCTACCACACACCACAGCTCAAAAATGGGTCTAGGTGCCTCTATTCCAACAAAAGGGAGCAGAAGCAGGCCCTGTCAAAGCTGTGATAACCACAGAGCAAAGAGAAGGTCCCACTCAACAAACAGTGCGGGCTGTATTCACCAAAACACCAATCACACCCCTATCAAGAGGATAACAGCCAGCACACATGGAGGAAAGATGTGGCAGCCAGCCATAATAAAAATAGCTCTCACAACAAAAAATCTAGATGCACATGTGCTACACAGGGTGACTCCCAATAAAAATAGCCCTTCAAGGCCACAGTACACAACTGATACTCCTAAATTCATAGTCAGAGAAATATAAGTAAAATGAAGGAGCTGATGAACCACTACCAATTAAAAGAACAAAAGAAGTCCACTGAAAGAACAAGAAATGACATAGACATTAACAGGTTACCAGAACTCTGAGTTTAAAAAGGAGGTGATAAAGGCAAAGAAGGAAATTAAAGCCTATCAATAGAAATGCAGAATACTATAAAAAGGAAATAGAAACTATAAAAAGGAGCCAATTAAAATCAGAAAACTCAATTTCTGATATAAAAGCCAAGCTAATGACAGTCAATAGCAGACTAAATAATGCAGAACAAATAAGTATTTAGAAGATAGAATAAAGGAAATCACTCAATCAGAACAGCAGGTAGAAAAACTAATGAAAACAAATGTCAGCAATATTAGGGGCTTATTAGATAGTTTTACACATGCTAATCTACACATAATAGGCATTCCAGAAAGAGGAGAAACAGATAAGGGGTTTGAAAATGTATTTGAAGAAAGCATGACTGAAACCTTCTCAAACCTAAGGATGGAAACAGATATCCAAGTACAGAAAACACAGAGGGTCCCAGACAAGAAGAACCCAAATAGACTTACACCAAAACATATTATAATTACGATGGTCAAAGTTAAAAATAAAGAAAAGATTTTAAAGAGAGTAAGAGGAAAACAAAGAGTTAGTCACAAGGGAACCCCAAAAATGTCTTTAAGTTGATTTCTCTAAACAAGCACTGCTGGCCAGAAGAGAGTGTCAAGATTTAGTCAAAGTTCTGAAAGAAAAAACCCTGCAACCTAGGATACTCTACTCAGCAAGACTATACTTTAGAATAGAAGAAGTAAATAATTTTTCAGACAGTCTAAAACTAAAAGGGTACTACCCTAAAAGAAATGTTAAAAGGTCTTTTATAAAATGAAATAAAAGGAAAAAAATCTATAGAAAAGAGAAAAACACAATTGGAAATATAACTACAATGAAGAGCAAAATAATGTGAAGATGTAAAAGAGGGCAACAAAATCATAAAATATGGATGAAGGAAACAAGCAAATGTAGTTTTTTTGTGTTTTTTTATTCTTTTTAAAATATGTGTGAGCTATATGATAACCAGTCTAAAGCAAGGAAATATAATAATGGATTAACATACTTGAAAACAAGGGTAATCATGAATCAAAACCATACAACAGAGTCACAAAAATCAAATAGAAAAGAAATCAAGCTAATACAAAATGAAAAACAAAAGAAACAGAAAAGAATAAAGGAGAAATACAAAAACAACTGGAAAACAAGTTTTAAAATGGCAATAAACACATTTATCAATAATTACTTTAAATGTCAATGGACCAAATGCTCCAAACAAAAGACATAGAGTGGCAGAATGGATTAAAAACAGAAAAAGAAGAAGGAGAAGTAAAAGAAGAATTTACAATATACTGCCTACAGGAGACCCACTTTAGGATGAAGGACACACATAGACTGAAAGTGAGAGTATAGAAAAAGATATTTCATGAAAATGGAAATGATACAAAAGTAAGGGTAGCAATATTCATCTCAGAGAAAATAACACTTTAAAACAAAGGCCATAAAGAAAGATAAAGAGGGATACTACATAATGATCAAAGGAGCAATACAAGAAGATGATACTGTACTTGTTAACATATGCACCCAATATAGGGGCAGAGAAATATATAAAACAAATGCTAACAGACATAAAGGAAGAAACTGGTGGGAACACAACATCATTGGAAAAATTTTTCAGACAGAACATCAATAAAGCAGCTGAGATACTAAATCACAAAACAGAAATGTTACACTTTATATTTTCAGGATATTACATCAAAAAAAAAAAGAATACAAATTCTTTTCAAGCGAATATAGAATATTCTTTAGGACAGACCACACATGCAAACACAAAAGGAGCCTCAATGAATTTAAAAGGACATAAATCATTTCAAGCATCTTTGCTGACCACAGTGCCATAAAACTAGAAAATAACCACAGAAAAACAAATGAGAAAAAAAGACTGAATGGAGACTAAAAAACATGCTACTAAAATATGAATGGGTTAATGATGAGATCAAAGAGAAATTTTAAAATACCATGAGGCAAATGACAATAAAAACACAATCACACAAAATCTATGGGATGTAGCAAAAACAATCTTAAGGTTGAAGTTCATAGTGATACAGGCTTTCCTCAAAAAAGAAGAACAATCTCAAATAAACAACTTAACCTACCACCTAAAAAATTAGAAAAAGAGACAAAAGAAAACCTAAAGTTAGCAGAAAGAAGAAAATGATAAAGATCAGGGAGGAAATAAATTAAAAAGGGATCTAAAAAAAGAAAAAAATAATAATTCAAACCAAGAGCTAGTTTTTTGAAAGAGGAAGCAAAATTGACAAACCAGGCTCACCAAGAAAAGAGGGAGAGCACGTAGAAACAAAATAAGAAATGAACATGAAGAAATTATAACCAACTCCACAGAAATAAAAAAAAAATGGTAAGAGAATACTGTAAACTAATATATGGCAACAAACTGAACCCTGAAACTAGAAAAAAGCGGACAAGTTTCTAAACAAATACAGTCCACCAAAATTGAATCAAGAAGAAACAGATAATTGAACAGACTAATAACCTGAACTGAAATAGAATCAGTAATAAAAACCTCCTTCCTAACAAGAGTCCAGGAATAGATGGCTTCATTGGGGAATTCCACCAAATATACAAAGAAGAACTTATACCAAGCCTTCTCAGACTCTTCCAAAAGATTGAAAAAGAAGGAACACACCCAAACCATTCTATGAAGCCACCATCACTCTGATACAAAAACCAGATAAAGACACTACCAAATTAAAAAAAAAAAAAGTCATAGGACAGCATCTTTGATGAATATAAATGCAAAATTCTCAACAAAATATTAGCAAACAGACTTCAACAACACATTAAAAACATTATGCACTGTTTCAAGTTGGATTCATCCCTGAGATACAAGGATATTTTATCATACACAAATCAATGTGATATACTACATCAACAAAAGAAAGAACAAAAATCCCATGGTCATTTCAATAAATGCTGAAAAAGCATTTGATAAAATTCAACACCCATTTATGATAAGAAATCTTATGAAAGTAAGTATAGAAGCAACATATCCCAACATAATAAAAGCTTCTTATGACAAACCCACAGTCAGCATACTACCCAATGGTGAAAAACTCTAAGCCTTCCCACTAAAATCTGGAACAAGACAAGGACACACACTTTCACTACTTCTATTCAACACAATATTGGCAGTCCTAGCCATAGCAATCAGATGAACAAAATAAATAAAAGGGATTCAAATTGGAAAAGAAGAGGTAAAACTGTCACTATATGAAATGTGATGCTATGTATAGAAAACTTTTAAAGCTCCATACAAAAATTACCACAGGTAGTAAAACAATTTGGCAAGGTAGCAGGATACAAGATTAACATACAGAAATGAGTTGCCTTTCTTTACACTAACAATGAAATATCAGAAAAGGAAAGTAAAGACACAATCTCTTTTAAAATTGCATCAAAAATAAAAATAAAATGCTTAGGAATAAACCTGACCAAAGAGGTAAAAAGTTTAAACACAAAGAACTACAAAGCATTGATTAAGGAAATTAAAGATGATTTAAAGAAATGGAAAGGTATTCCATGCTCTTGGATTAGAAGAATTAATATTGTTAAAAAGGTCATACTACCCAAAGCAATCTGCAGATTTAATGTGATCCTTATCAAATTACTCAGGATATTTTTCACAGAAATAGAACAAACAACCCTAAAGTTTATATGGTATCACAAAAGAACCAGAATTGCCAAATCAATACTGATTTAAAAACAACAACAAAGCAAAACAAAACAAAACAAACAAACAAAAACAAAGCTGGTGGAATAACCTACTCAGACTTCAGACAATACTACAGAGCTACAGTCATCAAAACAGCATGGTATTGGTACAAAAAGAGACACGGACATATGGAACAGAATAGAGAGACCAGAAATAAGCCCATAGACTTATGGTCAATTAATCTTCAACAAAAAAGGAAAGAGTATACAATGGAGAAAAGACAGTCCCTTCAGCAAGTGTTGAAAAAAACTGGAGAGCCACATGTAAATCAATGAAGTTAGAACAATCCCTCACACAATACACAAAAATAAACTCAAAATGGCTTAAAGACTTAACCATAAGACAAGATACTATAAACCTCTTATATGAAAACATGAGCAAATATTCTCTGACATAAATCTTGAGCAATCTACTCCTGGGGCAATTTACACAGACAATAGAAATAAAAGCAAAAAGAAGCAAATGGGATCTATTAAACTTATAAGTTGTTGCACAGCAAAGGAAACTATAAACAAAAACAAAAAGACAACCTACAGAATGGGAGAAAATATTTGCAAATGATGCAACAGAAAAGAGCTTAATTTCCACACTATACAAACAGCTCACACAACTTAGTAACAAAAAAAACAAACCAAAACAAAACAAAAACAAAAACAAAATAATCCAAAAATGGGAAGAAGACCTAAACAAGCAATTCTCCAATGAAGTCATAAATTACAAATAGGCACATGAAGAAATGCTCGACATCACTAAGTATCAGAGAAATGCAAATCAAAACTACAATGAGATATCACCTCACACCAGTCAGAATGGCCAACATTAAAATGTTCACAAGTGATAAATGATGGAGAGGGTGTGGAGAAAAGGGTACCTTCTAACATTGTTGGTGGGAATTTAGTTTGGTGCATTTATTATGGAGATTTCTCAGAAAACAAAAAATAGACTTACCATATGACCCAGTAATCCCACTACTGGGTGTATATATCTGTAGGGAACTCAAATTCAAAAAGGTGCATGCACTCCAATGTTCATAGCAGCACTATATACAATAGCCAAGACACTGAAGCAACCTAAATATTTATTGGCAGATGACTGGATAAAGAAATTGTGGTATATTTATACAATGGAATACTACTCAGCCATGAAAATAATAAAATAATGCTGTTTTCAGCAACATAAATGGACCTGGAGATTGTCATTTTAAGTGAAGTAAGTCAGAAAAAGGAAGAAAAACACCATATATCACTTACATGCAGAATCTAAAGAAAAATGACAGAAATTAACTTATTTAGAAGGCAAATTCTAAGCCACAGATATGAAAAACTTATGGTTACAAAGTGTGTAGGAGGTGGATGGAGGGGTAAATTGAGAGTTCAGGATTTGCAGATACCAACTACTATATATATAAAATAGATAACAAACTTCTGCTTTATAACACAATGACTATATTTAATATCTTATAATAACCTATAAAGAAAAGTAATATAGAAAGTAATATCTATATATAAAACTGAAACAGCATGCTGTACACCATAAAACAATATGTTTTATACAGACTATTTTTCAATTAAAATTATAAAAAGACATCACAGCAGACAACTGGAAATGCTTAAACAATGTAAATGTAGAAATGAAAGATTTTATAGTATCTAAATTATAAAATTTGCTAAGTGGACTTAAAGCAGAATACATATCACAAAGAGTGAGTGAATTTACTTATGGTTTCCTTTGCTGTGCAGAAGCTTGTAAGTTTAATTAGGTCCAATTTGTTTATTCTTTCTTTTATTTCTATTGCTTGGGTAGACTGCCTTAGGAGAGCGTTTCTGAGATATATGTCAGATAATGTTTTGCTTATATTTTCTTCTAGGAGTTTGATTGTATCTTGTCTTATGTTTAAGTCTTTGATCCATTTTGAGTTGATTTTTGTGTATATTGTAAGGGAGTCTTCTAGCTTCATTGCTTTACATGCTGCTGTCCAGTTTTTCCAACACTCTTTGCTGAAGAGACTGTCTTGATTCCATTGTATATTCTTGGTCCTTATGTCAAAGATTAGTTGACCCAAAGTTTGTGGGTTCATTTCTGGGCTCTCTAATCTATTCCGTTGGTCCATATGTCTGTTTTTGTACCAATACCATGTTGTCTTGATTACTGTAGATCTGTAGTATTGTCTGAAGTCTGGGAGAGTTATTACTCTAACCTCTTTCTTTTTCTTCAGTAATGCTTTGGCAATTCTAGGTCTTTTGTGATTCTATATAAATTTCATTATGATTTGTTCTAGTTCTGTGAAATTTGTCCTGGGTAATTTGATAGGGATTGCATTCAATCTGTAGATTGCCTTGGGCAGTATGACCATTTTAACAATATTGATTCTTCCAATTCAGGAGCATGGGATATCTTTCCATTTTTTTAAGTCTTCTTTAATTTTCTTAATCAGTGTTTTATAGTTTCCTGTGTATAAGTCTTTCAACTTCCTAATTAGATTTACTCTTAGGTTTTTTTTTTTACTTTGAGTGCTATTTTAAAGGGGACAGTTTCTTTACTTTCTTTTTTCTGTTGATTCATTGTTAATGTAAAGAAATGGAACTGATTTTTGAACATTAATCTTGTAAGTTGGTACCATGCTGAATTCTTCAATCAGCTTTAGTAGTTTTTGTGTGGACCTTTTAGGGTTTTCTATATATAGTATCATGTCATCTGCATATAGTGACACTTTTACCTCTTCTTTTCCAATTTGGATCCCATTTATTTCTCTCCCTTGCCTGATTGCTGTGGCTAGGACTTCCAAGACTATGTTGAATAGGAGTGGTGATAGTGGGTATCCTTGCTTTGTTCCAGATTTTAGTGAGAAGATTTTGAGTTTTTCACTGTTAAGTATTATGCTGGCTATAGGTTTGTCATATATAGCTTTTATTATGTTGAGATATGTTCCCTCTATACCCATTTTGGTGAGAGTTTTTATCCTAAATGGGTGTTGAATTTTATCAGAAGATTTTTCTGTATCTATTGAAATGATCATGTGATTTTTGTCCTTTCTCTTGTTGATGTGATGTATTACATTGATTGATTTGCATATGTTGAACCACCATTGTGTCCCTGGGATGAACTCCACTTGATCATGATGTATAATCATTTTTATGTGCTCTTGGATTCTATTTGCTAGTATTTTGATAAGGACTTTTGCATCTATGTTCAACAGTGATATTGGCCTGTAATTCTCTTTTTTGGTGGTGTTTTCACCTGGTTTTATAAGCAGCACATATGACTTAATAAGAAAAAAACAAACAACCCAATCCAAAAATGGACAGAAGGCCTAAACAAGTAATTCTCCAAGTAAGAAATACAAATGATCAATAGGCACATGAAAAAATGCTCAACATCACTAATTATCAGAGAAATGCAAATCAAAACTACAATGAGGTAGCACCTCACACCAGTCATAATAGCCATCAATCAAAAGTTCACAAATGACAAATGCTGAAGAGGCTATGGAGAAAAGGGAACCCTCCAACACTGCTGGTGGGAATGCAGTTTGGTGCAGCCACTGTGGAAAACAATATCGAGATTCCTCAAAAAACTAAGAATAGACTTACATAGGACCCAGGAATCCCACTCCTGGGCATATATCCAGAAGGAACCCTACTTCAAAATGACACCTGCACCCCAATGTTCATAGCAGCACTATTTACAATAGCCAAAACATGGAAACAGCCTAAATGTCCATCAACAGATGACTGGATAAAGAAGAGGTGGTATTTATACAATGGAATACTATTCAGCCATAAAAACTGGCAACATAACACCATTTGCAGCAACATGGATGTTCCTGGAGAAGGTCAGTCTAAGAGAAGTAAGCCAGAAAGAGAAAGAAAAATACCATATGAAATCGCTTATATGTGGAATCTAATATATATATATATATATATATATATATATATATATATATATATATATATATACAAAACAGAAGCAGAGTCATAGACATAGAATACAAACTTATGGTTGCCAGGGCAAAGGGGAGTGGGAAAGGCTGGGATTTCAAAATTGTAGAGTAGATAAACAAGATTGTACTGTGTAGCACATGGAAATATATACAGGATCTTGTGGTGGCTCATAGCAAAAGAAAATGTGACAATGAATGTATGTATGTTCATATATAACTGAAAAATTTTGCTGTACACGAATGTGACACAGCATTGTAAAATGACTATAACTCAATAAAAAATGTTTAAAAAAAGAGTAAGTGAATTTGACAATAGATCAATATATGAAAAACAACACTTTTTTTATAATTGTCAGACTTTTGATATAATCAAGTCATTAAACATACGCTTAACTAGTATTACTAAAGAAGAGGAAAAAGTATATTAGGGCAGAAATATTGAAGACAGTGGTTGAAACATTCCCAAATTTGATATAAGCCCCAGAAATTTCTAATTTTAGTTTAACTGAATATATTAACGTCTCCACTTAATTCTCAAAGTGCCCTAGATTGGATAATAAATTATATTGTTACCTCACTACCAGGAAAACTAATCCAGGAGCTAAGCTTACACTTTCTATTTCTTAAATTGTCCCTAAATTAAAATATATATACAATCTAGAACACAATGAATATGTGAATGTCCAATATAAAAATTAGTTAATTTCATACTCACCTACATATTTATTAAAATGTATTGTCTCCTAAATTATATAAACTATCCCTTGCTGGCTTTAAACCAAAAGAGATTTGCACATCTTGGGAGAATTTTCTTATGTTATGGTGTGTTGGAAGGTCACCTCTCAGGTTCATTTGTATCATCTATCCAAAATACAACTTTAAAAAAAAAATTGTATTACTGTCATTGCTTCCTGGTTTGTTACTGAGATTTTGGAACATGTTGGAATTAATTGCACATTTTCAAAACTTTATAGCACACATACTAAACATCTTCAACCATGTTTCTAAGAAACACTGGAAGCTGAAAGACCCTCTCTCTATAAACCCAAGAAAGCTAATTTTGCTTCTGTTATTGCTCAAGTAAGTTTTCCTGTGTTAAGTACCATATGAAACAGGTTAATTAAATTTTCCATCCATTTAATGTTTTTTTCTATTTTTTCTTAACTAGTGTTACACATATGTGATGTATACTCACAGTGACTGGCTAAAGAAACAGAGATTCTCCAGTCCCACCGCACATCACCTTATTTTAAGGGCATAGGTACAGTGAGTGCAGGTGAATTTGATAGCACACTGTCCATTATTTTCATATTCTCTCTCTCTCTCTCACACACACACACACAAACACACACATATTAGCTGGTGAACATCCATACTTTAAATCCTGACAAATTGTGTATAATTCAAATCCACAGTAAATAAGAGGGAATATTAATTCAATAGAAACCTGCAATGGAATATGTTTTCACATTCAGTGACACAGACAGTAAGAAAATCTAAAACAAAATCCCCTTCACCACACTGGAGTTTCTAACCTGAAAGCAGAAAGAACAAAGTTTTGTAAATTACATATTCCATAAGGTAAATTCTTTAAAGAAAAGTTAAACTCTTTGTATACATACCAATGGAAATCAACTTAGCATATTATGCATAAATGATTTTTTAAATAGTAAATTGTACATTGCAACAAAATGTAACTGAAGGTTATTTCTGTAATGTGTTTTACAAAAACAGGATGAGATAAATGCTACAATCAGTAAAAAATTAACAGAATATCTATATGCTAACATGAGAAATAAAATATAAATATTTGCATACATATTTCAAAAGCAATAAATATCTATCATTTGTGCAAGAATGGATCTAACAATAGATGTGCTAATCTTTTTTGAAAAAAAAGTACCATGTTGAAAGACTTAAGTTTTAATATATTATTAAAAGAAATGTTTAATGTAATTAGAAAGATTTATGATCTTGGATGGGAAGATAATATTGCAAAGATAGAAATTATCCCCAAATTACTCTATTAGTTGAACACAATTTCAATTATTTTCTGAGCACAGTATTTTTATAACTCTTGAAAAGTATACCCTAAAATTATTTGGAAGAAAGATAGATAATATAGTTGTGAAGAAGAAAAATAATAAGGTGACTTCCTATCTAGGTAGTGAGTATAAGTTTAAATTTATAAATATTTTAAAATGTACTACTGAAGAGATCAGTAAATAAATGTATTGGACAGAATAATTATTTCAAGTAAAAATCAACATATAAATTGGAACTTGGTATATGACAGAAGCAGCCTTAAAAATTATTGGGGAAATTAATTAACTATTCAATATATGGTGCTAGGATACTATGGAAGAAAAACTAAAACAAGTTCTCTATACTATAAACATAAACTGCAGACAGAAAAATGACCTAAAGTGAAAACAAAGGGTAAAATCTCAGACAAAAATACAGAAGACAACTATTATGAAATTAAGATAAAGGAGGATTTTATTGGATATCAAATTCACAGATATCAACTGAGAGTAAATTACTACTTACATGTTTTAAAAATATCTCTGTAAATACAGGAACTATGATTTTGGGACAAGTAAAGGATTTTGTAAGCCTAATAAAAGAACTGTGGTTTGGGGGACAAGTAAAGATATTTTTTGTCTTTCTATTCTCTTCTTTGTTTATTTGTTTCACTTTTGAACTGAAGAGACTTTAATCAATTCCCAGTAGAAAGGTTAAGATAAAAATAACATGCGAAAGAAAGTGAAAACCAAGAAGGGGAGAAAATTCCTGGAAAATTACAAATATTCATAATAAAACATTGATTTCAACAGAAATTGTTTAAACAGATACAACTATTTTTACATAAAAATGTTAATTTTTTCTTTGAAACTTATTTTTTATACTTTGATGGAACAATACCATTCCAATACTGAGACAACTATATTATTCCAATACAAATGCATCTTAAGGCTCTCCCTTTTGGAAGTGTTTTTTTTTTTTCTTGAAATATCTGCAGTTAGACATGTAAAATATATCCACCATTGATTCCATTCTATCTATTTACTCATCATTTTCAAAACAAAAAAGTAATTATTTTCATTTACAAATAAGTTCCATTTTCTCTTTAGAATACATTATAATTTCCATGTATTGCATAAATAAGATTGTGGAAAATAATTTCACTGAAAATTTTCTCATGTTTAACCTTTATGTAGACTGCTGTATTTGGGGGAAATAATATGAATGGAAAATAATTCTACCAAAATTAATTCATTATAATTGTTAATGAGACACTATGTTGTCTTCTTATCTTGATCTCTCTAGAAAAGAGAGACTGAAACATAAATTTACTGACAATGCTTTATTGATGAGTGCAAACTCATACAATCAAGAGGAGGGAAAATAGGATTAAGGGAGAAAATATGAAGAATGTACATATATTCTTTTAATTCAAACTATTTCAGAGAGTTTACAGTAATAGAATTTTAGGCTGATGATTTTCCAAAGCTTTGCTTTTCTTTAATTTGGTGCTTCGTATTTTTCAATTTTGCTTTGTGAATGCTTTAATATAAACATGCTTTTCTGTCTTGTCTGTATACTTGTACTTCCAGATTAGGTGGGACACTTCACATTATTAAAAAGTCCTTGCTCATTATTTTTATATTTACCTTAGGTTGCCTCAGATGAATTTCAGTAATGTTCACAACCTTGACTAATTCTTTAAGTAGAAGGATAATGACAGTTCACCAAACAATTCAGAGCCAGTAAATCTTACAGAGAGCAAACAATTCAGGATCACAAACAGAATTTCAAGAGCTGATACAAGAAATTATTATAAATTTTGTCTGGGAATTCAGAGTAATTAAAAAGCTAAAAGTAGTTCATTTATTTTGAGATTCATTGTTGACATATCTTAGTGTTAAACAATTAATATTAAATACATAGTATCTTAAAAAGTATACACATTTGAACTATTTAACTAGGACATATACAGATTTTTATACATTTTAGTAATGACTATGTTCATCTCTAAGTGTATTTAAAATGTTTATACAAATAGTTTACAAAATAATATAATTGTCTTCTAGTATACTTTCCATATAACTATTCTTAAGTGTTGATAAGTGATCATATATGTTTGATATTTATTGAATTCTGGGATATTAGATTTGATACTTATATGTATTAACCCCATTTTCACAGATTAGAAATTGGTGGTTCAGAAATATTAGTGTTTGCCCACTATCAAACATTCAGTAACTCAGTATTTAAAACCATGTTTTGGGGGTCTAGATTTAGAATAATGCCATGTCATTACTTTCTTTAGTGCAATATACATTTTCTGTGATACAAATTCAATATTCAATTTTGTCATCTTTAGACACGTTTAAGAAAATGTATTTAATAGTTTATTTCAAAATAAAATAATTATTTAATTATAAGTTTCAGGCCTCATATTACTTGTCATCGTATTTATCTACCACATTCAAAAGTGGGAGTTTCAACTAGATCTGGATTTCAATTCCAACCTGACCACTTATTGAACAACCTACTTACACTGTGAGTGTCTTGGTGTACTTCCTGGAGTCATAATAACTTCATACTGTTATGAACATTAAGATCACAAAGTGTTGAAATTAGAATGGAAATGAATTGCAAACCAGACTTATCAAAAATATAATGAAATGAGCAAAACTTTTTAAAACAAAACAAAACAAAATTGTAGTGCTAGCCCAATGGAAAGGACATACCTAATAGCATGATATTTTTTGAAAAGTAACAGTTTAAACTGAGATATATCTGTTGTGGAGCTAATGAAGATTAAACTAAGGGGCACCTCACTTCTATGAGCACCATCCAAAGCTCTCTGTCTAAGTAAGCACACATAGGTTTGTATCCTGTGCTTTACAAAAGGTTCCCAGACCATATAGTGTTCAGAATTGGCCATACTGTGTAACTCTTTTTGCCTAAAATAGAAGCAGAAAGTTCTAGAATTATGCTGAGGGCTCCTAATCTCATTGTCACCGATTCAATCTCTAACTGTGAAACTTTAAACAATTCTTATGTACTTCTATGAAGAGATGTAATAGAAGAAGAAAATTATATTTCCTCCTTTTTGATAGTTATTAACTGGTAGTCTGATGTAATAAAGGAAATGAATAATGAAGACTGACTAATCTCTCAAATACAATTAAAATTTGCCCCAGGTTGTCAGGGAATGATCTGAAATTTGAAGGAGTTTAGTCTTTGGGATATCATCTCCAAATAATTGGGACTTCCAGTCATAGTACAGCCCTATGTTTTACCATTCAGAAGTTTGGCCAGAGCTGATAAGAATTTTTTTTCTTTTTTTTTTTTTTAGCATCCTCCCACTGGGAGTTTGACCATGAGGAGCTGAGGGAGAGAGGGAGCAGAGCACAAAACATGGTGCCAAAGGTGGAGCCTTAGACAAAAAAGACTAGGAAGAAGGGTCTGAGGCTTTAGGAGCCATTTTTATCTTTCTTAATTGTCTGTTTGCCTCAACTAATCTTAAAATTTTATTTTGTAGAAAGGCAATTTTGAACTCCTAATAATGTTGGAAAGTCTCAATTAAAAAAAAAGAGCCATTCAGTTCTGGAAACTTTGGTTCTATTATAATCCAATTTGGTTATAAGAAAATTAAAATTAATTTCCCAAAATTGGGAATTTCCCAAGTTTCCCTATTATTGCCATTAGTATCCTAAATTGCCTTTGGTCAGGTCAGTCCATTTAGTCAGAAATGCACATGAAGAAGTACAATGGTTTCTAAACATAAAATTGGCTGAAGTCTCTGTAAGAGGGGTGACTTCAAAATATTTAAATGACTGAGGTCCCACTTTTCAGAAGCTTTTCTTGGAGTAAAAGAATACTTTTCAAGTACCTTAAATATCTTAATAACTTAAGCAGCTCAATTCAAATAGCTTGCAACTCAAACAGACTGTAGACCTAACACCAGCCATTTCTAAGGAAATAGCTCAGTCCTGGAGGGGCCAGACCAAAGATTTTTCAGTCACTTTCATTGAAATAGCCTCTATCCCAAAGGAATGGGCTGATGGCTGAAAAAACACAATTTCAGTAAAGCAGCCCCTGTTCCTGAAGGAATGGGCTGATGCTGTCTTAGCCATCTTTGGTTAAAACAGTCTGAACTCAAAATCAGACCAAGGTAACAAACAAGTACTCACATAAAGAATGAAGCCTTAATCAGAAAGCATAAAACTTTCAAATAAGTCCCTAGCCTGCAGAGCTTCAAACATAAAGAGGGCATAAGCTCAAATCAAGGAGAAAGATATAACTTCAAACACCAGAGTTGCTGAGAAGAGCAGAGGATACTGCCTCTGTTTGTTCACCAGTTCCAGAGCCCTCAGGGGTCTTCTCTAGTCCCAATGCAGGGCACCAGAATGTGTCATTTCTCCAGTTAAGATTGGTTTATTCAGGATCAACAGAGAATTACAATTCAGGGCCTGCAACCATGGCAGGACACATGCAAGTCCCTGCATGGCTGGGGAAGGAGAACTCTTTCATGAGTGGAAAGGAAGTTGAGAGGGTTATAGTAAACAAAAGTCCATGGCTTTTCATTGTCTAAGTTGTTGCTAGGAGAGAAGAAGAGAAGTTCTTCTTCCTGTTGGGCTCTGCTATTGTCACAGGATGTGAGAGCTCCCCCTGCTGGTCTCCTAATTCAGTTTAAGTGAAGTTTCTGATTTTTAATTTTTTACACATCAGTCAAGGGTCCTGTGGATCTGGGCAGACATGGGATTGTCTTATTGCTGAAGGCGCCTCAAAGAACAATTGGAAAAATACTAAATACTGAGTCAGAGTAGAAATGTGTCTTAAGTTTTATTCCCTTACTACCCTACCCTCCAAAAACAAATCATCAGGAGACCTTTGCAAAATTGCCTATAATAAGATCTCTGTTCAAAATGTCAAATAAAGATAATTAGTAATAAAAGTACTTGGATTAGGAGTGCAAATATATAAATACATGTATGAGTATGACTGGCCAGAGGATCTCAGTCTTTGACTGCAACATCCTCAGTCAACTGCACAGTGTCTTCACCAAGTCTGGTGTGGGGAAGTCAGCTCTTCTCATGAAGCCTACCAGGCAAATCCTTTGTCATTGCCCATGGTTGAGCATGAAAGACCACAAAAGGTATTCTTTTTTTTTTTTTAACTAGGTGCTGGACTCTATGCATAAAAAAAATGTAAGCTAGTGAAAGACAGACAGGGTGACTAAAAGTGAAATGTGATATTAAATAAATAGAAATAAAACAAAAGGAAGGCATGTAGTGAGCGAAACAGACAAAAATTGGGCATAAGAATGAACAAAATCTCAAGAAAAGAAATCCTATAGGGCATTTTTACACTATGAAACAGTTTAACAGAGACATCACTGGTTAAAAATCACTATTAAAGAAGGCTTGTGAAAAATAATAAAAAATCAAAATAGTACATGTTTTGCTTCA
The DNA here is from genome assembly GCF_048564905.1 of Vicugna pacos. Taxonomy (NCBI): domain Eukaryota; kingdom Metazoa; phylum Chordata; class Mammalia; order Artiodactyla; family Camelidae; genus Vicugna; species Vicugna pacos. The sequence goes on from NC_133000.1 coordinate 38,446,627, forward strand.
TATATTTTCTTTAGTTTTGCCCCAATTTAAATATACTGAGACTTAAAAATGATAAGGTTTTCTATTACTGAAAGCTGAAATCTAAAATAAAAGAAGATTACAACTTAAAGATATGAATTAAGCAACAAAATATCTTTATAATTATGTCATATAGATTATAAATGTCAAATAACAGAACTGGAAAAGACAATATACTTAGTAAACTACAAAGCATCCAAAGAGAACACACAAATAAAATGAAAATGGTACTAAGAAGTATAATACAATTTTAAAAAATAATAAAAACTGAATTTCCAGGAGAAAAATTACAGGTGCTGATGTACATCTGATTAAATGATAAATGTCCATATGTATGTATATGAAATAAAGTTATTCAAGTATCTAATAAGAAGAAAAACAATTCACTTATAAAATGTGGAGGTGGTTACTCAGCTTCATTCATGATATAATTTCAGTCTAAGGACAAGATTGACAGGATGTGTCAATATGCATAAGATGTTGAGAGTTCCTGTGATCCCAGAATATTTTACCAAATTATAATGTCATTTGATTAGAAAACACAACAGACATTAATTTGCAATATAAAAGAACTCAGGATCTGGAGTGCTAAAATACAGTTGTCAGAAAAAGAAAATTCATAGCAAAATTCAATTATTTAAGAAGTAAATAAAAATTAATAAACCACGAGGGGATAAAAACATTGTCAATTAACCTTCATTAGATTGAAATTTGGAGCTATTATTAAAAAGTTACTTTAATATTTTTGAAATATTCATTTATTTCATGATAATATGTAACAATATAATTCTTAAGATTTTCAAAAGTGACAAAGGTATTGGCAAGAAATACAGTGATAATATTATCTTCATTATTAATACATAATCAGTTTACACTATTTTATTATATATTTGAACACTATTATACACATATACATATATACTAACTGAATTCTTAATATTTTATGTGATCTATTTTTTGTTAACCACAGATGCTATCTTTGGAAATAACATCTCCCTAGATTGTAACTATGTACTTTTCTGAATCACTTAAATTTTACATAATAAGCACATATCACTCTTTGAAACCGAAAATGAATATACAATGATACTTTGCTACATGAAAAGAAAAAGTTACATTTAAATATCTATAACTTGTTTTTGAAAATATAGGTAATATAAAAGCCCTTTTTGTGATTAAGATCAGTTGTACTGAGAACAATTTTTTGTCTAAAGTGATAAATCATATATCACATAAATGACACAATTAATATTATAAAAATAATCAAATAAATGAACATTCACTAGGTATTTAATTTAGAGCTGAGGTTTCTATTTTAATGAGTCATTTGAGTCCAATAAGGATGGTGGACCACCAAAAGTTTATATATAAAATATGCCCCTAATATAGAATGAGGAATTTCAGTCTCCATATATTCAAGTTGGAATAAAAAATTAAAATAAATTTATGAATTATTCTGAGAGAAAATTGTTGCTACTTATTCTAATATTTGATCATTATTTTATCCACTTATTCCTTAATAGTGGGGTTTATTTCTATTAATAATATATTTGAAAATTAATTTGTTTTCACAGAAAAAAACTATTTTCACACCAATATTTTATCAGCTTATGTAATCTTTTATTAGATAATATACAGTACAATTACAAATGTCACAAACAAGGAAAAACACAGTACGTTCTTGGGAAACATTAATTCAATTTACATAATTATAAGTGCACAAGTGATGTAGAAAGTATTTTCAAGTTCTCCATTTGCCAAAAGAGTAATAGTATTTCCATATTCCACAGACTAAGAAAGGAAAATAACAATAGATGAGAAAGAGAGAAAGAAAGAATGGTATATGCTGGTATGCTCTGGCACAGGAGACCTGAAGCAAATTAACATATGCTAAGATAAAAAATTATGTTATTTGAAATTATAAAATTTAGATTATATATTAAGAAATCTAAGTCTGAATAAACTTTTATATTATCTTTAAAGATGTAAGATTAGGCAAAAATTGTACAGTCAATTATATGTTTAACGTACAAATTTCACTGTGACTTTTAATTCACGTGAAGGATGAGATTCCCCCCCACATTTAAGAGATTAAGGTCTGCAATAGGTACTGAATTTTTCATGTCTATTGTTGAATCAAGATTATGCTTTCTTTAAAAAAATATATTATGGTTTCTTGCTGATTCATGGATCATGTAGGTCAATGGCTGGTTGTAATAATTATAATGCCATTATTCATGTGCCAGATTGGGACACACTCTAGGATCTCATTTACCATTTTGTTAGACCACTTTTGTTCACTTATGGAACTAAAATAAACCAGACTATTCTCCAAAGTACATTTGTGTTTAAATATTTTCTTCCATAAAATAATTAATCTATGTAGTTCTTTTTAAATGATACAATTGTGCTGGGTACACAATAATAATGATATTGATAGTTATAATACAAAATGATCAGAGCTTCTGTCTCATAATTTCTTTGAAATATGAAGAAGTACAGGGATGCTATTCAAATATTTTTTGACTTGGGCACTAGTCAGAAATTATGACTCAGCAGTCAATAAGGATGTTAGCCTTGTAAAACCTGCATGGTTTTTCAGGAATATACACCTGTTCATGTCAATAGATCTCTTATCAGATACCAAATAAGTAATGTCTCAACTATTTAATTATGGCCCATGGGCAAATGTAAGATCAGGTTTAAAATAGATTTAACAGTGTCAACCTGAAGCATAAAAGAGGAAAAAAACATCATATGCTCCTATGTTGAAAGGATCAAGTACCTCCTTTTTTTTTTTTTTTTTTTGGTGTAGTCTCATTCTCTAATGCTTGCTTTTCCTCATTTCTTTCTTGTCCAATTGTTACCCTCATTCAAGGACAAATTTTAAAAAAGTTACTTCCTATTATTTTTTGTACTCATCTAGGTACCTTCCTCCACACATAACAAAGTCCACTCTTTGTGGTAGAATTTCTTCTCTACCAATATTCTAGAAATATAATACTCTTCAGTTAATAACATTTGATCTTCACAATGTTTCCTTCCTTCTCTTTTAACTCAATGTTGTCAGCTTTTTGTGATTTGTGTTCATAAGAATAAAAGAAGTTAATACTTCCAAAATTACAAAAATCAAATTACATTTACATAGTATTATGTAGTCTTCTTCCCAAGAATGTAATTTAAATATTTTCCCCTAATCATGAAATCCTTCGTATATTAATGAATATTTTTATATATGTTTGTTAGGAATATCTTTCTATAGAAGTTTCAAACTGAGTTAATATTTCCTAAAAATATGTTATTTTATAAAGCTCAACCTAATTTGAATTCTCAACTTTTTATGTTTTTGCTTTGCCTTTCTTTTATTGATTTTGAAAATTTATCTTTTAGAAATTGAAATGTGGAATTAAACTTTACATTCTTTTTATTTTATAGACATCATCTAATAGTTTCATAAAATATACCCTTACATATATCATTATTCAAACATCTTTTTACACACATTCACAAAACAAAAACATATACAGTTATATATATATATTATGATATATTACATATATCATTATCTATATAGCGTTATAGTATCATAAAGAATAGTTTCACTGCCTTAAAAATCCCCTGTGCTCTGCATATTCATCCATGTCTCCACCCAAACTCCTAGCCAATACTGATCTTTTCACTGTCACCATAGTTTTGCTTTTCCTAGAATTTCATATAATTGAAAGTATATAGTATGTAAACTTTACATGTTGGCTTATTTTATTTAAAAATATGCATTTATTTCTTCCCCAATATTCTGAATAAGATTCCATTTTTTGAATGTGCCACTGTTTATCTATTCACCTACTGAAGAGGATCTTGTTTGCTCCCAAGTTTTTGTAATTATGAATAAAGCGACTATACACATCTGTGCAGATTTTTTTTTGTGTGGACATACATTTTCAACAGCTTTGGGTAAATATCAAGGATTACTGGGTCATGTGGTAAGGGTGTGTTTAGCTTGATAAGAACCTGCCAACCTGTCTTCCAAAGTGACTACTATTTCCTTGCTAGCATTTGATGGCGTTAGTGCTTTGGATTTCGGCTATTCTACTTGATGTGCTATATATTAGTAACATCTCATTGTTTTAATTTGCAATTCTCTAGTGAGATATGATAATGAATATATTTTCATATGATGCATACTTATAGGTTTATGTCCAGTTATTCCAGTGCCATTGTTCAAAAGACTGGTTGGTTGGATATATTGCTTTATGTCCTCTGTTTGCAGTCAGTTGACCATATTTATGTAGGTCCATTTCTGGGATCTCTATTCTGATCTAATGGTTTATTTGTACAAATCGTTAAACAATATTGCATTTTCTTGGTTAATGTATATTTATGGTAAGTCTTGAAGCTGGGGAGTGTCATTCCTCTAACTGTTCTTCAATATTTAGTTAGCTATTCTGGGTCTTTTGCCTCTCCATATAAACTTTATAATCAATTTGTTGATATCTACAAAATAATTTCCTAGGATTTGTAGTTGTATTGCATTGGATTTGTAGATTAACTTGGGGAAAACTTACATCTTGACAATGTTAAGTCTTCCAATTCATGAACATGAAATTTCTTTCCATTTATTTAGTTCTTATTTGATTTCTTTCATCAGAGTTTTGTAATTTTCCTCATATAGATATTGTATACATTTTCTTAGACTTATACCTGATTATTTCATTTGGGGGAGGTGCTAAAATAAATGTATTGTGTTTTTAATTTCGAGTTACACTTGTTAACTGCTAGCATATATAAAATGATTGACTTGTATATTGCTCTTGCACACTGCAGCTTGGCTTTAGTTGCTTATTAGTTGCAAATTAAAACTGGTCAATTCTTTCAAATTTGCTACATTGACAATCTGTCATCTATGGACAAAGACAATTTTATTTCTTCTTTCCTAATTAATATAATTTTCTTTTCTTGTCTTGTCTTATTGTATTACCTATGGTTTCCACTGCAATATTGAAAAAAAAAAGAAGAAGAAGTGGTGGGAGAAGACATACATGTCTGGTTCAGGATATATGTGTGTAATCCTGATTCAGGATCTTACTGGAAAAGCAACCAGTTTCTCATCATTAAGGGTCTTGTTATTTGTAGGGTTTCTGTAGAAGTTCATTAATTATGAAAAGCTCCCCTCTATTCCTAGTTTGCTGATATTTTAGAGTTATGAATGGTTATTGCATTTTGTCAAAAGCTTTTTCTGCATCTGTTAATATAATTATCAGTTAGTAGATATTTGGTCTTATGCAAAACATTCACAAGACATTTGGTTCACAACAAAGATGCCAAATGATTTAACACAGAACCAAGTATCAAGGGCATTTTGGCATGGACTATATGTTTGTGAATATTTTGGATAAGACTAAATATCCTGCAAACTCATCATATAATTTTTCATCTTTAGCCTGTTGATGTAATAAAAATATTATTTGATTTTTTTTTCATTTTGAACCAGCCTTGCACCTGAGATAAATCTCAGTCATGGTATATAATTCTTTTTATATATTATTTGATTTGATTTGCCTATCTTTTGTTGAGGATTTTTGCATGTATGCTTATGAGATATAATTTTCTTTTCCTGTAATGTCTTTTTCTGGTATTAGTATTAGGGTAATGCTAACCTCATGGAATAAATTAGGAAGTGTTTTCTCTGTTTCTATCTTCTGAATGAGATTATAGAGAATTGGTATAATTATTTCTTAAGTGTATGGTAGTATTCACCAGTGAGCCCACCTTGATCTGGAGATTCATGTTTTGGAAGGCTATTAATTTTTTATTTAATTCCTTTAGTAGATAAGTCCTATTTAGACTGTCCAGTTTTTCTTGTGTGAGTTTTGGCAAATTGCACCAATTAAAGAATTTGTCCATTTCATCTAGGTTATCAAATTTGTGGGCATATAGTTGCCTTTTACATGTTTTATTCCCTTTAAATGACCATGGTATCTGTAGTGATGCCCCACCTTTCATTTCCTCCTTCTGTCTCCTTCTCTCTTTTTTTTTTTTTTTTTTTTGCTGAGGGCTGACTACAAGCTTATCAATGTTATTGAAATAATAACTTTTTGATTTCTACTATTATATCCATTTTATCTACTCTCTTTAGAACTTCAGGTAAATGGAATTATGTTGCATATACTCTACTTTTTACAATGTTAACTCAGTGAAATGCTTTTGAGATTTATCTATGTTGTTGCATTGTACTTGTAACAGTTTTCTCTTTATTGTTGAACAATAATTTATTATATGGAAGCATTTTAATTTTTATCTGTTATCATGTTTGGACATTTGGGTTGTCTTTGTTTTTGATTATTTTGATTATGGCTGTTATAAATATTCTCTTGCCATTGTTTTTCAGTTTTCCATTTTATTTCTGTTGTGTAAATGCCTAAGTATAGAATAGCTTGGTCACGATATAGACATACATGCTGAAATTTAAATAAACTGCCAAAAATTTTTCTAAAGTGATTATATCATTTCAGATTCTGACCAGCAGGATATCAATGATTCAAGCTGCTCCACAACCAAACTTTCATTTAATAATAATGTTACTTTTTAAAAATATTAACCATTTTGGTGGGTATAAAATAGCTGTTATTTCATTTTACTCCATCGTTTACCTAAATTTCTGAACCTCCTGTCTCACACATGCTTAACAAAAGACTGACTTTCTAGTTTGCAGGAAAAAAAAAAAAGAATGTCTTCTATAAATATACAAACATTCCTGTAGTTACAGGCATCATCCTTTTTTTCCAAAGCTTTATTAATGTATAACTGATGGATAAAAATTATATATATTTAAGGTATAAAAGGTGATGTTTTGATATGTTGTGAAATAATTACCACAATCAAGCTGATTAACATATCCATCAGCTCACATAGTTACCTTTTCGTGTGTATGTGATGAGAATACACAAGGGCTACTCTTGTGTATACAGTACATTAGTCTTTATATAGTTCATTAGGTCTCTGGAACTGACTCATGTTACAACTGAAAGTAAATATTCTTTGACTGTCTCTTCATTACTCACATCCTCCAGCCCTGACAACTACTATTCTATACTATTTCCTTCTATGAATTTAACTTTTATAGATTCCACATATAAGAAAGAACATGTAGTATTTAACATCATTTTCTGGTTTATTTACTTTTTAGCATAATGTCCTCAGGTTCATCCATGTTGTTGCAAATGGGATTTCTTTCTTTTTTAAGGTTAAAATATATGTATATAAAGTGTTTATATTTATAAATACATGTGACATATATTCCATATTTTCTACAAAACACCACAAAATATATTTAAAAACACAAAATGTTATATATACATATTACATTTTTCTTCTTTATTAATTTATTGATAAACACTTAAGTTATTTTCATATCTTGATTATTGTAAATAATGTTGCAATAAGCATGGAAGTGTAGATATCTTCTTAAGATCTTCATTTTATTTCCTTTTGAAATATACCCAGGAATGGAATTGCTATATTATAAGATAGCACTATCTTTAATTTTTGAGAAATCTCAGTACAGTTTTTCATAATAGTTATACCAATTTACATTGTCACCAAAAGTGTATAAGTGTTCCATTTTTTTTTTTCATTTCCTTGCTAGCACTTGTCATCTTTTGACTCTCTGATAATAGCCATTCTACCAGGTGTAAGGTGATTTCTCAACGTGGTCTTGACTTTTACTTCTGTGATGATTAGTAATCTTTAGCACCTTTTTATATACCTGTTAGCAATTTGTATGTCTTCTTTGAAAAAAATGCCTACTTAGGTCCTTCGCTCTTTTTAAAATTAGGTTATGTGATTTTGGGGAGTAGGGTTTTTTTTCCCCTCACTTTTGAGTTTATGACTTCTTTATATATTTTTACAATTGTAAGTATATGTGCAATCAACATTGGAACACCTAAATATATAAATCAAATATTAACAGATCTAAAGAGAGAAATAGCAATATGATTATAACAGGGCACTTCAGTGCTTCAATTTCAAGAATGGTTACATTTTCCAAACAGAAAATCAACAAGAAAATGGCAGACTTGAATAACACTGTAGCCCAAATGATCCTAACAGACATACACAGAACATTGATTCTATATCAATGAAATACACATCCTTTTCAAGCACATATAGAACATTATCTAGGATAAATCATATGTTAAGCCATAAAACAAGTCTTAAAAATGTTTTTAAATATCGAAATCATATCAAATATCATTTTTGACCACAATGGTACTGAGACAGGTGGGAAAGGGACAGGACACAACCATTGAAAGAATGACACAGACACTGAGGATAGGACATAAGCTAGTTAGAACTAACTAGGCCCAAGATTGCAGAAGATTTGACTTCTAGTAGACCTTGAGCCTCATTACATGCTGTTTACAATAAAATGCACCTTGCAGATAAGAAGTACCTTTCATGCACTGATGCCATGACACGTCCCATCAAAACTAAATAAGAACAGAAATCACTTTTCAGGTAAAGCTGAGATGAAAATCAGGAAATATGACCCCAAGCCCCCTCCTCCCTTCCCAAAGAATAATCCGCCCATTCATTTTTACATCCCTTATAACTATCTGGTCAAAGTAACCAGTGCAGCTACTTAACTGAGTCTGCCCACTTTCCCCTTGAGAATGTACTATTACTTAATAAATCCATACTTTACTTTCTTGACCTTCATGTCTCATCTGAATTCATTCTGCAAAGAGACATGAACCTACTCTCTGGTAACAGTGTAAAACAAGAAATAACAGGAGGAAACTTGAAGAAATCACAAATTAAACAACACACTCCTGAACAACCAAGAGTCAAAGGTGACATCAAAAAAATTAAAAATATGTTGAAACAAATAAAAATGAAAACATAACATATCAAAACTTATTAAAGCGGCAAAAAAATGCCATGAGGTAAATAAGCAATAAATACATGCATCAAGAAAATAGAAAGATCTCAAGTAAACAACCTAACTTTATAACTCAAATAAATAGAAAATGAAGAACAAACTAAGCCTATCCAGCAGAAAGTATGAAAGATAAAAGAAGAAGCACATGAAACAGATACTACAAAAATAATGGAAAAGATCAATGAAACTAAGTGCTTTTTGAAAAGATAAACAAAACTGACAAATCTTTAGGTAGGTTAAGAAAAAAGAGAAATGATTCAAATAAATGTAATCAGAAATGAAAGAATAAGTATTACAATGGATATCACAGAAATACAAAGGATCATGATAATACTAGGAATAATTACATGCCACATTTCTCTTATTTTCCCATCATTACAATGATAAATTGACACTCTTTCTAATAAATGATTGTTTTTACCCACATCAACTGCAGACAGACTATCCTAGTCTATCTCTTAGTAGGGAGTTTGTACTGCTGATTTCACTTTATGTTGTATTTCTTCAAATTATATTAGAATCTCTTCATCAGTATTTAAAATGAAAAGCTTTAATTTCTTTAATTAAAAATGAGCATCATACTTCCCCTCATCTAATTACCACACAATCTTCTAAACTTTTTTCGACAAACATATCTTCATAATTCAATACTTCATCATCCCATCCAGTCTATTATTGTTCTAACTTTTTCAAAGACACTGTTCTTTTGCTAAAGACATCTGTGACTTCTAACTAGCTAGATATAAGTTTTATTCAGGATCTGTAACTGTTTCCTCAGCAGCATTTGGCTTCTGTTCCCTGGTTGCTATATACTACAAACATCAGACTCTTTTGATTTTCTTTCCACCTCCCAGAATATTCACTCATAGCTTCTCTGTAAATGGCTTCACATGACTCTTAACTGAGTCTTCTCTTTGTATGCTACACTCCTGTTTAATTATTAGCACGGTTTGCACAATCGCTCAATCCTAATGCCTGCAAGATATCACTGATTCCAAAATATATATAGCTATTGAATTGTAATCCATCAACTCAATTATAATGGATTGAATTTTAAAATACCTTGTTGTGCTTCACTATCCATCAATACATTTCTAATTTACCATCTGACCTTGAGTGTATTTCCTATATATTTTGAAACCATTCACTTTTTTTTATCACCGTGTTAACACCTCATCCTTTCTTTCATCATATCTTAACTAGAGTAAATCTCTCTAGACCTTATTTTGTGTAGTCCATTCTATAGAACTGTCATCTTTAAAAATCTTTCTAACAATCCTTAAAAATGAGAATGTGTCAGTCCTATTTTAAAAAAGGATGTTGTGGCTTTCCATTGTCCTTGCCATACATCAACCTCATAATTTGGTACATGTCCTTCTCTCCAGCCTACTTTTTCAGTTTTTTCTACATTATTCAATTCATCAAAACACCTCTTAGTTTTTAGGGTGTTGAATTTTTTTCTAATATATAACCCTTCCCATGGTTTCGTTTGAAAGAAAGTTTCCTTCATTCACCTCTTATACTAAATTTACTGGATGACTTGTCACATCCTTTTGATCTCCATTCAAGTTAGTTCTCATATTAAATTTTAGTTCTTCCACACTAGGTTAGCTTCTAAATGTTGAATTTTCCACCAGACTGTAAGATTCACAAAGACATAAACTGCATCTGTTTTCTTCACTGATAAATTTATAGCATTTACACAAATGTCTGGTAAAGAATGGACACTCACAAATTAGAAATTAGATAAATCAATAAATCACAATTCATTCATTATTTACATTCTGCAGAGACAGAAAATTAATTAATCCTGCACAAGTATAACTTGTATAAAACAGGTTTAATAATCATCCTTTGTCAGATTAAGAATCTAATCTAGCAATTCACTAATTTAAATCATTAGTCTCCCATTTTTCAAAGTTTCACAGTTCTGATCATAAAGTATAAAAACATATTAATAGATGTCTAAATTCCTCTCAGTTAAGGAATGCACAAGACAAAACTGTGTTTTATTAACTTTTAAATCTCTTCCATTTTGACAATTTCCCAAGTACAGTAAACAACTGTTTCCTCACAATTGTAAAAATAATACAATTTACAGAATATTATTTCTTTAGAGATTTATGTAAATAGTAATGTCAATTAATCATTGACAGGATGAGATTTTCTCACTGAGTAAAAGAATTATCCACTGAAATGCTCAATTAGAAAGTGAGCACTACATAATATATCAATAAGCTAGAGATTTTTCTTGTTCCTTTGAAAGTTGAGCATTATTTTAGTGCAATAAATATGAAGAATAAGTTTTATCAATGAATACGGGCAATTTTGAGTCACTTATATGTTGAATAATAAAACAATGGAATTAACACTACTAATTTCAGAAGTGTTACAATTTAGTGCATATTTTAAATTTCTGACTTAAAAAAAAGTCTTTCATTATTTCCAATAGCAAGAATCAACACTGACATCCAGAAGGGTCATAAGAACAGACTTTTCCATAAATGACCTACATTAAATTTTTTTAAATAATTTTGAGTGTATACATATTTTCTCACCTGTGAAATTAGTGACTTGGAGTAGATGGAGCATACAGCATCTCCAGGGTGAAATGTTCTTTGACTTGATGATTTATACCTGCTGCTTCTGTCACTAAAATCAAATCTTACTTCATGTGCAGGAAGGTGTGCCCATGTGCAGTGATCCTTTTAAATTTCTTTTATGACCTCTTCCTTGTGACTCCTGAAATTCTGAGAATTCATTCATATTAATAGAGAAAATCCTTTAAAGTGAGTCATTTCCCCCTAAAAGTCTTTGATTAACACACACATCCAACAAAATAATTAAAACCATCTAAGTTGAAGTAAGAACACTGTGGAACAAAGAACAATTGGATTTCTAAGGGAGACAGGCAGGGATGAAGTCTTTGAATATCTGCAGCACAGCTTGAAATTAAAATGGCTACATATGCCTAGTTTGACAGAGGGTTCTTATACGTCACTGAAAATGTGTCAAGTGAAAATAATTTTTAATAGAAAGAAAAAAATTTATTTCCTAAATCCTCTTTAGGTTCTTTAACTTTCTTCTTTTACTTCTTTACAGTTCAGTTTATCAATTTTTAAAATAAAGCTAAAATGGTCTCTGTCCATTTCAAAAAATACTTTGACAGTATCTTCTAACCAAAGACCACCAGGAACACATATGTAGATGAACAAGTGAGTTCATTACTAATTGCAGAGAGAAAGCACACTATAAAGGATGGTAGCAAGTCCTAGAAAGAAAGCATTAGAAAGAACCCATAACTGGATTTGGTCTTTTATTGAGTAATTTTGGAAAGAGAGTATGAAGGTGGGGGTCCACTTTGGATTGGGTGCTGACAGAAGGCAGTAACAGTTCTGTGATTGAGTATTTCCATTAAATTTATCCATAAGGAGGAAAGGTTAGAGCAAGAACAACACTAGAAATGATTAAGAAAAAACAGTCACTCATAATAGTTGAGAAATGGGGAGGTTTGCTTTTTCATGGGTTGTGTGATAATCTTGTTTTTTCTAACTTATAGTTTCTGAGTGATCTTGTCTGATGTTGGTATCTATGAAATGATGTATGTCGTATCTACAAGGGATTAATATGGCCCAGCTATGAGTATTTGTGTGTCTGTAACGACACTGAGGCCCAGTTGTCATTGTCAGATCACTTCCCAAATGTAAGAGGCTGCTTTATTCTTCCTCACAAAAAATATGAATAATGAAGAAATATATAAATAAGAAAGAAAAATCTAAATAATGAAGAAATATATAGAAAACTAAATAATGAAGAAATATATAAATAAGAAAGAAAAATCCAGGCTATCCAACATATCTATTATACTCTCTTACAGAACTTTGTTCCATGTCTATCACAGCAATTAATACAATGTCATTATGCTAAACATTTTAATTACCTACCTCTTTTTTATATATAAATATGAAGAGTACATGTCTGTATTATTTATAAATATTTTCTATAATCTTTTCCAAATACTTGATATTATTAGTCGCTGAACTAATACTAGATGAAGAAGAATCATATGGCAGGCACCATGCTGAGGGATGATATAGGATTATTAAAGCTATGAAAGGGGTTGAATTAGGAATGGACATGATGGGGTAATGCAAAGTGGAAGAATGACTCTAATAAACCTTTATCTAAGTTGTTTCTTCAACTACCTTCAGATATTGCATTATTTACTCCCATAATTTTTATGGTTATTAGTAAGGATTTTTTTATTCCTAAATGACTTTCATTTTTCTCTATTAATGTGGTGACCCCTGAGCGGTCAAAGCAACTGTGACTGTCATTCAACTGTCTGAGCATGTCCCTAAAATATAAGCAAAACTCCCACTGGTTAGAAAACATAGTCCTGTAAAGCATAGTCAATTTCCTACTCAAGCCAAGTGTAGAACAGGCAGGAATATGAGAAAACCAATAGACATGATATTTATTGTACTTCTGTGGAATAAGAACTTAATCTGTGACGGTAAGTTATCAAGGAGATACAAAAATGATAATAAGAGGAAAGGCTATAATAGTTTACCTGTTCAGAGTGTCAGTAATATAAAATACCATCAAATACAAAATGTATATTTTTAAGTGCAAACCCCAATTATATTCCAAAGATAATGTCATATTAAGGAAATAATTGAAAAGAAAAAATATATAATTTAATTCATATTAAATGGATATAAGCATGGCTACAGTTAATGGATCTAGATGCTAAATTTATATAGAAACACTGAAGTACCTGCACATGTTATGAATTAAACTAAATTTTCATATGTGCTCCTATATCTTCTTTCCAAAGATTTTTTTCCCATTATATTTGCTCAATGAGCTGAAAATTTCCTAAATTGTCTCAAAGACTTTTTACCTCAGCCTTGAGATCATTGACTTTCTAAAGCTATTGGTGTGGATGTGCAAAGAAATTGCCTGTGCATTAAGTTTAAATTAGCTGTCATTATTATTCACAAAATAATGAGACTGTGAGCAAATCATGTCATTAGGAACAGCTTTTGCATCAGTATCATATTTCTCCTAGTTTACTGCTAAATGTGCAATTTAACTAAGGAGGGAATGAAAGGGAATGACAAGACAAGAACTGAGTGAACATTTGTGATGCCACTTCTATGCCCCAGGAATGCTAAAATTTTAAATTAAAAAGTGCCTACTACAAAAATACTGTAAGTGAAAAATAACACATAATAACAAATATGCTGATATCTATCCACAGGAAGAGATGAACAGCAAGTAAAATGTGATAGTTTTCAATGAAGTGCTAATATTGAATTATAAGCCAAATACTTCTTGAAGAGTAACAAATCTGTTAGTTTTGGAATCCGTAGGGGAATTCAGTTGAATAAAATACTGAAATTACTTATTTACCCATTTTTTAAAATTAACCAATGGTTATTTCTCATTATCCTAAGTTTTTACTTGTTCCTAGACATATTTCTGAATCTCTTATATGCACTTTTGCAGACGTCAATTTATTGTTTTTTAAACTTATGCTCTTCTGTCTAATATTCCTTCTATAAAGCATTGAAAAACATACAACTTAAACTTTGAGATATTTAGATTTGAGTCATAGTTTCATCACCTCAAAGCTGTGTGAATTTAGACTTGTTAACTAATCACTCTGTTTCAGAAATCTTTATTTAAAATGGCATAGTTCTTTACATACTAGTCACAAGCATTAAACGAGAGAGAAATATGTTAATGACCTTAAAAAGTACCTCATAAAATAAGTACTAATTATAAATTAGTTTACTTTCCTTTTCTCTTCCCTTGGATTTCAAACAACCTTGTGGTAATTTTTGCTTTACCATCAGCTATTCACATACTTCCAACCAGCTTTGTTCTTTGACATGTTTGTATTGAAAACAAAGCAAAGCAAAGCAAAACAAAACAAAACAAAACTCATCCACTGTGTTTTTATTTTCTTCATCTATGCTTCATTATCCATGCCTCCAATCTTTCTTATTTCCTTATTCTTATACCAATAGAGCAGTTGAGCTATCAGAAAGAAATATATTAGGTAAATCTATTGGGAAAATTAAATAAAATAAAAATTATTGAGATGCAGACTGAGTTGAAAACCAGTAAGGGAACATTCATTATCTTGGATTGTATAGACATTCAATAAAACTGAAGAGGTTCCTTCTTACGTCCTTTACTGGTCTTTATCAATAGCTACTTAGACAACAGGAAACTCTTAACTCTGAAGAAGACCATCTATTGATCATCATGAAGATAAAAAACATTAACTCTCTCTGTATTTTGTGTCATGAGACAAATACATATGGTGAGTTGCTTTGATAGCATAATATTAGAAAGAACAATTGTGCTCAGGATTGCAGAGCATTCCAGATTCATACCCTTTCTAATTATTCTTGTCATGATTTTAATTCTTTGTAGTTCATGAGATTTTATGAAATATATTTTATTGTGTTAATTTAGTCATGTATCTGTTGCATGCAATTAACTTCCTCTGAGACAGATTTATCCTAGGTTAAAAAAAATGTTTAAGGGAGCAGCCAAGATGGTGGAGTAGAAGGATTCTCTTAGCTGACCCTCTCCCATGAACACACCAAGAGAGACATTCATGAATCACTCATTCACTCAGAACACCTGCTTAACTTTGACAGAACACTGCCTTCTTCAAAAAATAAAATTCCTCATAAATCTGGTAGGCGAATAAAAAGAAGAAGAAAAAAGATAAATCAGTGTGGGACCTGTCCCACAGGGAAGGAACAGCAAAGGAGGGATAGTGCTCTTATACTGGGTCTCCCCTTCTCCAATGTAGAGGTCAGCAAGGATGGAGGGGAAACCTCCAAGTTTTGGTTCTGTGCACAGCAGCCCTTGACTGACAGAAGTAAGTGAAATGGGCACAAAGAGTCCCTGCAACTCCCAGCCCTAGACACGAACCGGCAGGTGTGGGACTGGGCAGGCTGCCTGAGCCAGGTGGAAGATTGGGGTCGACTGCACAGAGGCAATCTCAGGGGACTGGGGTGTGCTGTGTGCCATGGCTGGGAGTTTATACAGAACAGAATAGTCTGGGTCCCAGATAAAAAAAAGAAAGCACCACTCCTGGTGTGTGAGGGAGAGCTATAGCCTCTGTCTCCACAGACCTGTGGCACCATTGCTGGTACATTCTCTGAAGAAGAGAATGGGGATCAGTCATAACCACCACATTTTTACTGGTGTGAGGCTCCCAGGTGAAGGTGGGGTTGAAACTTGAATCCATACCCAGGGGCTCCTCAACTGCATAGGCAGGACTAAGATTTATTTATAGCCCCAGGCAGAGGGAACCATTCTGCTCCAAGGGTGACTTTGTAGATCTGCACATCTAAGACAAATGAGCAAGGAGCTGAGTTCCGTCACACAGCTGGGGCAAGGGCTGGAGTGGCCATTTATTCCAAGCCAACCTACCATGCATGAACACGGTCCTGGGAGTAGCACTGATCTGGTGGTGCAAACCATGGGTATCTGGAAGAAGCAAGTGGAGTTTGCACAGCTGGATGAGTGCAGGAGAGGTGTCTGGTGCCAAGAAAGGTGCTAATCCAACAGTGTGTCACAATCCAGGTGTGTGATCCAGAAGACAGTGGAAATGCACTGGTAGTTCTGAGGGCAGAGAACCTGGGGGACCACATAATAACATACTGACATTCCCACAACTAACACAGTGATAACGGCAGAGTCAACAGAGAATACCTAAAGCACTTCAACCCCACCAACTACACACTACAACTTAGAAACAGGTCTGGAAGCCTCCATTCCAACAAAGAAGGAAGAGACTTGGCCCCTGTCAGGGCTGTGACAACCACAGAACAAAACTGAGGCCCCCCTCAACAACCAAGGCAGGCTCAGGTCACCACAACATTGGTCACACCCACAATCAAAGGGATAATAGCAAATACACAGTGAAGAAAGGCCTGGCAACCATCCATAATAGAAACAGAGCTCACAACAAAATTATTAGGAGTGCACAGTCTACACAGGAATTTATTCTCTTTTGTTAAATAAAATAATAAATAAATAAATTTATTTTCCTTCTTTTCTTTTTTAATTTTTTATAATTTTATTTTTCTTTTTTAATATTCTAATTTTTTCTTCTTGTTTAATTTTTTTTTAATTTTTAAATTTATACATTTTGTTTTATTTGTTTTTGTTGTTGTTGTTGTTGTTCTTTTGGGGTTTTGTGGGGTTTTTTTTTTCATAGTTTTATTTCCACATCCTCTATTAAAAAAAAAAAAAGAAAGAACCCTTCAGGACCACAGTAGATAACTGATACTCCATAATCTATAGGGCAAGAGAGATATAAGTAAAATGAAGAAGAAGAGTAAGTAAAAGAACAAGAGAAATCCCCTGAAAGAAAAAATAATGAGATAGAACCTATAGTATACTAGATCATGACTTCAAAAAGGGAGTAATCAAAGTATTGAAGGAACTAAAAGAGACTATGAATAGAGGCATGAAATAGTATAAAAAGGAAATTTAAACTATGAAAATGAGTCAAGTAAAAAAGGAGAACTCAATGACTGAGATAAGAGCTAAGCTAAAGGCTGTCAAAAGCAGATGAGACAATGCAGAGAAATGAATAAGTCACTTAGAACACAGGATAACAGAAGTAACCCATTCAGAACAACAAACGAGCAGGGAAAAAAAAAAAGCAATATAAGGGACCTATGGGATACTATACATTGTGCAAAACTATGCATAATAGGGTTCCCAGAAGTAGAATAACAAAGGAGATTGAAAAGATATTTGAAGAAATCATGACTGAAAACTTTTCAAACCTAAGCAAGGAATCATATTCCCAAGCATAGAAAGCAGAGAGGGTCCTCAACAAGAAGAATTCAAGAAGAACTACACCAAGACATATTATAATCAAGATGGCCAAGGTTAAAGATAAAGAAGTGATTCTAAAGGCAGCAAGAGAAAAACAGAGTTAGTTACAAGGGAACCCCTCATAAGGTTTACAGCTTATTTCTCCACAAACACTGCAGGCCAAGGGAGTGGCAAGATAATATTCAAAGATCTGAATGAGAAAAAGCTGCAACCTAGGATACTTTATACAGCATGGCTATACTTTAGAATAGAAGGAGAGATAAAGAATTTCAGAGAAACAAAAACTAAAAGAATTCAGCAATACTAAAATTTGCTAAAAGAAATATTGAAAAGTCTACTCTAAATAGAAAAGAAGCAGGATACTAAAGAAAGGAGAAAACCATAATTGGAAAGAGGAGTATAGATGAACAGAGAAAAGTTTTTAACAAAGAGCTGGAAAATATAAAGAATATCCAGAGTTGAAGAATAAAATTACTGAAATGAATAACGCACTAGAAGGAATCAATAATAGACTAAATGAGGCAGAAGAATATATAAGTGAGCTAGCAGGCAGATCAGTCTAAATCATGACTGCAGAACAGAAAAAGGGGAAAAGAAAGAAAATAAATGAGTATAGTTTAAGAGAAGTTCGGGGCAATATGAAGCACACTAATATTTGCATTATAGGGGTTCCAGAGAGTCAGGAGAGGAAAGGAAGACCTGAGAAAATTTCTGAAGAGTTAATTGAAAACTTCCCTAACTTGGGAAAGGAAACAGTCACCCAAGTCCAGGGTGCTCAGAGAGTCCCACACAGGATCAACCCAAAGTGGAATAAACCAAGGCGCACAGTAACCACATTGACAAAAATTAAGGATAAGGAAAAAATATTAAAATCAGGAAGAGAAAAGAATCAAATAACATACAAGGGGACTCTTATAAGGTTATCACCTGATTTTTCAGCAGAAATCCGTCAGGCCAGAAGGGAGTGGCAGGATATATTTAAAATTATGAGAGGGAAAAAGATCCCCCAAAAAAAAAAATCTCTAGCAAGGCCCTCATTCAGATTTGATGGAGCAATCAAAAGATTCACAGATAATCAAAAGCTAAAATAATTCAGCATCACAAAACCAGCTTTACAGGAAATGGTATAGGAAATTCTCTAAGTCATCAAACCACATCAAACCACCAGAAAAAAAAAAAACAAAAAGAAGAAAGAGAAAAAAAAAAAAACCCTGCAAAAACAAACTCAAAACAGTTAACAAAATGACAGTAAAAACACACTTATCAATAATTACCTCAAATATAAATGCACTAAACACTCCAACCAAAAGGTTTAGACTGGCTGAATGGATACAAAAACAAGACCCATATATATGCTGTCTACAAGAGATGCACATCAGAGCTAAAGAAACATGCAGGCTGCAAGTAAGAGGATGGAAAAAGATATTCCATGCAAATGGAAACCAAAAGAAAGCTTGAGTAATAATACTTATATCAGACAAAATATATTTTAAAATAAAAACTGTTATAAGAGACAAAGAAGAACACTACACAATGCTTAAGGGATCAATCCAAGAAGAAGACATAACATAGGAGCACCTCAATATATAAGGCAGTTGTTAACAGACATAAAAGGAGAAAACAACAATAACACATTAATAGCAGAGGACTTTATCACCCCACTTGCATCAATGGACAGATCTTCCAGACAGAAAATCAATAATGAAATACAGCCCCAAAATGACATATTAGATGGGATGGACTTAACTGATAACTATAGACATTGTATCCAAAAGGAACAGAATACACATTCTTCTCAGGTGCACATAGAACATTCTCCAGAATGGACCACAGGCTGGCCCACACAGCTAGCTTCAGCATATTTAAGAAAATTGAAATCATACCAAGCAACTTTTCTGACCAAAATCCTATAAGGTTAGAAATCAACTACAAGAAAGATAATGCAAAAACTGCAAACATGTGGAAGCTAAACAATATGTTACTAAACAACCAATGGATCACAGAAGAAATCAAGGAGGAAATCAAAAATACTTTGAGACAAATGAAAATGAAAACACAATAATTAAAAACCTCAAGGATGCAGCAAAAGCAATTCTCAAAGGGAAGTTTATAGTGATACATGTTTAACTCAGGAAACAAGAAAAATCTCAACTAAACAAACTAACATTACACCCAAAGCAGCTGGAGAAAGAAATAAACCACAAAGTCAGTAGAAGAAATGAAATCACAAAGATTAGAGCAGAAATAAAAATAGACACTAAAAACAAAAAAATCAATGAAACTAAAAGTTAGTTATTTGAAAAGACAAACAAAAGTGATAAAACTTTAATCAGACTCACTAAGAAAAAAAGGGAGAAGGCCCAAATTAATAAAATCATAAATGAAAAAGGAGAAGTTACAACCAACACCACAGAGATACAAGGAATCATAAGAGGATATTATGAGCAACTATATGCCAAAAAAACAGCAATAGAGAAGAAGTGGACAAATTCTCAGCAAGGTACAATTTGCCAAGACTAAACCAGGAACAAATAGGCAATATGAATAATCTAATTACCATTACTGACATTGAAATCAGGAATGAAGAAGCTCCCAACAAAGAAAAGTCCAGAACCAGATGTCTTCACTGTTCAGTTATATCAAACATTTAGAGAAGGGTTAACACCTATCCTTCTGAAACTATTCCAGAAAAATTGGAGAGGAAATAATACTTCCAAACTCATTTTATGAGGCCATCACCAAAACCAAAGATATCACAAAAAAAAAAATAACATGCCAGTATCACTTATGAATATAGATGTAAAAATCCTCAACAAAATACTAGCAAATTGACTCCAAAAATACATTAAAAGGATTACATACCATAATCAAGTGGGATTTATTCCATTGATGCAGGGATTTTCCAATATACACAAATCAATGTGATAAACCACATTAACAAATTGAAGAATAAAATCCATTCAATCATCTCAATAGATACAGGAAAAACTTGATAAAATTCAACATCCATTTATGATCAAAACTCTCCAGAAAGTGGGCATAGACAGAACATACCACAAAATAATAAACACCATATATGACAATCTCACAGCTAACATCATAATTAACAGGGAAAAGCTGAAAGCATTTCCTCTAAGATCAGGAAAAATACAAGGATGATCACACTTGCCATTTTCACTTAATATAGTTTTGGAAGTTGTAGCCATAGCAATCATAGAAGAAAAATAAGTAAAATGAATCCAAATCGGAAATGAAGAAGTAAAAAGTCACTTTTTGTATATGACATAATACTCTACATAGAAAACCCTAAAGAAGTTACCAGAAAACTACTAGAACTAATCAGGAATTTAGTAAAGTTGTAGGATTAAATTAATATACAGAAATCAGTTTAATTTCTATACACTAACAACAAAAGAGCAGAAAGGGAAATTAAGGAAATGATACCATTTACCATCATGCCAAAAAGAATAAAATTCCTAGAAATAAACCTACTGAAGGAGGCAAAAGATCTGTATGCTGAAAACTGTAAGACACTGATGAAGGAGATTGAATACAATATAAACAAATGGAAAGATACACTTTGTTCTTGGATTGAATGAATCAATATTGTTAAAATGGCCATACCACCCAAGGCAATTTACAGATTCAGTGCAGTCCCTATCAAATTACCAATGACATTCTTCACAGAACTGAAACAAAAAATGTTAAAATATGTATGGAAACAGAGGGGACCCAAAATAGCCAAAATTATCTTGAAAAAGAAGGACAGAGCTGGGGGAATAATGCTCCCTGACTTCAGACTAAACTACAAAGCTACAGTAATCAAAACAGTATAGTACGGGGGAAAAACAGACACATATATTAATGGAACAGGATAGACAGTCCAAAAATAAATCCATTCACTTATGGTCAATTAATCTACAACACAAGAGGCAAGAATATACAATGGAGAAAAGACAGTCTCTTTAATAAGTGGTGCTGGGAAGCCTGGAAAGCTATCTGTAAGAGACTGAAATAACAACATTCTCTAACACCATATACAAAAATAAACTCAAAAATGGATTAAAGACCTAAGTGTAAGACCAGATACTATAAAACCCCTAGAGGAAAACATAGGCAGGAAACTCTTTGACATAAACCATAGCAATATATATTTTTGAACCAACTCCTGGAGTAACGGAAATAAAAGCAAAAATAAACAAATGAGATCTAATTAAACTTAAACATTTTTGCACAGCTAAGGTTACCATCAACAAACTGAAAAGACAACCTACAGAAATGGAGAAAATATTTGCAAATGATGTTAATGACAAAGCACTGATTTTCAAAATATACAAACAGCTTATACACCTTAATATCAAACAAACAAACAAACAAAACAAAACAAACAACAAAAAAACAAGCAACCCAATTCAAAAATGGGCAGAAGACCTAAACAAGCAATTCTCCAATGAAGACTTACAAATGTCAATAGGCACATTAAAAAAAAAAATGGTCAGCATTGCTAACTGTCAGAGAAATGTGGATAAAAACTACAATGAGACATCACCTCACACCAGACAGAATGGCCATCATTAAAA
This sequence comes from Vicugna pacos, assembly GCF_048564905.1. Taxonomy (NCBI): domain Eukaryota; kingdom Metazoa; phylum Chordata; class Mammalia; order Artiodactyla; family Camelidae; genus Vicugna; species Vicugna pacos. The sequence continues at coordinate 38,469,049 of NC_133000.1, forward strand.
AAGTCTACAGACAATAGATGCTGGAGATGGTGTGGAGAAAAGGGAACCTTCCTACATTGTTGGTAGCAGTGTAGATTGGTGCAGCCACTATGGAGGACAGTATGAAGGTTCCTTAAAAAAGTAAAAATAGACTTACCATATGATCCAGCAAACCCACTCCTGGGCATATACCCAGATAAAAATAAAATTCAAAAAGACACATTCATCTCAATGTTCATAGCAGCACAATTTACAATAGTCAAGGCATGGAAACAACCCACATGCCCATCAACAGATGACTGGATAAAGATGTGGTACATGTATACAGTGGAACATTACTCAGCCATAAAAAGAATAAAATAATGCCATTTGCAGCAACATGGATGGACCTGGAGATCGTCATTCTAGACGAAGTGGGCCAGAAAGAAAAATGCCATATGATATCACTTATATGTGGAGTCTTAAAAACAAGACACAAATGAACTACTTATTATTTATAAATTAGATGATTGATTTATTGAATGTGTGTAAGCACATTCACAATTGTAAGGGACACAATGACTGTCCCTTACAATTGGATTACTGCATTCTGTTGATTCTTATTTTGCGGTTGGCTATATTCCTTTGACAAATTTGCAAGTTTAAAAAGATAAAGCTCTACTCTGTTCTTAGAAACAATGATCAGTTCATATACGTAAACTTTAAAAAGTGCAGTATATTGCATATATGTATTTACATGCAATATATTGCATATGTGTAGTCAAACTGTAATGATTCTACCTAATAAAACTTAAAAAGAGGGAAAAAAGAATTCAGTAAGTTATCATAATACAAGATTAACATACAAAAAAAAAGTTGCATTTCTTTACACTAACAATTAACCAGCAGGAAAAGAAAGTAAAGAAGCAATCCCTTTTAAAATTGTGTATGTAGGAATAAATCTGACCAAGATGGTGAAAGACCGATACATGGAGAACTACAAAACATTGATTAAAGAAATTAAAGATGACTTAAAGAAATGAAAAGATAATCTCATGCTCTTGGATTGGAAGAATCAATATACAAATTTAACATGATCCCTAACAAATTACTCAGGACATTTTTTTTTTACAGAACTAGAACAACAATCCTAAAATTTATACAGAATCACAGATTATCCAGAATTGCAAAGCAATATTGAAGAAAAAGAACAAAGTTAGCGGTCGGAGAAGATGGCGGAGTAGAAGGACACTCGTAGCTCACCCTCTCCCACAAATACACCAAGACCCACATCTACAGACCCACTCAGCCAACCAGAGCACATGTGGAACTCCGACAGAACATTGCCCTCTTCAAAAGATGAAGACGCCAAAAATCTGGTATGAGAAAAGGAAAAAAGAAAGAACAAAAGGCAAAGCAGTGCAGGACGGGTCCCGTGGGGAGGGAGCGGCAAAGGAGGACTGGCGCTCGCTCGCTGGGTCTCCCCTCTCCAACTGAGAGGCCAGCGGGATGGAGGGGGAGACTCCGAGGCTCGGATCTGTATAGAGAAGCCCTTGACTGACAGAACTAAGTTAAATGGGCACGGAGGGTCCCCGCGACACCAAGCCTGAGACGCGGGCCGGCAGTGGCAGACAGGGCCAGGCTGCACAAGCTGGGCGGAGGATGGGGGCGGCTGCACGGAGGCAGCACCAGGGGACTACAAGGGGCTGTGCACCGTGGCTGTGGGTGTACAGGGCAGAACAATCTGGGCCCTCCATAAAACAGCAAGGTCGATGTGTTCTCGGGGGAAGGTTGCATACCCCCATCTCTGAAAACCCGCGGAAACTTTTTGGGGGAAGAGAGGCAGGGCTCAGGCACAGCTGCCATATCCTCCTGCGCTGAGCACCTAGGCGGGGGTGGGGGTGAAACCTGCATCTGTACCAAAGGGCTTAGCAGCCTCAAAGGCCAGACTGAGATGTGCCTACAGCCTGAGGCAGATAGGATCCTTCCATCCTGGTCCCTCAGAGAACTTTCTCCACAAAGACAAAGAGCTGGGTTTTGGCTCGGAGCAGGGACAAGGCTGTCCCTCGGTCTTCCCCGAGCCCACCTGTGGAGCGCCAACCAGGGCAGAGCACGCAGCCGCACAGCGCAGCAGAGCTACTGGTGCAGGGAGAAGGAGAGCGGCCACCCGCCTTTCGGGCAGGAACACAGCCGAGGTGCTGGGAGGGGGCATGACCCGCCATCCTACCTGGACAGTCTGCAACATCTCACTGCGGCATTGGGAGGGACAGTGACCCGCCCCCCGCAGCAGAGGAGAGCTGCAGCTGACACAGTGTTAGGAGGATGCGCGATCTGCTTGCCGACAGGTACTGGGAGCAGCACAGAAGAGGGTGCCAATGGAGGGCCTCTGAAAACAGCAAGCTGAGCTTCCAAAACAGGGCGAAGACAGAAAGACTTCACATCAAAAGCACACACACTCTAGGAGAACACCGACAACCCCCCCTTTTGTTTTTTAAATCTGTTTACCTGTTCTATTTTCTATTACCCTCTTAATTTTTACTTATTAATTCAATTCTATATCTCTTGGGGTTTGATGTCATGTTATTGATTAGACACAGGTTTCAAATATGTCTATTCATCTTCCCCCACCTTTTTTTTTTAAAGGATTTAAAAGGACGTCTCAACCCGAATAATACTCTGCTTCAACTCGCTCTTCTATTATTCATTATACACTGTTTTCAAATCCTCTTTCTCCCTTCTTTTAAAATTCTTTCTCTCTCTCTCTTATTTTTTTTTCTTTTTTTCCTAAGTTCTATTTCTAAACAGGCATTAGATAGACAAAATCTTTAAGGACCAAAAGAGACAACTGATACTCCATAAACCACAGTGCCAGAGAGGTATGAGCAAGATGAAGAAGTAGAGGAACCACTCCCAAGTAAACCAACAAGAGAAATCCCCTGAAAGAAAGATCAATGAAATAGATATCAATAGCCTACTAGATCAAGAGTTCAAAAAAGGAGTGATCAAATTGCTGTAGGAGTTAAAAGAGATAGTGTTTAGAGATATACAATATGTCAAAAATGAAATGGAAGCTATAAAGAAGAGCCAAGTAAAAAGGGTAAACTCATTGACAGAGATGAGGAATGATCTAATAGCTGGGCAAAGCCGACTAGATAGTGCAGAGGAATGAATTAGTGATCTAGAAGACAGGGCAATAGAAAGCACCCATTCAGGAAAACTACAAGATAAGCAAATAAAAAATAATAAAAATAGCAAAGGGACCTATGGGATAATATAAAGCGTCCCAATCTTCGCATCATAGGGGTCCCAGAAGGGGAAGAAAGATCAAAAGGAATTGAAAAGGTTTTTGAAGAAATCATGACTGAAAACTTCCCAAACTTAAAGAAGGAATCAGATATTCAAGTACAGGAAGCTCAGAGGCCCCAAACAGGAAGCACCCAAATAGACTCACACCAAGACATATCATAATCAAGATGGCCAGAGTCAAGGATAAAGAAATGATTCTAAAGGCAGCAAGAGAAAAGCAAAGAGTAAGTTACAAGGGAACCCCCATAAGGCTCTCAGCTGATTTCTCTACACAAACACTACAGGCCAGAAGGGAGTGGCAAGATATATTCAAAGCCCTGAATGAAAAAAAGATGCATCCTAGGATACTTTATCCAGCAAGGCTATCCTTTAGGATAGAAGGAGAAATAAAGAGTTTCACAGACAAAAAAAAGCTGCAGGAGTTTAGTAACACTAAACCCATGCTAAAAGAAATATTGAAAGGGCTATTCTAAATAGAAAAGCAGCAGGATGCTACAGAAAAGAGAAACTGACAACTGGAAATGTGATAACTCATGAATTACAAATAAAGTAAACACGAAATTATAAAAGAAGACATACAAATCACTGAGAGTGGGAGAGGGTGGCAGGGAAATATAGAATTTTTTTCTTACTTTTCTAAGTTTTTTTTAGCAGTAGGATGGGTTTGAGATCATGTTACTATCAGTTTAATAAAAACAGTTATAGTAATGGGCTAATAGATTTACAAAAAAGGTTAACCACAAGCCAAAAACTTACAAGACAGTCACAAAAATTAAATAAAATCCATGATAATACAAGGGAAAATTACCAAACCACAAAAAGAAGAAGAAAGGAACAAAGAGGATATACCAATTCAACTGCAAAGATAAGTTCAAAATGGCAATAGACTCACACCTATCATTAATTACTGTAAATATTAATGGACTAAATGCTCCAGTCAAAAGACATAGAGTGACAGACTGGATAATAAAGCAAGAACCTTCAATATGCTGCATACAAGAGAGCCACTTTAGGGAAAAGAACACATATAGATTGAGAGTGAAAGGATGGAAAAGGGTATTCCATGCAAATGGAAAAGCCAAAAAAGCAGGTGTTGCAGTACTGATTTCAGACAAAATAGACTTTAAAACAAAGGCCAAAAAGAAAGATAAAGAAGGACATTTATAATGATTAAAGGAGTGATACAAGATGAGATATTACACTCGTTAATATATTTGCACCCAATATAGGAGCACCTAAGTACATACAAGAACTACTAACAGAGATAAAAGGGGATATTGATGGGAATACAATCATTGTTGGAGATTTTAACACTGCATTAACATCAATAGAGAGATCTTCCAGACAGAAAATAAACAAGGAAACAGAGAAATTAAATACTACAATAGAAAAACTAGATTTGGTGGATATTTTCAGAGCATTATACCCCCAAAAAATAGGATATACATTCTTTACAAGTGCACATGGAACATTTTCCAGGATTGACCATGTACTTGGGCACAAAAGAAACCTCAACAATTTTTACAAGATAGAAATAATCTCAAGCATCTTTTCTGAACACAATGCCATGAAACTGGAAATCAACAACAGAGAAACTAAGGAGAAAAAAATGAAAGCATGGCGATTAAACAATATGTTATTGAAAAAAACAATGGGTCAATGAGGAAACCAAAGCTGAAATTAGAAAATACCTTGAGACAAATGATAATGAAAGCACAACCACTCAAAACCCATGGGACTAAGCAAAGGCAGTGCTAAGAGGGAAGTTTATAGCGATACAGGCCTTCCTCAAAAAAGAAGAACAATCTCAAATAAACAAGTTAACCCACCACCTGAATCAATTAGAAAAAGAAGAACAAAAAGCTCCAAAAAACAGCAGAAGGAAGGAAATAATAAAGATCAGAGAGGAATTAAATGCAATAGAGATTAACAAGACCATAGAAAAAAAATCAACCAAACTAAAAGCTGGTCTTTTTGAAAAAGTAAATAAAATCGACAAACCTCTGGCCAAACTCACAAAGAAGAAAAAAGAGAGAGAACAAATTAGCAAAATAAGGAAGGAAAATGAAGAAATGACAACAAACAAAATAGAAATACAGAATATCATACGAGAATATTATGAAAAACTATATGGAACCAAACTGGATAACCTAGAGGAGATGGACAAGTTTATGGAAACATACTGTCCACCAAAAGTGAATCAAGTAGAATTTGAACACTTGAACAATCCGATCACTAGAAAGAAAAAAGAAATAGCAATTAAAAACCTCCCTACAAATAAAAGTCCAGGACTGGACAGCTTCACCAGGGAATTCTACCAAACATACAAAGAAGAACTCATACCAGTCCTTCTCAAACTCTTCCAGACGATTGAAAAGGAGGGAATACTCCCAAAATCATTTTATGAAGCCACCATCACCCTGATACCAAAACCAGGCAAAGACACTACAAAAAAAGAGAATTATAGGGCAATATCACTGATGAACATAGACGCCAAAATCCTCACCAAAATTTTAGCAAATAGAATCCAACAACACATAAAAAAGATCATACATCATGACCAAGTGGGGTTCAACCCAGGGACACAAGGCTGGCTCAACATACACAAATCAATCAATGTAATACATCACATCAACAAGAGAAAGGACAAAAAACACATGATCATCTCAATCAATGAAGAAAAAGCATTTGATAAAATTCAACACCCATTTATGATAAATATTCTCTCCAAAGTGGCTATAGAGGGAACATATCTCAACATAATGAAAGCTATATATATGATAAACCTACAGCCAACATAGTACTCAATGGTGAGAAACTGAAAAGCTTCCCACTAAAATATGGGACAAGGATGCCCATTATCACCACTCCTATTCAACATAGTCCTGGAAGTCCTAGCCACAGCAATTAGACAAGAGACAGAAATAAAAGTGATCCAAATTGGAAAAGAAGAGGTAAAAGTGTCATTATATGCTGATGACATGTTACTATCTATAGAAAATCCTAAAAGGTCCACACAAAAGCTACTAGAGCTGATTGAAGAATTCAGCAAGGTAGCAGGTTACAAAATTAATGTTCAAAAATCCATTGCATTTCTTTACACTAACGATAAATCAACAGAAAAAGAAAGGAAAGAAACAATCCCCTTTAAAATAGCACCCAAAGTAATAAAATATCTGGGATTAAATCTAACCAAGGAGGTAAAAGAATTATACACAGAAAACTATAAACCATTGATGAAGGAAATTAAAGAAGACTTTAAAAAATGGAAAAATATTCCATGCTCTTGGACTGGAAGAATCAATATTGTTAAAATGGTCACACTGCCCAAGGCAATCTACAGATTTAATGCAATCCCTATCTAATTACCCAGGACGTATTTTACAGAACTACAACAAATCATAATAAAATTTATATGGAACCATCAAAGACCTAGAGTTGCCAAAGCATTACTGATGAAAAAGAAAGGGGCTGGAGGAATAACTCTCTCAGACTTCAGACAATACTGTAGAGCTACAGTCATCAAGACAGCATGGTATTGGTACCAAAATAAACATATAGACCAATGGAACGGAATAGAGAGCCCAGAAATGAACCCACAAACTTTCGGTCAACTTATCTTTGACAAAGTAGGCAAGAATATGCAATGGAATCAAGACAGTCTCTTCAGCAAATGGTGTTGGGAAAACTGGACAGCAGCATGTAAAACAATGAAGCTAGAACACTCCCTTACACCATATTCAAACAACTCAAAATGGATTAAAGACTTAAACATAAGACAAGATATAATAAACCTCCTAGAGGAAAACATAGGCAAAACACTATCTGACATACATTTCAAAATTGTTCTCCTAGAAGAAATAAAAGCAACAATAATCAAATGGGTCCTAATGAAACTTACAAGCTTCTTCATAGCAAAGGAAACCAGAAGTAAAAGAAGAAGAAAACCTACGGAATGGAAGAAAATTTTTGCAAGTGAAACTGACAAAGGCTTGATCTCAAGAATATATAATCAGCTCATACGACTCAATAAAAAAAAAATAAACAACCCAATCCAAAAATGGACTGAAGACCTAAAGAAGCAATTCTCCAAGGAAGACATACAAATGATCAAAAGGCACATGAAAAAATGTTCAATATCACTAATTATCAGAGAATTGCAAATGAAAACTACAATGAGGTATCACCTCACACCAGTCAGAATGGCCGTCATTCAAAAATCCAAAAATGACAAATGCTGGAGAGGCTGTGGAGAAAGGGGAACCCTCCTACACTGCTGGTGGTTATGCAGTTTGGTGCAGCCACTATGGAGAACAGTGTGGAGTTTCTTCAAAAGACTAGGAATAGACTTACCATATGACCCAGGAATCCCACTCCTGGGCTTGTATCCAGAAGAAACCCTACTTCAGAGTGACACCTGCACCCCAATGTTCATAGCAGCACTATTTACAATAACCAAAACATAGAAACAGCCTAAATGTCCATCAACAGGTGACTGGATAAAGAAGAGGTGGTATAGTTATACAATGGAATACTACTCAGCCATAAAAACTGACAACATAATGCCATTTGCAGCAATATGGATGCTCCTGGAGAATGTCATGCTAAGTGAATTAAGCCAGAAAGAGAAAGAAAAATCCCTTATGAGATCGCTCATATGTGGAATCTAAAAAACAAAAACAAACAAAAAACAAACAATAACAAAGCATAAATACAGGACAGAAATAGACTCATAGACAGAGAATACAGATTTGTCATTGCCAGGGGGGTGGAGGGCGGGAAGGGATAGACTGGGACTTCAAAACTGTAGAGTAGATAAACAAGATTATACTGTATAGCACAGGGAAATATACACAAAATGTTATGATAACTCACAGAGAAAAAAATGTGACAATGAGTGTGTATATGTCCATGAATGACTGAAAAATTGTGCTGAACACTCGAATTTGGCACAACATTGTAAAATGATTATAAATCAATAAAAAATGTAAAAAATTATCCCTTAATAAATTTTACTCTTGAACAAAGTTGAAAAAAAGAAGAACAATGTTGGTGGAATAACCCTTCCAGGCTTCAGACAATACTACAGAGCTACAGTAATCAAAACATCATGGTATTGGCATAAAAACAGGCATATGGATCAATGGAACAGAATAGACAGCCCAGAAAAAAATCCACAGACCTATGGTCAATTAATCTTTGATAAAACAGACAAGAATATATAATGGCAAAAAGACTGTTTCTTCTGCAAGTTGTGTTGGGAAAACTGGATAGCAGCATGTAAATCAATGAAGTTAGAATACTCTTTCACTCCATACATAAAAAATAAACTCAAAATGGTTCAAAGACTTAAGTATAATGCAAGAAACAATAAATCCCCTAGAAGAAAACATAGGCAAACAATTCTCTGACATAAATCTTACCAATGTTTTCCTTGGGCAGTATGCCAGAGCAAAAAAAAAAAAAAAGTATAAGCTTTTGCACAGCCAAAGAAGCCATAAGCAAAACAAAATGACAACCTACAGAATGATAGTTCTTTAAGTATTTTCAAATTTGGCAGAATGATGCAAGTAAAAATCACAAGCCACTTGATTTGTCTGCTTGTGAAATAATATAAATATGACATAGTGTAATTTTTATCATATGGTTTTCCTATCACTAAAGAATCACTCAATATATAATAAAAACTGTTGCGAATTATTTGAGAAGATTTATACAAGAAAATTAAGTTCCAAATAAATGAGCCTTAATGAAAAAAAAATACAGAATAATATTTTAGATGAAAAAAGATTGTAAAAACTTGAACACATTTATAATCCCTGGCCAGTTTCAAAAATAATTCACTACAAGCACAGTTTTTTAAATTGTCTGATATGATGCTCACTTATTACATTAAATTTTAATGCTAATAATTATAAATTTCATATAAAATTTTGTGATTCTTTCTCATCTTTCTTTTTAATACCATATTGCTCTTTTTCATGTTTAAAATCCTTTCTTGTATTTATGAATTGTATTAGAGTTATCTAATAGCTTTTTCCAATAATACTTTGTAGGGATTCTTTATTGACTAATTTTGCTACTTTTTAAAACTTATATATTCACATCCATTTATGGTCCAAGTGTCTGTGTTTTAGTAATTTTAGATGATAAGTTATTTAAGTATTTACAAATGAAGCCTTTTACAGTCTGTTTTAGGAATATATTCTCCCAGAAATTTTGCATTTGCTTCTTCCATGACCTTTAGGTGCACTTGTGGCTTTGGTCCAAGTTTTGTGTAAAATTTTCATTTCACAGTTTCTTAAACTATGTAGACTTTTAAACTGGAACTTGAAAACTATGTGAGAATAAATTCCTGAGAAGACTGAAAATCTGTTTTGTGTTTAACAACAGTCCTTGTGAAGAATCATTAGCTTCTGTTTAATTTAATTTCTCTGGTAGGAATTATTATTTTCTCATCACCCCTTTTTCCAAGTGTGCAGTCCTTTATATGTGACCACTTTCTGTATGATTTTTACTTCTCTGTCTTACAAGAGACCAAAGGTTTCTTCTGTCCTCTTCAAGCTGGTATATCTAATTCCCTTTGTTAACCTTTTTTCGTCCTTAGTAATATATTTCTTATTTTCCTACTATCTCAATTATGCACTTGTATGTCCCTTTGGTATGTTCAATACATTATTTCTAGGTATTTTTTGTCATATCATCAGAAATAGATGTTTATCAATGGAAATATCAAACACTGATTTCAAGATAGAGATGATTCCCAAGGCTCCATTAAATACATCATGGATTTTGGCATTTGGTCTTTTAGTGTGATCTTCTTGACCACTGCCTTCTATGTTCTGATATCATTCAAAAATGCATTTGCTTATTTGTAAATCACTAACAAATTCCTTAAGATACATTCCTAGACAATATATACAACGTACATTCATCTGACTTGTTGAGTCTTCCTTTACCACAAGCTTAAGAAATTTGTATCCTCTTAAATTTATTTATTATTTTTGCTCTCCACTAGTCATTTTTGCAGCTGTTTTATCTGTAGAATTATTATTCTGGTTGTGGATGAGAGTAAGTGCTTACAGAGGTTTATGTCATTTGCTTCTGCCAGGCATTTGGCAGTGCTGAACTTAGGATCTCTATAAATTGTAATCTAATTTTAAAAATTCTTTGACTACTCAGGTATTACAAATGGACATTGCAAACTTATAAGAAGTCTGAAATGAGGTCCCAAATTCCCAGCAATGATTCCCCCTCTAGCTCAGGTTGTAGTCAAACATGATTGAATTTTCTGACAATTCTCAGGGATTTAGGAGATTAGTTCTCATTTAACCTTATAATGATAGTGTATTTTTTGGAAGTCCTAGTTTTATGGGGGAAGTCTATTTCTGGTCTTCAACTTTGGCTGAGTTTTATTCAGTTATACTAAAGCATTCAGGATGAACTTGAATCTTGCTACACTACTCTTCTTAATTTTCTGGGTTCTGAACTGCCCTCCTTCATAGCCAGGAAATTCTTGCATTTTTCACAGCTCATCAATGTTTGTACGAAAAATTTTAAATATGTTATTCATAATTGTTTTTGTTGTTGACATCAGAGGTTTCAATCCAAGTGTCTAACCCATCATTCTATTAGAAATTCTCATTGTTTCCTGAAGTCACTCCACCAACCAGTCAGCTAAAGCTAGTTTAGATGAGATTGCCAATGGCATTCACATTAATAAATCCATGGTCAATTCTCAGTTCTCATTTTTATTTTGAACTATCAGCAGCATTTGAAAAAGTTAATTTGTTTCTCTTCTTTGAAATACATTCACCATTCAGAACACAGGACCCCCCCCCCGGCCCCCAGTTTCCCTACTGCCTCAATGGAAGTTCCTTATCAGTCTTCATGTTAGCTTCCTCTTTCTCATTCCCAATATTCATGTGCTGTTATTCCTAAGGAACATATAAGCCTGAGAACTTTTTTCTTCTCTATATAAACCTACTTTTTTGTTGATTTCTTTGAGTCCAGGAGCTGATATTAACCAAACCAACCTGGATCTAACCCCTATTTGACATCTCCACATTTGGTATCTCAAATTTAATGTGTCAAAAACTTTTGCAACTCAACAAATGGTAACTATTGTTCATGCTGAATACTTGACACTCCACTTCTCAAATTCAATTCATCATCAAATCCTTTTGATTCCTTTAAAAGGATATAACCATTATCTGATCAATTCTCACCACCTTCACAGCCACCACTTTCATCCAAGCCACCAGATGTTTTTTTTGAACCACATCCTTTCCTCCTAACCACATTCCCTCCATCTGTCCAGGCTACCTATAGGCAGTGTATGTCTCCACATTATCATTTTAAACAGACCATATTACTCCTCTGCTTCAAACTCCCCAATATTTTAATATATTTACAGGATATTTTATCCTTAATTACTCTCTAATGTTATATCCATCTATGTGTTTCTAGTTAATCGACTTTGTTGACACTGGACTACAGTGTTTCTCTATTTAACAAAGAATGTTCCCACCTCGGGGACTAGCAATTCCTATTCTCTTTAACTACATTTCTTTCATAAGATATCCTTCACTTCTGCAGGTTTTTGTAGAAAAATCACACTTTTCAGTCTCTGATAAGCATATATAAAATTGAATCCCCTTACCCAGGCACTCACTAAGGCTCCTTCACTATTTCATTTTTTAAATTGTATTCTATTGTATTTATTATGTGAAATGTACATGTTTTGACTATTATGTGCTTAATATTGTCTTCCCTAACTAGAGTGAAATCTTCGCAAATATGGCTTTTTTTTTCTATCTAGTTCATACCTGTGTCTGTGTTTCACTGAAAAGTGACTAGTATCTAAATTAATATTCATTAATGATATCATTAAGTAACCACCTCACAAGAATGATGTCTGAAAATCTGTTGATTTTTAAGGAGAACATATACATAAATCTTTCAGTAGATAATTAGGTAGTGAGAATTTCAATGGATTAAAGGAAAAATTAACAGAAGAACAAAAACCAATATAGAGCAAATTAAAGTTTTAATATCATTTCTTAAAGAAAATATAGACCAGAATAGAAGGAGATCAAAGAATAAAACACTGAACATTGTCAGCCTTAAATTATATCTATCAGTCTTCCCACACTATCACTCATACTTTGCTATAACAAGTTTGCTGTGGTTAAATAGAAATTTTTTTCTTAATAAATAATTGGGAAAACATAATCCAATATTGATCAGACTTCATCTCTCAAGGTAAATGAAAAATATCATTTCCTTTACATAATATTTGGGTGCAAATAAAATCATACAATAAATTTCAAATTCAAACTCTGATTAAGAAAAATATTTGAAGTTTTTTTTTAATATTCTTTATTGGTTTATAATTATTTTACAATGTTGTATCAAATTCCAGTATAGAACACAATTTTTCAGTTACACAGGAACATATATATATTCATTGTCACATTTTTTTTCCACCATGAGCTACCATAAGATCTTGTATATATTTCCCTGTGCTATACAGTATACTCTTGTTTGTCTATTCCACAGTTTTGAAATCCCAGTCTATCCCTTCCCACCCTCCGCCCCCTTGGCAACCACAAGTTTGTATTCTATGTCTATGATTCTATTTCTGTTTTGTATTTATGCTTTGTTTGTGTTTTTTGTTTTTTGTTTTTTTAGATTCCACATATAAGTGATCTCATATGGCATTTTTCTTTCTCTTTCTGTTGCTGCAAATGGCATTATGTTGTCGGTTTTTATGGCTGAGTAGTATTCCATTGTAAAAATGTACCACATCTTCTTTATCCAGTCATCCACTGATGGACATTTAAGCTGTTACCATGCATTGGCTATTGTAAATAGTGCTCCTATGAACATTGGGGTGCAGGTCATCCTGAAGCAGGGCTTCTTCTGGATACATTCAAAGTTTTAAATGACTACCCATGCATTTAACTACTGAGCATTTTATTATTCAGAACATATCCAAGCAATGTCTTCTTAAAAAGAAAAAAAAAAGAAAAAAGACCTCCATATATTTTTACTTACTTTGCATTTAAAATATATTACTTGACAAATATCCCAGATTCTTGCAATTTATCTATGCTTCCAATTGTTGATAGATCATAGACATTAACTTCACATTATTTTTCACTTGTAACACCATTCAACCTATCACTAACTTACCAACTTCCTATTTCTTCCAAATATCTGTCAAAATACTTGCCCTCTAAGCAATAATATTTAGTAATTGGTCATAATTTGTTACATCCTCCCATGGCTTAGTTCTCAGAGACCAAGGACATACTTTTCTATTAGCTAGAAGGGAAAAGAAAGGAAAAATGCCACTCCTTTTTATTTCCACTAAAGAAAACAAGTGATAGGCTTCATTTCCTTTGTGTTTGTGTAAACAAAGTGTTTCTATTACTCTCATTACTTTCTCATTCTTCAAATTTCTGTAGTTGTAGTTGGTCATTTAGTTTTTATTGAATTACAAGTGATTTACAATATTGTGTTATATCAGGTTCACAGCAAAGTGATTCGGTTATATATGTATGCATATATATTTCTTTTCACATTATTTTCCATTATAGGTAATTATAAGATATTGAATATAGATCTCTGTGTTATACAGTAAACCCTTGTTGTCTATCTATTTTATATATAGTAGTGTTTGTTTATTAATCCCATACTCCTAATTTAGCCCTCAGCATCTTCTCCTTTGGTAACCATAGTATGTTTTCAATGTCTGTGGGTCTGTTTCTGTTTTGTAAGTAAGTTCATTTGTATTATTTTTTAGATTTCACATATAAGTGATATCATATAATGTTTGTCTTACTTAGTATAATAATCTTTGGATCCATCCACATTGCTGAAAATGGCAATGTTTCATTCTTTTTATGGCTGAGTAATGTCCTATTAGTTGGTCGTTATTTTTAACATACTTTCTTTTTCTTACAAATCTCAGTATTATATGTACAAATGGAAGTAATTTGAAATTAAATTATGTTTACAAACATATCATAGAATAAATTTCTTAAAGTTGTGCATTTATTTTTAATAGTGTCAACTAAAGAACCAGTACCAGGAAAACAGGTGCTGCTTCAATCAAGATGAATCTTTTAGGGCAATGATTTATAATTCAAAGTTAGGTAATAATAGATAAGCTAATTTTACTTATTGCTAGTTTTTCTTCCTTTTGACTTCTTGGTTGAATCAATAAGGAGTACCTGGGTACTCTAAATTTCAACTAATTTTCATGGGCTAAAATGTTAACCATTTAACAAAAATTCTTTAAAATTCTATCTCTCCTGAGTAAGAGGTCTTCATAATATTATTTTTAGGCTTATGGGGCCCTATTATTTTCCTTAAAAGACTCCCAAGAGAGGAAAAGTTTGTAATAAAACTTCTCTCTCTCTCTGCACATAAGCAGGAAGTATGCAATGCCCTCTATGTGAGGAAATAACTAAACAGTTTTTTTTTTCAGTTTCTTGGGGGCTTATTTACTGTCAAATATTCAGCAGAACAAACAAAAAACAAAGCATTATACTCCTAAAGTTAGTAATAAGAATAGAAGTGATTTCTTTTTATTTAAGGACACTGGATTAGAAAGAATATTATTGATTCATATGATAATTTACTGGACTGCAAATTTACTGAGTACAAAGTCTTTCAGTCTGATTAATTTGGTAATTTTCTTTTTAATTAAAAATATTATTATTTGTTTGTATCATTTGTGAATTTTTTCTAGTTTTATTTATTATTTATTTACTATAATTTACTTATCACTGTATAAGTTTAAGATGTACAGCATAATGATTTGACTTATATAAATCATGGCATGATTACAACAATAAGTTTAGTGAACAATCATCTCATATAGTTATAAAATTAAAGACTTTTTTTTAAACTCATGATAAGAACTCTTAGGGTTTTCTCTATTAACAATGCTCATATATAACATCCAGTAGTATTAATTATATTTATCATTTTGTGTATTATAAACCTAGTAGTTATTTATCTCATAACTGAAAGTTTGTACCTTTTGACTCTCTTCATCTCAGTTTGCCCTCTCCCTAACCTCACCTCTGGAAACCACAAATCTAATGACTTTTTCTATGAGTTGTTTGTTTGTTTTTGAAGTAGAATTGACCAAAACACTGTACTAGTTCTTGTAACATGATACAGTGATTGATATTTCTAAACATTTCAGAATGTTCACTGTGATAAATTTAGTTGCCATCAGTTACCACACAAATATATAATCACAGACTATATTCCTCACACTGTATATTTTGTTCCTGTGACTCATTTATTTTGTAACTGGAAATTCATAGTTCTTAATTTCCTTTATATATTTCTCTCTTCCCTAGCACACTCCTCTCTTACAATCATCTGCTTGTTCTCTGTATCTGTATCTCTTCTGTTTTGGTATGTTTGCTCATTAGTTTTGTTTCTTAAATTCCACATATAAAAGTGAAATCATACAGCATTTGTTTTCCTTTGTCTGACTTGTTTCACTTAAAATAACACCTCTGAGTTTATTAATGTCAAAAATGGCAAGATTTCATTTTGCTTAAGGCTGAGTAATATTCCATTTTGTATGTATAAATAGAAATATAAACATAAATATATCACATCTTCTTTATCCATTCAAATATTAATAGGCACTTAGGTTACTTCCATATCTTGGTGATTGCAAATAAGGCTGCAATGAATATAGGGCCCTGTATAACTTTTCAAATTATTTTGTTTTGTTTTCCTTAAATGAATACCAAGAACAAAATTTAATTTTATGAAGGATATCCACACTATTTTTCATAGTGGAGACATTATGTGCCTGTTGGCCATCTGTAGGTCTTCTTTTGAAAAATGTCTATTCAGTTCCTCTGCCATTTTTAATACAGTCATTTGTTTGTTTTTGATGTTGAATTGCATGAGTTCTTTGTATATTTTGGATATTAACCTACTTATTAGATTGGATAAGTCATTTGCAAATATCTTCTCCAATCTAATAAGAAGCCCTTTTATTTTGTTTATAGTTTCTTTCACTATACAAAACCATTTTAGTTTGATGTAGTCCCATTTATTTTTGCTTTTGTTTCCCTGCTTGAGGAGGTATATCCAAAAAATATTGCTAAGACTAATGCTTATGTTTTCTAGAAGTTTTATGGTTTGAGGTCTTAGATTTTAGTTTTTTACAGATTTTGAGTTTATTTTTATATATGGTGTGAGAGCAGTCTAGTTTAATTATTTTCATGTAGCTATCCAGTTTTCCCAACAACATTTATTATAGAGAATGCCTTTTCCCTTCTGTATATTCTTGCCCCCACTGTTGTAGAATAATTGCCCATATAAGTGAGGGTTCATTTCTATGGTCCCTATACTGTTCTGTTGATTTATGTGTCTGTTTTTGTTCCAGTAATACTGTTTGAATTACCGTAGTTTTGTAGTATAGTTTAAAACTAGGGAGTGTAATACTTCCAGCTTTGTTCTTCTTTCTCAAGATTGTTTTATCTACTCAGGGACTTTTGTGTTTTCATACAAATTTTAGAATTATTTATTCTTGTTCTGTAAAAATCACCACTGGTATTTTGATGGGGATGGCCTTGAATCTGTTGATTGCCTTGAGTAGTAATATCATTTTAACAAGATTAATTCTTCCAATTTTTGAACATGATATAACTTGCCATCTATTTGTGTCATCTTCTATTTCTTTAATCAGTATTATACAGTTTTCTTACTGAAAGCTTTTTTTTTTAACTCTTTAGTTTGTTTTATGCCTAAGTATTTTATTCTTTTTGATAGGATTGTAAATGGAGACATTTTGTTAATTTTTCTTTCCAATTATCTGTTACATGTATCAACACATAACAGATTTCTGTATATTACTTTTGTATCCTGCAATTTTACTGAATTTATGGATGAGTTCTAGTAGTTTTTAGGTGTTTCTTTAAGATTTTCTATGTATATATCATACAATCTGCAAACTTCCTCCTTTCCAATTAAGATTCCTGTCATTTTTTCTTCTTGTCTGTTTACTGTGGCTAAGTCTTCCAATACTATGTTGAATAAACATGGTGAGAGTGAGTATCTTTGTATTGTTCCTGATCATAGAGAAAATGCTTTCAGCTTTTCACCATTGAGTGTGATGTTCACTGTGGGCTTATCATATATGATCTTTATTATGTTGAGGTATGTTCTCTCTATATCCATAGTATTGATAGTTTTTATCATGAAAGCATGTTGAGTTTTGTGAAAAGCTTTTACTGCATCTGTTGATATGATCATATGACTTTTTATTTTTCAATTTGCTAATGTGGTGTATCTCATTGATTGATTTGCAGATATTGACACATCCTTGCTTCCTTGGAATAAATCACACTTCATCATGGCATACTATCACTTTAATGTATTGCTGAATTTGGTTTGCTAATATTTTGTTGAGAATTTTTGCATTTATGTTTATCAGTAACACTGGCCTGAATTTTTGTCTGGTTTTTTTATCAGGACAATACTGGCGTCATAGCATGCATTCGAACTCTTCCTTCCTCTGCAAAATTTTGGAATAGTTTGAGAAGGAGAGATGTTAACTCTTCTCTAAATATTTGGTAGAATTCACCTGTGAAGACATCTGGTCCTGGATTTTGTTTGTTGGGAGTTTTTATTATTACTGTTCCAATTTCCTTACTGGCAATTGGTCTATTCATATTATCAGTTTTGTTTATCTCTTCAAAGAAGTAGCTCTTAGTTTCATTGATCTTTTCTATTTTTTTAGTCTCTATTTCATTTATGTATGCTCTGATCTTTATGATTTCTTCCCTTCTACTAATTTTGTGTTTTGTTTGTTCTTTTCTACAATCTTTACTGTATATTTGCCTTTAAAAATGAGGTTTGTCCTTTCAGAGTTTTCATATTTCTAATTATGGCCTTTTCTGATTAGAAAAGTCCCTTTAAAATTCTTGTAAAGCTGTTTTTGTAGCAATGAACTCTTTTAGCTTTTTGCTTGTCTGTAGAACACCTGATACTGCCTTAAAATCTGAATGCTAGTCTTACCAGATAGAGTATTCTTGGTTGTGTGGGATTTTATTGTTTGTTTGTTTGTTTTTAATTGCTTTAAATAGGTCCTCCACTCTTCTCTGCTGAGTTTCTGCTAAAAAGTTTCTGCTAAAAATTCAGCTGATAGGCTTACTGGGGTTCCCTTGTACATAACTTGTTGATTTTTCCTTACTGCTACTAATACTATTACCATTAGTCTGTCTTCCAGTTTATTGATTTGTTTCTCCATGTCATCTAATCTACTATTGATTCCTTCTAGTGTTTTTTCTTTTTCAGTTACTGTATTATCAGCTCTGTTTGGTTCTTCTTCATATTTTCTCTTTGTTCAATTTCTCACTGTGTTCATCTATTCTTCTGCCAAATTCTTTGAGCGTCTTTATAATCATTACTTGAACTCTTTAACAGGTAAATTGACTATCTCCACTTTACTTAGTTCTTTTTCTGAGGTTTTGTCTTGTTTTTATGTTTCAAAAATATTTCTCTGTCATTTCGTCTAATTCTGTTTTTATTTTTATGTATTTGGTAGTTTAGTTACATTTCTCAATTTTGGAAAAAAGATATTATGTAGGAGATGTCCCCTGGCACCCAATAGTACACTCCTCTTTGGTCATCAGAGATACATGCTCTAGAGGTGCCCTCTTGTGGGTTGTATGGGTCCCCTTATTGGGGGAAGATGACTACTTTGAATATGCTGGTAGGTGTGGTTGTCAGGCTGTTGTATGCCAGTGGGAGGGATCATTTCCCAGGGGGCCATAGGGCTAGTCCCAACCTTATTATGGGAGAAGCTGGGTTCTGGGGTCTCAGGCTGCTGGCCCACTGGTGAGTGGGGCCTTTTCCTTGGCCCTCTGGTGGGTGATGTCAAGTTTCAGTATGGCTGGGGGCTCAGGAGTTCATACAGCTTACTGGTGAGTGTAATTTTGTCCCCATATAACCAGCAGCTTAGCCTGGGGCATCTCATGACTGGTGCTGATTGGGTAGTGAGTAGAGCTGGGTCCTGGCACTAATAAGTTAGAGGAAGTATTCCAAAATGGTGCTTCCCAGCACTAGTGTCCTTGTTGTAGAATGAACTCCCAGCAATGGCTGTTGCCAGCCTCTATGTTCCCATGGTGAGTCCCAGTTGCCTCTTGTCTCTCTGGGAGTCTCTCTAAGATCAGAAAGTGAGTCTGATTCAGGCTTCTTTCAAATGATTGCTTCTGCCCTGGGTCTAGAATCATGTGAGATTTAGCACCCTTTATAAGTGGAGTATCTATTTCCTTTCACTCTCTGACTCTCCTGAAAGTAGGCAAGAACTGCTGCCCTTCAAAGCCAACCACTCTGGGGGTTTTCTTTCAAGTGAAGGACTCCCAGGATGTCAAGACCAATGTGGGGATAAAACCTTTTCCTCTTTGTGGAGAAACTCTACTATTGTAATTATCTTCCCATTTCTGAGTCACCATGTGTGATTGAGGATCTTGATTTATACCTCATATCCCCCCTTCCTACCCAACTCATTTTGGTTTCTGCTTTAGATTTCTTGTGTAGAAGGTAAGTTCTGCTAGTCTTCAGTTTGTTCTCAGTAATGGTTGCTCTGTAAATAGTTGTAATTTTGGTATACATGAGGGAGCTCATCTGCTCAGTTCCTACTCTGCTATCTTGGCCACTTTCCTACTTAGATTTATTTTTTAAATATACTTTATAACCTTCATGGAAATAATGCCCTTTTGGATTAAGAAAAGATACAATTTCCATCAGCAATAATAATTGTAAAGTCCAATGAAAAATATTTGAGTGTGTTTCTTGTGTTTAATCTCTCAGTCTAAAGTGTTCAAATGTTCAACCATTTTCTTGAAGGAAGGTGAGGGTTCACTTATGTCTGTTTTCAAATACACTTTTCTCACATTATATTGGTTATATTTTTATGTGTTTTACAAAACAGCTATTTGGCTATTTGGTTAATGTGTAGCCAAATACACATCACTAGTATATTTTAAACACTCAAGGTTTTCTCATTAGATTTGGTATAAAATTCAAGTTTCTCACACAAAAGATATGATGTAGGTACATTTCTCTTATTCTTCTATTTCCTTACTGAAAAAATGGAAGGAACCCATGGTTTCCAAAATTTAGGATACAGTTTCAGGTCACTTTTATTTGACATGTACCATTTTTGTGTTTGGTGTACCTCATAAGCAGGCAAAATCCTACCTGATCCTATGTGTCTTCACATCTGCATCTGAGAGTTTGGGTCTACCATGTATTAGGCAAATAAAAACTATTTTTTCTCAGAAAAAAAGTAACTAATTAATAAGAAAAAATGAAATGGCAGCAAAATATGCCATTTGCTCATAGATAAAAAAAGTTATTTTAGTCTCTTAACTTCCTCTTTAGGACTAAGTTAGACTATTTTTAGAGTTAAACTTATAAAGAAGGTACACAGTATATATTTAAATAATAGCTAATAATTACTTAATAGTTTTATAGGTAATTTTTTTAATCTTCACAGAATTATCCTGTGGTATTTTATTTGTCATTATATAGATGAAGAAACAGACTCAAAAGATTTAAGTAATTTATTCAATATCACATAGGTAAAAAAAGACATTTGAACAGAGTTCTGGCTTCAAAGCTAATAATTTTCTAGTCTTCTTTTTTCTTGATTATGTACATTAGAATGTACACCCAAGAAGAAGCTTCAGGGGGGGAAATAAAAAGCCCAATAGAGAGCTAGTTCTTTCAGATTTTAATTTATAGCAAATTATTTTTAGAATAGATTTTTACTTAAGCCATACATTGATAACCACATTTAAAAACTAGACAATTAAAATTGTTTATTTTAATCATGTTTTATTTGCTGTAGTTAAAAAATGAATATTTCAAAGAAGAGAATCTAGCTAAACTCTAGTTTAAACTCAGCATTGACTGTTGAATAGTTAGATAAAACATACTCTAGCTGGATTTTTATATTATAGTTTAGTGCTTTTCCAGTTAAATATATTTATTTTGACCTCTATTTAAGCCTCTTTTGAAACCAAAATTTTATTGGCTTTAACTATATTGATTTTTCAGTTGGAGATAACATTCCATTCATATGAAAGTTCATTTGTTATAGCTTTCCATTTATAAGCCCCTGAGTCTTGATTTAATGTTATTTTCTTGCAGAAGCTAAAGTTTGTAGGTCAATCTTGAAGAATGAATATAACCACAAATATAGCAGATGCCTCATAAAATTATCTTCTACTGCTACTCTCTGACCTCTGTCAAGGAAATAACACTCAAATCTGCGTCAGCACGAACAGCTGTGGATGATGCTGTTAGATAGCCGTGACCTATCCTCCCAAGGGTAGTGCCCAACTGGGAGGGAATGGTGATTTTCACTGAGTCAATGTTATTAATGCCAACATAAATCAGAACATACTGCTTCAAATCTAAAAATTAGATGCCACAGTTCATAAAAAGAAGCAAACGTCCCTTATAATAAATCAAACCAAGTTCTGTATAGATATTTATGGAAATGATAATGACAATTGTGTAAGTATTTTTGTATCCCTCAAATCTTCATTTACAATAAGTGTGTAAATGGATATATAAATTGCACATTTATTTTTCAAAGGAATATGTTAGAAATCACACTTTTTTCAGCTGAAAGAGTATTTTAGCAGAACTTTATCATCTGGTGGGTGGTAGGAGTAAATATTGAAGCTATTTTTAATTTTTCATTGCTATCCATAACTTCTTGTTAGACTAATTCACAAGCAGTGAAGGAAATGCAAAATTAGAGATTTTATTCACATAGCTAAATGTATTCACTAAAATATAATTTTGCATATTAAAAATTTTCCATTTGATAAATTGCCCTTTATATATACAAACCCTTAAATATGAGCTTCATTTACATTAAGTATATATACTAAAGTATTTTAATATATTCTATATGTAATTATATATTATATATAAATATATATAATATATATAAATATATAATAATATATTATATATAAATTTACACTCATAACATACATACATACACTTGAATATACTCTGGCTTACCTAGCTTAAGATTCTCATATTACTTCTAAACAGCTTTAAGCTGGTACTACATGATATTTATGATAAAATGCAGCCCAAGGAAGCTCTTAATAAAAAGAAAATGGCCACATATGTTTAATCACCGTATTTCTGTTTCAGTTTAAGCGTGTTAAACTCCATAGTTTTCCACACACTTAGGAAGATAAATTGAAATAACAAAATAATTTTGCACATTGAAATGTGTAGAAGAAACCATTTGGCTGCTAGATAGGACACAGGTACTGAAAGAAGTTTTGACAGAAAATTTTAATTGGCAGTTCCATGAAAATGTAGTCTTAAACTATCTGCAAGTTCTTATCTGGGATTTTGCTCCCCAGATGTTGTTCTGAGTCAAGGGAACAAGACATTCTTATTTAGAAACAAACAAACAAACAAAACAGAGAAAGCCATCACTCTCAGGATACTTAAAACCTAAGTGAGCGGCAACTGACAATGTACAAATAAATGCTATTTGGTGTAAAGAGTAATATTGTAAAGAAAGAAACCAGATAAGATACAAAGATAATTAGAGAAAGCTGATATTTTAGACAGAGTAGACAGGAAATTTTTCTTAATAAGAAGACCAAAAAAATTAGGATCTAGAAGTATCAATATTTGGAAGACAATGTCTACATCAGGGAACTGTAAATGTCTCAAACGTGTTTGCTCTGTGTGCTTGGAGGAAAACAGAGACCAGTGTAGCTGCTATGGGGTGAGGAAAGAGGGTTACAGTAGAAAATGAGATGAAAAGAAACAGTTGAGGGACGAAGGTGGCCTTTCAGTCCATTTCAGAGCCTTTTGTTCTGGGTGAGGGGAAACTACTGGAGAGGCTGGGGCAGAGGAGTGATGTGGAAATTTTTTGGTTTTATAGAAGTACTTCTGCTACTCTGGGGAAAATAAATGAAAAATGCACAAAAGTAGCATTAAAGAGAACAGTCTGTAGGTTCCTGAAATAAGCCAGGTGAAGAAAATGGAGGTAGAAGTGGGGAGAAGTCAGATCCCAGGTATATTGTGAAGTTGGAGCTGACATGGACTGCAGTAGATTGGATGTGAGGTGGGAAAGAACAAGACCTTTAATATTATCTACTGTGCCCAGAGTCCATTTATCCCCTAGTACCTCTTTTTCACTCAGACGTTTACTACCTGAACTCTGTGACTCATTCCAAGCAAAAGTATACTAGAAACAAAGAGTCATGCTGTGTACAAATAGAAAATAAAATACATGATGAGTTTTTCCCCAAAATTAATTCAAGATCCCCATGTAATCTTTTTGGTAGATAACTACTTTGTAAAATCTGAGAACACTGATTGTCTTTGGCATTATTTCATGTCTCTTTTCAAATGTTATTACCTTTGAATCCTTCCCTTTCCTAAAAGAATGAAACCCTCCTTTTATCTGTACCTGGCTGCTCACAGTCTTTTCACAAAGGCTACTCTGTTCAATCATGTTTACTGGTCTAGGCAGTTATAAAATGTTTGTTAAACAGTTGGCATTTCCCAGGCATTCTTCTATTCACTTCACAATTAACCCACATGAAAACCATATAACTAAGGTTCTATTTTATGTAGTCATTCTAAGTGAAGTAAGCCACAAAAGAAAGAAAAGTACCATATGAAACCACTTATACGTTGAAGCAGAAAAACAAAACAAAACAAAACAGGAACTTATTTACAAAACTGAATTAGACTCACAGACATAGAAAACAAACTTATGGGTTACCGGGGGCTGGAGGAAAGGGGTGAGAAGGAATACACTGGGAGTTCAAGATTTTCAGATACTAACTACTATACATAAAGTAGGTAAATAACAAATTTCTGCTCTATAGCACAGGGAACTATACTCAATATCTACTATAATCTATAATGAAAAAGAATATGAAAATGAATATGTATATGTATATTTCATGACTATTATGCTGTACATCAGAAATTGACACAACGTTGTAAACTGACTTCAACAACAAACAAACACTTAAAGAGCAGTTACTTAATTTGCTCATCTTAACAACCCTAGTGAGAATAGGCCAGAATTCACACCCTGGGTGCCTGGATCTAGAGCTTGTTCTTTTAGCCTCCAGGCAATAGCTTGTTCTTTTAGGCTCCATGAAACAGGGCCTCACACATGACCTCCCCCACAACAAAGTAAAATTAATGCTTGTAAATTCCTTCAAGCCCTGGTTTTCTCTGGGAACAGAAGCCTGGTGATGCTTTTTATTAGGTAAATTACATGAAGCTAATCTATCCTCCAATTAAAAGGCAAATAAACAAAAACAAATGCAAAAACAGTAGAGAAACTGTGCAGCACCAATATACCTCAATCCAATTAAAATGGATAAACTGTCAAAACACCATTCTGTGTAACAATTCCACAGGCTACTGGATAATACTTTTTTTGATTAGATGTCTTAATGCTTTTGTTTATTTGCAAGAAACAAGAACTTCTTTCAGCAGAAAAAGAAAACAGAAAACAAAAAACAAAAAAATGACACTTTATTATAAACAATCAGTGTAATTTATTGGGTACCTAAGAAAAGGAAATGTGCTGAGACCCCATTAGAAACCATCAGCAAAAGTTCTAGAAAGCTTGTATCTCAATTAATTTCTTTCCTTAGCATAGAGTCTGGAACTTGTTCTTTCTGGCATATAACACTCTATCACCTTCATAAAATTGAATTTTCTCTTCCTAGACATAGGCACATGACCATTAATAGCCACGTAAAAATTCTTGAGCCTATGTAGTCTCAGTTCAAATAATCAACAAAAATTCATCATGCCTATAAGCCCCACTTTCATATCTTGGAGAAAAAATACTGTGATCTAAGCTTGAGTCAGGAGAACACCTGCAGCATTGTGTTATATCAGCATCACTATCAGTTCTCTATACTATGGGATATTTCTAAGATAAGGATGTCAGGTATACAGCTACATGAAGTCTGAAACATCAAATAAGCCCTTTAATTTGCTAAAAGCACTATGAAAATAATATACTTAAAAAGAGTTGTTTTTATTTATTTTTTAATGCTTTTGTAAGATTGTCTTTTCTGTTAAGACAATTTTTTTGTATGCCCCTATTGAGAAATTTGATTCATGATTGTAGCTATTTAGAAAACAAACCATCACCTCATTGATTTCAGTTAGGTAATTTTCCTGGAAACAACTATATTAGTAATTTTAAACAAAGAAACAAAAAGTGTGCTAATGACAATTAAGATAATTTAAAAATAATGGTCATTTAAACTCATAATGGAGAGCTTATACTCTGAGTAAATTTATTTCAAAAAGTAGAGCACAAAGCTGGCTCAGTAAAATGATATTCCTACAAGCATCACTCTGTCAATTTACCAGTATATTTATCCATGTACTTACTATATGGCAGAGTAGAAGTTTGGCTATTAGCAAGAGATTAGGGTCATGTAATACAATCAAGGTCATTCTTCTTTGAAAATTTCCCTATTATCCTCTTCTTGTTTCCAGCCATTTCTTCTATTTGGGGTCCATCCTATAGTAAAATGTAAAATCCCTAAAAAATATTTTTAATGTAAACATGATCAACATACAGCAAAGTAATGTGAGTAAAGCAATAATTCAGTTAACATGAATCATACTGTTGAAGGAATAAGCTTGGGAATAACTTTAAGCAACCAAAAGTTTTATTAAGATGGTAAATAGAAATATTAGAAGGCTACATTGTAACCCATTCAAACAGTGCTAGATATTACATGCAGTAACCTCTGTTATATACATGTAGACCATTGAAAAATATGCAGACAGGGATACTTCGGAGATACTGCATGTTTGGTTCCAGACCATCATGATAAAACAAATATTGCAATAAAGTGAGTCACAGGAAATTTTTTGGTATTTCAGTGCATGTGAAAGTTATGTTTATACTAAATTGTAGTCTCTTAAGCCTGCAATAGCATATGTCTAAAAAAAGTATATACCTTAATTTAAAATACTGTATTGCTATAAAACAAATGCATCATCTGAGCTTTCAGCAAATCATAATCTTTTTGCTGGTGGAGGTTTTGCCTTGATGTTGATTGCTACTGACTGATGAGAGCAGTGGTTGTTGATAGTTAGGGTGGCTGCAGTAATTTCTTAAAATAAGACAACAGTGAAATTTGCTGCATTAGTTAACTTTCTTTCCAGAATGATTGCACTGTATCTTGTGATCCAATTTGATAGCATATAACTTAGACTAGAGCTTCTTTTAAAATTTGAATCAATCCTCTCAAACCCTGCTACTGCTTTATCAACTAAGTTTATGTAACATTCCAAAGTTGTTGGTCTCATTTCAACAATATGTACAGCATCTCCACCAGGAGTAGGTTTTGTCTCAAGAAACCACTTTATTTGCTTATCCATAAGAAGCAACACTCATCCATGAAAGTTTTATCATGAGATTGCAGCAATTCAGCCACCTCTTCTGGCTCCACTTTTAATTCTAGTTCTCTTGCTATTTCCACCACATCTACTTTGTCCATCTGAGTCTTGACTCCCTTAAAGTCACCTATTGAGATTGGAATGAACTTCTTTCAAAGTTCTGTTAGTATTGGTATTTTTACCTCTCTCCATGAATCACAAATGTTCTTAATGGCATATAGACAGGCAAATCCTTTCCAGAAGTTTTTCAACTTACTATGCCCAAATCCTTCAGAGCAATCACTATCTAAGGCAGTCATAGCCTCATGAAATATATTTTTTAATAATAAGACTTAAAAGTTGAGCTCCTTTATCCATGGCTGCAGAATGGATGTTGTATTGGCAGGTATGAAAACAACATGAATCTTGTTGTGTATTTCCATCAGAGCTCTTGGGTGACCACGTGTATTGTCAATGAGCAGTAGTATTTTGAAATAAATCTTTTTTTTTTTTCCTGAATACAGGTATCTCAAGAGTGGGCTTAAAATATTCAGGGAACCATGTTGTAGACAGATTTGCTGTTATCCAGGCTTTGTAGTTCTACTGACACAGCACAGGGAAAGTAAATTCAGCACAATTATTAAGGGCCCTAGGATTTTCAGAATTGTAAATATGCATTGGCTTCAACTTTAAGTCATGAGCTGCATTCACCCCTAACAAAAGAGTCTAATTGTCCTTCGAAGTTTTGAAGTCAAGTATTGACTTCTCTTCTCTAGCTATGAAAGCCCTAGGTGGCATCTTCCTCCAATAGAAGGCTGTTTCATCTACACTGAAAATCTGTTGTTTAATGTAATCATCTCCATTAATTACTTTAGCTGGATCTTCTGGAAAAACTGCTGCAGCTTCTACATTAAAACTTGCTGATCACCTTGCACTTTTATCTTACAGAGATAGTTTCTTCTTTTAAGCCTAGTGAGCCAACTTCTGCTAGCTTTAATTTTTTCTTCTACAGCTTCCTCACCTTGCTCAGAGTTCATAGAATTGGAGTTCAGGCTCTAGATCAGGCTTTGGTTTAAATGAAGTTAGTGACTGCTTTGATCATTTAAAACTTTATCCATATCAGCCATTAGGCTGTTTTGCTTTCTTGTGTCAGTTAGCTATCATGTGAATGCAAAAGAAAAGTTCTTGAATGAAGTGAAAAGTGCTACCTCAGTGAACACACAAACGATACGAAACCTATGAAGGCTATTTGACTTTTGACATGCCTTCCTCACTAAGTGTAATCACTTCTAGCTTTTTATTTAAGGTGAGATATGTGTGATTCTTCCTTTCACTTGAACAATTAGAAGTCATTGTAGGGCTATTAATTGGCCTAATCTCTATATTATTGTGTCTCAGGGAATAAGGAAGCCTGAGGAGAGGGAGAGAGAAGGGGGAACACAGTTCAATGGTGCAGTCAGAATGCACACATTTGCCTATTAACTTTGTTCTTATATAGGCACGGTCTGTGGTGCCGCAAAACAATTACAAAAATAAAGTCAAAGATCACAGATCACCAAAACAAGTATAATAGCAGTGAGAAAGTTTGAAGTACTGTGAGAATTACCAAAATGTGTCACAGAGACACAAAATGAGAAAATTCTGTTGGAAAATGGTACCAATAGCCTTGCTCGACCTTCAATTTGTAAACCCAATATCAGCAAAGTACAAAAAAGCAAACTGTAAAAGAAGAGGTATGCCTGTATATATTAACTGTATGTCTGTGTTTATTCTTCATATGCAAGGAATATGTGTTTTTAAATATCTACTAATGTATTCAGTGAGGTGAATAAAGGAGGTGAATACTAAGCTAACACTTGTCTCTATGTATCTGCTCTATATTCTTACTCATGCCTTTTGATTCCTCAAAGTGCTTTATTTTCTCCTTTTTAAAAGCAAAATATAAGTTATGTAAAAATTTTACTATTCTGTGATTCCTTCCTGTGACTTAATTTACATTACAATATCTATTTTCCCCATAGCCTCAAGCATAATATTATATGTAGAACACTGTACATCTATAGGAACTCAACAAACATTTGGTGAATTAATCAACTGTGGCTAAAAAATAATTTTCTTTTATATTTTTTATTGAATAATAGTCATTTCACAATGTTGTGTCAAATTCCAGTGTAGAGCACAATTTTTCAGTTGTACATGAACATGCATATATTCATTGTCACATTTTTTTTTTGCTGTGAGCTACCACAAGATCTTGTATATATTTCCCTGTGCTATACAGTATAATCTTGTTTATCTATTGTACATTTTAAAATACCAGTCTGTCCCTTTCCACCCCCCACCCCCTTGGTAACCACAAGTGTGTATTCTGTGTCTATGAGTCTGTTTCTGTTTTGTATTTTTTTTTTTTAAGATTCCTCATATGAGCGATCTCATATGGTATTTTTCTTTCTCTTTCTGGCTTACTTCACTTAGAATGACATTCTCCAGGAACTTCCATGTTGTTCCTAATGGCATTATGTTGTCAGTTTTTGTGGCTGAATAGTATTCCATTGTATAAATACACCACTTCTTCTTTATCCAGTCATCTGTTGATGGACATCTAGGCTGTTTCCATGTCTTGGCTATTGTAAATAGTACTGCTATGAACATTGGGGTGCAGGTATCATCTGAAGTAGGGTTCCTTCTGGATATATGGCCAGGAGCGGGATTCCTGGGTCATATGGTAAGTCTATTTCTAGTCTTTTGAAGAATCTTCATACTGTTTTCCACAGTGGCTTTCCTTGCTTCCCTTTCCCACTCTTAATGATTTAGATGTCTTCTTTTAGAATTTTGTGTTTATTCTTTTTGTAATTCATGGCAGTTATCACCTTTCCAGTTATGAGTGTCTCATTTTTGTAGCATCCTGCTTCTTTTCTATTAAAAGTAGACTTGTCAATATCTCTTTTAGCATGGGTTTAGTGTTGCTAAACTCTTTTAGTTTTTGCTTGTCTGTGAAGTTCTTTAACTCTCCTTCTATTCTAGAGGATAGCCTTGCTGGATCAAATACCCTAGACTGAATCTTTTTCTCAATCAGAACTTTGAATATATCTTGCCACTCCCTTCTGGCCTGTACTGTTTGTGTAGATAAATCAGCTGAGAGCCTTATGGGGGTTCTCTTGAAACACACTGTTTGTTTTTCTCTTGCTGCCTTTAGGATCTTTTCTTCATCCTTGACTCTGGCCATCTTGATTATGATATGTCTTGGTGTGGGTCTGTTTGGATTCTTCCTGTTCAGGACCCTCTGAGCCTCCTGTACTTGGATATCTGATTCCTTTATGTTTGGGAAGTTTTCAGTCATGACTTCTTCAAATACATTTCAATCCACTTTGTTCTTTCTTTCCCTTCTGGAGCCCCTATTATGCAGATTGGCATGCTTTATATTATCTTATAGGTCCCTTATGTTGGTTTCATTGTTTTTTATTTGTTTTTTCTCTCAGCTGTTCTAATTAGGTGATTTATGTTGTCCTGTCTTCTAGGTCACTAATTCGTTCCTCTGCATTATCTAGCCTGGTTTGTACAGCCTTAGGTCAGCTCTCATCTGAGCAAATGAGTTTACTACTTCTACTTGGTTCTGCTTTATAGCTTCTATTTCATTTTTGACATATTTTATATCTCTAAACACTATTTCTTTTAATTCCTTCAGTACTTTGATCATTCCTTTTTTTGAAATCTTGATCTAATAGGCCATCAATGTCTATTTCCTTGATCATAATTTCAGGGTATTTCTCTTGTTCTTTTAATTGGGAGTGGTTCATCTGCTTCTTCATATTGTTTATATCTCTCTGGCATAGTGGCTTAAGGAGTATCAGTTATCTATTTCTCTTGGAGATGGTATGCTCTTAATGATTTTATTGAGAGATCTTTGTTTCTTTTCCCTGTTTCATGAACTCAGCTTGCTGTTTCCAGAGGCCTTCTGTTGGAGCCCTCATCTGTGCTGCTCCCAGTGGCTGTCGGCTAGCAGATTGCACCCCTTCCCAACACTGGGTCAGGTGCT
The DNA here is from genome assembly GCF_048564905.1 of Vicugna pacos. Lineage (NCBI taxonomy): Eukaryota > Metazoa > Chordata > Mammalia > Artiodactyla > Camelidae > Vicugna > Vicugna pacos. The sequence goes on from NC_133000.1 coordinate 38,499,827, forward strand.
GAGCTCTTACCCATTAGCCATCAGTTCACTCCCTCTCCCTATGCCACAGTCAGACGCTGAGCTTGGGTGAGGCAGGTGGGCGGATCATGCCTCCTCCCAGAACCACGGGCAGGTGCTGCATTCCTGCCAGGAAGGTGGGCTGCTGCGCACCCTCTCCTGGCACTGGTCGCTCTGCTGCTCTGTGCAGCCTCCCACTCCACCTCGGGTTGGCGTTCTGAAGGCAGTCTCAGGTAAGACTGCAGAACAGCCCTGCCCCTGCTCCATGCCAAATCTCAGCTCCTTTTTTGTCTTGGTGGCACGAGTTCTCTGAGGTGCCAGAGCAGAAAGATCCTATCTGCCTCAGGCTGTAAACAAGTCTCTGTCCTGCCTAGGAGTTTGTGGAGCCCCCTGGTGCAGATTCAAGTTGTGGCCCTGCACCTGCGTGGGCACTGTGCACAGGAGGAGATGGCGGCTGTGGCTGTACCCTGCCTCTCTTCTTGTGAGAAGTGTGAGTAAAGGCGGCTCAGGTCTGAGGAGACAAAGTCTATGGCGCCCCTACCCCCAGGGTACAGCAGCTGTGTTGCTTTGCTTTTATCACAATTTGTGGGGGACTGAGGTGGTTCTACTCCTTATCCCCTCCCAGCCAGGATGTGCAGCCCCCTGCAGTCCCCTGGGGCTGCCTCAGTGCAGCCACCCCAGTCCTCCGCCTGGCTTGGGTGGCCTCTCCCAGCCCCAGCTGCTGGCTTGCTTCTTGGGCTGGGTGTTGTGGGGACACTCTGTGCCTGTTTAACTCAGCTCTGTCAGTCAAGGGGTGCTCAGGGCAGATCTGAGATTCAGAGTCTCCCTCTCTGTCCCACTGGCCTCTCTGTTGGAGGGGGGAGACCCAGCAAACAAGCACCTGTCCTCCTTTGCCACTCCCTCCCCACAAGGTCGGTCCCACACTCTTGCTTCTTCATCTTTCTTTTTTCCTTTTCTCCTACCAGATTTTTGGCGTCTTTGTCTTTCAAAGAGGGAGAGGTTCTGTCAGAGTTTGTCAGGTGCTTTGATTGGCTGAGTAGGTCAGTAGATGTGAGCTTTGGTGTATTTGTGGGAGAGGTGAGCTACAAGTGTCCTTCTACTCTGCCATCTTGCTTCTCTCTAATAATTTTTTTTTTTAATCTCTGAATTTTCATGCTATTACCTCTGCTCTAGTTCAGGACTCTATTATCACCAACCAAATTCAGGATTATAGGAAGATGGTACTTGAAATTCCCTTTGCCTCTAAACACTGGCTTCTCAGATATTACATAACAGGTGTAGCATTTATTTGATGGGGAAGCAAAATCTTGTACATAGAGCTTTATCCCCAAACACCAATTATTCTTTGATACATCAGTAGTAGATAAGATTATGTGTTAATTTTAGACATAAGCTTAGTCATTCATATGCTACAGTATCTTTAGGCAAATATCTATTACAACTATTTATTTTATCAATATAAATCTGATTTATAGGATAATTTCACAATAAAAAAAGTGTCTAAAGTGTAGAGTTCAATTTATTTCTATTTCTTATGTCCTGTTCCCTTGGTATAATTTCTCTCCCCTTACATTCAAAATCCTTTTGCCTTAAAAGACTCTTTTAGTTTTGCTAAATTTTCCTGTGTGGGTTTGTGTTTATGTGTGAACATCAGTTATTTGTGAGTGTGCATCTCAAATCAGTTTGAGGACCACTCTTTTTATTAATTTATATTTATTTATTTATTATTACTTTTGCAATTATTTCAGATATTTTATTACAAGTTTTCTATTTCTGACACCTTTCTTGTTTTTTCCCTCCTTTCCCAGTTTCCATTTAAATTATTACAATTTTGCAATTGGTTTGTCATTATTCATTACATGCTTACATTTCTGATTTATCCATAAAGTATTAAGGATTATATGCTTTTTTAATATAGTTAGTAATATACTATTCAGTTTGTTAAGCTTATCAACATCTTATCATCTCCATAAATGAAACAAGTGTTCTTCTTTCTTACTTTTAGTCCTTCTCAGCTCTACCCACTGTTGACCATACAGGTATTGTCCAGAATTTAATTCTGAATTCTTATGGATATACGATTTTACCTTATTTATAAATAGACATTTTTACTATATTTTTATTTTATATCCTGAACCCAGAAACCTCATGAAGTTTCTGTGATTGATTTATAAGTTTGGTAGAATACTTCTACAATGAAAAAAAAGTGAAAGCAATACATTGTTTCTATTACTTAGAAAGCTACTTTCTCTCAATTTTTCATAACAAATTTGTATAATATATTAAATAGACATAATTTACAGTGTATTTTTTCCTTCAAAAATTAAAGGTTATTGTTCTATGTATCCATTTTCATTCAATGTCACCATTGAGAATTCTGATGTGAATTTCTTTTATATTTGTAAAGAAACTGTTCCTCTGTAAGATTTTTTAAATTATTTGTCATTTCTGCTTTATTGATCACAAATGGTTTTTTCCTGGGTAACTGCCTTGTACTTGATAAGACTGTTCAATCTAATGTCTTACATTTTCACTAATTCTATTAAATTCTGACATTGTAACTTTAAATATTTCCCTAAATTGTCGTTCATTGTAAGATTCTTCTTAGATGGATTCTGAAGTTTTTACCTCTACCTTTCAAATCTAGGATTTTTTTCTAATACTCTTTACTTGTTCATGTCTAATTTGTTTCTGAGCTCTTCAAACTGCCAGTTAAGTTTTCTATTTTATTTATTGCATTTATCATAATCAGTATTTCAACCTGATTTTTCCTTATGACTTCTTTTTCCTGCTTTATACTTCCAATATTTGGTTCTGTCTCTTTGAGACTATTTAATACCTTGATTACAAAATTAATTCAGTTTGGTTTATTAATACTAGTTCAGGTGCCATAGATTGTTTCATTTAAGATATTCTTATATATTGGTTGAATTCCTCAAATGTTCAGTTTCCTTTGTAAGCACATGTCCTCTGGTTAAAAAAAAAAAAAAAACAGTTTCCTGGCAAAGTAATAGGAGAGGTAAAGCTGAATGCAGGGGTTATCCAGCAATTTATCACTTTAGGAAGGGAAGAGAACCATTGATAAAATAATAAGTTGACCATTCTATGAATCCAACAACCTTTCTTCACAAATAACCTCTAATTATCTCCCAAATACTGATATTTTCTAAGAGCTATCTCCCCTGGTTGTAATCACCTCATCCTCTAAGTCTACATCTACATAATGTGATAAGGGCCTGCCAGAGACCCACTAGTCCTGCATTAGTTGTACTGCCATCCCATTCAATCAAAAACACAAACTTTAGGCTACTTACTCTATGCTGCAGGCTAGTGATATTCTTTTAAAGCCTTGCATTAATGATAGAATGAGGAAGATACACGAAGAACAATTTTGGGAACAGACTAAACTAACATATCTGCTCCAACCCAAGTGTAGCAGTCAAGTTGTTACTAATTAATTCTCTGTTTTAAGCTTCAGTTTTCCCACTGTTTTCCTTACAGATTTTATGTTAAAATTATTTTCAACATTCAGCTAGGTTGAGAAACTAAAATCTAAAATAAATTTATAGGAGTAGCCAAGATGGCAGAATATAAGGGTGATTTTAGCTCACCTGCTCCCATGAATACACCAGGAGAGACATCCATTGACCCAGCCATTCACTCAGAACATCTGCTGAAATTTAACAGAACATCACCTTCTTCAAAAGACAAAATTCATCACAAATCTGGTAGGAAAGAAGAATAAGGAAGAAGAAGAAGAAGAAGAAGAAAGAAGAAGGAGAAGGGGAAGGGAAAGACGAAAAAGAAGAAGAAGGAGGAGAAGAAGGAGAAGAAGAAGAAGAAAATTACTGTGGGACCAGTACCACTGGGAGGAAGCAGCAAAGGAGGGATAATGCTCTTACACTGCAAATCCCCCTCTCCAATGAAGAGATAGGCAAGGATGGAGGGAGGGGAAACTTCCAAAGCTAGGACCTTGACCAACAGAACTAAGTGAAATGGGCACAAAGGCTGTGACCCCCAGCCCTAGACACAAACAAGCAGAGATAGGACAGGATAGACTGCCTTAGCTTGGTACAGGACTGGGGCCAACTGCACAGAGGCAATCACAGGGGACTGGAGTGTGCTATGCTCCATGGCTAGGAATGTATACAGAACAGAGCAGCCTGGGTCCCCCATAAAATAGAAAGAAAGAAAGAAAAAGAAAAAAAGAAAGAAAGAAAGAAAGAAAGAAAGAAAGAAAGAAAGAAAGAAAGGAAGGAAGGAAGGAAGGAAGGAAGGAAGGAAGGAAGGAAAGAAAGAAAGAAAGAAAGAAAGAAAGAAAGAAAGAAAGAAAGAAAGAAAGAAAGAAAGAAAGAAAGAAAGAAAGAAAGAAAGAAAGAAGGAAGGAAGGAAGGAAGGAAGGAAGGAAGGAAGGAAGAAAGATAGAAAGAAAGAAAGAAACTGCTGGTGCTTGCTGTGAGGAAAGGTGCCATAGCCTTTGTTTCTGCAGACCCATGGCATCATTGCTGTCACATTCTCTGGAGGAGCGAGGTGGGACTTGACCATAGCCACCTTATTTGCTGGTGTGCTACTTCCAGGTATAGGTGGGGTTGAAACCTGAATCCTTATATAGGGGCTCTGCAACCTCATAGGTTGGACAGAAATTTATTTACAGCCCCAGGCAGTGGGGCCAATTTTGCTCCAAGGGTGACTTTATGGACTCACACCTCTGAGACAAACAAGCAAGAAACAGAGTTCTGGCACACAGCAGGGGAGAGGGCTGGTGTGGTCATTTTCTTCAAGCCTACCTACCTTGAGTGAACATGGCACTCAGAGCAGCACTGATTCAGTAGCAGGACCCACAGTCCTCTGGAATGAGTGAGTGGAGTTCTGTATTAGAGCTGGTGCAGGAACAGCATTTGGTGTTGGGAAAGCTGCTGATCCAATAGTGTGCCATGATCCAGGTGTTCAACCCAGAAATTGGCTTGCACTGGTAACTCTGAAGGCAGACAACCTGGAGGACACCAGAGAAGCACACTGACACTCCAGCAGCTAACGCAAAGACAAAAGAAGAGTCAATAAAAAGTACTTAAAGCACTCCAACCAGCCTACTAAGTACCATGGCTCAGAAAAGGGTCTGGAAGACTCAATTCCAATAAAAGAGGAACAGACCTAGACCCTGTCAGGGCTCTGATAACCACAAAACAAAAAGGCCCTGCTTAACATTCAGGGCAGGCCATGGTCACCACATTTGCCACACCCAAAATCAAAGGAATAACAGACCACAAACAAGGAAGAGAGGCTTGACAAACATTCATACTAAAAACAGACATCACAACAAAATTATTAAGGGTGCACAGTCTACATAGAAATATTCTTTCTATTTTTCATTTATTTATTTATTTTTAAGTGTTATTTTATTTTTTATGTTACTTTATTTTTTCAGTTTATTTTTTAATTAAAAAAATAATTTGCTATTTTTTACTTTGTTGTTTATTTTTTCTACTTTAAATTTTTTTAATTTAAAAATAATTTTTTGTTTTGTTTTTGTTTTTTTTATTTTTGTTTTATATCTGTATCATCTTTAAAAAAAATAAAAAATCCCTTCAAGACCACAGAAGATAATTGATATTCCATAATCCATAGTGGAGGAGAGATATAATTAAAATGAAGAAGCAGAGGAGACACCCCCAGTTAAAAGAATAACAGAAATCCCTGGAAAGAACAATCAATGAAATAGACATTGATAGTCTATTAGACCATAACTTCAAAAAGGGAGTGATCAAAATGCTGAAAGAACTAAAAGAGATTATGCATAAAGACAGAGAATACTTTAAAAAGGAAATTGAAACTGTAAAGAGGAGCCATGTAGAAACAGAAAACTCAGTGGCTGAGATAAGAGCTGAATTAAAGTAGTCAGAAGCATACTATATAATGCAGAGGGGAAAATAACTAAGTAAGAGAAGTCACTCAATCAGAACAACAGACAAAAGAGCAAGTGAAAACTAATGAAAGCAATATAAGAAACATATGAGATGATATAAAGCATGTCAACATATGCATAATAGGGGTTCCAGCAGGTGGAGAAAGGGAAAAGGGAATTGAAAACATATTTGAAGAAATCATGCCTGAAAGCATCCCAAACCTAAAGAAGGAACACATATCCAAGTACAGGAAGCACAAAGGGTCCCCAACAAGAAAGACCCAAACAGACCTAAACTAGGACATATTATAATCAAGATGGCCAAAGTTACAATAAAGAAATTATTCTAAATGCAGCCAGAGAAAAGCAAATAGTTAGTTACAAGAGAACCCTATAAGGTTTAAAGCTGATTTCTCTACAAAAACACTGCAGGCCAGAAGGGAGTGGCAGGATACATTCAAAGTCCTGAATGAGAAAAATTTGCAACACTAGATATCCTACCCATCAAAGATACACTTTAAGAATAGAAGGAGACATAAAGAATTTCACAAACAAGCAAAAACTAAAAGAATTCAGCAATGCTAAACCTATCCTAAAAGAAATATTGAAACATCTACTCTAATAGAAAAAAAAATTAGGATACTATAGAAAAGAGAAAATCATAATTGGAAAGGTGATAACTCAATGAATTGTGATGGAATAAACATGTAGCTATAAAAGAGGACATCAAAATCATTAAAGGTGGGAGAAGAGAACAAGAAAATTAGATTTTTTTCTTTTTTCATTCCTTTTGGGAAGTGTTTGATCTTCTAGGACTATCAGTATATAGCAAACAGATATAGTAATGGGTTAATATGCATACAAAACAGAGTAACCACAAGCCAAAAGCATATATCAGAATTGTAAAAACTAAAAAGATAATACAAAGGAAAAGTATCAAACCACAAAAAGAAGAAGAAAGGAACAAAGAGGAAATACCAAATCAGCTGCAAAACTAAGATCAAAATGACAATAAACACACATCTATCAATAATTACCATAAATGTCAATGGACTGAATGCTGCAATCAAAAGACATAGAGTGACAGATTGGATAATAAAACAAGATCCTACAATATGTTGCATACAAGAGACCCAATTTAGGGTGAAGGACACACATAGATTGAAAGTGAGAGGATGGAAAATATATGTAATGTAAATGGAAAAGACCAGAAAGCATGAGTAGTGATACTGAATTCAGACAAAATAAAGTTTAAAACAAAGGCCATAAAGAAAGATAAATAAGGACACTATATAGTGATTAAAGGAGCAATACAAGATGAGAACATTACACTCAATAACATATATGCACCCAATATAGGAGCACTTAAATACATAAAGTGAATACTAACAGATATAAAGGGAAAAGTTGATGGGAACACAATAATAGTAAGAGACTTTAAATCTTCATTAACATCACTGGGCAGATCTTTCAGACAGAAAATTAAGGCAACAGAGAAAGTAAATGATATAATAGAATAATAAGAATTGGTTGATAGTTTCAGAACATTACATCCCCATCCCCCCAAAAATAGAATGTGCACTCTTTTCAAGTGGACATGGAACATTTTCTAGTATAGATCATGTACTCAGGCACAAAATATGTCCCCAAAAATGTAGGAAGATAGAAATTATTTCAAGCATTTTTTCTAACTGCAATACCATGAAACTGGAAATCAACTACAGAAAAACAAAGGAGAAAAAATGACAGCATGGAAATTAAACAGCATGCTACTAAAAAACCAATGGGTAAATGATGGAATCAAAGAATAAATTTAAAAATACTTTGAAACAAACAACAATGAAAACACAACCACACAAAAGCAATGGGACACAGCAAAATCAGTCCTAAGATGGCAGTTCATGGTGATACAGGCCTTCTTGAAAAAAGAACAATCTCAAATAAACCGTCTAACCTATCAGCTAAAAGAATTAGAAAAAGAAGAGCAAACAAAACCAAATAACAGAAGAAGGAATGAAATAATAAAGATAAGGGAGGAAATAAATAAAATAAAAATGAATAAAACAATAGAATCAATGAAACCAAAAAGTAGTTATTTGAAAGAGTAAACAAAATTGACAAACCTATGGCCAAGGTCATAAAGAAAATAAAAGAAATAGCACAAACAAAATAAGAAAGGAGAAATTACAACCAATACCACAAAATCTCATACCAGAATTCTATGAACAACTATATGGAAACCAAATGCATAACCTAGATGAATGGACAAGTTTTTGGAAACATACAGTCTACGAAGACTGAATCAAGAAGAAACTGACCACTTGAACAAACTAATCACTAGAAATGAAATCGAATTAGCAATAGAAAGCCTCACTGCAAACAAAAGCACAGGGCTAGATGACTTCACTGGGGAATTCTACCAAGCATACAAAGAAAAACTCATACTAGTTCTTCTCAAACTCTTCCAGAAGATTGAAAAGGAAGGAGTACTCCCAAACTCATTCTATGAAACTACCATCACCCTGATACCAAAACTAGAAAAAGACATTACTACCAAAGAAGAAAATTACAGACCAGTATCACTGATGAACATAGATGCAAAAATCCTTACCAAAATATTAGCAAACAAAATCCAACAGCACATAAAAAAGATCATACACCATGTCAAAGTTGGGTTCACCCCAGGAACACAGGGATGGTTCAACACACAAAAATCAATCAATGTGATAAACCACATCCTCAAAAGAGAGGACAAAAACCACATGATCATCTCAATAAATGCAGAAAACAGTATTTGATAAAATTCAACACCCATTTATAATAAAAAGCCATTTCCACAGTGGATATAGAGGGGACATATCTCAACATAGAAAAGCTACCTATGACAAACCTATGGCCAGCATAGTACTCAATGGTGAAAAACTGAAAACCTTCCCACTAAAATCTGGGACAAGACAAAGTTGTCCACTCTTAACCACTTCTATTCAACATAGTCTTGGACATCCTAGCCACAGCAATTGGGAAAGAAAAAGAAATAAAAGTGATCCAAATTGGAAAAAAAAAAGATAAAATTTTCACTATATGCAGACAACATGATACTATGTACAGAAAACCCTAAAAGCTCGACACAAAAACTATCAGAGATAATAAAGAATTTGGCATGGTAGCAGGATACAAGATTAATATACAAAAATCAGTTGCATTTCTTTACATTAATGATGAACCAACAGGAAAAGAAACTAAAGAAAGAATCACTTTAAAAATAGCACCCAAAGTAATAAAATACCTGAGTATAAATCTAAGCAAGGAGGTGAAAGACTTATATATATAAAACATTGATTAAGGAAATTAAAAAGATGTAATGAAATGGAAAGATATCCCATGTTCTTGGATTGGCAGAATCAATACTGTTAAAATGTTCATAATGCCCAAGGCAATCTATAGATTTAATACAACCCTTATCAAATTACCCAGGACATTTTTCACAGAACTAAAACAAATCATATTCAAATTTATATGGAATCACCAAAGACTTAGAATTTTCAAAGCATTATTGAAGAAAAAGAATGAAGCTCTAGAAATAACCCTCCCAGACTTCAGACAATACTACAGACTTATAGTAATCAAAATAGCATGATGTTGGTACAAAAACAGACATATGGACCAATGGGTCAGAATAGAGATCCCAGAAATGAACCCACAAACTTTGGTCAATTAATCTTCAACAAAGGAAGAAAGAACATACAATGGAATAAAACAGTCTGTTTAGCAAATAGTGTTGGGAAAACTGGATAGCTGCATGCAAATCAGTGAAGCTAGAAAAGTCCCTTACACCATACACAAAAATCAACTCAAAATGGTTTAAAGACTTAAACAAAAGACAAGACACAATAAACTTCCTAAAAGAAAATATAGGCAAAATATTCTCTGACATACATCTCAGTAATGTTCTCCTAGATTAGTCTACCCAAGAAACAGATATAAAAGCAAAAATAAACAAATGGGAACTAATTAAACTTACAAGTTTACAGCAAAGGAAATCATAAGCAAAAAAAAAAAAAAGACAGCCTGTAGAATGGGAGAGAATACTTGTAAAAGATGAGACTGACAAGGGCTTCATTTGCAGAATATGTAAATAGATCATACAACTTAGCAAGAAACAAACAAAGAAACAAGAAATTTCAAAATTGGGCAGATGACCTAAACAAGCAATTCTCCAATGAAGTCATACAAATGACCAATAGGCACATGAAAAAGTGTTCAATGTCAGTAATTATCAGAAAAATGCAAATCAAAACTACAATAAGGTATCACCTCACACCAGTCAGAGTGGCCATCATTCAAAAGTCCACAAATGATAAATGCTGGAGAGGGTGTGGAGAAAAGAGTCCTCCTACACTGTTGGTTTGAATGCAGTTTGGTGCAGCCATTGGGAAAATAGTATGAAGATTGCTCAAAAAATTAAAAATGGACTTATGATATGACACAGTAATCCCTCTCTTGGGCAAATATCCAGGAGGAACCTTAATTCAGAAAGTTACCTGCACCCTAATGTTTATAGCAGCACTATTTACAATAACCAAGACATGGAAACAACCTAAATGTCCATCAACAGATGGCTGGATAAAGAAGTAGAGCTATATTTATATAATAGAATACTACTCAGCTATAAAAAATTGCTAAAATAACATCATTTGCAGCAACATGGATGTCCCTGGAGAATGTCATTCTAAGTGGAGTAAGCCAGAAAGAGAAAGAAAAATACCATATGATATCATTTATATGTGAAATCTAAAAAAAAAAAAAAAGACAAGTGAATTTATTTTCAAAACAGAAACAAACTCACAGACATAGAAACCAAACTTATGGTTGCCAGTGGGGAAAGTTGGCAGGAAAGGATAAACCAGGAGTTTGAGATTCGCAGATACTGATGAATATATATAAAATAAATAAACAAGTTTATACTATGTAGCACAGGGAACTATATTCAATATCTTGTTGTAGCTTATGGTGAAAAAGTATATGAAACAGTATACACATATTCATGTATGACTGAAGAATTATGCTGTATACCAGAAATTGACACAACATTTTAAACTGACTATATATCAATAAAAAAAAAGATTGATCAAGATGGCAGAGTTGTAGGACCACAAATTCACCTATCCTCACAACTATAAAAAACCACAACCAACTTCTGAACAGCCAATGAGAAAAAAGAATGGAGTCTAGCAAAAAGGATCTGCTTCAACTGGAAACATTTAGACCTAACCACAACATGAAGGTAGGAGGAGTGTGCTCATGATATAATTGGCACCCACAAGCTGAAGGACAATTAAGTTACAGAGGCACTCCCAAAGGGGAGTGAGAATTCTGACCCCCATGTCAGGCTCCCCATACCAGGGTTCCAGCGCTGGGAGGAGGAGACCCAGGACATCTGGTTTTGAAGTTCAGTGGGGCTTAACTTCAGGAGCCACACAGGACTGGGAGAGACAGAGACTTAACTCTCTTGGGAGGCATGCATGGGATCTCGAGTGCACCAGTTCTAGGGGCAGAGGCAGTGATTGCATAGGAACATGGGCCAGAAGAGTTACTGAAGTACTGGAAGTACTCCTGGGGAGATAGGGGACTGCTGCATCTCACCCAGGGGACATAGAAGCTGGTGATGGACATTCTAAGAGTGTTCATCTACATGAGCTTCTCTGGAGGCTGACATCATGATTTGATTAATAACACCAAGACCCAGCCCCACCCTACAGCCTGTAGGCTTAAGGGCTGAGAACCCTCAGGCCAAACAATGTACTGGGTGGAAACACAGCCTCACTCATCAGCACACTTTCTGAGTCACAAATGTCTCTAGGCAGGGCCCTACCCACCAGAAATCCAGGCCAAACTACACCCAGAGGTGGGCAGACACCAACCCCTCCTATCAGGAAACCTACATAAGCCTCTAGACCAGCCTCATCCACCAAGGGGCAGATAAAATAAATAAGAAAACAATAGCCCCAAGCCTATGGAAGAAATCCACAAACACAGGTCAGATTCTATACTAGGACCAGCTCAAGAGCACCCTGCCCTTTGGGTGACAAGAGAGGAGTGGACTTTTGGGACACAAAGGACATCTCCCACGGAAGGCCACTTCTCCAAAGTTGTGAATCATAACTAGCCTATCTAAAAACACAAAGAGAAAGACAGACAAAATGGGATGGCAGAGTAGTATCTTCCAGGACAAGACACAAGATAAAATCACAGAAGAAGAAATAAATGATGAGGAAATAGGCAATTTATCCAAGAAAAAGTATAAAATTATGATGGCAAAGATGTTCAGAGAACTCAAGAGAAGTATAGATGCACAGAGTGAAATTTTTAACAAAGATATGGAAAATATACAGAATACCCAGAGTTGAAGAACAAAATTATTGAAATGAATAAGACATTAGAAGGAACAAAGAATAGACTAAATGAGGCAGAAGAAGAAATTAGTGAGCTAGAAGACAGAATAGTGGAAATCATTATTGCAGAATAGAAAAAAAATGAAAACAAATGAGGATAATTTAACAGAACTCTGGGACAACATGAAGCACAGCAATATTCACATTATAGGGGGGTCCCAGAAAATGAAGAAAGGGAGAAAGGACCTGAGAAAAAATTTGAAGATATAAAAACTGAAAACTTCCCTAACTTGGAAAAGGAAACACTCACCCAAATCCAGGAAGCTCAGAGAGTCCCACATAAGATCAACCCAAAGAGGAATATACCAAGGCACATACTAATAAAATTCACAAAAATTAAGGATAAAGAGACAATATTAAAATCAGCAAGACAAAAGCAAAAAATAACATACAAGGAAGATCCCATAAGGTTAACAGTTGATTTTTCAGTAGAAACCATTCAGGCCAGAAGGGAGTGGCAGGATATATTTCAAGTGCTGAAAGGGAAAAACCTACAGCCAAAAATAGTTCATTCAGCAAGGCTTTCATTTAGACTTGATGGACAAATCAAAAGTTTCACAGATAAACAAAAGCTAAAAGAATTCAACATCTCCAAAGCATCTTTACAAGAAATATTAAAGGAACTTCTCTAGTCATCAAATCACAAGAAAAGAACAAAAGGAAGAAAGAGGAAAAAAAAGAAAAAGAAGACCTACAAAAACAAACTCAAAACAGTTAACTAAATGGTAGTAAACACACCTTAAATGTAAATGGATTAAATGTAATTAAATGTTCCAACCAAGAGATATAGACTGGCTGAATGGATACAAAAACAAGACCCATATATATGCTGTCTACAAGAGACCCACTTCAGAGCTAGAGACATGTGCAGGTTGAAAGTAAGGGGATGGAAAATTATCTTCCATGAAAACTGAAACCAGAAGAAACCTCGAGTAGCAATAATTATATAAGACAAAATAGATTTTAAAATAAAGACTGTTACAAGAGACAAAGAAGGGCACTACATAATGCTTAAGGGATCAATCCAATAAGAGAATATAACAATTGTACATAAATATTCACTCAACATAGGAGCACCTCAATATATATGCAACTTTTAACAGACATAAAATGAGAAATTGGCATTAACACAATAATAAGTGAGGGACCTTAACACCCAATTACACCAATGGACTTATCAACCAGACATAAAATCAATGAGGAAATACAGGCCCTAAATGATACATTAGACCAGATGGAACTAATTGATATCTATAAAGCATTCCAATCATAACCAACAGAATACACATTCTTCTCAGGTGCACATGGAATATTCTCCAGAATCAACCATATGCTAGCCCACAAAGTTAGCCTCAGAAAATCTAAGAAAATTGAAATTGTACCAAGCACCTTTTCAGACCACAAAGCTATTAGGTTAGTAATCAACTACAAGAAAAAAGAAAAAAAAAACTACAAAAACTGAAAACATGTGGAGGCTAAACAATATGCTACTACACAACCAGTGAATCATGGAAGAAATCAAAGAGAAAATCAAAAAATACTTTGAGATAAATGAAAATGAAAACACAACAATCCAAAACCTGTGGGACACAGCAAAAGTAGTTCTCAGAGGGAGGTTTATAGCAGCACACGCATACCTCAGGAAACAAGAAGAATCTCAAGTAAACAACCTAAACTTACACCTTAAGTAGCTGGAGAAAGAAGAACAAACACACCCAAATTTAGTAGAAGAAAATAAATCATAAAGATTAGAACAGAAATAAATGAAATAGAGACAAAAAAAAATAGGAAAGATCAATGAAGCTAAAATCTGGTTCCTTGAAAAGATAAACAAAATTGATAAGCTTTCAGTAAGACTCATCAAGAAAAAAAAAGGGAGCAGGCCCAAATTAACAAAATCAGAAATGGAAAAGGAGAAGTTACAACTGACACCACAGAAATACAAGGAATCATAAAAGTATACTATGAGCAACTATATGCCAACAACAACAACAACAACAAAATGAAAACGCAGAAGAAATGGACAATTTCTTGGAAAGGTACAATTTGCCAAGAATAAAACAGGAAGAAATAGACAGTATTAATAGACCAATTACCAGTACTAAAACTGAATCAGTAATTAAAAACCTCCCAACAAACAGAAGTCTAAGACCAGATGGCTTCACAGGTGAATTCTATGAAACATTTAGAGAAGAGTTAACACCTATTCTTCTGAAACTCTTCCAAAAAATTGCAGAGGAAGAAACACTTCTGAACTCATTCTATGAGGCCATAATCACCCTGATACCAAAACCAGACAAGGATATCACAAAAAGAAAATTATAGGCTAATATCACTTATGAATATAGATGCAAATATCCTCAACAAAATACTAGTAAATCAAATCCAACAATGTATTAAAAGGATCATACACCATTATCAAGTTGAATTTATCCCAGGGATGCAGGGATTTTTTCAATATACACAAATCAATCAACGTGATACGCCACATTAACAAACTGAAGAATAAAAACCATATGACAGTCTTAATAGATGCAGAAAAAGCTTTTGATAAAATTCAACACCCATTTAAGGTCAAAACTGTTCAGAAAGTGGCATAGACAGAACATACCTCAACATAATAAAGGTCACATATGACAAAACTACAACTAACATCACACTTAATGGGGAGAAGCTGAAAGCATTCCCTTTAAGATCAGGAACAAGACAAGGATGCCCACTCTCACCACTTTTATTCAACATAGTTTTGGAAGACTTAGCCATAGAAATCAGAGAAGAAAAAGAAGTAAAATGAATCCAAATTGGAAACAAAGAAGTAAAACTGTCACTGTTTGCAGATGACATGATACTATATGTAGAAAACCCTAAAGAAGCAACAAGAAAAAGACTAGAACTTATCAATGAATATGGTAAAGTTATAGGATACAAAATTAATATACTGAAATTAGTTGCATTTCTACACACTATGAAGTAGCAGAAAATGAAATTAAGGAAATAATACTATTTACCATCATGCCAAAAAGAATAAAATACCTGAGAATAAACCTACCCAAGGAGGCAAAAGACCTGTATGCCAGAAACTATAAGACACTGACGAAGGAAATTAAAGGTGTCATAAACAAATGGAAAGATATACTATGTTCTTGGATTGGAAGAATCAATATTGTTAAAATGGCCATACTGCCCAAGGCAATTTACAGATTCAAAGTAATCCCTATCAAGCTGCATTCTTCACAGAGCTGGAAAAAATAATGTTAAAATTTATTTCAAAACACAGAAGACATCAAATAGCCAAAACAATCTTGAAAAAGAAGAATGGACCTGGGGGAATCATACTGCCTGACTTCAGACTATAATACAAAGCTACAGTAATCAAAGCAGTATGATACTGGCACAAAAACAGACACATAGATCAACAGAACAGGATCTAAAGTCCAGAAATAAGCCCACACACTTATGGTCAATTAATCTATGACAAAGGAGGCAAGAGTATATAATGGAGAACAGTCCCTTCAATAAGTAGTGCTGGAAAAACTGAAAAAGTACCTGTAAAAGACTGAAATAAGAACATTCCCTAACACCATGTATGAAAATAAACTCAAATGGATTAAAGATCTAAATGTAAGACCAGATACTATAAAACTACTCGAGGAAAACTTCAGCAGAACACTCATGGACATACATTACAGAAGTATATTTTTTGAACCAGCTCCTGGAGTAATGGAATTTAAAGCAAAAATAAACAAATGAGATCTAATTAAACTTAAAAGCTTTTACACAGCTAATGATACAATCAATGAAAAGAAAACTTACAGAATGGGAGAAAATATTTGTAAATGATGTGACTGACAAGAGACTAACTTCTAAAATATACAAACTGCTCATACACCTTAATATCAAAGAAACAAGCAACCCAATCCAAAAATGGGCAGAAGATCTAAACAAGAAATTATCCAGTGAAGACATACAAATGGCCAGGAAACACTTAAAAAAAATGCTCATTATTGCTAACTGTCAGAGATATGCAGAACAAAACTACAATGATATATCACTTCACATCAGCCAGAATGGCCATCACTAAAACGTCTACAAATGATAGATGCTGAAGAGAGTGTGGAGAAAAGGGAACCCTCCTACATTGTTGGTGGGAATGTAGATTGGTGCAACCACTATGGAGGACAGTATGGGATTCCTCTAAAAAACTGAAAGTAGACTTTCAACTTGATCCAGCAATCCCACTCCTGGGCATATATCCAGTGGAATATAGAATTCAAAATATAATTTGTCACACAGAGAGCAGGTCTATAATTTGCATATATATTCCAGATAAAAATTACTTGTCTGCCTGATATAGAGAATCCTCCATGATAAAACTGTGCAACACAGTAGTACCTCATATACTTCATATATCAGAACAACATATCAAATTCAAAATACAGAAATGGTTTTCAAATAATATATATAAGCTATCTCAAAGTGTAAATGCAAAAAGAAACTTGTGTGCATTAGTGTATTTGTTAGTACTGGGGTTTCCTAAATAACATGTGGAATGATATTATTCAAGAGATTATCAGAAGTAAGTCTACTCTTGGAGATTGGCCAAGATTGCAGAGTAGAAGTATGCTCATAACTCACCCTCTCCCACAAATACACCAAAACTCACGTCCATGGACCCATCCAGCCAACCAGAGCACCTGCTGAACTCCAACAGAACATCGCCCTCTTCAAAGGACAAAGATACTATGAATCTGGTAGGAAAAAAATAAAGAAGAAAAAGCTAAACAGTGTGGGACCGGTTCCATGGGGAGGGAGTGGCAGAGGAGGAATAGCGCTCATTTGCTGGATCTCCACCTCTCCAACATAGAGGTCAGTGGGTCAGAGGGGGAACCTCTGAGGCTTGGATCTGTACCGAGCAGCCCTTGACCAACAGAACTAAGTTAAATGGGCACAGAGTTTCTCTGCAACCCCCAGCCCTAGAAGCAAAGTGGCAGGTGGGGTATGGGACAGGCTGCCCAAGCCAGGCTGAGGACTGGGGCAGGTTGCACAGAGGCAACCCTAGGGTACTGCAGGTTGCTGTGCACACAGGGCAAAACAAAATGGGCCCTCCATAAAATATGAAAAAAAGAAACAAAATGGCTGATGTGCCCTGAGAGGAATAGTGCCATACTCCCTATCTCCAAAAACCCACCAATGGTTTTCGGGAGAAGAAAGGCAGGGCTTAGCCACAGCCTCCATAACCTCCAGCACTTAGCACCAAGGCAGGGGTGGGATTGAAACTACAGTCTATACCTAAGGGTTTAGCAGCTTCAAAGCCTAGACAGAGACTTGTTTACATCCCAAGGCAGATAGGATTCTTCCGCCCTGGTACCTCTGAGAACTCTTGCCTCCAAGACAAACACACAAGGAGCTGAGATTTTGCATGGAGCAGGGGCGGGGATGTTTGGCTGTCTTCCTCAAGCCCGCCTAATGAGTGCAGACCCAAGGCTGAGAAGGCAGCTGCACAGACCAGGGGAGCAATTGGAGCAAAACACCTGACCACAGTGTCGGGAGGGGGTGCGATCTGCTTGCTGACCAACACTGGGAGCAGCACAGACCAGAGGTGCCAACAGAGGGCCTCTGGAAGCAGCAAGCTGAGTTTGTGCAGCAGGGTGAGGACAGAAAGACCTCTCGATAAAATCATTAAGAGCGTATAGTCTCCATGAGAACACATCCCCCATTTTTTCTTTTCTCCTTTTTAAATCTGTTCTATATTCTATTACCTTTTAAAATATTTATATTTTTAAACAATTTTATATGTCTCCAGTTTTAATCACTTTTAAATTTTTTCTTTTAAAATATTTTTATTATTATTATTTTTTTAAATCAACCTCATTTCATTTTTATTTCTCTTGGTTTTGATCTCTTGTTATTAATTATACTCAAGTCTCAAATTTGTTTTTGTTCTTTTCTCCTTTTTTTTTTAAGGTTTTTTTTAAGACATCTCAACTCGATTGCTATTTTGCTTCAACTTCTTCTTCTGTTATTAATTATATACTGTTTCCAAATCTTTATTTTTCTCACTTATTTTAAAATTCTCTTATTTTTAATTTTATTCCTGCATAGGCCTTAGATACAAAAATAAATAAACTCCTTAAGGACCATAATAGATAACTGATACTCCATAAGCCACAGTGCTAGAGAGATATAAGCAAGATGAAGAAGGAGAGGAACCACTCCCAATTAAAAGAACAAGAGAAATCCCCTGAAAGAAGGATCAATGAAATAGACATTGATGGAGTAGACTAAAT
Source organism: Vicugna pacos (assembly GCF_048564905.1). NCBI lineage: Eukaryota > Metazoa > Chordata > Mammalia > Artiodactyla > Camelidae > Vicugna > Vicugna pacos. The sequence goes on from NC_133000.1 coordinate 38,518,465, forward strand.
CAAGATTTCAAAAAAGGAGTGATCAAAGTACTGAAGGAAATAAAAGAGGTAGTATTTAGAGATATATAATATGTCAAAAATGAAATAGAAGCTATAAAGAAGAGCCAAGTAGAACTGGTAAGCCGATTTGCTGATATGAGAATGGCTCTAAAGGCTGTGCAAAGCAGACTAGATAATGTAGAGGATTGAATAAGTGACCTAGAAGACAGGACAACAGAAAGCACCCAATCAGAACAGCTGAGAGAAAACATAAAATACAATGAAAACAACATAAGGGACCTATGGGATAATATAAAGCATGCCAATCTATGCATAATAGGGGTTCCAGAAGGGGAAGAAAGAGCAAAGGGGATTGAAAAAGTATTGGAAGAAATCATAACTGAAAGCTTCCCAAGCCTAAAGAAGGAATCAGATATTCAAGTACAGGAAGCTCAGAGGGTCCCAAACGGGAAGAGCTCAAACAGACTCACACCAAGACATGTCAAAATTAAGATGGCCAGAGTCAAAGATAAAGAAAGGATCCTAAAAGCAGCAAGATAAAAACAAAGAGTGACTTACAAGGGAACCACCATAAAGCTTTCAGCTGATTTCTCTACACAAACACTACAGGCCAGAAGGGAGAGGCAAGATATATTCAAAGTCCTGAAGGCAAAAAGATGCAGCCTTGGATATTTTATCCAGCAAGGTTATCCTTTAGAATAGAAGGAGAGGTAAAGAAATACACAGACAAGCAAAAACTAGAACAGTTTAGCAACACTAAACCTATGCTATAAAAAATATTAAAAGGAATACTCTAAATAGAAAAGAAGCAGGATGCTACAGAAATGAGAAAACCATAACTGGAAAGGTGATAACTACCATGAATTACAAAAAGAATAAACATGAAATTGTGAAAGAATATATCTAAATCATTAAGAGTGGGAGAGGGAGGCAGGAATATATACAGTATTTTTTCTTTCTTTCTTTTTAAAATTTTTCTCAGTAGATTGGGCTTGAGCTCATATTACTATCTGTTTAATACAAACAGTTATAGTAATGGGTTAATAGACCTACAAAGAATGGTAACTAGAAGCCCAAAACTTACAATTGAGTCACCAAAACTAAATAAAATCCAAGATAATACAAAGGAAAATTACCAAACCACAAAAGGAAGAAGAAAGGAACAAAAAGGAAATACCAAATCAACAGCAAAAAAAAGTTCAAAATGGGAATAAACACACTCTATCATTAATTACTGTAAATGTTAATGCACTAAATGGTCCAATAAAAAGACATAGAACATCAGATTGGATAATAAACAAGAACCTTCAATATGCTGCATACAAGAGACACACTTTAGGGAGAATGACACATATAGATCGACAGTGAGAAAATGGAAAAGAATACTCCAAGCTAATGGAAAAGCAAAAAAAATCAGGTGTAGCAGTACTGATTTCAGACAAAATAGACTTTAAAACAAAGGTCATAAAGAAAGATAAAGAAGGACATTTTATAATGATTAAAGGAGTAATACAAGATGAGGATATTGCAATCATTAATACATATGCACTCAATATAAGAGCACCTAAGTACATAAAACAATTAGTAACAGAGATAAAAGGGAATATTGATGAGAATACAATCATAGTCAGATATTTTAACACCACATTAACATCACTAAACAGATCACTGAGAGAGAAAATCAATAAGGCAACAGCAAATTTAAATGATACAATAGAAAAACTAGATTTGGTGGATATTTTCTGAGCATTACACCCCCCAAAAATAGGATATACATTATTTTCAAGAGCACATGGAACATTTTCTAGGATTGATCATATACTTGGGCACAAAAGAAGCCTCAACAATTTTAAGAAGATAGAAATTAACTCAAGTATCTTTACTGACCACAATGCCATGAAACTAGAAATCAACAACTGAGAAACAAAGGAGAAAAAAAGGAAAGCATGGAGATTAAACAACAAGCTATTAAAAAACCAATGGGTCAATGATGAAATCAAAGTTAAAATAAAAAAATATCTTGAGACAAATGAAAATGAAAACATAACCACACAAAATCTATGGGACACAGCAAAGGCAGTGCTAAGAGGGAAGTTTATAGCAATACTGGCCTTCCTCCAAAAAAAAAGAAGGAACAATGTCAAATAAACAATTTAACCCACCAGCTGAAAGAATTAGAAAAAGAAAAACAAAACAAAACAAAACAAACAAACAAACAAAAAAACCCAAAGGCAGCAGAAGGAAGGAAATTATAAAGACCAGGGAGGAAATAAATAAAATAGAGATTAAAAAAAATCATAGGAAAAAAAACCACAATCAAACCAAAAGCTGTTTTTTTGAAAAAGTAAATAAAATTGACAAATCTTTGGCCAAACTTACAAGGAATAATAAAGGGAGAGCACAAATAAGCAAAATAAGAATAGAAAATCGAGCAATTAAAATGAGTACTTTAGAAATACAGAATAACATATGAGAATATTATAAAAAACTAATAAACAAAAATGGATAACCTAGAGGAGGTGGACAAGTTTCTGGAAATTTGAAATTGAATTAGCAATAAAAAAACTCCCTACAAATAAAGGTCCAGGACTGGATGGCTTCGGAGGGGAATTCTATGAAACATACAAAGAAGAACTCATACCAGTCCTTCTCAAACTCTTCCAGACGATTGAAAAGGAGGGAATACTCCCAAACTCATTCTATGAAGCCACCATCACCCTGATACCAAAGCTAGGCAGATACCATCAAAAAAGAGAATTATAGGCCAATACACTGATGGACATAGATGCAAAAATCCTTACCAAAATATTAGTAAATAGAATCCAACAGCACATAAAAAGATTATACATCATGATCAAGTGGGGTTCATCCCAGGAACATAAGGGTGGTTCAACATATGCAAATCTATCAATGTAATATATCACATCAACAAGAGAAAGACAAAAAACACATGATCATTTCAATAGATGCAGAAAAGTATTTGATAAAATTCAACACCCATTTATGATAAAAATTCTCACCAAAGTGGGTATAGAGGGAACATATCTCAACATCATAAAAGCTATATATGACAAACCTACAGCCAGCATAGTATTCAATGGTGAAAAACTCAGAAGCTTCCCACTAAAATCTGGGACAAGACAAGGCTGCCCACTATCACCACTCCTATTCAACATAGTTTGGATGTCGTAGCCACAGGAATCAGGGAAGAGAGAGAAATAAAATGGATCCAAATTGGAAATGAAAAGGTAAAAGTGTCACTATATGCCAATGACATTATACTATATATAGAAAACCCTAAAAGATTCACACAAAACTACTAGAACTAGTCAAAAAATTCAGCAAGGTAGCAGGTTACAAGATTAACATTCAAAAATCAGTTGCATTTCTTACATTAACGATGAATTAACAGAAAAAGTAAAGTAAAGAAACAATCCCCCTTAAAATACCAACCAAAGTAATAAAATACCTAGGAGTAAATCTAACAAAGGAGGTGAAAGTATTACACACAGAAAACTATAAACCATTGATGAAGGAAATTAAAGAAGACTTAAAAAAATGGAAAGATACCTCATGCTCCTGGATTGGAAGAATCAGTATTATTAAAATGGTCATACTGCCCAATATATCAGATTGAATGCAATCCCTGTCAAATTACCTAGAACAGATTTCACAGAACTAGAACAAATCATAATAAAATTTGTATAGAACCATAAAAGACCTAGAATTGCCAAAGCATTACTGAAGAAAAAGAAAGAAGCTGGAGGAAAAAATCCCCCAGACTTCAGACAATACAATAGAGCTACAGTAATCAAAACAGTATGGTAACGGTACAAAAACAGACATATGGACCAATGGAACAAAACAGAGAGCACAGAAATGAACCCACAATATTTCGGTCAACTAATCTTTGACAAAGGAGGCAAGAATATACAATGGAATAAAGACAGTCTCTTCAGCAAAGGGTGTTGGGAAAACTGGACAGCAGCAGGTAAAACAATGAAGCTAGAACACTCCCTTACACCATACACAAAAATCAACTCAAAATGGATCAAAGACATAAACATAAGACAAGATACAATCAACCTCCTAGAAGAAAATATAGGCAAAACATTATCTGACACTGATCTCAGAAATGTTCTCTTAGGGTAGTCTACCCAAGCTATAGAAATAAAAGCAAGAATAAACAAATGGGACCTAATGAAACTTATGAGCTACTGCACAGCTAAGGAAACCATAAGTAAAACAAAAAGACAACCTACTGATTGGGGGAAAATTTTTGCAAATGATGAAATCGACAAAGGCTTGATCTCCAGAATATATAAGCAGCTCTTATGACTTAATAAGAAAAAAGCAAACAACCCAATCCAAAAATGGGAAGAAGACCTAAATAAGCAATTCTCCAAGGAAGTCATATAGATGATCAGTAGGCACATGAAAAAATGCTCAATATCACTAATTAATAAGGAATGCAAATCAAAACTACAATGAGGTGTCACCTCACACCAGTCAGAATGGCCATCATTCAAAATTACACAAATAACAAATGCTGGGGAGGCTGTGGAGAAAAGGGAACCCTCCTACACTGCTGGTGGGAATGCAGTTTGGTGCAGCCACTGTGGAAAACAATATGGAGAGCCTTTAAAAGACTAGGAATAGACTTATCATGTGACCCAGTATTCCCACTCTTGGGCATATATCCAGAAGAATCCCTATTTCAAAAAGACACCTGCACCTCAATGTTCATAGTGGCAGTATTTACAATAGCCAAGACATGGAAACAGCCTAAATGTCCATCAACAGATGACTAGATAAAGAACCAGTGGTACATTTATACAATGGAACACTATTCAGCCATAAAAATGACAACATAACACCATTTGTAGCAACATAGATGTTCCTGGAGAATGTCAATCTAAATGAAGTAAGCCCAAAAGAGAAAGAAAACTAACATATGAGATTACTCATACGTGACATCTAAAAAAAAATAAAAGTACATAAATACAAAATAGAAACAGACCTAAAGACATAGAATACAAATTTGTGGTTGCCAGTGGGAAGAGGGAGATGGGAAGGAATAGACTGGCAGTTTGAAACTTGTAGATACTGAAAGGCATATGTAGAATAGATAAACAAGATTATACTGTATATACCAGATCTTGTCATAGCTCACAGCGAAAAAGAATGTGACAATGAATATATGTATGTTCATGTATAACTGAAAAATTGTGCTTTACAGTGTAAATTGACACAACATTGTAAACTGACTATAACTTAATAAAAAAAAACTGTTGAAAAAAACTGCCCCCCAAAAAATGAAATAGTCTAGTCTTAGTATCACTAGAATTATTACTTCATTGTATTCTTAAAATTTCAAATCAATGAGATTTTTATAATTTTAAGTTGTAATATTTCAGAGAAGCATAAATTTTTGTGTTGCTCTGGGGAAATAGTAATTGTAATTTAAAGATAAATTCTCTTATTCTTATGAAATTAAGCTTCTGTGATTATTCATTTGAAAAAAAGGCTTATCAACTTCTATCACATCAATGAAGTTACATGAAAGTAGTATATGCAGTCATGATTTTTTTGATAATTTTTTCAGTTTAGTAAAAGAGGAGATATTAAAATATTTTGGAAGGAAAACCCACTAGCATTGCATATAAAATATAGACATTCATTAATTTATAAAATTTTGTAATGACATTGTAGAAATTTTAGAAAATATCAGGCTCATATTTCCATGCTTATTAATATCTCACACTTACTGTTAGTTAATTTTGATATAAAGTAGTTTTATAACTTTGAAATACATTGGTGAAATGCATTGATTTCTTGCTGTACAAAGTGGATTCCCAAAACAGTATCAACAACATCCTTTAAGATCTTATTGGAAATGAAGAACCTCAGGCCCCCCTCAGATATACTAAATCAGATTCTGCATTTCAAGATTCCTAGATAACTCAATACATACTTGTTAGATATACACAGTTTTTATTTGTGACCATTCTGTAGCAGTGGTAAATACATTACTACATGAAAGAAGCACAACGTTGCATTGGTCAAGTCAGCCTGTGTGTTACCTACTCCTTGCATAATTAATATATACTTCTTACAAGAGTTATAGTTTTTAAGCAAATGATGTTTACTTGGTTGTCAGCCATACTAATTTCTTCTTCATTCATCTCTGTTTGATTTACTTAGATACAGCAACCATGCATTATACATGAGTATACTTTAAAAAATTACTATATTAATAACCTCTTTTCCATCAGAGACATTTAGCTATTTTATATGATTCTTAATCATATCTAATGTCAGAGCTTCCCATTCAGTGCACTGAAATTCAACTCAAATATTGTACAGGAGTACAGATGTATTGCAGTCTTTCAGCCTTTGTGTGGGTGAACCAATGACCAGTCAGCCAAGGAACATTTTTATTTACTTGTTCTAACAGCACCATTGTAATTTTATGTATAACTTGAGAAAGGTAAAGAATTTCTCTATGCCATTTATAAAATATATTGTTTTGTACATTATATATATTAAATTAATATAGTTTACTGAAGGTCTTTTTATATATATATCTGAAAAGACACTAAAGATTAAAAAGAGTACAAATGTGATTCACCTATTTTTTGGTGGTCTAAACATGGCAGTAAATGAAGCATACTTAAACTCATTTTTCTTAGTATAATAACATTATAATTTCAGAGAGAGACTATAGTCCAGGAATCACTCCTGTTGTACATATATTGCTACTTCAATAATGTATGGCTCATCTGAAATGTTTGACTTTTATAATCTTAATTCCTAATTACCATGGAGTCTACTTTTTTATTAATCCCCTTGAATGTTAAAAAGAACATTATCATGAATATAGTAAAAGATATTTAAAGAGAACTGATAGTTTGCAAAGAGAAATTTTTGAGATGTAGTGACTACATAGTTTGAAAGATAATTGAACCAGTAATTCACTGACTCACACACTCACCTCTGAGTAACTGTTCCTGCCTTATCCTTAGATAAGTTTTAATGTCAACCTCTTCATATGTTGTGCAAGTAAAGAAGAGGAAAGCTCAGATCTTGTGCATTATGGATAATTATGTGTAATTTTTTTAAAAAGAAAATATTTCATAACAAATGAGAGTTGAGTAAAATCATTTGACAAGTGTATACAATTAGGTCATGGAATTTTACCTATACTCTCCCCCAGATAGTTTTGAATAAATCTATTGCCCCATTCACAATTAGTTTAGACATTAACCACTGTAGGCTGAGCTTATGCCCTATAAACTTTTCTGGGACTTCTGAAAGTGTTGGAGTAAAAAAAACACAGGAAGTTTGACTAATCAATGAACAACCATTATTACACAATGCAATGTTATACAAACAATACAACTCCATCACAACTCATATTTTTAGAGATAAGGTTTATTCATCATGGATGAGTGTATTTTTATGTCATATAGAGGGACCTTCAAAGTAAACAGTGCCGCAATATCTCAAAATACCCTAACATGGCTCTAGTTCCCTTTTCATTTATAAGGACTGTCTAAATAACATTATGAGCTTCTTCATCACCTCTACTTCTTTTTTGGTGAAATATCCATATTTTATATTTGATATCCTCTTTTCCGAACATCTCAGTGCTCATGTGCCTGGCTGGTTTTGATCTACATTCAGATGTTCCTGAATTGACATGAAACCTCTCCTAGGAGACAAGTTACATTAGGAAATGCTAACAAGAAGAACTTTTTAGATTGTGTGATTTAAGCCATCTGTGAGACCAGTGAAAGAACTTGGGCCCTGTGAAACTTTGATAGAGTCTAATCCTAAGTGTTGCCACCTGTACTATTTATATGCTTGCAATAACCACACTGGACAAACCACATAAGATAGATATGTAATGCTGTGTTCTTCTAAGTAATTAGTTTAGTCATACATTCTTGGTTTTGTAGGTAATCTTTCCTATCATATGTGGTCAATTTGGTGCTCTTTTAGCTCCTATCCATTTCCCAGACTAATTCAATAGTTGAGAGGCAAGATGAAGGACCAAGACTAGTGAGGAACTAATGACAATTGTCTTGGGTGAGAAAAGCCATAGCAAAATTAAGTGAACTCTTAAAATAATTAAAGGTGTCTCCTCTCCAATTCTTCACATTTGTCCTCTCCTCTCTCTTAGTGTCCTCCATCTCTCAAGCCTAGGACAGTGAGGGACTTTGGAAATTCAATGGCCTCCAAAGCTGCAAATTAAACACACCTGTCCTCAAGTGCTTCACACTCCCATATTAATTATCTATCCTCCTGCCACCATAAAATCCCCAATTCTGCTGCCCCTGTTTGAAAAATAAGATGATTAAACACATAGATATATGAATAAGACCTCCCTTAACACTCACAGTAGTATGCAGTTATTCATTAGATATCTTTTTATAATATGTGAATACTTGAATAAGAATTCTAAATTGATAAATGCCCTCCTTCTAATAGAGGTATTCAATAATGTTTGTTAAATTTTTGATTCATTCTATAATGAAAGGAAACAGAATTTAACTGAAGGACCTCTAAGAAACCTCAAGTTTTTCAAAGAATCACTGAATTTCCTCTGTGCAAATCAGATTTAAGTTTAAATCCTTGAAGAATCAATAATCATGAGGGAGCTGATCAACATTCTACAAGTTTCCAATCAGAAATTGAAATGCATGATGTAATATCAATGTATGAATAGGGAGTGGATACCACTCCCATTTTCAGACACTTATGACTTTTCTAAATTCATGCGCCATAAGGGAAGCAGTTGGAAATGTCAGGAGCAGATGGGGGTGGGTACTGAGTGCCAAGTGAATGTCTTTCCTTCATCAAAGAAAGATTTAGTTTTGAAGCATGTGAATGTCAGCCAAGAGTTTTGTGGAAAACTTTGGCCTAGGACAAATTAAACAGAGCAGAGCTTCCCAAAAATAATATGATCAATAATTTTTACTTTCCCAATTTCTGTTTTAACTGCTTTAACTGTTCAGGCTTACTCAGATAATTGGTTATAAATGTAAGTTTCTCTTCCATTCTTATCTTCACATCTTTCTTGAAGAGAAGAGCTAGGATAATTTGTATATTTCAGCTCACCCCACAGTCTTTATAACGTCAATAATTAGTGAGTGAGGACTTTGAGATAATCTTTTGTACATAGAAGGGGAACACAATCTGCAGGTGGAAGAAAAGGACCCTTAGGGAAGTTGAGCTTATTTTTGTGTCCTATGAAAATATATTTCCATCACATTTATAGCCCTGAAATACATATCCAGGGTTCTTACTGTGTTAAATGGATTTTTTTTTGCTTGAAATACCAGATAAATATTGGTACCACTTAGTGAAATGGAAAATATTAAAATAATTGATATTCTTTTAGTGAAAAAAATCTGTTTTAGCAATTTAAATATGAGATATTTATTCAATGAATTAGTAATGTGAGATTGGGAATCAAGGGGTAAAGTTCATACTTGAGATATAAATTTTTCCATATCAGCATATCAATGGTTAGTAGAGTTATGGCACTAAAATTTTTTCTCAATAATAATAACTCACATGCATTGGGATCTTACTTGTTGAGAGCTATTATAATAATTTTATTAAGGCATTTCAAAAAGCAAGCCTAAAAAAGTAGACATTAGTATTTGTCTTCATTTTGGAGGGAAGAAAAATTAGGTCCAGACAGATTAAATATCTTGCCCCAGGGCCACTTGCTGATAAATGATCAAGGTCTGAATCCCAATCAGGACAGTTTGGCTCCAGATCCCATTCACTGAATCACAATATACCACCTTTTATGTGGTAAGGATTACAATAAATTGTAAAAAAGAAGTTCTGAAAATAAGTTTTAAGGTACTTAAACATTCTAAAATAAGAGAGAAAATAAATAGCTAATAAAGGATTCTTAGAATAAATGACCAGTAAAAGGTAATAAATAAGGAAAATACAATGTTCTGGGAGCCAAGCAAATGACATATTTTCAGAAGAATAAAATGATCAGTTGTGTTAAATACTACCAACAAGTTAGTCAAGATGACACCTAAGCAGGGATGCATAAGTTTTACAAAACAAATTATTTGATTTCCTTGATAAGATTAACTTCATAGGAGTGGTATAAATGAAAGTTTCTGTAGTGGAATGAGGGGTCCTGAAGGGCATTATGTAAAGTCAGCAAGTATAAACAACTTTAGGGGGAACATAGTATAAAAGTGAATCCTTTGGTGGTTGTATCACAGGATACAAAGTCAAGAAAGTCAAGGAAGATTTCATTTATCATGGAAAATATAGCATGTTTGAATACTGGTGGGAAAGACACAGAGGGCATGAAATACTTGATGGTGCTGGAAAATTAGAGGCCAGATTCAAGACTGAAGTCACTGGGTAAACAGCAGGAGTATGATAACTGCAAATGTGCACTGATTGGACAAAGAGCATAGCCATATAACTTCCTGCTTCTTTTCTGTTTAGCATAGACCTTTCAATATTTATTTTAGGATAGGCTTACTATTGCTGAATTCTTTTAGTTTTTGCTTGTTTGTGAAATTCTTTCTCTTTCCTTCTACTCTAAAGGATAGTCTTGCTGGATAGAGTATCCCAGGGTGCAGCTTTTTCTCATTTAGGACTTTGAATATATCTTTCCACTCCCTTCTGGCCATCAGTGTTTGTGTAGAGAAATAAGCTGAAAACCTTATGAGAGTTCCCTTGTAATTAACTCTTTGTTTTTCTCTTGCTATCTTTAGAGTCATTTCTTTATCTTTAACCTTGGCCATCTAAATCACACATTAACTACATACATCTTGGTGTAGGTCTGCTTGGGTTCTTCTTGTTAGGGACCCTCTGTGCTTCCTGTACTTGGATATCTGTTTCCTTCTTTAGATTTGGAAGGTTTTCAGTCATGATTTCTTCAAATACTTTTTCAATTCCCTGTTCTCTTTATTCTCCTTCTAGGACCCCTATTATGCATAGAATGATATGATTTACATCATCCCATAGGTACTTTATATTGCTTTTATTAATTTTTACTTGCTTTTCTGCCTGCTGTTATGATTGGGTGACTTCTGTTATCCTGTCTTCGAAGTCACTTATTTGTCCCTCTGCATTATCTAGTCTGTTTTTCATTGTCTTTAGCTGGCTCTTATCTTAGTCATTGAGTTTTCTGTTTTTACTTGGCTCCTCTTTATAGTTTCACTTCCTTTTTATAGTATTCTCTGTCTCTATTCATAGTCTCTTTTATTTCCTTCAGTGCTTTTATCACCCAATTTTTGAAGTAATGATCTAGTAGACTTTTAAAGTCTGTCTCATTGTTTGTTCTTTCAGGGACTTCTCTTGTTCTTTTAATTGGGAGTGGCCCCTCTGCTTCTTCATTTTACTTATATTTCTCTGGCTCTATGGATTTTGGAGTATTAATTATCTACTGTGGTCTTGAAGGGCTTTTTATTCATTTGTTTTTATTTGAAATGGGAGTATTCCTATGTAGACTTTGTGCATATAATAGTTTTGTTGTGAGGGCTGTTCTTACTATGGATGGTTGCCATTTCTTTCCTACATGTATGTTGGCTGTTATCCCTTTGATTGGGATTTGGTTGGTGCTATGTTGATCAGAGTCTGCCCTGACTATTGTTGAGCCAGGCCTTATTTTTTGTTCTGTGGTTGTCACAGCCTTGACAGGGGCTGGGTCTGCTCCCCTGTTGCTGAAATAGAGGCTTCTAGACCCATTTCTGAGCTGTGGTGTGTAGTAGGCAGTGTTGGAGCACATTGGCTGGGAAGAAGAGTCACTGAGTGTACCTCCACAGGAGATGTCCACTGGGAAGTGCCCTCTGTGGTGTTGTCTGTCTTACAAGGTACTATTTGTAAGTTATGCAGGCTTACAAAGTACTCTTGTTATACAGGCTTGCAAAGTACTCTTTGTTGATACTGACTTGCCCCCACCTTAACTGCAGGAATATCAGCCACCCATTCTAGAGACTGTCATTCTAAGTGAAGGAAGCCAGAAAGAGAAAGAAAAATACCATATGATATCACTTATATGTGGAATCTTAAAAAAAAAAAGAAAAAGACAAATGAACTTAGTTATAAAACAGAAACAAACACACAAACCTAGAAAACAAACTTATGGTTACCAGGCTGGGGGAAGAAGGTGGGAAGGGATAAATTAGAAGTTTAAGATTTGCAGATAACTAACTAATATATATATAATAGATAATTAACAAGTTTATACTGTATAATACAGGGAACTATATTCAATATTTTATAGTAACTTATGGTGAAAAAGAATATGAAAACAAATTTATGTATGTCCATGTATGACTGAAGATTTATGCTGTATAGCAGATAGTTACACAACATTGTAAACTGACTGTACTTCAACAAATATATGTATATATGTATATATATATATATACAAAAAACAAAAGAGCATAGCCAAACTGATTTGTAAGAGACAGAAAATAAGAACACATGAGCCAATCTGTAGAAGAAATGATAGACTTGGATACAGAATGCCAAAAAATAATCTTCATGTTTCTATTTTTCCAGTGATATCAGAATCAGCAACCTCATCAAAGAGAGAGTGCCATTTGCAGTGATAGGGATGGACCTAGAGATGATCATACTAAGTGAAGTAAGTCAGACAGAGAAAGACAAGTATCAAAAGATATCACTTATATGTGAAAGCTAAAAAATGACACAAATGAACTTCTTTACAGAACTGAAACAGACTCACAGACATAAAAAACAAACTTATGGTTACCAAAGGGAGAGGGGTGGAGAGAGGAACAAAATTAGAAGTTTGAAATTGGCAGATACAAACTACTATATGTACAATAGATAACAATGTCCCTCTGTATGGCACAGGAAACTATAATCAATAGCTTGTAATAATCTATAATGAAAAAGAATGTGATAAAGAATATATATATGAATCACAATGCTGTACACCAAAAACTAACACAATATTGTAAATCAACTATACTTCAATTTTAAAAAAAGAGAAATAATAATGTTAAGTATTTGAGAAAGAAGGAAAAGTGTGAAATAGGAATCTTATAGATATGGAAAATAAATATATTAGTAAAATAGAATATAATATAGTAGGATGTCTTGGCAATACTGAAGGTTTGTGGCATGAATATGAAGTAGTGAGATTAATCATCACAGAGATATGATTTTCTTTAGCCATGATCAGTTGCTAGCTGTAAGTGAGGAGTATGCCATGATATTGAGTTTAGCCAACATTGGGATTTGCAATTTCAAAGTAGTTAGAAAGGAGTTGAAGGTTTAGGAAAGGAGGATTATTAGTTTTCGATTTCTTCTGTAACAATTTGTCACAAAAATTAAAATTAAAAAATTGCAAGCTTAAAATAACATCTATTTATTGCCTAACAGTTTCAGAAGTACAGAATTCTCCAAGGGGTGCTTTGCTTAGGGTCTCACAAGGCCAAAATAAAGTGATGTCTAGTCTGGGCTCTGATCTGGGCACTCTAGAGGCTTATTCAGGTTGCACACATAATTCAGTTATTGACAGTTATAGAACTGACATCCCCACTTCTTTGCAGTCAGCCAGGGGTCATTCTCAATTACTAGAGGCCAGCTGCATTTCATGGCTTGTGGTTGCAGAGGCTTGTGTTTGCAGAGGCTTGTGGTATGGAAGTCACTACACAGAAGTGAAGGAGGGCACGGGAGCACCAGATGGAGAGAGGGATCAGAAGGAGGAGGCTTCAATTCTAGGTAAGGGCACTCAGCAGCATAGTGGACAGTCTCTGGGTCAGAAGGTTGATGGGAAGCAGTGGCTTGAGCTGCACAACTACCAGGCCCTATCTTATCCAAAGGTAACAGTTGTTGGGTGAATTTTTTGGGATATGCTAGTTAGGTAAGCTCTAAATGGCTAATACTCTGCTTGTTTTGGCTATTTCAAAAGTAATTGTATGTGTAAGAATTTGAATTTGGCACCAGAGGAATTTTTATCTGAAGATTCTCAGACTGCAGTGAAGAAATAAACAACCTAGAGGTCAATATACAAAGGCAATCTTCGGCTCATTTATGTAACAATCTATCCCCTGGCTTCAGGTTCTATTATAATCTGTTTTATGAATTTCATATTCTTTGAGTTTGGAGCCATCAAGAAAGCATCTTTAAGACCTAGAATTCTTTCAGGTCACAAGCTAGGATTTTAAAGAGCATTTCCAGCCAGTCTGCTCATTTCATGGAGGAAAGTCAGGAGAATGGATGAAAAAAAGATTTTGACTTTAATCTCTTTAGTCAATAGAGTGATATCAGGGCCCCTTGAGTAACTATTTATAAAACTTGGTATATCTACAAAGATGTAATGTGAACAAAGTTCAAAGACCCACTTCTTTAGTAGCCAGTAAGTAATGAAATAATGTAGGGCTAGGGTGATACACCAGCAGATACATGGTCAAGACTGGCAAAGGTAGGAACATTTTAAGGCAAAGAAGAGGCACAGCAACAGAACAAGGATTAAAATCAGAGGTCACCTGTGGCTAGCATGGGGGATCTGATTGTCCCCTGAATATCACCCTAACAGTGTTGTCTTGTCTGTGGGCACTTAGTTACACATCCTGAACACTAGGAGCTGGTCTGTGTTTGTTCCATAGTGTCTTTAGTGGAGCAAATTATGTGGATGGTAGATGAACATGCCTTACTCTCCTGTTAAATTTCATTCTATAGGACAGTTTAGCCAAGTCTATAACTTTAAACCTTTTACACATGTTAAGATGATAAGATCTGATAGAGGCTCCAGAATAAAAAGAGTAGACTTTAACCCTCTCTAGTCTATAGTCAGCATCTACTCCTTAGTAGTGACTTTAAGCACAGGTCACATGGGCAACTGAAAGATGAGATGCTGACCATTTTTACCCCTCTTTTAAAACCAAGACAGCTATGATAGACCATAAACCTTCAGTACCTTGAATTAGCCAATACTGTGGTGTATTTATCACCTGCATCTGTAGGGGATAGTTAACTTGTTCTTACCATGCGGTGCCCAACAATAGTATATGAGGTTATCTGTGACTGAGGAGGTCCATTCCACTGTTCCAATCATAGGAAAGGGATAGTCTCAGGATTTAACAATCAGGACAGAAGCATCTTTTAGCAAAACTGGACAAATGTTAATAGCTAAGAAGGTAATTGACCTTTTAATTAACCTACCTTTCAAAACAGTCAGTTCCTGGGCAGGGGGATGACAGTTGTGGTGAGAGGAGGATAGGTAGAGGAAGATCCTTCTTCATTTGTATAGTTCATTGTTTTAAACCAAGATGAGCTTTAAGGTGAGATATGATGAAATTAAGGTTACAATCATCAATTTTAATTACATCTTAAGGGTATCTTTTGCCATTTAAATTAGTATAATCACAGAAGTAATTGGGGGTGACTTTCATGGAGACCAATATACTGCCTATCACGAAAAGAAACTGTAGCTGTGGACATGGAAGCTAATATCAGTAATAAAGAAAATAAGACATGATTAATTTATTATACATGTAATGACTAGTAGCCTTTAGGTTGAAATATTTTCATGTATTGTTAATAATATCTTTCATATGAGAAATAAAACTGATCATATTATAAATTTATTAAATATTAGTCAAATCAATAAATGAAATAAGATTTGGATTAAGGATTTCAACTAAGTTAATGCTAAGTCAATTATGCCCAAATTTTTTATAGCAGACAACTGCTTAGAGGTATAATTCTGATTCTCTAATGTATTTGGCTTTCTCACACATTTTTATTGTATTTGTCTCATGAAACTTAGAAGAGAAACCTACATGTTGTCTTTAGTAAAATTGTAAAATTCTGTCTCTATCCTTGGGATGGTTAATTTCATGTGTCAACATGACTGGACTAAGGGATGCCCAGACAGCTGTTAGAACATTATTTCTGGGAGTTGCTGTGTGGGTGTTTCTGGAGGAGAAACATTTGAATCAGCAGACTTAGTAAAGAAGGCTACCCTCATAAATGTGGATGGACCTCCTCCAATCAACCAAATGGACTTAAAGGCAGAGGAAGGGAAATTGGCTTTCTCTGCTTGATCTGGGACATCCATCTTTTCCTGCCCTTTAACATTGGTGCTCCTGGTTCTTGGACTTTTGGACTCAGACTGGCACTTACATGATTGTCTCCCCTGGTTCTCAGCCTTTTCAGTTTGGTCTGGTACTATATCAGTGACTTTGCTGAGCCTCCAGCTTTCAGAAAGCAGATCGTGGGATTTCTCAGCCTACATGAATGATTTCCTCATAATAAATCTCTTTCTGTCTTTGTATCTCTTTATATTCTATTAGTTTAGTTTCTTTGGAGAAGCTCTTCTACATCCTTGTCATGAAATAGAAAAGTGAGATGGGGTGGAGTAAAAGAGTGCTTTGCCTCTTGGGAACTATAGGACAGTATACTTTCTCAGACTTTGGTTTCTCTTCATTCTCACAAGAGATCAGAACTCCCTTCAAAATTCCCTGACTCCAAAATGAGAAACTCTCACAAGAAATAAACATAAATAGTCCTTTGAATTTAATTACAAATAAGTTAGCTACATCTCATCTTTTTATAGGCCCAGTAGATCAACAATAAAATACAATCTTCCATTTTTATTTGGAAAGTTTATCACAAGGTTTTAGTCTTTTCTTATGTTAATAGGGAGAATCCTTGTGTGTTGCTTGACTGTTTCAACATCAGCATACTTCAGCTATTTTGTTTTGCCTCATTAATCTTGCAGTGTTGTTTGCAGGAAGAGCTGATCCATGATAATCCAGGCATAAGAGTATTTCATGCTCAGAGAGCCTGATATTCCTGATGTGACTTGTACTAGCTAAGCATGAGATTTTCAACCCAGCTCCATTTTGCCAGTACTAGTCTGGCACACACACAGAAAAATGCTTTTATTTTATTTTGAAATCATATAAATGTATTTTGACTTTTTCATTTATATTATTATATCAATTACAGAGTAATAATAGCTGAGGTGTTTTGGAAGTTTAATGCATGTGCTTGCTTTTAAACATTCTGAAATTAAATAGATTTAAGAAAAAATATGCAACTATAACTTAGCACCATTATTTCATTTGTACGCTACAAATAAATGCCCACTATACATAGCTGTAGAACAGAATGAGTATAAAGTAGCAAAATGATATTTTAATGCAACCACCAATAATTTTTTTTCAAAATTATACACATTTGAGTGGAAAGACAAATTTGGAGGACATTCAAACACACATACATATACACCAATATACACACACAATTTGTTGGTCTGAAAAGCCTACATTAAAGACTGTTAGAATGTAAAAGTCATGTTTATTACTTTTTTGAATTTTATACATTTTTTAAAATTGAGTTATAGTCATTTTAAAATGTTGTGTCAAATTCCAGTGTACAGCACAATTTTTCAGTTATACATGAACATACATACATTCATTGTCACATTCTCTTTTGTTGTGAGCCACCACAAGATCCTGTATATATTTCCCTGTGCTACACAGTACAATCTTGTTTATCTATTCTACATTTTGAAATCCCAGTCCCTTCCCAACCCCCGTCCCCCTATTACTTTTTTTCAGGTGCTTGATAAAGTAATTCTTTGTAACTTTTAGCATTTTATTTATGCTCTAGAAGGGATAAGGTTACTGGATAAATCCAACAGCATTCATAAAGCATAGAATTGTTTAACAGTAAGAAAAAAACCTGGAGCAGATTAGAGATATTCAAATGAGGGTCAGTAAACATACTCATTGAATCAGAAAATATGTTCACTGTGCTGTACTTTGTGAAGAAAATCAGCCATGGAGCTATTAGTATACATATTTTGGAGTTCCAAACTTCGAAGATTGTAATTTGGTTTTTGAAGGATACAGAAAGCTTACATTTTTCAACGATGTCCAATTAATTCTGATTTACATCCAAATGTGAAAACCTTGTTCCACATTATTTGCCAATTTAAATATTTGTATTAAATTTTGATAATTATAAGAAGTAATTTTAATTTGATTTCATTTGAATTTATAAAATAGTTTTAAGAACTACATATTCCTTTTATGTAATATTCTTGTCCATTACTTTTTGTGTTGGGTAAGATTATTCACTGAATTTATCATTACATAACATCATCTTCAATTACTACCCAAGTTTCACTGTGAACATATTGAGAAAGACATATTTGAATATCTTGTGACCAACCACAGATGTATTTGCAATTTATTTATGTATACATCCATATATTCTATTTCATTCAAAGCCAAAACAGGTAACACAAATAAAAGCAGAAGTAAGTATTATATTCCAAATGAATAACAGGTTTACACTGGATTTTCCTCAAAAGTCTGGAATGTGTAGTCCAAAATGAGAAGAAACAATACAAATTGTTAGATAAATATTATGAAAAAAAGTCCAGTACACACTGTCTCATCTGATTTGGTGACTATATCATCATTTCACAAGACAGAAATCATCTAAAAATTATATGACATTTTCTAGAATACAGTATTTAGGAAAAATGGAATGCTTCTAGCATGGGGATACATACGGAAGATGAAAAATATGTGCATATTAAAAATTAAAAGCACAATAAGCAAATATGCTTAGGCATAAATAAAGAGTTTACAGTAGCCAAGAATTTCTTTGGTTTAATTTCTGCTTCTCTCCTTTGTGTCCACATCTGGCACTGATTCTTTCCAAAAGCACTGCCAAGCAAGCTAATGAAATGTTTCTCTGAATAGGTATTATTTGGTTTTCATAGATAAACAAATGGTTATGTATTTCATATTGCTATTAAGCCCTATCAAATTATGCACATACTCTCTGAATATGCAGTGACTGATATTATTAATATTTAGGCACATCTGTGTTCTCCAATCGTATCATCTGCAATTGAAGACATGCTACAGTGCATAAAACAGAAGTATTTGTCACCAATTCAGAAATTAACCATCATTCAAAATTGTGCCAATAAGCATATTGAATTTTGCTTTAAAAACTTATTTTAAATGCTTTCTTATTAAGGAGTTCCTTAGTTTAACACTTAGATGAAATGCTCAAGTAAAAAAAATTTTAAAGAAAACATTTATAATCCTCTTCAAGGAAATAAACCAATTTTGCTGAATGAATATTCTGATGTTTTTAACCAAAGACAAACACCCATGGAAATCCTTATACTCTACCAAGAGTACATCTTGAAATTTAGAGGAAATTTTATATTTCTGTGAAAATTATCCAATTTTTAGACACTTCAATTGTACTACAATTGGAGATTCTCTGGCTTATGAATTTATCATAATAATTTCATCACTTATCAAGCTTAGACTTTGAAAAGAAAACTTTTGGTTTTGGTAGTTAAGCAATAAACATATTTAAATTCAGAATAGCTATTAAGTAAGAATTTTATTTTGATTTGAGATTAATCTTTTCCACTATGTTTTGGCCTTCATAAAAATCAAAAATAGTAATTCTGGCCTAGCGTATAAACAAAAAAATGCATTTACATCTATAGATTTTATGACGATGTATGTATCTTTATCCACATTCCATTTCTATATTCAAGCCAAAACTTAATCCATACTTATACCATTATATCTACATTTATATATAATTTTACATTATTATTTAAACAGTGCAGATTTCATCTGCTGAGAAATTCTGTAACACTTAAAAAAATGACCTTAGTAATAGTAAACCTATACATTTTCAAAGGAATTAGACTTATGTTGTTTCTTTTTTGTACTGGTTTAGCTGTTTGAGTATGTGAAATGTTATTGCTTGCTTACTGTATACCAGGAACTATGTTAGGTTTACTGTTTTCTAAGTACTTAGGGTCTATCAGAATATTCAGACACAGAAACCAATCACTTTACACATAACATACTTAGGTTAAGGATTATGATATGCATTCTTTAGGAAAGGTGAGAAGAATTACATAATTTGAAGGAATTGGACTGGAAAGTTCCCAGAATTTATAGCTTAAATTGAATGTTTATAGATAATTTGGAATTAATTAGATGGCAGGGCTTTAGAGAGAGGAAGAATTCTAGTGAGTAGAAGGAGGCACCAAGGCAGATGATGTTTTAGGAGGTAAAGCAAACCTCAGACTGTGGACGCCTTGGGTGCTGAGAGGGATGATGTGTCACTGAAGGTTTAAAAGCAGAAAATGCCATTCCAAAATCTGAGATTTAGATTGCTAGCTTGTTCAGAAAAATTGAGTACACATTTCAGGTGGTTCAAGACAGGCCAGAAGGGAGTGGCACGATGTATTTAAAGTGATGAAAGGGGAAAACTTACAACCAAGGATACCGTATCCAGCAAGGCTCTCATTCAGATTTGACAGAGAAATCAAAAGCTTCACAGATAAATAAAAGCTAAGATTTCAGCACCACCAAACCAGAAAAATTTTAAAGGACCCTCTCTAGCCATCAAACCCTAAGAAAAGAGAACAAAAAGAAGAAAGGGAAAAAAAAAAAAACAAAGACCTAGGAAAAATTGTTTTGGCTGTTCGGGGTCTTTTGTGGTTCCTTATAAATTTTGGAATTGTTTGTTCTAGTTCTGTGAGGAATGTCGTGAGTATTTTGACGAGGGTTGCACTGGATCTGTGGATTGCTTTGTGTAGCATGGCCATTTTGATAGTGTTGATTCTTCCAATCCAAGAGCACAAAAAATCTTTCCATTTCTTTGTGTCATTTAGGTTTTCAGAATATAGGTAACCTCCTTGGTTAAGTTTATTTCTAGGTATTTTGTTTCTGATGTAATGGAAATGTTTATGCTGGTTATAAAATTCTGGTTTTTGAAGTGAAAAAAAAGTGAAATGAAGGGCTACAAATGGCAAAATATCCTTCTTTCTTATTGGTGAGTTGTATTGCATTACATATATGTGTATCTTCTTTATCTATTCAACTATTAATGTGCACTTAGGATGCTTCCATATCTTGGCAATTATAAATAATGCTACTGTTAATAGCAGGGTGTATGTATCTTTTTGGATTAATTCTTATTTTGTTGTTGGCTTTATTCCTTTGATAACTATGTAAGTTTAAAAATTGAAATCTCTAAACATTCTTAGAAACAATGAATGGTACATGTATGTAAATTAAAAATATGTGTGCAGTAAAAAAATCAGCTATCAAACCATGAAAGACACAGAAGAAAGTTAAAAGACATATTACTAAATGAAAGAAATCAGTCTGAAAAGGCTACAAACTGTATGATTCCAGCCAAATGTCATTCTGGAAAAGGCAAAGCTACAGAAACAATAAAAAGATTGTGGTTTCCAGGGGTTTGGGGAGAGGGAGGGAGGGAGGAATGAATAGATGGATCACAAGGGATTTTTAAGGCAATGAAATTATTCTGTATGATACTGGTGGCTGCATATCATTACACATTTGTCAAAACCCATAGAATGTACAAGATCAAGAGTGAACTCTAATGTAAACTATGGAATTTGGTTGATAACATGTCCATGTTGGTTCATCAATTGTACCAAATATGCCACACTGATGAGGAATATTGAGGGTAGTGGAGTATATATGTCTGGGTAGGGAGGTCTATGTGTGAACTCTCTGTATTTTCTGCTCAATTCTGCTGTGAACATGAAACTGCTCTAAAAAATAAAGTCTAATAATAAAAAGAAATGTGAACAAGGGACGATAATGTGGAGGCTATGAAATACTCTAAGTGGCATGTTACCATATCTTCAAATTAACACAAGCAAGGAACATTGTGCCAAAGAGACATTGAGGCAGGCAGGAAAGAAAACTAGCCCAAGTATTGATTTGTTACAGAATGTGAGCAAGAGGAAAGTAAAAGAAGGACTTCCAGATTTTTGGTTTGGTTAATTAGGTGTATAATGATGCAAACAGGAGATAGGGATTCTCAGAAAAATAACTATATTTGGGAAATAAGGGTGGAGAGTGCTGTATTCTATTTTGAACTTGTCAATTGTGTATTTCTTTTTTTTTTCTTTTTTTTTTTTGTATTTTTGGAGTGGTAAAGTAAAGTTACCCAGCAGATTGTGTTGTGGGGTAGTGAAGAAATTCTGAAACAGTATTGTACAGTACTGAAAGTAAAAGAACTACTTCTCATGTTCTAAAGGAAGTCTAGCATCTTATATTGAAGAAACATTTATTAAGTATATATTCTGCCTCTTTTACATGCTAGACACAATTCTATCTATATGATCTTGGACATGTAGTACATCTCAGAGATGGAAGTAAATTAATACCCTTTACACTCTAAACCCGCCCGTGCCTCAATTACCTCAATTAAACATTGAAGAGAATGTTAATAGGCTCAAATAAAGTAATATATAACACATAATGCATAAACACAATATATAAAATATTAAGCATATAGCTATTGTAGTCAAAAGAATAAGGAGGTGTAATTCTTCATTAAAAAATTTGCTTAAAAAGCAGACATTCCATTTTCTTACTTAAGGAACAGTTTTACCTTTTCCTGAAAGTAGGAAAAAGAAGAATTTTATCAATTACCATACTGAATTCTTTCCTAGACCTGTACTGAAGGATAATGGGCAGGCGTCTCCAGGAAGTCACAGTCTGCTTACAAACAGTCACTAAACAAGAACAAAATCTATTTACACTCAATGAAAGTACTGTCAGTCTAGTTTGTGGAAGGGAAAAACAATCTAAGGATAAACCTTCAATAACTACGAATAAACTTGTTCCATAAAAACATAACATATCCCTCCTTCTTTGGCAAACTATTAATGCCCACTCATATGTGAATGAATAATAAAGACAAGACTGATAATGATTTTGCAATTGTTATATATTTGTCTGTGTTCCACTTGATCCTAAATAATGAGGTGAAGGGAAAGATATGTGTTCTCTTAAGATTTACTAATTTTCCAAGACTGATATAATTCTCTTTCCTAAAACTTTCTGTCTTAGTGAGTGTTACTGACTGATTGCTGGGTTTTCTAATAATTCCAATGTATTTCAATTAAGCTGCTTGATAAAGAATCTCAATTCAAGTATATCTGAAGAAAAATTACATCAGCATGAGACATTAATTTTTAATAGTCAATACTTTTTGATTCAAATAATTACAAATAATTATTTTGTTGCTTTAAAAATTATCTGAGCTATGCAGTCCCACTGACTTAAAATTTAGAGATAAAAGTTTTATTGTCTCAAGATATGCATATAAACATTATGCCCTACTCCATTATAACATTTCACTCCATTTATAGTGAAAAATGAATTTTGACTACAAAAAAAACCACTATTACTCAATCAAATGTACTTAATTGATTTTCCATTCTAACAAGCTCATAAAGCTTTCATAACTGATAAAAAACAGGAAAATTTAAAAACAAAGAAAACATATTTAAAGGCAAAAGAACATCAGAGATTTAAGATTTGACTAAAATGTGCTTAGCAAAGTGAATTTGTACAAGTATTTAGCCTCACTCTGGCTAATAACCCTTCAAAAATTAACAAAAAGCATCGGCATGGGTAATTGGTCTCTTTGGATCAAAGATAGCATTAGTATTATTTACTACTGAAATATTTCCTCAAAGTACAATCTGAAAGAAAATCAAAATATTTCATTTCCACACAAAGACTGTAAACTGATCTTGTGAACCTTATCAAATGAATATTCTTAACAAAATATCCAAAGAGTTCAATTAGTCTATGAAAATAATATTTTTTTTGCTGATGAAATAAGGTTAGAGCTGTGCACATTTATAAACTGAAGGCAGACTTAGTTTTTAAGAAGAGAAGATCAAAGACGCATATCTTACATTTGAAGGTCAATAGATTCAGTTTCCATCAGATTAGGATAGATGAGTTTGAGAACCTAATGAAAATTCTTACTTCAATTTCTACTCAGTTTGTCTTTCTGTTAACTGATGGTATCAGGTACAAGAGGACAAGGTGAGAAAAACAGTCTGTAGGTAATCCTACATAAAGAACACAAGTGCCTGCTAAAAATAAGCACTGGCACTGTATTAAAGTCTAACAGGAAGCAGGGAGCATGCTGAGAACTAGTTCAAGACACAGCTGAGCCAGGGCTCTGGGAGGTAATACAGTCAGGGATAGGCAGTAACCTGGGTCATAACGCATATAAGGACTCAGCAAATACAGTTGTTAAAGGTCATGGTTGGTATCAGAGAGAGCTGAACTCAAGAAAGTCAAGGTCAAGGCCAGCTCCCCAGCTGTTCTGTGAGATAGAGTGCTCTGGATGAAAGGACTGGAGATAAATTCATTTAAAGTCATCTTGGCATAAATAGATGACTCCTTAATAAAAGGAGGTATTCTGACTATATCTGGGGAAAGAATGAAAGTAGCTTCAGACATAAGTGATTCAATTTTCTGGTTGACAAAGAAATTTTTTAAAATTTGTATTATTGTTTATGGATGGGAAAAGAGTGGTCAGGCTAGTGCATATAAAGGTAGCATGCTGTAGATTCTTACATGGAAGTGCCTGGTACTTTAGGCCCTGGAGATACAGCTCTGGATTAGTCTTTCCATGAAAGTACTCATTTCCTTGGTTAAGGTAGTGGATTTCCAGGGAGAAGTCTCTAACAAACTAATCTCATGATTTCTTTGTACTGCATTTGGTTGGATTAGTCAATCATATTGAAATATGAAATTTATTGAGGAGGATAGTATAGGTGTTCAAGTTGACTAACTATGGCTTAAATGGGTAAAGCTAGACAATACATATTTTTCTGTCAAATTTGATAATTTAGTTTCTAGTCACTTTTGAAAACTAATTTCCAAGATAATTTAGAAAGTCACTGTTTAAGTACAAAATCTGAACTGCAATTTAAAGTAGAAGATTAGAAAGGAACAAAAGTAGTGCTAAAGAAGTATCTGATTGGTCAGATATAGAAATAAAATCACTGCAAATAGTACTAGGTTGAATCTAGCCTATAATAAGTACATAAAATGTACATAATTAACATGTAAAAGTACACCAGAAGGTTACTGATTGCAAATTAACTTGTAGGTAACAAAAAACTTTCAAGGTGCAAGGAGGAGGAAACAAACCCAAACCTAGAATTTTAAACTGAGCATGGAATAAGAGGCACAATTCAGAACTTTATTTCTGGAATGGAAATGATAGCACGTTGACATATATTGGTAACATTGCCAGTAGCGTAGATGGGTATGCAGTGTAAGCACAGGAATAATCATTAGAAACAGATTTCCACCTTCAGCAGTAGGGTATTGCATTGATTCATTGAGCTAATAGCAGTGCAACACCTATGTCAGTACACACTTCCACAAATTCTGCAAGTCAATAACAATCAAATATTTTCTAGCTCATGCTTTTTTCCATCCTACATCTGCTAAGTCATCAACCAGTAAAGGCAGGGATATATGTTCTACCTTTAAGCTTATGAAATGCAATGTTTGCACCCTAATCATTGATATATCCCCATTGCTTAACCTTGCCTAGCACAAAATAAGTACTTCAAAAATATTTGTGAGGAGGAGGGTATAGCTTAGTGGTAGAACACATGCTTAGTATGTACAAGGTCCTGGTTCCAATCCCCAGTACCTCCATTAAATAAATGAATAAATAAACCTAGTTACCAACTCCCCAAAAAAAGTTAAAATAAAAATATCAGTGGACTTGAAATTTCATCTAACATTTATTGAGAACATATAATTATTCCATATCCTGAAGTACAGCAATGAACAGTCTCTTTACCCTCAGGAAATTAATAATTAAGTTCATTAAGTAAATAATAAGCAAACAGTTTTATAAATAAAATGTGAGAGCATATGTAAATTTTCATAGAGATTATTTTAATTAGGGAAAACTAAAGTAGTTTACAGAGAATGTGTTCCCCACACTTGGAAACTCATAATTTAAAAAATAGTAAATTTTTATTTAGAGTCCACATATGATTGATAGCATGTATTTTTCCTTCTCTTTCTGGTTTCCTTCTCTTAGAATGATGATCTCCAGAAATTAATGCATTGTAACTGACTATACTTCAATTAAAAATAATAATAATAATCTCTATATTTAAATGTATTTATCTTCATTCATGATCATGTAAGGTCAAGTAACTGGCCTTTAGTATATTCTAAATTGAGTCTTGATTGTGCATTCTATTTCCAAGTTCAGACAAGCACTTACCAAACCTATTAGCATACTTAGGATGTCTCTGAATATTCTCCTTTCTATTCTTTCTCTTACCTAATATTTAATTTTTCTTCATCTAGCTATAATAGTATGCAATCTGGGTTTTTCCTGCACCTTGAAAGCAAAATCTATCCGTGAATTCTTGATATCTACAATAGTGCCTTTTACATGTTAGGTTTCAATATCTTAAAAGCCATGAACTTTGCTCATAAGAACATGGAGACCAATAACTAAATAATTTGATGTAAGACATTTTTCTCTGTATATGAAAAGTCTGTGGCACCACATCAAAATCAGTAAGCCTCAGATCAGTATGCATATTGAGTAAGTTTGTAAATAAAGGGAGACTGAGCCATCAACTTTGATATCACACTGTAGATCATTTCTCTCTAGACTCTAGAATTAATGAAAGAGTAATACTACTAATGAGTAGAAAATGCATGTTTCTTAGGTTCTGGAAAAAAAAAGTATTATTTAAGTCACATTTAAAGAGCTATTCACACAGCTTCTTATTTTGAAAGTTGGTAATTAAAGGGAAAATAAACATTTTTTCTGCTTTCCATTTTAAACTATATTTCAGGATGAATCTGGAAAAGTGGTCCAAGACCCTGACTGCTGAGCTGCCAAGTAGCTGCACCATCATCAAGCACCTACTAAAGTGTGAATGTACAGCCCCTTCTATTCTGTGATTTATCATGGTAATATTAAATATCCCAATCTTTAAAAAAGTAACAAATTAGATGTAATTTCAGATTGCTTGTAGCCAAAAACACAACACAAACTTTATATACAGATTTTGGGGTTTGCATGTCCTTCCTCCTCAAAAAAAGGCCTGCAGCTATTTATATGTCAGTCTATATTTTAATCTGTTCAACAGAATTTTAGGCAATGAAAAATCCAATAATTCATGTAAATCAGTGGCATGGATGTCATTTATTATAGTAATTTAACTGTGAAAATCTTATTGCTTAAAAAATTTTTTTGCTATTTTTCCAAAGCCTATAATTCCTTTAAACTACCCTGTCCCTTAAATTTTAGGGGTATTGTTCTGAATCCCTAGATGATGGATTACACGGTGACATATTTCATTGCTATGAGTCAGGCAAAGAGAATTTTTCTGAAATTTTGCCAGTTGAGTTGCTTATTACAAAGACTTCAGACATGTTTTAGAGGAATTAGGACTACATTACAAAGTTTTTTTTTCAGCCTTGTTAAATACTGTTGTATCTCAAATTATTGCTAATATTTCCATAATTGTTCTTGAGGAGAGGTTATGACAGACTGAAAAAGAGAGACACCATTCTGATCTTTCCCGAGTCTAGGTTAGATTAGCACTTTGTTAGAAAATAAATTCTAAATATATTTTAAATTATGTAGGTTACAAATTATACAGGTTTCTAAATAAGTCATAAAAATTGTATGCACCTAACTAAAGGAAGATCAGATTGATCAGATTCCAGTTTATATATTTCATTTTAAAAATCAAATTTTGTTAGAAAGTTTATTTTCATATCAAATATGTCAACAACATAAAATATTAAATGCATTTTGTGTTTTTATGTGTGTATGATATATAATCTATCATATACATATTAAATATTACATATATATACTATATATGTATCCACTCACAATACACATACACTGAGTGAGGATTGATCAAAATACCCCATGTTCTAATAAACAATAGAGTGTAAGTGCTGATACACAAATAGTTTAATTTTTGTTCAGCTACTAGCCTATTACAATTAGTTATAAAATGTTTTAGCCACCTTAATATTCCATATTTATAATATGCATCATATTTATAATTTTTAATATCCTGTTTTAATAATATTAATCATATTGATGTCATATTTATAATATCCTATATTCGTATAGTCAGGAACTATGTGTTGACAAAGATAAAGTAAAAACTGAAAATAATTCTTCTGAATATATAGTCCAATATCATATTTTTGGGCTGGAATATTGAATGTATCTCTTCACATGGCCAAACCTACTCTTGATTACACCTTGTATGACCCATGTAAATAACAAGAATTAAATACATTAGTTCATTTCAGAGAAGATTGCAAAGTTTATTTTTTCTGTGTTGTTGTCTTGGAGCAATATAAGTGGCATGGCTCTCAGTCTCAACCGATTGGTAACAAGTATTACAAATTTATACATCAATGGCATAATTTGCAATTCCACAGTTAAATACTTTCATTAAATGATACATGGAAGGAGAGTTTATATATGTATATATGACATTAAAAATAAGCATTTTTACTAGAGATAAAATGAATATTTTCAACTATTTAATTTTGAATTAGATTATCTTTATTTATGGCTACTTTTGCCAAAAGTAAATTGACATACTGCCAAAGCAAACATTGCAATGGACAAAGTTAAATAGGTGAGGAAGACTTTATTCATGGCAATTACAATAAAGAAAAGAAACCAGAAATGAGACTGAGTTCAACTCCTTTGAACAAAAAGGGCAGGAAATTTTTTAAGTGCTGAAATGAGCTACTGCAAAGTGATAGAAGAAATTACTGAATGGGGAGGTTGATCAATGGAATGTGTCTAGTACGTTAAGTTATTACTGAGTTTGCAAATGCTTTTCTCTATGATTATGTCACCTGAGTTTGATAATTGGCACTCATCAAAGTTAAACTCCTATCCCACTACAGAGACTAGGAGATGAGGGTATTGTCTTCCTTGAGGGTCACATTTCAAAGGGATGGCTCCCAGGTCTTTAAGAAAGACATTCCTGGCTTATAAAACTGAGGGACTTTTAAAAAGATTTACATTTTAAAGGAACAGAGAATGAATTTACTACTACACATTTTCTAAAGTAAATGCTCTAAGAAAAGGAAGGTCAGGGACCTAGATCTAATCAGGAAAATTCCAGTGTAAATTTCAGTCAGTCAAGCTGAGGGGGACTTTCAGTCCATCTTAGTTAGTGTCTTAGGAAATCCAAGAATGAAATTTGAATTCCATAAGCCTTTTATTTTACACCATAGACTTAGTTAAATCCAGAAATTTAATGTGCAAACAGTTATTATCCAGGCATAGAGTCTTATTAATGTAAAATTTTATTAGGCTTAACCATAAAGTACAGCATAATGAACATATTTTCTGATTCAATGAGTGTGTTTATTGAGTATCTAGCATGGGATTAGCAATGCTAGTTCTCCCTTGCTCCAAACGGGTGCCAGATATAGCTGAAACATGAGGAGAATATGCATGATTTGGATTGCGTTGAAAAGAAAGATCTTACAAGACAGAAAAAAAATCTATTAATGCTAAACTTTTCTATTACAATGTATGATATCATGACTGTAGACAAGATATGGATATTGCATATATAACTAGCATTGCTCACTTTTCTACCAGCATTCAGGGTTTTTGAGGGTCTGATTCTGTGTCACAATGTGTATATTGTGGAGAGTAACATACATCTAGCTTATTAGAGTGTGCCAAAACTTGGTCTATGTATATGCCTAATTTGAGTTAATTTCTTATCAAATCCTGTGAAATTAGGCTTGTCCTTGTCATTTAACAAATGAGGAAACTACAGATCTCAGTTCTACTTCCAAGGTCACATTGCTTATAACAGAGTTAAGATGAAAAACCAAACCTGTTTAAACCCTCCATCTATGCTCTTCTCACTATATAATACTGTCCCCAAAGATTGTTCCTTCACGAACAGTAAACATGCATTTGCTTCCTCGCTTTAAGATTGAAATCAACTCTGTGAAGTGCTGCCATTGTTGAAAAGAAAACTTCAGTTTTTAAATATTATTTCTTTTCTAACTTTTCATCAGGTAGCTTGAGAAATAATGACTAAAACACAATTGCTCAGAAAACCAAGTTCTGACACACTGTGTTCAGATTCCTAACTTACACGTCCTTTATATTAGAGGCACCACACTGTAGTCATTGGAATGATTTTCCACTTGCTTCTGTAATGTTTCCAAAAGAAAGCCCTGTTATGGACTAAACACACAGAGAGGGATTCAAACAAGATTATTTGTCTAATTTAAACTCTGATATGCAGGAATGCATCTCAACTGTGTCTCATACTTGTGTACCCAATAGTTCATAAAGTGACTGTGATGGGTGTTCTAGCTTCTAAAGCATCAATCATAGCATGCTTTGCTGTAAATATTAGGTTTATGACAATATAAATATAAATTACACCCTCTTATCAACTAGGAATGCTATCCAATATGAGATTCTCTTAAATATGATACAATGATACAAAATTCAGGTTTTACCTTTGCAAAAGACATGATATTTGGCTATCCAAATCATGTTAAGTTCTCTGCCATTTAACTATTCAGCAAATACTTTGTTTTTATCAAATTAGGTATCATTCCCAACAACACTGTTAATAAAAGTGTCAGTTTTACTATTAAAGGCTAGACTTTTGAGTAAATTTCAAAAGTTACTAGATATATCTGAGTAAAATTTGCCTTTTTAAAAAAATTCCATATGCAATGCATAGCATATAATAACAAATTTCTACAAGTCAATTCTAGATAAATATTTTAATAAGATTGAGAATTTAAATTATGAGACAGTCTGTGCAATGGAATAAGTGCAGTCATGAAGTGATTTGTATGTGTGTTCAGTACATTAGTTATGGAAACATAAATGTAGACCATGTTATGGTCATACAGGAACTGTACTCAGAATTCATCAACAATTTGAGCAAAATTAATGTAGGCTGAGAGTTAAAACTTAGATCAGAGAATAAATCCTCATTCATTTTAATATGGCCACTTGACTTCCAACCCCTTACTGGTGATTCACTATCCAAAGAGAGAAGGTTGTCACCAGAGTCTACTTTCTAGTAAATCAGTTCTGTTAATGAAAAGCAATTTTTAATAATCTACAGAAAATAGTAAGTTATCAGGTATCATAAAAATACTATGAACTAAACAAAACTGTAGCAAAGAATTGCCATGAAGTTTAAAAAAAAAGCAGATAATTTGCTTTACAAAGACATTTTCAGAAATTCAGAAATGAAATGTAAACATGACAACAGTTTCTTAATCAAATCTAGTATCAAGATTTACATGCCTTTTTGGCTGTGATTACTTGAACATAAAGAACTTTTGTCTCTGTTTTAACTGATATAATTGTTATACCTACTGGAATGGTCTCTGGTGTTAAAAGCTGTGAATTATATAATTTCCAAAATGAACAGCAATCACAAGAAGTGGAGACTTTTTGCTTGCATTCTCATTTTTCTAAAATAAATATTGACTTATAACCTTATGGAAGCAGCTTTTTAAAATCTAGTCTTCTAATACTCTCATCTCTCTCATTTGTTATAAATATGTACAAACTAACTAATAATAGTAATCTCACAGAAAATTAAAATGAGATTTGTCCTGATCTGTGCCCTCCATGATCTTCGTATTTGATAAGCCTTCATCAATGTGTTCAGGAACTGGCTATTCTAAAACAAAATGCTACCATTTGTCACCTCTAGAAGGAATCTATTTGCTTAAATGACAATTTTTAAAGCTTTCAAAATCAAAGTTTTATAAAATAAGCTGCTTCTAAACTTCAAGTTTATATGACTTTGAAATGGCCAATTTGGAATTGACAAAATAAGCATCAAATAGCTTTTGATCATGACAAAGCATTTGCTTAAAATTCATAGTAAATTATTTTCATCTTCTGAGTTATCTTCCTGCATATGCTATTTTCTATGTTCATTTGGAATGTTTTTTAATTGAGAATAACTCAAGTCATAAAAATCAGCTTTTATTAATTGACTCTCTCTGTTGAAAAATTACTTAATTTCCCCAAGTAGAATAAAGAATATAATTCAAATATATATAAACAGAGATAGAAATTGCTATTTTTATACAGATTAGTAGAACAGAACTCAGTTCTTATTCTCTGAGTTATTAAAACAATTATGAAATTTCTTAGCTCAAAACATTTTTTTACTTTTATTTAAATAATCTTTTTAAAATAATAGTTTTATTTAAGCAGTACTTCAAATTTTAATATTTTTCATGAAGGTTCTCCTGGTTGATCAAAAGGTAATTTCCTCCAAAGTTACCCAATATTGAAATACAAACCAAATGCTCCTTCATTATAATTACCACTTCTAAAGACTTCACAAACCAAGCAATTAACTTCCTTCCACTACAATTAAATTCAGCAAATATTTTACAGCATATTATACAACAGATATTGGGGGGGTGATATTCACAGTAAATAAGACATGGACACGACCTCCAAAGCACTCATAGCCTAGTATTGGGAATTAAAACATGATTACCTAGTTTCCATATAGAACAATAATTTAAATTATGAAGAAAATAAATAGCATAATATTGTACAGCAGAAAAAGTGATTGACTTTCTAAGAGAGAGCACAGAAATAGCATTACCAAAAAAAATGGACATCAGTTGGATTTTGAAAGAGGCTCACTAGTATGAGAATAAACACATTATGAGAAGAGGCAATAACATGCTTAAAAGAACAGAGGCATGAATTACCATGGTATTTTCAGTGAGTTCATACATAAAAGTGGTTGAATTCCTTGTGACCTTGTAGAAAGTGCATGGTGATTAATATAAACAATAAGGGAAATTATCCTGAAACCATTGGAAAGACATTAAAGCTTTTAAGCTAGAAATAGACATGTAGAATTCACATATTAATAAAATAGTATTTAGAAAGTTACAGAGAACAGATTATTGGAGGGAAGATAAAGTCAATGGGATAGAGATTGCAAGTGTTCCCCAACCTGATTCATTTTTGTTTCTCAGGCACATGGAAGGAATTTCAGTCTGCCTTGGATTTACTTTGGGCCTATGTGACTAGTAGAGCTAAAAGGAGCCAAAGAAGGTTAACACCACATGTGATTTCCTCATACTTTCCTCTGGTGATGAACACTCTCTAAAGCCATATGCCCATCATATAGCAAAAATAAGTGGAAAATTCCCGAGGTAGATCTTAAAGTTACAGATCTAAGATACTATATTAGGAAAGTTTGATTGGATTGTAGGGAAGAAGGAAGATATTTATAGGTAATGAAGTCGGAGAATAAACCAATAGTCACCACATACGGGCTCTCATAGCCTTGCATAGACTTTGTGTGATAGGTGAAGAATCACAGTTCTTGCTAGAGGTAACAGGAGCTTAGATGTGTTATATCATCTAAACATTTGCATTAGGTTTGTCCTTGATTTTGTTACCTCTCCCTCAAAAAAAAAATTAATTCTGATGTTTGAAAGGTTTTGCTACCTCCACTTCACAATTGACTTAATCTTCAAAATCATGTTTATCATCAGGTATGCAGAATTTTTCAATTATTTATCTGAAGTTAACTGAAGCTTTCTAGTTGCAAAATTTCAGACTTCTCTTTGTCTTCAACTTCTTTATATTATCTGAAAATGATAATCTGCTTCTTCTTGGTATTCTTTTGCTCTAGGTCATTGTGATAATTACTTATTATGATTTTTTCATAACCAGGATCATAATCTAATATTTTTCTGCTTATGTTTTTCATTCCAGAACTATTATTTCTTATTTATTTTTCTTATATTTTCTGGAACTTTTGTAATCTGAGTATATAAAAAGCCAACATAACATAGATAAAATTTTTAGATTTGTAAGCATTTTTGTTTCTGGAGTTCCAAGAAATATTTCCAACTGACTGATGAATAATTTCTATATTTCATATTACAGTACATCTGAAGATAAATTATTTTTATATCCATTCATCAACATTCCCCCAAGCCCCTATATTTTTTTTTACTTCTATGTGCCCAATTTTATTAAAATAAATTGACCATATGTTTTTAGACAATCTGTAATTAAACCATGTTGAGAGGGTTTTTTTTTTAATCTTGTCAGTGGGATATTTTGTTGCATAAAAATAAGCATTAATTGTTAATAGCTGATTTCAAAATTTTATATAACCCATAAAACATAATAATTACAGCTATATGCCTCAAAAATAATCTTAGATAATGTGTTACTTTCCTCTTGATGCTGCAACTAATTAGTGGCTTAAAACAACACATTTATTATCTTTCATTGCTGGAGGTCAGAAGTCTGAAATAGGCTTTAGTGGGCTAATGTCAAGGTGCTTGCAGGGCTGCGTTACATTCTGATGGCTCTAGTGGAGAAAGTGTCTTCTTGACTTTTCCAGAACTCACCTGTATTCCAAGTACTTACCACACTGCCATCGTCCTTCTTTCCTTCCTTCCTTCCTTCCTTCCTTCCTTCCTTCCTTCCTTCCTTCCTTCTTTTCTTCCTTTCTTCTTTCTTTCTTTCTTTCTAACTATAGCATAGTCAGTTTACAATGTGTCAATTTCTGGTGTACAGCATAATATTTTAGACACATATATATGCATATAGATATTCATTTTCATAATAGATTACTATAAGATATTGAATATCTCAAATTCCCAATTTATCCCTTCCCACACTCTTTTCCCCCGATAACCATAAGTTTGTTTGTTTTCTATGTCTGTGAGCCTATTTCTGTCTTATAAATAAGTTCATTTTTGTCTCTTTTTAAAAATAATTCCACATATGAGTGATATCATATGGTATTTTTCTTTCTCTTTCTGATTTCTTTTACTTAGAATAACAATTTCCAGGTCCATCTATGTTGCTGCATTATTTTAAGTGTTTGTTTATATTTATCCTTTTTATGACTGAGTAGTATTCCATTGTATAATTATACGACAGCTTCTTTATCTAGTCATCTGTTGATGGACATTTAGGCTGTTTCCATGTCTTGGCTATTGGCTATTGTAAATAGTGCTGATATGAACATTGGGGTACATGTATCTTTTCAAATTATCATTCCTTCCAGATATATGCCCAGGAGTGGGATTGCTGGATCATATGGTAAGTCTATTTTTAAGTTTTTTTTTTTTTTTTTTTGGAATCTCAGTACTGTTTTCCATAACAACTACACAAAACTACATTCCCACCAACCACTTGTAGGAACCTTTTTGATGATGGCCATTCTGACTGGTGTGAGGTGATACCTCATTATTTCTTTCTTTTACTCTATCTCCTTCTTACATTTGTTTATTAAGACCCTGGGCCTACCTGGATTATGCAAGATGTCTGCATCTCAAGGTCCTTTTATTGGCAACCTTAATTCCATCTGCAAACTCAATTTCCCTTTGTCATGTAACTAATATAGTCACAAGTACCAAGGATTAGATGGTAGACATCTGGGCATTCATTATTCTTCTTACTACAGATATATATATCATTTTAAATATCAGGAGATATTTGGAAATGAAACTCTTCTTAAAACTTCAGAAAGATCATGTAGCACAGAAAATAATTTAGGTTTTTACAAGAAGAATGTTATAAAAGTTATTATACTTTTACATTTAATTTAAAACTAGAGAAACTAGACAGTATCCTAAACGTTTGTGTGCTCTTTCTGAAACTCAAATCATTTAATAGAAGTAATGTAAACATTCTCAGTACTTTTAATTATTATTTGTACTTCAAAATTATTATTATTATTATTTTAAGTGTTTGTTTATATATATACGTGTGTGTGTGTGTGTGTGTGTGTGTGTGTGTGTGTGCATGCATCTGTGTGTACATAGTATTAAGGAAATATAGGAAATATGACCTGTTCAGGAACAGAATCTAGAAATTACTGTTTTAGGAACATGGATAGTACTGACATTTCACAGCTCAAGATCTACTCATGCATAAGGAAAATATTTCTAGAAACTATGAATAACTTAAAAATAGTTTTTGAAATATAATTTTAAAATTTGCAATGGAAATATAACTCAGGAAACAAAAAGAAAAATAAAGCTGAAAGCATATTTGTTATAATGATGTGGCAGCAAACAGATTTCTATTAACTAATTTTACTTCAAAATAATAGCTACTTATAGACAACTAAGAAAATGCATTTCAAACTCTGAAAAGTGAAATATGTCCACAATACATAAACAGGTGAATACATGCCTTTTATGTTTTTTGTTAGTCAGGTGTATTGAGGAACACTTTATATATGGTAAAATTCACCCATTTTTGATATGAAATTCTGTAACTTTTAACATGCTTTTAACTCAACAGTTATGTCACATAAATCAAGACTATGATATTTGCTTCTCTCCAGAGTAGTCCCTGTTCTCCCTGTAGTCAAGCCCCTAGTTTTAATACAGGACCTGGAAGAACATTGATTTGTTGACTAAATACATAATTTTGCCTTTTCTAGAATGACATATAAATGGAGTCATTTAGAATATAGAATTTTCAGTCTGACTTTCACTTAGCATAATGCTTTTGAGATCCTTCCATATTGTTGCATGTGTCAGTAGCTCACCAGTTTTTAACTGCTGAGTAATATTTCATTCTATGACTGTACCACGATGATTATCCATTCACTAATTGAAGGACAATGGGTTGCATTCAGTTTGGGATGATTATGAATTAATATGCTATAAACATTGCTGTACTGGGATACTTAGGAACAAATATCTTCATTTATTTTGGGTCAGTACCTATGGGGAGCTTTGCTAGGGTATAAAGCAAGTGCATTTTAATTTTAATAAGAAACTTTCAAAGTGTTTTCCAAAATGGCAGTAGCATTTCTCATTTTCAAATCAGTGTATGAGAATTACAGTCCCTCCTCATCTTCGTTGCTAAAGCTACCTTCAGAGTACCAAAACCCTTGTGTTTTGGCTGTGGACTGGGCAACTAGGGAGGGTTTTTCTCAGTTTTGAAATTCTACTTGTTGCATCCATGGTTGCACACCATACCCTTTGCCCACCCTGCTTTAGTGGTAAAATGATGTTGTTTGCATTCCTGCCTAATTGCTATTAAATACAAGCATTTTTCTTAGTCCACACTAGCCTCAGTCTTAAGGATGCCATTTGTCAGGTCCTCTGAATTAGAGCTTTCTTAGATTCCTGCCCCTCCTCCCTGGGGCAAACTCTGCTTTGCATCTATATTTGATATTGGGCAATCATTTCTCACTTTCTGTCTAAATGTAGAGATCTATGTTTGGTATAGGTACAGGATATTGGTTCCAAAATAGTTACCTGACCATCCTCCAGGATACAGACTTTTTCTTCTCTTTCATCAGTGATAATGTTTTTCTCTTTACCCGAGAGGTGACAGGTTTTAAATCCACTCCTGCAGTAGTTTATCTTTTTCTTTCAAGGAAATGATTCCAAAGAATTATTTTATGCCTTTTTTCTGTCTATTCTACCAAAGAGGGAGCTCTTTGATCTCCTTTTCTCTACCCAGGTTCTATAAGCTCTAGGTAGAGGGCCATTGTGAAAGATGATGAAATGAGTGCAAACTCCTTTGTGTCTAGAGTACCAGTTTTTTTTCAGACTGATATACTAGATTATAATAGCTTTTGGCATTCTGTTCAAGTTTTAGTTAATTTCTCCTTATCTTGGCTGACAGCCGGAACATCTTCCTCCCATCTTGTCCTACAGATGAAATAGTTTGTATATTTCTTTTCTCCTTGGAGGGGCTTTGAAATTCAAGTTACTTGGTTGTCTTCATTAGAAGAAGCTTTCTGTAGCTTTCTGATGGGCCCAAGATAAGTTATGATTTAGCAGTTTATACCGATTTTCTTATTAGGTAGTGATTTTTTCTTCCACCAAATAAAGCAAAACCTTTATTAAAGTTCGCAAACACCTCTGAACTGAGGAACTATATTTTAGGGAGTTTGGAGAGCTATATTTTTTCAGGTGGACATCTTTATAAGAATTGATATCCAATCTTCTTTTTACTTTTTCCTATTGAAATTTTATACAGGTACAAATGTACAGAGGTGCCAAAAAACAATCAAAAATTTGCAACAATTATTAACACAGAATCAAAGTTTTTGATCTATAGCCATCACCACACCACCCACACAGACACTGGCTACTGCCATCTTGGGATTCCATGAAGGTGCATTTAATATTTATTCTAACATCTCTCATTTGGAGTTTTGGTCTTCTAATATTGTTACATACTTCCCAAGACTGGGACAAAATGGTGGAAAGAAAGAATAATAAATAGAATAACAAGAATTCCCTTCATTCTTTCTGGACAACAGGGACCCACATTCCCAGTTTCCCACTCAGGGAGGAGGAGCTGCTGCTGGTGCATGAATGCAGCTTAGGACTGAGTTAGGTCCTGAAGAGAAAAAAAAGAAAAAAACCCAGAAACAAAGAAAAGGAATTATCTGCACTCTGTCCACCCTACAACCCTCCTTTCTATCAACCAGGTTCTCTGACATTTTCAGTTTCCTGGTAGATATTATTATTTCAATATGTCTTCATCATACACTCAAACTTTCTCCTTTTTAAATATTTTTTAAAATTGAAGTATAGTCAGTTTACAATATTGTGTCAATTCAACCTTTCTAAAATTAAACTTTACTCTCCAGATTCAGTTATTATAAATACTATGTTTACATGTTTCCAAATCCCTGGCTTCCTTATAGTCAATTCACAAACCACAGCAGTGGCAATATCTCCCTTTCTGTTTGC
The DNA here is from genome assembly GCF_048564905.1 of Vicugna pacos. Classification (NCBI taxonomy): domain Eukaryota; kingdom Metazoa; phylum Chordata; class Mammalia; order Artiodactyla; family Camelidae; genus Vicugna; species Vicugna pacos. The sequence goes on from NC_133000.1 coordinate 38,557,125, forward strand.
ATATTTTGACTTCTAATCTGTTAACATAGATAAGTTTTCAGGGTACCTGAAAGAAAATCTTGTCATTTTATTTATTTATTAGAGCACATTCTTTCTCACCTACTGAATGACATTGCACCTCAATTTTCCTCTCTCTTTTACATCAACTATTTTTCATACTCTTAGTGCATCATTGTACAGATTCCTTAGTGGATTAGTGGATCATGTACAGACTCCTTACTCTGAATACTTTCTATGATCCTTTCCATCTTTAAAAAGAAAAGAAAAAAACATCTTTCATCAGTTCCTACTTTCCAACCTTAGCAGGAAAATCTCCTCAAAAAAGTTGTTTATATTCACTGCTTCAGATTACCCTCCTCCCATTCATTCTTTAACTTACTCCTATGATGATTTTGCCAACTTTATTGAACAGAAATTACTCTAGTTCAGCTCAATAGTTATATCCACATTGATTGATCTAGTGATTAATTCTCAGTCCTCATCTTATCTAACCTATCAGCAGCTTTTGAAATGATTGATACACACACACACACACACACATAGGTTTCAGATAACGGCCAGATTTATTGGAATGTGATCTGTGCAGTCACATAGGCCCTAAGCTTGGAAAGGTTCTGTACATGGTTTAGTGTACTATTGTCACGGTCCTGAAATTTTAAATCAATTTTTAAAAAGGGTTCACATTTTTTGAGCTAGAGTCACATCTTATGTCACCAGTTCTGCCTTTACATTGCACTCTGTTTTCTTTCCATTTTTCTGATTGATGTGTCTGTCTCTTTTATTCTTAGACTTTACCTCCTCTAACTATAATCATTTCCTTGATTATCTCACCAATTCTATGGTATAAATACCACCTTTCTGCTGACAATTTCAAAAGTTATATTTCTAGACCAGGCAGGGTAGCCTTCCAAAGTCCTGATGTACATAACCAACTGTGTTTATTCAATATTTCAATGTCAATATGTCTGAAATTGAACTCATGATCTTTCAGCCATCCTTCTCTAACCATGGCCTTTCTCATCTGAGGTGACAGAGACTCTTCCAGTTGTTCATTTTCTTGTAGGCTTTTACTTCTCACATCTGACCCATCCAAGAATCATGCTGAATTTACCTTCAAAGCTTCTGCACAGCAAAGGAAACCATAAGTAAAACAAAATGACAACCTACAGAATGGGAAAAATTTTTTGCAAATGATGAAACTGACCAAGGTTTGATTTCCAGAATGTATAAGCAGCTCATAGGACATAATAAGAAAAAAGCAACCAACCCAATCCAAAAATGGGCATAAGACCTAAACAAGCAATTCTCCAAGGAAGACATACAAATGATCAAAAAGCACATGAAAAAATGCTCAATATCACTCATTATCAGAGAAATGCAAATCAAAACTACAATGAGGTATCACCTCACACCAGTCAGAATGGCCGTCATTGAAAAGTCCACAAATGACAAATGCTGGAGAGGCTGTGGAGAAAAGGGAACCCTCCTACACTGCTGGTGGCAATGCAGTTTGGTGCAGCCACTGTGGAAAACAGTATAGAGATTCCTCAAAAAACTAGGAATAGACTAACCATAAGACCCAGGAATCCCGCTCCTAGGCATATATCCAGAAGGAACTCTACTTCAAAATGACACTTGCACCCCAATGTCCATAGCAGCACTATTTACAATAGCCAAGACATGGAAGCAGCCTAAATGTCCAACAACAGATGACTGAATAAAGAAGAAGTAGTATATTTATACAATGAAATACTATTCAGCCATAAAAACTGACAACATAATGCCATTTGCAGCAACATGGATGTTCCTGGAGAATGTCATTCTAAGTGAAGTAAGCCAGAAAGAGAAAGAAAAATGCCATATGAGATCACTCATATGTGGAATCTAAATAAATAAATAAATAAATAAATACATACATACATACATACATACATACATACATACAAACAAAACAGAAACAGACTCATAGACATAGAATACGAACTTGTGGTTGCCAAGGGGACGGGGGTGGGAAGTGACAGAATGGGATTTCAAAATGTAGAATAGATATACAGAATTATTCTGTATAGCACAGGGAAATATATACAAGATCTTGTGGTAGCTCACAGTGAAAACAAAATGTGACAATGAATAAATGTGTGTTCATGTATAACTGAAAAATTGTGCTCTACACTGGAATTTGACACAACATTGTAAAATGGCTATAACTCAATAAAAAAATGTTAAAAAAAATTGAAGTCTATCTAGAGTCCCACCATTTGGGAATCCCATTACATATGAGACAATCACTTACGAATGAATTACCATGATAGTTCAGTAGAGTATTGTAGTAGCTTTCAAAAAAGCCCAATACCTTCTATTCTTGCTTTCCTACAATCTATTCTCAACAAAGCAGTCAGCCTCTTTATGATGCAGATCAGTTCAAATCACTCCTGTGACTTGGTTCCTTATTTCCCATAGAGTAAAAGCCAAAGCCTGTACCCTGGTTAAAATGGCCTTACATGATTGGATCTCCAGTTACGTATCAGATGCTCTTTACTGCCCCATTACTCACCCAACTCTACCACATTGGTTTCCTTGTTCTTTCTCAGACATACTAATCATGTTCATATTTTAGCATCATTATTCTAGGTGGCTTCTTTTCCAGAAACATTTTCTTCCCTATATATGCTTGGCTAACTCTCTTGCACCATTAAACTGTTGTTCATATTTTGACTTCCCAAGAGAGTTGTCCTGACTGCCCTGTTTCAACTTTATCCTGACTTTCTTGCAGTCCATTTCTCACCTACATTGCTTTATTTTCTATTGTGTATTTCTTTGTCTCTGTATCTCTCTCCCTCTCTCACTTTTCCTTTTTTTGTCTCTTTCTGTCTGTTTTCCTGAAGCATTTGAAAATAAGTTACCAATTCCACCTCTAAATATTAGCATGAATTTCCTAAAAGAATATTTTCTAGAATACTCAGAACATTATTATCATATTACAGAAAATTAACATTAACTCCCTATTGTCATTTAATAATCAATCCACTTAAAAATGGATATTTTTTTGCTTTTTTGCTTTGATCATTAAATGTTTTTCAGTATAGTGAGTGGCATAGCATCCTCCAAAAACTCATGTCTAAGAAGCCTCAGAATGTGACCTTACTTGGAAATAGAGTAATGTAATTAGTTAAAATGAGGTCATATTGGATTAGTGCACATCTGCAATCAAGTAACCTGTGTTCTTATAAGAAGATTAGAAGACACACAGAGATACACACAGGGAAAAAGATCATGTGACATAGAGCCAGAGATTGAAATGATGCAGCTATAAGACAAGAAATACCAAGGATTGCCAGGGGCCTCCAGAAGTTGGAAGAAGCAAGGAAGAATTTTTACCTAGCACTTTCAGCAGTGGAACAGCATTGCTTGCACATTGATTTTAGACTTCTAGTCTCCAGAGAACTGTGAGAGAATACATTTGTCATTTAGAGTCACCTAGTTTCTGGTACTTTATAATGGCAATCCTAGAAAACTAATACATCCATTATAAAGTAGATCTTTTCATTACAAAGGAGGTTATGTGAAACTCCTTTGATTAGAATACAGAAGAGGTAACTCAAAAAGTCTTGTCTTCCCTTATAGTCTTTTATATTGCAAACAAGAATTATAATAAATTATCTTAGGGCAGAAGCACAAAATTTACATAGGTTAATTATAAGCATTTCAAAATTTAGAAACAGCACATTTCTTACCTAAAAGGTAGATTATTTTTCAAATGAAAATATATCAGACACAATATACAATTTTCTGAGAAATATAAATAATTGTATCCTTGTATATTAGTCATGAATAGTAATTAGAGATAACATAACCCAAACCTTTTATTTTACAATTGGAAAACAACTGAAGTTTAGAACAGATATAATAGTCTTCTCGAAGAATAATAGTAAACAGTAGACTTGTTATTTAGTATATGTTTCTTTCACAACAATCTCAGATTTTAAAATAAAACCTTAAACTTTACCTCTTCTGTGTTCTTTTCCCCTTGAAACATGTTTATTGGAGTTAACCTGTGAAATCAAGAGTGAGGAATGGGCTATAATCAGCTGTCTGTGATGAAGGGACAAATAAGGAAGAAGCCAAATGAAGTGGCAACTGTCACTAGGCCAAGGCCAAATAGGGAGGTGACAAAGAAAAGACAGGGTCAATTAAGAAGGTAACATGTAAAGCAGGGTCTGCACTGGGTCAAGGTCAAAGAGCCACTGGTGTGACTACAGAAGAGTGGTCAGAGAGATACACTGTTGCTGGCTCACAAAATGGTGGAAGGAAGTCACTAGACAATGTAGATCATCTCTAGAAGTTGGAAAAAGCAAAACAAACAAAAACCAGAAAAGACAAAATAATGAGCACAACAAACCCAATTTTCCTCTGAAATCTCTAGAGAGGAACACAGCCCTGATGACGCCTTGATTTTAGCCCAGTGAGACCTATGTTGGTCTTCTAACTTCTAGAATAGTGAGATAATACACTTGTGTTGTTACAAGCCATTAAGTGTGAAGTAATTTGTCACAGAAACAATAGAAAGCTAATAGTGAAAAAACAGATTTTTCACTATCAGAAGAGTTACAGATATGGAAAGGGAGGAACTTAGGATAAACCCTGCATGTTAGATTGGAATTAGAAGGACTGGGATGAACTCTTATGTATTTCAAAATATGGATATAAATAATATGGAAATAGATTGATATAGACAGGTGTCAGTGCATGTTGTGTGTTTGTATGTTTATATACACACAGGTGTGTGCAATTTTGTGTGTGTGTGTGTATGTATGTATGTATGGGTGCTTATACTTTTTACTTCAGGTCATTGATAGGCCTGGGAGCAGCAAAACTCCATTAGCAATGCCCAGATCTTGGCTTTTAAATATCACTTTTTACTGAAAGATACTAGGATTTTTAAGAATACTGGTAGCTCCCAGGGCTGGGGAAAAAAGTAATACCTAACCCTGGAAAATCTTGTGCCAGAAAGTAAGAAAATGCCAAAAGAAGGGTGGTGTCTTGTCAAAGGACATAAAAGCCAGCCTAAAGGTGTTCTTACAGGCCAAACCCAGGACAATTTGGGCATCCAAATAAATAGAGTAACAAATTATAATATAATGAATAATAAAATTAAGAAAGAAATGGGAAGACGAGGAAGCTCTTTTTATAGTAGGGCAACTAATGTGGAAGAAATGAAGGAATCAGAAAATAATCTTTTGGAAAATACTACGGCATTAATTATCTAGACAAAATCTTTTATCAGTGGATGCTAAAAATTTAAAAGGAAAATTGTATTTTACAGCATCAGAGTATCTACTGTTAAATTTCTTAGCAATTACAACAGGGAATATGGAAATATGACAATGAAGAAAGGCAGCACCTTTATCAGTTGATCATAATCAACATTGCCCATGATGACACAAACTGATGTTATGTGTCATGAGCTATAAAATGTGCTGAGAAGAATAAAGGATTACATTTGTGATGTTTATGCTAAAAATACATAACCTGAATCTAATCATGAAGCAGCATTCATCATACCAAAATTGAGGAACATTATACAAATAACAAGCCTATTAATTTAGGATTATAAAAGACCTAGTTTTTTATAGTTTTAGATTGATTGATTCAAGAGATATGGCCACCAGATGATAATCCTTACTCTGGATTGCGTCAACTTGCTATAAAAATGATGATATTTACCAATATAAATTTTCTTATTCTGAAGGGTCATACTATAGAGGAAAATGTCCTTGTTTTTAGAAAACACACATTCAATTACTTAGCTTTAGTGGGACAGCATGTATATTTGCATATACAAATACACAAATATATGAGAGCAAAAGAATGATATAATATAGATAAAATATTTACAATTTAGATGAATAAAATAAAAATAAAAGATAATCAAAAATTACTTTTTATGATTTTTATAATTTTTCAGTCACTGTGAATTTTTTTTCAAAATAAAAAGTAAAGGAAAATGACTTTATCTAGTAGCCACTGTGATTAACTTTACTCTCAGAACAATACTGCTGATAGAACAACTTCTTATAATAAGGATTACACTTTAATGAGATATTTAGTTTTTCTCTAATATGTACCACATCAGGAAACATAATTTTATTCCCCTGTGCTCATAAGTAGCTTTCCAGGCTATGATTTTATGTATCCATGATAAATAACTCATGACATTTCATATACTAATTACATCTTTGAAAATTATGGATATTTAAGATTTTTTTAATGGAAGAATAGTCAGTTACAATGTGACAATTTCTCATATACAGCACAATGTCTGTATATACATACATATATTTGTTTTCATATTCTTTTTCATTAAAAGTTATTACAAGTTATTTAATATAGTTCCCTGTGCTATACAGAAGAAACTTATTTAAAATCTATTTTTATATATAGTGGCTAATCTCAAACTCCTAAATGTATTCCTTTCCACTGCCTTTTGCATGGTAATCATAAGATTGTTTACTATGTCTGCCAGTCTGTTTCTGTTTTGTAGATAAGTTTGCAATGTCATTTTTTTTTTCAGATTCCACATATGGTATTTTTCTTTTTCTTTCTGGCTTACTTCTCTTAGGATGATGATCTCTAGGTCCATCCATGCTGCTGCAAATGGTATTATTTTATTCTTTTTATGGCTAAGAAGTATTCCATTGTATAAATATACCAAAGCTTCTTTACCCAGTTATCTGCCAAAGGACATTTAGGTTGCTTCCAAGTCTTGGCTATATTATATAGTGCTGATATGAACATTGGGGAGCATTTATCTTTTCAAATTACAGTTCCCATTGTATATATGCCCAGGAGTGTGATTACTGGATCATATGGTAAGTGTATTTTTTTAGTTTTTTGAGGGATCTCCATACAGTTTTCCTTAAAGGCTGCACCAAACTACATTCCCACCAGCAGTGTAAGAGGGTTCCCTTTTCTCCACAAACTCCCCAGCATTTATCATTCATGGGCTTTTTAATGATTGCTGGTTCAGGTCTTCTGCCCATTTTTGGATTTGGTGGTTTGTTTTTGTTCTTGAATTGTCTGGGTTGCTTATATATTCTGGAAATTAAACTTTTGTCAGTTGTACCATTTGCAAATATTTTCTCCCATTCTGTAGGCTATTATTTTGTTTTGCTTTTCGTTTCCTTTGCTATGCAAAAGCTTGTAAGTTTGATTAGGTCTCATTTGTTTATTTTTGTTTTTATTTCTATTGCTTGAGTAGACTGCCTTAGGAGAACATTGCTAAGATTTATGTCACAGAATGTTTTGCCTATGTTTTCTTCTAGAAAGTTTATTGTATCTTGTCTTGTATTTAAGTCTTTAAGCCATTTGAGTTTATTTTTGTGTATGGTGTGAGGGAGTGTTCTAAGTTCACTGATTTACATGCTGCTATCCAGTTCTCCCCACAAGACTTGCTGAAAAGACTTACTTTTCTCCATAATATATATGCTTGCCTTTTTTATCAAAGATTAATTGACCATAGGTCTGTGTGTTTATTTTTGGGATCTTTATTTTGTTCCACTGTTCCATATGTGTGTGTGTGTGTGTGTGTGTGTGTGTGTGTGTGTTAATGCCCAAACCATGCTGTTTTGATTACTGTAGCTCTGAAGTATTGTCTGAAACCTGGGAGGGTCATTCTTCCTACTTTGTTATTTCTCCTCAGTATTAATTTTGCAATTCTGGGTCTTTTGTGATTCCATATAAATTTTAGGATTATTTATTCTAGTTCTGTGATAAATGTCATGGATAATTTGATAGGTATCATATGGAGCCTGTAGATTGCCTTAGGCAGTATAGCCATTTTAACAATGTTGATTCTTCCATTCCAAGAGCATGGAATTTCTTTCCATTTCTTTAAGTCATCTTTAAATAAGTTTATATATTTTCTTTTTCTTTAATATTTTATTCTTTCAATTGATTTTAAACCTCTTTTATTGAACAAATCCTCAATGTACAGTTGACTAGATTATTTGAAAGTGAACACACCCACCCAGGTCAAGACATTGAATGTTATCTGCATCCTCAGAAACTCATATTGCATCCTCCCAATCATTATTCTCCTGCCTCGTTTCAATAACCAACACCCTGACTTGTTACATCATCCATTCATTTTGTGTTTCTTAAGATTTAGTCATTAGAATCATACAATATTTACTGTGTTGTGTGTGACTTCTTTCACTCAACATCATTTTATAAGGTTAAGTTTCTATATTTTCTAAAATTACATTTGTATGAAATTTCTTTCTATTTTTTTATTGAAGTATAGTCAGCTTGCAATGTTGTGTCAATTTCTGGTATACAGCACAATGTTTCAGTCATACATATATATACATATATTTGTTTTCTTATTCTTTTTCATTATAGGTTACTACAAGAATATTGAATATAGTTATATGTGATATACAGAAGAAACTTGTTGTTTATCTATTTTATATACAGTAGTTAGTATCTGCAAAATTCAAACTTTCAATTTATCCCTTCCCACCCATTTTACCCCTTGGTAACCATAAGTTTGTTTTCTATGTCTGTGAGACTCTGTTTTGTAAGTAAGTTCATTTGTGTCTTTTTCTTAGATTTTACATATAAGTGATACCATATGGTATTTTTCTTTCTCTTCCTGGCTTACTTCATTTAGAATGATGATCCCCGGGTCCATCCATGTTGCTGCAAATGGCATTATTTATTCTTTTTTATAGTTAAGTAGTATTCCATTGTGTATATACAACACAACTTCTTTATTCAGGCCTCTGTCAATGGACATGTAGCTTGTTTCCCTGTCTTGACTGTTGTAAATAGTGTTGCTGTGAGTATTGGGGTGGATATACTTTTCAAATTATAGTTTTCTTTGGATATATGCCCAAGAGTGGGAATTTCTAGATCATATGATAAGTCTATATTTAGTGTTTGAGGAATTTCCAAACGTTTTCCATAATGACTGCATCAAACTACATTCCCTTCAGCAGTGTAGGAGCGTACCCTTTCCTCCACACCCTCTCCAGCATTTATCAGTCGCGGATTTTTTAATGACAGCCATTCTGACTGGTGTGAGTGACATCTAATTGTAGTTTTGGTTTGCATTCATCTGATTATTAGTGATATTGAGCATTTTTTTTTCCATATGCTTATTGGCCACATGCACGTCTTCATTGGAGATTTACTTGTTTAGGTCTTCTGCCCATTTTTGGATTGAGTTTTTTTTTGGTTTAATATGTTGAGCTGTATGAGCTGTTTATATATTTTGGAAATTAACCCCTTGTTGTTTGCATCATTTATAAATATTTTCTCCCATTGTATAGGTTGTCTTTTCATTTTGTTGATGGTATCTTTAGCTGTGCAAAAGCTTTCAAGTTTAATTAGATCCCATTTGTTTATTTTTGCTTTTATTTCCATCACTGTAGGAACTGGTTCAAAAAAAGTATTACTGCAATTTATGTCAAATTGTTCTACTCTAGCAGTTTTATAGTGACTGGTCTTATATTTAGGTCTTTAATCCATTTTGAGTTTATTTTTATATATGGTGTTAGAGAATGTTCTAATTTCACTCTTTTACATGCAGCTGTCCAGTTATCCCAGAATCACTTGTTGAAGATAATGTCTTTTCTCCATTTTATATTTTTGCCTCCTCTGTCATAAATTAATTGACCATAATTGCATGGATTTATTTCTGGACTTTCTATCCTGTTTCATTGATTTATGTGTCTGTTTTTGTGCCAGTACCATACTGTTTTGATTAGTAGCTTTGTAGTATAGTTTGAAGTCAGGGATTGTGATTTCCCCCTGCTCTGTTTTTGTTTGTTTGTTTGTTTGTTTGTTTGTTTGTTTTGAGATTGTTTTGGCTGTTATGGGTCTTTTGTTTCTCCATACAAATTTTAAGATTTCTTATGATCCAGCTCTGTGAAAATTGTCATTGGTAATTTGATAGGGATTGTATCAACTCTGTAGATTGCCTTGGGAAGTATGGTCATTTTAACAGTACTGACTCTTCCTATCCAAAAACACAATATATCTTTCCATCTGTTTGTGTTGTCTTCAATTTCTTTCATCAGTGTCTTATAATTCTTGGTGTGCATGCCCTTTTCCTCCTTAGGTAGGTTTATACCTAAGTATTTTGTTCTTTTTGATGTGATGGGATTGTTTCCTCAATTTCTTTTTCTACTATTTTGTTGTTAACATATAGAAATGCAGCTGATTTCTGTACATTAATTTTGTATCCTGCAACTTTACCAAATTCTTTGATGAGCTCTAGTAGTTTTCTAAATCTTTAGTATTTTCTATGTGTAGTATCATATCATCTGCAAACAGTAACAGTTTTATTTATTCTTTTCCAATTTTGATTCCTTTTTGAAATTTTAAATTGAATAAAAATTGAAGGGACTTAGAAAATCACCCTGATTTTTAGATAATATTTATTGAAATAAACCAAAATTATTAAATTTATTTTTGAGCAGAAAGTAACTTTAGTAATGAGAAAAATCAAAGACTTTAGGATATTTGTAGTTAGAGTATTTGAACATGTGTTTATCTTCTCTTGACAGTGTTAGAAAACTCTGCTCATGTTGACAGCAAACTCTGTATACATTAATTTAATGAAACAATTCTCTGTAACAGAGTATTTTTTTAAACATGGTTTTAAGAAGAGAATATAAAATGTTTGATCCTACCTGAAATTTATTAAACATCTTTATTTTTTCCTTAAAAAATGGATATTGGGCTCTGATGAATAGCTGTCATTACAGAAGTACAACATGGCTGGATGGCTGATCTCTAAACCTTTAATTTCATTTGTTTCTTATTCACTGAAAGTGGGCTTGAGAGAAAACTGGAGTACCTCTGGGAAAAGAGAATGTAAACATCTACAAAAAATTAGAAATGCACTATTCTATCATTAGTATGGAACACCATGAAGTAATTGAATCAGTCTTTTATTTCTTATCCTCTTAAATTAGTTTTACAAATAATATAGAATTGTCTAATATTTAAAATAAAATCCTGATAAATGTCATTTAAGTAGTTTAGAATTTAGTGCAGACTGTGAAATCATGGTCTTTATATAGATCATGTTCACACACACATACACACACATTCACACTATTTTTAAGAAAATGGATAATACACAAGACATAATTTAAGTTAGGAGTGGAATTTATATCCTAAAGGAAAAAAGTAAAGGAGCAGATGGCCTAACAAAAATACAAAACACATACAAGAAGTTTCTTTGTGGATTTTTGTTTTGTTTTTATTGTCACAGTTTTGAGTTAGTTCAAATGTTTCCAAATATATATTTAAATCAGAACAATTATCAACTTGTAGAATTTGTGTATTTTGTATATATATATGTATGTATGTATGCATTTCTAAAGACAATAAAAATAATTATCTTGTTTCAGTTATCTTAATAGAGATTTTGCAATACACACTCCCACCCCTACATGCCTATAGGTTAAGAAAAAATAACTATACAGTATTTCCTGCATGGTATTTCCAGTTTTATGTAAACACTTATAAGTTAGATTGGTAATTGAGTGTTAGAGCGTTAATGAGTTTGCTAAAGTGTTACACCATCCATTAACTGACTTGATTTAGGTGTTTTTTTTTCCTGCTGTAGTTGAAGGGATTCCAAAAATTAATCATACAGAAATTTTTAAGAATCATCCACTGTTATCTTCTGCTCCTTCATATCAAAAAGAAAACACCTCCCTTTTTCTAAAGCACTACCTCTAATGTCAGTTTCCTTCTTTTTCTCCCTCTGAACTGATCAATGCCATGTCCTTCATTTATGTTTTATATCTTCAAATTTCACTGATTAATTTTCTTTTTCTAGTAGTACTAGTACCTTCCTTATCACTATATTCTATCTGTTGATGTTTTCTGAGGAAACTGTAGTGTTGTACCAACCAATATCTCTGCAATTTCAGGTTCTATAGCTTTGACACTGGTTTTATATTGCCATATATCAATCCTCTCATTTGTATGTCTTTAACCACTTCCTGTACTCACAATGGTCAATCCACCAATTTAATAATTTTATTTAATTCCATGTAGAAAGTATTGCTACATAATTTAGAAGAAAAACATGAGACATCAGTCTTAATTTTTTTCACTTGAATATATAACCCTCCCATTACACAGTTTACCTCTCACCTATCTTATTCATCTTCCTAAGGAAAATAAGTGGCTTCACCCCTCCTCCCTGATTGTCAGTCTCTGAGCATTCTCCTTTCTAATCTCTTTTAAAACCACACACAACAGCCAAAACACTCACAAATACAAATATACCACACTCATCCCACCATACTTTATGCTCTTTCTCCTTTCTTCATTTTTCAGCCAAATTTATTGAAAAGGCAATCATTTTCCTGATTTCTCTGCCCTTACTCTCCATTCAATCTATAATTCTCCTAACTATTGTATGGATTATTATTGTTCCAAACAATTCGCTGACTTCCAAATGAAAGGAATATATATCCCCTTTCATTTGTAGGTCATTTGTGGTAAAATTCCTCCAAGTCACTAATTGATATCAGACTTAGAAATATAAATTGCTTTTGATAGTAAAAATGAGCAAAAATATCAATTATTTGTCCCAGCAGAAAATTTAATCATGATGGCACCATAGCCTAGTGTCACCCTTCGGCTTTTCTCTCTGCTGCAAGAACTGCAGGTCAAGATAGAGGCTGATCTTTCATCAGGAAGACACATGAAGCAGGGCCACAATTGACTCTAGTCAACATGTAACAAAAGCAAGAAATAAAACTTTACTCTTGTAAGCAATTGGGTTTGTTTTGTTGTTGTTTTACCACAGCAAAATGTGTAAAATTTTCATAATATATAAAATATACTAGAGGAGTAGGTTTGGAAGCCAGAAAGATGGTAAAACTCGTTATGTAATGGGGAAACATTTGATAATGCTATCAAAAGCACAATGTGGAATAACATTATTCAGCAAGTGAATTTGTATATATAGGCTGCATTTAACAAGGTAACAAGAAAGAAATGCACTGAGAAAACAATTGGCCAGATGGCAAACACAAATGAAAAGAAAACATGAGAAATTTGGGGACTTTTAGTATTGAAAGATGCAACTGTGACTCATAGCCAGTCAATTAAAGACAAAATCTAGTGTCAGAAGTCACTAAATAAACAGCCTCATGGAATAGACCGAGTCTGAAGTCTGATCATGAAATTCTTTGTAAAATCTCTAATTTGGTTTATTGGCTCTCAGCAAGTATTTTACAAATAGGACAAGAGATTTTGAGAGACAAGACTACAGATGTTGTTCTCCCAAAGGAGCCTGATAAGCTCAAGCTACCTAGAAATTAGTCCAGCAAAAAAAAAAAAATGTCTACAAGAAAATTCTATGGACTATTACCACATGAAGCAAAGAGCTAATCTATGTGTTGTACTGTGTATCGCAAAAAGAATCTGCCCTTACATGTGAATGGGTTCATCACAGATGTAATTAATTAAGATGAGGCCATCTAGAAGTAGGGTGGACCCTTGATTCAATGTATGACTGATGTCCTTATTTAAAGAGTGACATTTGGATACAGACACAGACACCAAGGCAAAACAGCTGTGTAAAGACAAAAACACAGATTGAAATTTTGCTTCCACAAACCAAGGAGCATATAGGGTTACCAGAAGCTGGAAGAGGCAAGGAAGGATCCTCCCCTAGAGCCTTCAGGGGAAGCATGGACCGGCCAATATCTTGGCTTTTGACTTCTCACCTCCATAACTGTGAAATAATAAATTTTTATTACTTTAAAACACCCATTTTTGGTCATTGTTATAAACAGCCCTAGGAAACCAATATTCTAGCAAAACCTAAACCTTTAGTGTCCATCTCAAATTTCAGCATTAAATATCCAAAACACCATATTTCAAATACCTGGGACTTCAAATCAAACATATTTCTTAAGCAAAACATATAATATTCCTCCAAAAATACTTAATCACCTGAATGCTTTTCTCTTACTTTGTGGCAATACCATCCAGTTATCTTGCAAACAAAAAGTCTGGGATTAATTCTCAACTCTTCTCCCTACTTTTTGCCCTCACATATAATACACTTTTTGTATTACCTCTTAAAATTGCCTTAAATCCATCACTGCAAATTCTGCTTTGGTTCCTGAGCTTATCCTCTCAGGAATGGGCAGTTAACTTGATGTATTAGATCATTCCACTGTTTTCTCTTAGCCATCATTACCACACTCTAATCCTCAGAGACTTTATTCTCATTTTCTTTTAAAGTCTCCTCTTCTGTTGCTTGTCACATTAAGCTCAGTAATCCCTAGATTTTTTTGTTCAACCCTATTATTTTATTATCACACGCATGATTACTGGGTGATTTTACTTACCTTCATAGGAACCATCATATTGTGTACTCTTACTGCCTGCTGTTTGATATTCTGGAAACAGACTTAGATAATAAAGGATCCTTTACTATTCAAACTTGTAACACAAAATCTTTCTCTTTAATCTCTCTCAAGAGAAAGTCAGGAGTTGTAATTCAGATGCCTAGAGTAACTTGACAATGTTCAGGCAAACTATTTCCTGAGCTCAAAAACCAAATGTCCAGCTGTTTGTACATATCTCCAGTTGAGTGGCTGCAGGCACCTCCAAATTCATATGATCCAAAATGGACTCCTCTTCCCCAATTTCCTATCTGCTTATTTCTGTTTCCCCTCATTCCAAATAAACTTTTGAATTAAAGAACATTTAACCATCCTGTTAATAAAGTTTGAAGTTTAGAATTATCCTTTATCCCTCCTTATCCCCAACCTCAACATTAAGTACTTTACGAAGTTCTTTAAATGTTCCCTTCTGAATAATTCCAAATTTGTCTCTCTACCATTTCTACTGTCAGTTCAGTTAGTTTCTTGAGCATTCTTTCATCTATCTTCCTTCAAACTGAGATCATCAATGTGTAGAGGAAAACCCCAAATTCCTTAACGTAGTCTGAAGGAAACTAAATAATCTGGATCTAACTTAACTTTCTAATGTGATCCTCAGTCACGTTACACCATGTCCACTGAGAAAGTTTTTTCTTTCCCTGATACTGGTTAATTATGCTGTCTCTCTCATAAAAAAAAAAAAAAGCTTTATTGGCAGTGGTTTACCAGTTAATTATTCTTCTCAATGTATCAAATTTTGGCTTGGTTGAATTATTTATAATATTTTCATTGCACTAATTTCTAATTTTATGATTTCTACTACATTCTTTGTGTTAATTGGTTGTCTTTTTTACTACAGTCTTGAAATGGATGCATAGATGATTGAATTCCATCATTTATTCTCTTCTAATGTAAGTATTTAGGGATGTAATTCTACCTCTAAAGATGACTTTAATTGAAAGGCAAATGTTTTGCTACTTACTAATTTCATTTTAATCCAATTCAAAATATTTTCTAATTTTTATTATAATATTCTTGTTTGTTTACCACCTAATATATATTCTGTATATCCTTTTTTGATAATTTTTTGGCTAAATAAGATTATGTTCATAAAACATACTTTATGTCTTTTCTATCTTTTGAAACATTTTGAAACTTGCTTTATGGCACATGATATATTCAATTTTTGTAAATGCTTAATGTTCAATGAAAGAGTCTATAAACTGAAATTTGAGTATTTAGTATATTTTAATTAGGTCAAATAGTTAATTATGTTGTCCCATCTTCTACATTTTTTTGCATATTTTTCTCTATATTTCACATCAGTTACTATGAAAAATGTTAAAAATCTCCCACAACAATGGTATATTTGACATTCTGCCCTTGAAGATCTATCATTGTGCTATACATACTTGAGGTTATATTATCAGATACACAAAAAATGTGAACTATTGTATTTCTAATGAATTGCACCTATATCATTACACATTTGTTATTTCCCCCAGGCACACTTTTTATTTTAGAGTCTTTTTTTTTGAGGTCAGAGTTATGAATATCTATCACTTGTTCATATGTATATATATATATATATATATATATAATATAATTCATATATTTTATAAGTAGTTATGAACAAAATACAATTGGGGTTTTCTTTGTTTAATAATTGGAACATGAAAATTGACATTTAATAAATTTCCGATGTAACTGCATTTTAATCTACTGTTTTATTTTTTCCTTCCTTATTGTCTTTGTTCTGTTGCTTTTTCTTTCCCTTGGTGGTAGAAAAAAATCTAATGGCCTGCAAGATCCCACTCTTTAATGTACATGTCCTGGATAATCTCCTCCACTTGAGTATGGGACAGACCAGTGACTATGAATGGATATGACTTCCATGATGGTATTACTGTTATTAAGCTGATTTTGAGTTAATCAAAAGGAAGATTATCATGGGTAGATGTGACTCAATTAGATGAAATTTAAAAGATGAAGCATCATATGTTGGAGATGATGAAGTGAACCATATGATGGAGAAAGCCACAGGGCAAGGATCAGAGAATGATCTCCAGAGGTGAGTGATCTCCAGCCAAGAGCTTGTAAGAAAACTGGTACCTTAGCCATACAACCACAATACAATCAATTCTGTGACAATGTGAGTTTGTGGAAAAAGTTCTTTCCCTAGATGAGTCTCCAGGTGAATATACATCTGGCTACAACCTTGATTTTAGCCCTGTGAGACCCTAACCTGAGAATCCAGTTAAAAGATGTCAGACTGCTGAATTGTAGAAACTGTGATATAATAAAGCTGTGTTGTTTAAACTGCTAAATTTATTACAATGTGTTATGTAGCAAGTTAAAAAACCTCTATTATTTCCTTTTAGATTTACTATTTTTAAATATTAGTTGT
The DNA here is from genome assembly GCF_048564905.1 of Vicugna pacos. Taxonomy (NCBI): domain Eukaryota; kingdom Metazoa; phylum Chordata; class Mammalia; order Artiodactyla; family Camelidae; genus Vicugna; species Vicugna pacos. The sequence goes on from NC_133000.1 coordinate 38,573,961, forward strand.
TCATTTTTCTACACTATTGACAAAAGTACAGTTTTGCTTTTTCAAACTGTGTTTGAAACTCATCATTGAGGATATATTTGGTGGATATACAATTCTAGTTGGGCCAAAATTTCCAGGACTCCATTTTTCACCAGTGCCTCAGGGTCAGATAGAAGTTCTCAACAGGTGCATAACCTTTTAGCTGCCTCTAAACGGATGGCCAAATCCATAAGTGGAAGATGGCTCCAAATGATAACTCATTTCTCTGAGTTTTCTTCTTTCTTGGAACTTTTCTTGGAATGCTGTATTTTAACTTTGTTATCAATGAAATTGTTCTACATATTTTGTTTGGACTTTCTGCATATTCTCATGGGGAAAAGTTTGCCCAAATTATTTAAACCACAATTTCCTAAGTGAAAAGACTTCCCACAGGTATTAAAGACAGCTTTTAACGGCAGATCCAACCACATAACATCAAAGTCCTGATATTCAGCTTGATTAGATCAAGAGAAAGAGACTTGCATACAAAGCCTTCTGCAAACTGGATCTAATCCATTTGACATGTCAACCATCATACTTCTTTGTAGTAGTTATACAGTAAATATTAATTTAATAGTATTTGAGTATTCTAAATATTTGTTTTATTTATAGGTTGTTTGTTTATCTAATCCTTATTCCAAGAAATCCTTCTACAACTACCTTTCTTTGCAATTATTTATATTGTATAATTGGTTGCAATATTGTAAAATTCATACAACATCTCTATAATTAATGTTCATCTACTTTGGAAACTAAACACATTGCATAAATGCTATTTGTAACTTGGTTGTTTTTACCTAGTCCATGAGGCACATTTCTTACTAGGGTATTAGTAGAGTCTTGTTTTGAGAATACTTACCTTTATTCACCTCATTTCAGTGTACATAAATATATGGTTAGATTTGTCCTGTTTTTGTGTTTTTTCCAGATCACCAGCTGTACTCAATCCTTCTTTCCTACCTCCAGGTATAGCCTCATCTGCTTTTTGAATCCATCTTGTAAAGATTGCCTCCACCTACTAATCAGTTTAGAAATTAGTCTAGTGACCATAAAATATATATCCAGTGTTTTCTGTGTGCTGTGATGCTCACTGATTCTCCTTTCTACTACATATTCCACCACATTCAGATACCTCTTTTCACACATCACGTCAGATGCCAGCTGCACTTGTTTAGCTCTCTTGGGTATTATTCTAGTTCATATGAGGCATGAGGCATGAGGCATGAGACATGATTTCTTAGCAGAGATCTTTCCCCTTTTCATGTTTCAGTTAGTCCTAAAGCCTGTCAGTTATAACTTACTTCCTTCACCTTAGCCACTGGCTGGACTGTTGTTACAAACTTAGCAACCAGAACCATGCCACCTTTAATCCTCTTATTTGATATATTAATGCAATCCCTTGATAGCCATACTACTAAACAGTGCAGTTAACTGGGTAAAGTTATTTAAATTTTCTAGGTCCTTGTTTCTCCAATCTCTTAAATTAAGAGACAAAGAATACCTACTTCAAAACATAGTTGAGAATTCTAAATAATATATGACCAAAAGTATAACAGTGCTGAGACCTATTTCATGCAATTGTCATTGTTATATTATCATGATACTTTATTTAAAAACTATTATATTATGCTGATTTTATACTTAAATTGGAAAACACAATTTGCTTGTTTATTAAATATTTCAAGACCCACTCACCAACTGGTTCTATATTTTTCTTTAGAAAGTACATTTTTTAGATATTGTGGGTAAAGTTGTTATTTTGGGTTTTGTTTGTAACTTAAGCCAAATGGCTGAGGAATGAGTAAAAAATGCAGTAACAATAAATGAGTTACAGCATATGTCCATAAAGTTTTAAAATAAACAATATGTGCCTCTGTCTATGCTATTGTAAATTCAAGTTCTTGTGATGTTGTTTTATAATATCCAAGTTCCGTACTGCAACACAATAATACAAGCTCTAAGTAATGTTGAGGTTGAGTAAAATGGCTGAATGTGAATTTGAGATTTTTAAAAATTTTTGGGTAACTTGGCATTAATGAAGTCACGACAAAGTAAGAGTACATCATTCAATATTATTATCTTACTCTTTTCTAATTCTGTCTTCTCATGCTGAGTTTGCAGCAGGATAATATTGGAAAAGAAAAAAATATCTAAAGGTAACAATTTTCTTTCACAATGTTTCTTCTCTACTATATGTTTGTCAAGAAGGTTGTTAATTTTACTTTAAAAGCAAATGTAGGTTAAGTATATGGTATATATTGTTGAATACAGGGTAGTGGAGGTATATGAAAATTTAAGAAAAAGGTGATAGTAACACATTTTATATATTGATCTTAAAACACTTTTATTTTCTCTGCATCTCATTCTCCTTCTTTCTTCTTAAGAATAATACAAGTAATGTATCTTCGAGATTGCATAAAGACAATTTGTTAGTAGTCTGAACATCTGACTATATTAATTATTATCTATATAATACTGTTTTATATCTTTTCTATTAGTCAAAGATTGAATTTGAGAAAAGTTACATTACCCAAGGAGGCATTGCTTACAAATGATCTAGCACAATTTCATACTGTATCCATAGTATATAATTCTGCACTGAATATAAGTTCACTAAAAGATACTATTATATCACTGTTACTTTAATAAATGAATAAGTAACAAATTAATAGATTTAAAATATATTGCATAATCTTAAATGAGGCACCATATAAAATGATTTGTTGAAAACTCTTGAAATCCTATGAATATACAGGAAATAAAACTCAATTTATGACTATTAATTTTCATAGTGTCCATTATTATACATTATTATTGCCATGAATCTGATTATATCTTTTAAAACTCCACAACTAGGCCAATGTATCAGACTATTACATTAGTGGCCCTCATAACCGTATAGTTTGGTTTATGTTACCTTGTGTAGGCTAGGCTACTGTCACATCAGCTCAGCTTGCCCATATGATTTGGTTTGACCACCATAACATCAGCAAGCATGGTACAGACAGAAGCTTGATAATCGCCTGCACATTGGATCTTGTCCTCTGAATATTCTTTTGAGCTCTGAACCACTAGTATTGGTGTCCAGAAACTATTCTAAAGCATCCACATAGGAAAAAGAGAGCTACTTAGGCCCTAGATATTCCAGTCATCTCAGGTTAGGCTCAAACATGAAGAAAGAAGCCATTTTGAACATTCCAGATTTATCAGACACCACCTGTACTTAGCCCCAGTTGTAGAATAATGGAGAGCAAAAATTTGTTTTGTTTAGGTCTTTAATTTGGGGATGATCTCATGCAACAATTGACAATTAAATCAGCAATATAACTATTATTTTATAAGCAGATACTTGTTTGTATTCATATACATTGATGCACATTTACTTATTCACTTTTAAAAAACTTCATCATATTCCTTTTTATAGAATAATTTTCCTTTTCATGAGATGAATCTATCTGAAGATCCTGTAGTGAAGTTCTCTCTGATTTTGTTCAGTAAAAGTGCCTTGATTTTGCTCCTCTTTAGATTGATAGTTTATGTTGACCATTATTTACTGTCATCACTTTGAAGATAATATTTTATTTTCTTTGTGATTTCATTATACTATTGACTGCTGTTATATGTATATAAGGGGTATTTTTTTTTGGTAGGTAATCTTCCCTTATTCGCTAGTTACCTTTAATATCGTATCTTTCGCATTTCTATTTTATAGTTTCACTGTGATATTACTTGGTATATTTTATTCTCTTTTTGCACGGTACTTGTTTTCCAACATTTGAATCTGACTTGATCATGTATTACATCAATTTTGGAAAAATCTGTCATAATATGTTCAAATTTTCTTCTCCCTCAGTCTTTGTCTCTTATTCTTGGACATTTATTTAGTCTGTAATTGAAATTTTAATTCCATTCTTTTTTTTTCCCAAAATCTATGCTTCATATTCCCCCTTTTTTATTTATATTATATATAACATTTTCTGATCTAACTTTCATTCTCTATTCACTAATTACTTGTTCTGTGTCATCAACTGTGAATATTCTTTCATTAACTTACCCATTGAGTTGAATACACACACACATTACATATACAGGCATATATGTTCTTTTCAAAGTCTGTTTTTGTTTATTTATTAAATCTGCATGGTCATATTTAGTAATTATATTTTAATATATTTTCAATTCAATTTATTAGTTTAAATAATGATATTTTCATCTGTAGTTTATAAGGCCAGTGTGGATTCTAAGTCATTGAATTTTATATTTAGTGACTATCACTATTGGAAGTTCAATGAAATTTTTTTCCTGGTAAATTGCCCTTTTATTCTATCTATTTTTTCAGTTATATTGAGGTAACACTGGCAAATAAAATTTTAATATATTTAAAATATACAATATGATGGCTTGATATACATTGTACATGGATTTCCCCATCAAGTTAATTAACAGATCTATCATCTCTTTTTTTTTTTTTTTGGTGTGAGATCATTTATGTTCTCTTGGCAAATTTAAATTATATAATTGTTATCAACTATAGTCACCTTTTTGTACCTTAGATCTTTAGACCTTATTCATCTGAAAGGAATTTTTCTTGAATTTTGATTTTATGATCATAAGTGGCTAATCTAAATGTTTGGGAACACTAATGCATTTACTTAAGCATGTTTTTCTCCAAAGAGTACTTGCTTTTGCTTAGGCTAGGGAGTTTTCTACTGGAAACTGCATTAATTTAACTTTCAAGCTTTGGATATACTGGATGATATGAGTAACATATGCTTTCAAAATTGTATCTACTTATCATGGGAGATGTTGTCACCTACCAAGAGCCATGGCTGAGGTTATGGAGATTATACTCTATTCCTTTACTTGGAGGTTTATGATATTCTCAGTTTCTGTCTTGCATGTAGTAAAGGCACAGAACTTTGTCTTTTACCCTCATCACAGATGGAAAAACTCATTTCTCTATTTTTCTGTGTGACAAATATCAAACCAGAGTCTTGTTTTTATTTTGTTTTGTGTTTTCAAACCTGTTTTTCTCATCATTCTGGTTGTCTATTTCCTCTGTGTTGAAAGCTCTGGATTTCCTCTTCTTTTTTTCTTATCTTTTCTTCTTGTGGGTTCTGCTATGTAATTAAAATTTTGTTAATTGAAATTTAAACAACATCTACATGTCTTGTACCAAGATGTTTCCTGTATTTCTGATCATATTGATTGAATATGATAATTCTGTTTTTCACTTCTCCTCCAATGACAGTATATTTTGGTCTCCTTATTAAACGTTTAAGTTTTAATAGTTAAATATTTTTCTCTTGTTTTTTAGAATTATCTTAGGTTATTTGTTTAGTTCTTAGACTGTTTATTTCTCATGGAACTCTTGCTTCCACAGTTTAGATCTGTAACCAGTCAGGATGTTATTAATGGATTTATATTATTTGTGTTACTTTTCTAGGAAATTTATGCATTTAATTTTGTATTTGTTGCTATAATTTCACTTATCCATGGAAATATGAAGCTTTGTCCAAGTAGCTTAATCAATATATGTGTATTGTTTTACATAACAAGGAGTCCGAAGGTAAGCTCTTCCAGGTTTAATTATTTCAGCCACAGGGTAACATCAAAACTCTAATTCTCTCCATGTTTTGCTGTGCCAGTTCCTGTGTGTTGGCTTTTATTCTCAAGTCTGTATACTCATGGTCATAAGATGGTCTCTGCTACCTCAAGCTTTTAGCTTCCTACCCCTGAAACTATCTTTGATGAGAACTGTTCTTATGATTGGTTTCCCCTGTACATATATTTCTGTCACATATACAAACAACATCCATTAACTATGAAAATGAGAGACCCATTATAGTATAAAAAACTAATGGAGTCTGCTGCAAAATCCTTTAATCTATAGTCAATGTTTTGTGGCTATGATAGTCATCAACCTTTTTAAAAATGTGTATATGCACACACACATATACTTTTACTTATTACATTATATATACACATATATTATATATGTATTATATATAGTGTATATATATATTTTTTTCTGTGTGAGATCACTTAGGTTCTACTTGGCTTAGTAAATTTCAATTAAATAAAATTAAATCAACCCTTACTTTTTTATGCTAAAATGATGTTTCCCCATGGAGGTAAGGAATGGATTACAGTCTTGACAATATATTCATTGCTTCAGTCATTGGTTTGGTTAGCACAGTCTGGGGTTTCTGACCAAAGTCTGGGGCAGACAGAATCCCTTGAGATGAGTCATCTCCTGAGATATGGCTCTGCTGTTGACCTGAGTGAACTATATTGATTATAAATCCCTATATTTTGAGAAAACACTGCCTTAAAAAAATGCTTCAGGATACTCTGACTGAATTTGTTAAGTACTTATATTCAATTTTTAGTTTCATTTTATTCACCTGAAGTTTTACATACCTCCATGCATCCTTGCTTAATGTTTTTTTCACTCTTCAATTGTTTAGGTGCTACAATTTCTCATGTATTTAGATTCTAATTTTAAGTAAATATTTTTTAAAGTCATCATATTCTACATTCTTGCTGTAATTTTAGCTATGTTTAATTTTTCTCAATTCAAATTAATGTTTGGATATATAAAATACTACTGAAAATTATTTTTAAAATATAAATGTTATTTAGAAACATATTTTCAAATAATTTTGCTTTTTTTATCATTCAGATTCTATTTTTATTCAGATTCTATTTTTATTTCTTAGGATTTTTTTTTGTTGGGGGGAAGTAATTAGGTTTATTTATTAATTTTAATGGAGGTACTGGGGATTGAACCCAGGATCATGTGAATGCTGGGCATGTATTCTACCACTGAGCTATACCTTCTCCGTTAGAAATATTTTAGAATAAAGAATGTCTGATTGTGTATCTACAATAACAACACAGTGAATGAGATGCTCACATGAGAGCTATATTAAAGAAAGTTAAAAAACTTGCAATTATAAAGGGTGTTTGACTTTGCATTCCTAAAGAGAATTCAATGACACAATTATATTCAGTGAAACATGATAATATTATGGCAGATAACAGAATAACAGGTTGAGAAAAACAAAATAAAAATATTAGAAAATAGTATATTGGATTTATATAACTTTTTAATAGCTTCCTTGTATTTTTTTTTAAATAAGACAAAAATATTCTCTGCATTAAATTTATTGTTAGGTAAAAATAAAATTAAGGACAAGATAAATTTCTCCCCCTAAACTGTCTTCTTTGAAAGACAATGTGTTATAAGAAAAATATATGGGGCTTGATGTCAAGTAACACTTTAGTTTATTCTACTTTTCTTCTTTCAATAACTATTTGACTTTGTGTACATAACTCAAACAGTACGACTTTTAGTTTTTGTATAGGAATATGAATACTTATAGTTTTAATTAGTAGGTAAAGAAAAACCCTATCAACTTGCAGATTCACTATAGTCTGTTTCCTAAAAGAAAGTGAATCATAAGTAAGGTGGGGGTGACGTAGACATAAGAACCTTGCCTGTACTCAAAGAGGGAATGTAAGTATAAAAACTCAGCCAAATATCCCAGGGAAGCTAAAAAGCATATTATGTCAGCCTAGAGCTCCTAAAGGGGAATATGTGTATACATATATACAAGAAATTAAAACAATAATCAAATTAATGTAATAGTTCTTGGCATTATAGTGAAGAAACAAGTAGTCCACTATGTAGGTCATCTAGAAATCCTTAAGCCTTAGTACCAAGATTTAAAAAAATAATCCCAACTTCTATTGGAGTACCTATAGAAATTATATGAATCAGCTCAAGTTGCAACAGCAAAATACCATAGACTTGGTGTCCTAACACAGAAATTTATTTTTAAATACAACTCATACTACATACTACATACTACAATCAATTGAATAAAATAAGAATCCAATATGTGTTTGATATAAATAACTAAAGGGCAAGGAATGCTATTCCTTACATTATAAACTCATCATATACATTTAGAAGATAGAATGACACTAAAAAATGACTATCTGGAAATCATCATAATAATAACTGATTCAAGAAAGAATTAAAAGTTAAGGATAAAACTAGTGGATAATGGTTTGATAAGTAATGGATTATTTACATGGCCTCAACATATCTACTTATATTAATTACAATGGGAAGAAATTGACATAATGTACCTCCTGATATAACACACTGAGAAGAACACAGCATTAACTATGTAACATTCTTACTATTAAATGCATGACATAAATTTGCTCATGAGGAAATGTCAGACAAACCTACATTGAGAGACTTTCTACATGATAACTGCTGTTAACTTTTCAAAAGTATCAGTTCCATAAAAGTAAAAGAAAAATTGAGAAATTGTTCCTTATTAAAAGAGACTTTTGAGATGCAGTCTGATACAGAATTTTCTTTTACTGTAACATTACTGAAAAAATAGATATCTGAATAAATGCTGTAGATCAGATAATAGTATTTGGGTAATTGTTCTGTGGCTCTGTAAATAAATATTTAAAAAAGAATTTTTTTTGTTTTAGGAAATACACACTGAAGTATTTAGGAATAAAGTGAAGTGATGTTTTCTCATCTTAAATATTTCAAAAATATGCATAAAGAGAATGATAAAGTAAAAGTGATAAAAGGTTGCCATTTGGGGAAACAGTGAAAGGAAAGTTGGAATTCTTTGTATTATTTTTAAAACCTTTTTGAATCTGATAAGTCAAAAAAATTTTTAAAGAAAAATAAAGTGTTACTTGTTTCTTTTTAATCGTCTTTCTCCTACTTCAATTTTTTATTTCTTCACAGGGTAAATGGCATTTACAAAAGTTTAAAACCTGTCCTTAAAACTTCTGCATCTAAACAATGAAAGGTCATTTGCAATAACTGACCTGGTAGACTACCCACTTGCAGGAAAATGTCTGGCTAGAGAGTAGAAAACTTGGATTATATGCCTCCCCCATGCAATGTATCACTCACTGATTGTTATCACTTTGGAAATACTTGGCAAGGAAGAAGGTATATAGAACTCAAATCTGTTCAATGGTTTTACTTTCAGAAGCTTGATAAGAGAGTCCCTTGATACCAACTGCTAAAATTAGGTTTAGAGATTATCCACTGATAATCCCTTCTCAATTTCTCTGTTACTATTTATGAAACTACCATTTATCTGTAACCCCAAAATGGGGTTATTTTTACTCATCGTTCTCAATCAAAATATATAATTAGTTTCCAAGTCCATTTTTTCCCCTTAAAATTTCCTTATTTTATATGCATTCTTTATTGAATAAAGTTCTTTCTTTATTTTTGTTAAACCACTTTACTGAGGGATGATTGACATATAATAAGCATATACAGTTTGATGAGTTTGGAAATTGACTGCATAACTTTCTTACTAAGAACTTTCGAATCTCTCCCTTTTGCTTATTGGTCAAGTCCAGTTTCAAACACCTCCATCCATGTGATCACACCACATGATAAATTATTTACACTTATATAATGGCTTCCTTTTTTTGTTTGTTTACTTTAGAGTTATTTCATCAAAACATTTCTAACAAGGCCCAAGTCCTTCTGTAGCTTCATACACCCAACATAATGTAAATATTCAGCAAGCAGTCACTAAATATTCATTAATTCATTTGAAAAATAAGAAATGCCTTTTATATACCAGCCAATGTTTCTACACTTGGTATATGTGTCACTGATCTTTTGAGCCTTTTGCTGTAAAAGGAATAGACAAGTATAAGTCAATTAAAAATGCACATAAACAAGATCATCTTAGACTATGAAACATGCTACAAGGAAATTAAAGTCTGATTGATTGATGTGTGTAAGGAGACAAGGAAAATTGATTTAGATTAGGTGGTCCTGAAAGGCGTCACTGAGAAAATGATATTTGAACTGAGACAGGGATGCCTAAAGAGAGTCAGCTGTGAGTAGATCTAGCCACCTATGTTTGGGCAGAGTCAGAGATGTGTACATGAGCAGTGAGGATGATTTTCTTGTAATGGTAGAGAAAGGCACTTTGACTGCAACTTAGTGAATGAGGAATAAGAGTAAGTTGAGGGACATAGGCAGTAGAAGTATAATTTTTCTTATAAAAGCAATAGAAAGAAAGGAAAAGTTTTCATCTTGGAACAGCCATAGATAATTTTTATTTTTTAATCACTTCAATCAGATGATAATAGATTTGGAGAAAAAGAGGTGTTTTTTTTTAAATTATTGGAATAAGTTTATTAATGGAATAATAAAATTATAATAATTTCATAATTATCTTCAAACAGTTATAATATTTCAGATAAATAATAATGGTTCGATATAGGTTTACAGTGGTGTTTCAGAGAGTTTAATGACTTTGAGATATTAAGAGGACTAATGAATTTGATTTGGATATTGTGGCAAAGGTCAAGGAATGACTTCTACGTTTTCAACTTTAGCAAGCAGTTAAAAAAAAGACTGAAGGAACTATCTTGTATATGTGAGTATGAGTGTATTGAGGAGATTAAGGTTGTAGGCAAAGTCATGTTAAATTTGAACTGTCTATGGACATCCAAGTTGTGACACCAAACAAGTAGTTTGATATATGAGTTCGATGCACAATGGAAATTTCAAGATTGGGACATAAAATCAGAAATCACTGACAAATAAATGATATCCTAATAATTTTTTATTCTCTTACATAAATAAATATCAAAATATATTAATAACTTATTATAAACAGGGTGATTCAAATGTACTTTTTGCATTTACATTGCTTATTTCCTTCAGAAAATAATTTCTATAAAAGCTTTTATTTAAAAATCAAACTGATTTTTTATATCCTAAGGCAATTTGTCTTCAAATTAATATTTGGATTCTGGAAGTTATTTTCACAATAATCATGGTTTTTAAAAAAGTCCATTTTAAGATTATTTTGGTGAAGAAACAAGTGAAGTACATCTTCAATTCTTTCCAAATGAATATTTTTCCTAAAGTAATAATTTCATTTATTCAGAATTTTTTAAATACCAGTATACATAAAGATGAATCACAGATAAGGAAGCAATATTTTTCTGGTAACTTTTTTTCAGATTTTTTACAATGTCGACACAAATCAAAGTCAGAATTCAGGGTCTATTCTAGACTATTTTCTCTCAAGTCCCATTGGCTGAATTGTGGCTGGTAATGGTCTGTAAAAGGAAAGCCAATTTGCCCCTTGATGGAGATTACTGTACCAAATGTAGCAAAGTGCTTTAGAAAATGTGACACGCTTTCTACTCAACAGTGAAAGAGTCGATTAGTTTCCTAGTTTTTCTTTTTGTACAATGGAAATAGGTCTTGCTTGTTAATTCTCTTTAATTTCCCATATCAGTTTCTTGGCATTGCTGTTTATTTCTAAACCTACAAAATTGTATTTAAGACAAAGTGTATACTGCCACATGTTTTAAAATTCAGAACCACTGTTAATAAGTAATTCTTTTAAAAACTTGATTTGTGATGGTAAAAAACATTGAAACTAAATTGATTATATTTGTAAATTAAATTTTTGAGAGTAGAATGCATTATTTCTCCAGCACTTTTAAATTTCTCAATATTAATTAGCATGACTTTGTTTCCTAGACTAAATTTTCTTAAAAATTAGCTGGTCATGCTGTAGCCATCCAGCCAGCCACATAGTTAATATCTATAGAGTTATGTCTTTTACTTTTAATGTATTGTAGCATAGGAAATATAAAATACACTAATTTTGTATGATCATTATATATATATATATATAAACTTAAATCAACAGATAAATTATGAAGTTAAAGCTTATCTTTTCCAACTTTCTGCATATTTTAATGTATCCATTTTACAGTTTTATCTGAAACAGTACTTTATTAAACTATTAAAGTGAATGAATCATCCTCATGTTAGAGATATCTTGTCTTCAAATAAATAACATAACTAAATAAAGATTAAAATTACTGTACAGTTCTCAGGAAATACACTTTAAGGTTAACCATCACCATATGTGTTTATTCTGGAAAAAAAATTGAACTTGATAAATAAGAACTTACAAATATGTCTCTAAAAATACCTATTAAAATATTTAAATACATGGCACTTTCTGAGTGTCATACTTTGTGTACTTTCAAACAGCTTTCATTGAAATAAAATAAAATAGAAATGTGCAGACATATTTTATTAATATAGATATTTTATATGTAGAAAATTTCTTATAGCAGAGGAGAGCAGAATAATTTTATGTAACTTACTTTGAAGTATACAAATAAGGTTAATATTATATTTTAGAATAATATAGAATTCAAACTGGAAAAATGGTAAATTAAGAGAATAGAACTTCCTCATCACCCCACAATGATCAATGTATACACAGCTATCCATGAACAAAAATAGCTCTGGAAGGCCTCCAGAGTCTACTTAGAAGTTTTAACAACACAGGAAACAAAAAAACCTGAGAATAATTGCACAAGAAGAAAAGGAAGATATCCCATCCCCAGACTAGCACTGTTCAGTGCTAGGAAGGAACTCAGCTAGAAAGAGTTCTTCTTGCTCGGAAAGGAAAATCAGGTAAGGCACCAAATTCTTCAGCATTAGGAGGTACTTCTCAAAAGTTCTGTTTCAATTTCATTTCAACTTGAGATGTGTTGAGCCAGCTAGGAACAAGGATGAAATTCATAAAATCGTCAGATTTGGAATAGGTCTCAAAGACATAAAGTTCATGCTGCTTAGTGTTGCATGCAGGACTCCTGATTCTAAAGATAGATGTTAATGCTCACCTTGAATATTTACAAAGCTACAAATGGTGTTATTTCACAGAGCATTTATTTCAGTCATTGAGTGCATATCTGCTAAATATCTCCTTCAGAAAGACACCAGGGGAGGCACTGGGCAAATAAGAACAAATCACAAATGATTCCTGTGCAAAAGACTTACCACAGGTGAAAAAATACTATACTTCATAGCAAACTATTCATGGGGAACAGGGGGCACAGATTACACGGGGAAGTATCACTTACACGGAAAATGTTCCAGAGGTAACACTTGAGCCATTAACGAAGAGAGGAGTTTGCTACTACCAGAGAGGCAGAAAGAAAGAGAATGAGCAAATACACAGAGATATAAAAGGCATAACATGCAGGGAAACTCAAACATTCACCCATTGCTAATATATGATATAGGAACCAGCACATACAGTAATATTGAAGATGTAGTCAAAGACAAGGTCACACAGGGCTTATGCTGTTTTCTCAATTTCTCAGTTTCCAGCTGTGAGACAATCATTTTTAGAAATCATTCCTTATGGTATTGGTACATGAGCAGACAGACTAATAGAATAGAATACAAAGTCCAGAAAGAGAAAAAAAAATAACTATTTTGACTTAAAATGTATTAAACTGGCATTCAGATTACTGAGCTAAAGATGGACTTATAAATTCCTACTATGATGAAAGCTAATAGTCATTGCAAAATGATATTGTATCTGAATGTCATACCATGTGCCAGAGTAAACATCAGAAGGACCAAATATTTAAATGTAAATAATGGCATTATATTAGGACTAGAATAAAAGCTGAATATAAATGAATTTACTTAAAATATTGGAGTGGAAAAGTTTTTAAACTATCACTCAAAAAAAATATTAATAAATTGAACCTTATTAAAAGCCAAACCAAAAAATCTGATAAAACAACATAAGAACAAACTTGTTGTGGTAGTCATGAGCAATATCAAAGATAAATAATTATTATAAAATGCCTAGAGTAAGAAAAATTGTGTCTCCTCAAATTTCATATTTTGATGGCAATCCCCAGTTCCTCAAAATGTGTGTTTTTTTTTTGAGTTAGGGTCTTTAAAGAAGTAATTAAGTTGAAAAGTCTGTTAATGTGGATCTTAATCCAATTGGAATAGTGTTCTTGTAAGAAGGGGAGATTAGGACGTACAGAGAGGTACCAGGGATGCCCATACACAGGAAAAAGCACATGTGAAGACACAGGGAGAAGCCAGTGGTCTGCAAGCCAAGGAAAGGGGTGTCAGGAGAAACTGAACCTACCAAACCTTAGCTTTGGAATTCGAGCCTCCAGAACAATTAGAAGACAAAATTTCATTGTTTAAGCCACCCAATCTGTGGTATTTTGTTATGGCAGTCCCAACAAACTAATACAATCTCTCTCACACACAAAGTGGGAAAGATGAAGGAAAAAATGCTCCCAAACCCAACTGAAGAATGGGCACACTCTATGGGGTGTGTATCTACTTTTACTTTAAACTAAACACCTTCACTTCTCATGGCTTCTGTTCCTCTTACCTTCTGAGAGGGCCTGAATTCTGTCTATGGAATGTGTATCTCCTAAGCCTGTTGCCTTTTTCAGCCAGCCTGCACTCCCTCTATGGAGTGTGTATCTCCCTGAATAAATCTACTTTCACTTTAAAAAAACAATGAATGAACAAAAAGACTTTAAAATACAGTTCACAGAAAACATACAAATGATCCTTAAACAAATGAAATGTAGCTTAAACTTTTTCATTATAAAAACAATGTACATAAGACTCTAACCAAGATGCTATGGGGTATGAGAAAATGTCTCCCTCTACCACTCTTGATTTTTTGTGGCTGGACTGGGAATAAAATTGACACATGATAGATTAACAGGAAAAAAGGAAGCATATTTTAATTTGTGTGCACAGAGGTCTCATAGAAATATGCCTTAAGAAGTGGCCAAATCAGGTGATTTTTATACTTTCTGGACAAAGAAACAGTAAATTTGTGAGGAATTGATAGGATAAAAAAAAAGCTTAGGTTTTGGGGGCTCTATTAGTGAAGAATTTAAACAGAGTTGGACTTAAGGTAGTAAATTAAAGCAAAAAGATTTGTTTATAAAGACTTCTTAGCCTGAATTCCCTGTGTCTGATGATAAGAGTGTCCTTCTATTTCCAGATGCAGGGAGTATACCTTTCACATGAGGAATTTATTTCTTGCTTTCAGGGAAACAAAGAGAGGGGTCAGAGTGTCCCCCTTGCAATGGTTATTTCTTAAATAACTTTAATTCAAAATAATCAATTTGCCATTGAAGCACATATCCTGGACCCCAACAATTGTATCTCATTGGTCAGACTGGCAAAAGCCTCAAAGATGTGGGAAACCCCAGCTCTCTAATAAAAGTAAGCTGTCCCTATGCAACCATGATGATCCCTTATTCTGCTTATAAACACAGCCATAAAGTTGTTAGATAATTCTAGTAGTATAATTTAACCAAACTCAATTAGGCAGTGTACCAACCCCCTTTATATTGATCAAAACTTAAAGAATATTACATGTTATCAAGAGTATGATACAACAGCCTGTATTTGGACACTGAGAATTCATTAGCAATGAGATTTTTTTTTTAATCAAATGTCCACTATTTAGTCACTCTCTTGTTTTTGCTACTTCTCTTTTTTCTGGTCTTGCACTTGAAGACCTAAGATTTGGCTCATTATTATTTTACTGCAAATCTTACCAGCTTTCCAAGATTGTCCTCAAAAGCATCAAGATAGTTTTGACCTTTCCTAGACCTTGCTAATATCTCCTCATCAGGACACTTTGCTCACTCATTCCCTAGGGCAGGCCCTTTAAAAAGTGTGTCTTTGCACTTGGAGGCAGGCAGTAAAATCCCTTCAGATTTGTCCCAGTGGAACTGCCAGTTTTCCTTCCCCCTATTGCTCACTTCTTTCTCCTTCTTTTCTTCTCAAAGGAATCACCTGAGGGAGGAAAAGAAATGAGTGTCAGAATGTCAGTGGAAGTTCAAAGACTTGATTCATCTTCCTGAAAAAATGCACTGGCTGTGACCACAGCTCTCCAGAGTCACATCTCCACAGATCTGGTGATTCTCTGCCTATCATACTCCTTCCTCAGTTTGCTTGGTATTTCAGTCATACAGATAATGAACAGATCAAATGGATAAAATTTTTCTGCTCTCTGAGCAGTACACATTCAAAAAAGTTTATATATATATGAAACTATGTCTATGAAGAGACAATAATATCTTGTGACTTTTAGAAAATTACCAACTGTATGTAAAAGACCACGTCCTTCTGAGGAGCATTTATTTTCATCATAACAATAGCCATGTCATTCCTCTTTACAACACATCATACATTTCAAGTAAGGCAAAATGTGAAGATTACTAGAAAGGGACCTCCTTTTACACATGTGTATGCTTTAAGCACATGGCTATAAGTGGCCCCATGGAAAATGAGTGAGGAACTAGTACTTAGAGTAACAGGTCATTTTGGGATCACAAAATTGTCTTTATAACAATTGTTATATGGGTAAATATTTATTTTCTAAAGGTTTTATCTTTTCATTCTGAGGCAGTATCAATATGCCATAGTTTCTTTAAACACTTTTTTAGATCTCTTATCTAAACCTTAAAGTTTTGTTAGTGTTTTTTTTTTGAAAATGGCAAACTCATACTTTCTTCCCATAGAGTTCAATTTTGTTAATTTTTTTCTTGCAATCCTTTATTGACTTCAGTTTATCTCAGGTGTACCAATGAAAGAAGACATCAGAATTTTTTTTTAAGTAGGGAAATCATGATGCTCACTACAGAGAGAATATTTTTTCTTGTGCTTTTATATTTTTATCTATTTTCATTTTAAATAAAGAAGATCAAAAATATAGACTTACAAACATTTTAAAGACACTTTGGAGTTTACAATATTCTCCAAGAATTTTGAGTTTTATGAAATTTTAGTTTTTGGATATTCTAAGTTTGTGAACTTATATGAGTGTTTTGGGGCTGCATAAATGTTAAACAATCTTTCATTTGTATCCACTGTGTTAAGAATGTTGAAATGCAAAGCTAGAGGATCTCTGATCATTGTCACATAATAGGAATAATTTATAATTATCTGACTGTTTTATTTAGAATAGAATATGATAATTTGGTCATAAAACACTTTAATTCTTAGAATATATTGCAGAATAGAATACTTTCATGCTTGCTAATATTTAAAAATATCTACTTTTATTCTTTTGATAAATAAATACTATTTGTGAATTTTATAAATAAACATGTAATTGTAAAATGTCACATTTTTATTATTAATTCTTTGGAATAAGATGTTTCACATAAATATTTAGATGCTGTGTGCACTAATTAGAGACATGATAAAGTAGTAATAAGTAAAAATTAAGTACTCTGCCTTTTCAGCTTACACAATTACCCAAAGTGGGAACCACCCCTTGGAGTATGCCCTTCATCCTGTGTGGGATGACTCCTTTTCCTGGCCTGCATCCCACCCACTCACTCCTGTGGATGTCCTCCTCAACTTAGGCAGATGAAGACCCTCACCCCAGGCCACCCTCTTACTCCCCTTAGGCCCTGATACACCAGTCTGGGCTACAGCACTGCCTTCTTCATTCCAGAAGGCAGATATCATTCTGCTAGTATTGGCCATCTTCCTAATGCCATTTAGTCTTAATTGCTCATGAAGGGAAGGGAAGAGAGAGACAAGGGAAGGGAGGAGAAGGAAGGAAAAGGAATGATGGAAGGGGAAAGTAGATAAAGAGGAAGAGAAAAGAGTAGAGACAAGAATGCTATTTTATTTGTTTGGGGAGAAGGTAATTAGGTTTTTTTTTTCTTTCTTTCCAATTTTAATGGAGGTACTAGGGATGGAACCAAGGACCTTGTGCATTCTAGGCATGCACTCTACCACTGAGCTATACCTTTCCCCTGATAATACTATTTTAAATCTGTATTTCATAGTTAAAGAATTAAGAGCTTGAGGGTAGAAGAGATGCAGGTCAGAATAAGACACAAAAGATACAGATAGGCATCTGTGCTCTGGAGTGGAGGCAAGAGATGTGGCCCAGAGCAGGGCAGTGGGGCCAAACAGGGTGAAAGGGGTGACCTGGTATGGAGGTCATAGTCTCTCTAGGTTGAGGCAGACACCCACAGGAGTGGGGTCAACCCAGACAAGATAATGAGTGCACTCATGTAGGAGATGGCATGTGGGGTGGGGTGCAGTGGTTGTCCAAGTTGCGCATTTGTGTGGTGAAGTGGAGGTGTGGCTAGCATGAAATATGTGATGTGTCCTGAAAATATGTGTAATATTTTTAAATGTATTTTACACGGATAAAGGTGCTGTTTAAACTCTTTGACCATTTACTCAGAATATCAACATTTTTGCCCATGATTTTCAGGGTTTAGTTTAAAAATATAAAAGCAAATTTGATGTCATACTCCTAGTGTATGGAATTTATTTGAGGACATTATGATTGATTCAATAAATGTTTTAGTATTTCCACTCTAGCTCACTATTTTCTATACACAATTTGTTAAAATGTTATAAATGCCTACATATACACCAGAATGTCTAAAAATGCCACAAAAAAACCCTCAGCAACAAAGGATACAGAGCAAGTCTCGCACACCATTTCATACATTGAAGTTGGGAGTAAAAATTTTACTTTATTTTGGGAAAATGTTTAGTAGTAGCTACTAAACACTAAAAATATTAGACATATATATTGTGTTACTAGCAGTGCCGATTATACGTGTATTCCCAATGTACGTGTGTATATATATATATATATACATACACACACACATATATGTATATAATCTTAAACTGATACATATATATCTCTTTGGATATTATAAGGAGATATATATATAAGGATATATAACAACTTACATATTATATATATAGTTACCGTAAAACTAATATATATAATTAAAATTATATGTTAGTATATTATATGTAATTAGTAATTACATGTACATATATGTGTATTAGTAACATTACAACTATTACTGGTAGAGCTCTCTCTCTCTCTATATATATATATATAGAGAGAGAGAGAGCCATAGCAAGTGGTCTGAAAGATGCATACATATATGTATATGCATGTGTGTGTATGTATTATATATAGTATAGGACTATATAATACAAGTGTTATACATTGTTATAATTTATATATATAATGTACCTACATATCAATTACTAATATTTGAATACGATTATAGTTTACATATCTTACTTTTCAGGTCCTTGATGTATGTTACTGTTCCTATCATAAAATCTACTAATATCAATATGTATATTTATTTTCTTTAAAAATGCAGCAATACCTGGTTTTCATTGTTAAGATAAAAGTATAATTCAATTTAAAGATACTGACATCTATTTGGGACTTAAAGAATTTTTATTGCTTATTTTCATACTTGAAAAACTTAAGTAACGTGTTACTTTTATCTTAGAGAATAAAAGCCATGGACTAGTATAAAGCACAAAAGAGAGTCTCTCAAGTCTTCATTTTCCTTCCCACTTTATTTATTTTGAGATTAGACTGCTCAAATGGCTGTCACGCCATGTTCCTTTTTGAGGCCCTAAGCGGGATCTGCTAAGACACATGCATTAACACCTCATTCTATTAACCATTTTTGATAGGTTTATTGAGATATGCTCTGGTCCAGTCTCAATGAGATCAACATATACCATTGTGTAAGTTTAAGGTGTAAGATGTTGATTTGATATACATATATGTTGCAATATGATTACCACATAATTACCATTTCTTTCTTCTGGTGAGAACATTTAAGATATACTCTCAGTAACTTTCAAGTATATAACTCAGTATTGTTAACTATAATCGTGATATTGTACATTTGACCCCCAGAACTTATTTTAAAACTGTAAATTTGCACTGATTGATCAACATCGCCTAGCATGTGATCCAGCAATCCCAGTTCTGGATTGAAGGAAAAGGAAACAGAATTCCAAAGAGACAAGTACACTCCCATGTTTATTGCAGCATTATTCATAATAGCCAAGGCATGGAAACAACCTGTGTTATCAATCTTTTTAATTACTAGTTTGATTCAGACAATATTGAATTTGAAGCTTCTAAATCATAGTGTATGGTATAAAATATTTCATATGCATTAAACATAAAAATAAAAGTGACACTATGAAATAAGAGAAAGGTATTGATGGAAAGTGGGAAAATAAATGACTACACACTCACAGACACACACAGAATCATTGCTTGTTCACTGTTTTTTGCATGTCTGTTTGTTTTATGTCTGGACCATCTTTTTATATTTTTCCTTTTTCCACTGATTCACTGATAATCAGAGAAGCTGAGTTGCTTCCTTACCTTCTCTTTTAGAAGCTACAATTTAGACTACAATTCAAAGTCACAAGACTGAGATAGGAATGTTCTCCCATGTTCCACGGACACAATGAAAGCCAGTGATCTTAGCTGCAAGAGGGAAGGTGGTGTAAGACAAAGTCTGAAATGTTGCTAAGGCCAGATTGTGGAGGGCAAAGATCGTGGTGAAAAGTTGGGATATGACCTTGACCATACTGTATAGACTGTAGAAGTGAAGTGAGATTACATTTCTGTTTCTAAAGATCAGTCTACCTGAACTGTGAAGAATGCTTAGCAAGGGACAAGATTAAAGATTGGAAGAATGGTTAGCAGGCAGCTTTTTTGCCTAAGTGAGAAAGAAATGGTGATCTGGGTGTGGTTTGTTGAAACAGAGGTGGCATGATTTACTTGTATTTAGGATATATTTTACTTGTGTTTGGCAAGTACTTGCAGTAACTACACAATCATTTTTGTCCTGTGAATAGCATTTAATAAAAGAACAGAGAAGAGAAGAAGGAAATATCACCAACTATTGTCATATTTTCTCAGGCTCAAGCCAAACTTAATATATGTAAACCATATATCTTTTCTTGTCCTATTCTTTAATGTTATCCTTTTATATAACTGATTCCTCAAAGTCCCAGGCATACAGTGCTCTCATGCTGTTCTAATTTCTTATTTGTGACAAAAAAAGAAGTAAGAAAAAAAGAAAAAGAAAGAAGAAAAAGAAAATTATTTCCAGGGTACCAGTTTGCTTTCTCTATATAATTTCTCAAAATATTCATTACCTCTGGGCAGGAAAATAAATGATTAAGTAAATAGATGGGATGGAAATAATTTTCTGAAACATTGGTAGATCAGTACTCCATCCTAGAACATTCTCATTTAATTTATTGTTAGGAAAGAATCCCAAGCTCACAGAGAACAGCAAGATATAAACCAGCTACAATCCCATAAATGTTGAAAGTAGAAAGTGAGACTAAATGGATTAAACAAGACAATTTATTGCTCAGAATATTACAATCATTAAGCATTAACAGAATTGCGTCAGGTCCCCTGTCCCCAAGTATCAGGGTTGGCTTAGTTGTCAAAGATAGACACTAGGCCCATAGTGGGCTTTGTATCACTGCTAAGGAAATTTGAGTTTAAGTAACTGCCACTTTTACAGGAAGAAGAAAGAAAGACTGCTCTTTGTTTGAAGACAAATACTCAGAAACACAAAAGATCCAGATGACTGTCTTCCACCATTCCAGTGTGTTTGTGTGTGTGAATTTACTTATTCGAATGTAAACACACAAAGTAAAAACATTTGTGAAATATGAGGTAGGCATTATTTTAACCAGACAACTGGCCCTTAGTTAGGACTCAATACTTAAATTTTACCCGATTTCAAACATTCTTAACTTCCCCAATCTAAATTCATGGAATTCTAAAACTTCAAGTTTTCATTTGTAAATTACGTTACATTTCATATGTTTTGGTGTCTTAATTGCTCCCATAGAGGCAACATTGGAGTTTTGGTAGCAAGAGAGACTGTTAGGCCAGACTGTTGTTGGTGGCAAGAGGAGAAAGGAGGATAGAATTGCAACTATTTGTAATTCATATACTTGTATATCAAGATCTTTCTGCATTCATGGACCAGAAAAATAAAACTTTTAGAAATAGTAGTAGCTTCTACTTCATACAAAGGGATGAAGCTCGGAGGATATTTTTATTTGCTAAATTTTTTTTATGTTAATGTGATTTTGTAAAAGCTAGGAAGCAGAATGAAAAAGATAAAACTCATAACAACAACGTATATGCCTACTACTCCTTCTATAGTTGTACTCAGAGAAGTCCTTTGTCTTTTTCTTAATTAAAATACCATTTTTCTCTATAAACTCATTATATCATATTTGTCTAAGTAGGCAAGAATTATCTCATACAGTAACGTCTCTAACACCTGTACAGTGTTACCCAGCTACCCAGAAGAGATTTGGTTTACCACAAAATGTGCTAAAACTTGGTCTAAGTGAGGTGGAAAGCCCCATGAAAAAGACCAGCAGGATCCCTATGCAGGGCCACTACTCTCCTGCCAGCACCATCTGGTTCCCTGGCCGGACAACATTATCTCTCTTTTTAAACTCTGAAACAGCTTACTTCTAGGAAAGTGGAACTTACCCCTAAGATTCTATTGGTTCCCTGAGCTAACTCCTGATTGGCCCATTTCTACAAAGCGTGTTCCTAATTAATCAACTTTGTTATATCTTATTTGCATATGGTGTTGCAAAATGTTGCAAAGTCTAGACTGGTAACCTATAAAAGCCTGTGTAACCCTGTGTCCAGAGCTTGGAGTGTTAACTCCTCTGGGCCCGCTGGTGTATTAAAACTGAGTTCTCCAACTCTCCAAGTGCTGATTGATCTCTCGCCTGAATTCAGGTTGCTATCACAACTGAGCTGTAACATTGAGCTGTAACACACTTTGCTGCAACATTTCTGGAGGCCCCAGTGAGATTCCAACCACACCGGCCCCTTCAGCCACTGGGGCAGTAGAGCAACCACCTGGAGGTCTAGAACTCTGAAAGCAAACGATGAGGTGTGCTGCCCAATGGTATTCCAGGTCCTCCTTCATGGAGGTGATTCAATCCTCTGGGAGACTGTCCCCCAACTGGACTCAGTGGAGGGACAGATCAACTCACCAAGCACATGGCCGAACAAGGTAGGAGCCCTGGGAAGTGTCTATATTTAGGTTAGGGTATTCAGGCCCTGTCCAAGTGAACAGAGGTGGAGACTGATTACCTCCTCCAGGCTCTCCATCCGACAGGATTCTGGATTGGGAGATCAGGTCAGGCTCCCCATCCAATGGTTTTCCAGGTGGGGAGATTAGGTTAGGTTAGGGATGTTCCAATGATAGGGAGGGAAATGTGCAAATAATCTGTGTGTGTTTGTGTGTGTGCGGCCTGGAAAGCATGCAATCAGGTTCGAGTTTGTAGCTCCACAGCATTCTGCTCCAGAATTCGAGTGAGTCCCAACCTGCAGTTCCATGGTGACCTCAGATGGCTCATGGTGGTATCAGCCCATTGGGGTATCAATCAAAGTCAGTGGTTAATATTGACCCATCAAAGCTAAGAGGTACCTTCATCCCTGTGAAGGGAGAAGCCAGGCAGACACAGCAAAAACCCTCCCTCTGTATCGTTTGCAACATCAGCACAAGGTGGCTACACAGGGAGGGAAAGGGACATAGAACAGCCTATGAGTAAATGACCCCTGTGCCCTTGGGGATTAAGATGAGACTACTTTAAAAAGTTTCAGCTGTGACCTTGACACCAGCCTCCCCCAGAATATCCTGTGGCAATTAATAAACCAGCTTCAATACTACCCCTCTGTCTAAAATTAAGACTGCAGGACCTGAGCCAGAGGGAGCCACCACAGGACTGGCTAGAACCCTCTTTTGAGGTCCCCCTTTTTGGTCCATTTATTATGCCACCAGCCAGCCATCCTGGCCTCATATTTTGTCAATTTAGGCTATAGAAAAGATTTCATGCAGGGATCCCTAAAGCTCATCCAGGCCCAAGGGAGTCTCAGGTTACTTGACTAATGTGGAACCTAACTCATTGGCAGCACTTGCAGACAAGTAGATCAATATTAGGCCCAGTGAGGCAGCAGGTTTTTTGAAAACACCTTTTTGAGGAGTGGAAAAACAGAGATACTAGGGTCACAGTCCGCGGTGCCAGAAGCAGACCCACACCTGTAGGCCATAAAGTCTGTCAACTAATAATAATGGGAGCCTCAAAATCAAAGCCAACAGTTCTGGACTGCATGATTAAAAATTTTACAAAAGGGTTTCTCAGGAAACTATGCGATTAAATTGTCACCAGAAAAAATATGCATTTGTGCAAGTTAGAGTGGCCAACTTTTGGAGTGGAATGGCCCTCAAAAGGCACACTCAACCTGTCAGCTGTTGGGGCCATACACTGAATAATCATCAAAACCCCAGGGCACCCCAACCAATTCCCATATATTGACTCTTGTCTAACAATTGCCCAAACCTTGCCTCCATGTGTGCGGGTCTACGGAAATGGTCAGGAACAATATAACATCCTCGTGGTCCCAACATTAAAGGTAAAAAGTGATGCAACGAGGCCAGTCCTTCAGGGGAACCCTAAAGAACTGCCAATAATGTCCCTGCCATGTGTTCCTCCTGCTTCTGTGGCTCTACCACAGCTGCCTATACCAGATGGTCCACTACCACCTGTACAGCCAAGGTGGCCCTGGGCTCTGGGCCAGGACCCCATGGGGAGGAAACTCCATTTGGCCCTGCAGGCCACCCAGCCAGTGGTCACCCTCTGGATGCCTCTCTGGGAGACCCAAGGGCCCCAACAATTTAACAATGATGGCTCTGTACATCCCAGTTTCTCCATCCTGTACTACCAGCCTTTCAGTATGACGGACCTCCTGAACTGGTGACACCACACTCTGTCACATTCAGAAAAACCCCAGGCCATGATTGACCTCCTAGAGTCCATTTTCCAGACCCACCAGCAGACTTGGGACGACATTCAACAGCTGCTCCTGACACTCTTCAAAGATGAAGAAAGAAACCAGCTCATAACAGAAACTAGAAAATGGCTACAAAAGCAGGCCCCAGAGGGAACCATGGATGTGGAGGAATGGGCTCAGAATGCAGCCCCAGACACAAGACCAGAATGGAACTCTAACTCCCAAATTGAACAGGAGGCTCTGTGGACATATCAGAGATCCCTCCTACATGGGTTACAAGCCAAGGCAAAGAAACCAACCAACATGTTTAAAACCACCATGATCCAAAAGCTAGACAAGTCCCCCATGGTCATCTATGAGAAGCAATTTGGGAGCCCACAGAGATGTCAATCATCCACTGTAAAAGATACCAAAAAAGAAAATGACCCCATAAACAGAAGAAACTGACTAACAGATCAGACTATGCAAAAATCAACAAGTTAATAAGGCCATGCCAGAGATCATGGAGCCATCCCAAAGGTTCAACCAGCACCCAAACTGCCAACATCTCCAGCATACAGCCAAGATGAAAACTCATGGGCCAAAACTAAAGGAGGGACCAACGGAAAAGGATGGTGGGTGATGCCTGATAAACTGATATATATACCTGAACAATTAGCCCATCAGGTGGTCCTTTAATAACATGAGCTCACCCACCTGGAAAGACTGCCATAGAGGCCCTTCTGGAACAGTACTGTCTGATCACTCGACTTCCACCCCTCTGTGCCTCAGTCTGTCAGCCCTGCCTCATATGTGCCCAGATCAATGCACAACAGGGGTCAATTGGACTAAGAGGAATCCAGTGCTGTGGCCAGGCTCCTTTTGAAGTTATGGAAATGGGCTTTGCAGAAATGGGGCCCAGCAGAGGATACAACTACTTGCTGGTTTTTATCTGCACCTTTTCAGGATGGGTAGAAGCATACCCAACACAGACTGAGGAAACAAGAGAAGTAACAAAGGCATTACTCAGAGACATTATGCCCAGATTCGGGATGCCATTAACCATAGGGTCAGGCAATGGACTCGCATTCGTGGTGGAAATAGTACAAAAAGTGGCAAAAACATTAAACATCTGCTGAAATCTACATGAAGCCTACAGATCCCAGAACTCAGGGAGGATGGAGCTCATGGGCCAGACCTTAAAAAAAGGATAATGATAAAGCTTGGTCAAGAAACTCAACTACCTTGGACTGACACTCTGCCAATGGCCCTCCAGTGGGTACTCTACACATCTTGGTCCAAGATGGGATTCTCCCCTTTTGAAATCCTATATGGGAAACCCTCTCCCCTAATTATACTAGGAGAAAAAATTAGAGAAGTGGGAAGCTTAGAACTTCATAAGCAAATGCAGGCCCTGAAAAAGACTATGTGGAAAGTCCATAGGTGGGTAACTGACAGGATCCCAGTCTCACTGGGAACAATGTTACACCCATATGAACCTGGAGATCAAGTCTGGGTAAAAGATTGGGAAAAGGAGCTCCTGGAACCCACTTGGAGGTGCCCCTACCCAGTAACCATCCCAACAGTCCTTAAAGTTGCAGGTATCACCCCATGGATTCATCACACCAGAATAAAGAGGGAAGCACCACTGCAAGATGAGGACATCTGGAGAATCAACTAGGATCTTGAGGAGACACTTGAAATCAGGACCAGAGATGCCCACCTCACCTACCAGAGAGCACCAAGCCTTGCTCTAGCCACACCTGGAAGCTGGCTAGTCAATGTACAGCAGAACACCAAGGAACCACTTATCAGGACATAAAATGAACTCTTACTGCCACCTCTACTTTATTTTATTAATCAGTATTGTTGCTGTATTGCTAGCTATAGGGCTGATGGCCACTACACCCCAGGATTGGAACATAAGCCAGAAACTAATACTAGCTGTACTTTATCTCTCTATAATGGAAAGCCTAGTGGTCAGTGTCTGCTATAGGAACCATAACTCCCTGTTAAAAAAAAAAAAAAAAATAGAAAGAAACCCCAAACTCTTCTGCTGCTTATAAAAGTAATTGCTGACATATTTTTTTCAATGATTGGGGTTCCAATGGGACCCAATTACCAGTTTGCATTTGGCAGGGGCCTTCTCTGCAGGAAACCTCCCCCCACCAGCCCACATGCACAGGGCCCTTCTATACACCTGGTAAGGACTGGGGGAAAAAATATAGGCCTAGGCCCATGCCTTATAACCGGGACCCCCAATTAAGTCCCTTATTAAGCAAGGTCCATCACCTTCTCAATGCTACTAACCCACAACTAGCAAGTGATTGCTGGCTCTGCCTGCGTCCTGGCCCCCTCCAGCATGTAGCCAGTCCATTAGGTCTTTCAGATCTAACCAAGTTTAATGGCCATGCTGGGTGGACCCCATACTCTGCAGATGTACGCCCCAAGTCAGTTAATGTACAATTGGCCCATACAGCTCCTGACTGCATCTACAACCTGGGGACAAAAGATTCAATGGGAAATCTAGACACTACCCAGTGTGCCCAAACTCATAACTGCACAACTGTTTATGGTTGTATGCCTGTCAAACCCTGGTGCACACAAAGCCCAGGAACCTTTTACATATGCGGGACACATGCCTACCTGTGCCCGCCAGCCAATTGGACAGGTACTTTCACACTGGCCTTCCTTACCCCTCAGATGGACATAATATCTAATAACCAGAGTCTTCCCATAACCCTGATGGCCCATACTCGATCTAAAAAGGCCATCCAACTGACACCACTACTCACTGGGTGGGGAATAGCAACTGGAGTTGGCACAGGTGTAGGAGGAATTGTCTTATCATCCTACTATTGCCAGCAGTTATCTGCTGAGGTCACTGAAGACTTAAAACAAGTGGCTGAGTCCTTAATGACTCTACAAAACAAGTTAAGCTCCCTAGTGCCAATTGTCCTACAGAACAGAAGGGATTAAAACGTGCTTACTGCTGAAAAGGGGAGAACTCTGTCTCTTCCTAAATGAGGAAATCTGTTTCTATGTAAATAAATCAGGAATTGTCAAAAAATATGGTCCAACAACTACAAGATTGAGCTAAATGCAGGAACCAGGAATTAACAAATTCCTGAGCACAATAAAATAAACTCTGGAATTAGGCCTCCTGGCTCCTTCCCCTAGCAGGACCCCTCCTTATGATCCTTCTAGCACTGCTGTTTGGTCTCTTCATCCTTAATCTCATTACCCATTTTATCAGCTCACAAATGGAGTCACTAAAGCTACAGCTACTGGTCACTCAGTCTAGGCACCTGGACCAGGAAGAGCCTGATGGTGAGTAAGGTGCAACACTCTAGAGGTTGGTGTTCACTACAGATGTTAAACAAAGCATCAAAAGCGGGGAATGGGGTGGGAAGCCCCATGAAAAAGACAGCAGGACCCCCATGCAGGGCCACTACTTTCTTCCCAGCACCATCCGGTTCCCTGGCCTGGCAAAATTATCTCACTTTTTAAACTCTGAAACAGCTTACTTCTAGGAAAGTGTAACTTACCCCTAAGATTCTATTGGTTCCCTGAGCTAACTCCTGATTGACCCATTTCCCTCACTCCTGATTGATTTATTTCCCTCACTCCTGATTGGTCCATTTCTACAAAGCTTGTTCCTAATTAGTCAACTTTGTTATATCTTATTTGCATATGTTACAAAGTCTAGACTGATAGCCTATAAAACCCTGTGTAAACCTACAGACAGGGTCCAAGGCTTGAAGTGTTAACTCCTCTGGGCCCACTAGCATAATAAACCTAAGTTCTCCAACTCTCTGAGTGCTGCTTAATCTCTCGCCCAGATCCAGGTTGCTGTCACAACTGAGCTGTAACACTGAGCTGTAACACACTTTGCTACAATATAAGAACCCTGAAGAAATGAGATATAATCATGCAGAGTAATTATGCCAAGATATTTGAAGAAGTGTTCAAAACTTTTTACAAAAGTATCTGGAATAGCAGCTGCATCAGTAAATTATTTTGTGGCATCTCCAATAAACTGAGAATTCAATAAATAAATTGTAATAAGTCTTCCACAAAACCTAAAGACTATTCTCACTAAAAATAAAATTATAAAGCTTATGTTTTCCATTGGTCATTTATTAACAACTTACAGTGAGAGAGACAGAGACAGAGAGATAAAGACAGAGAGATATTAATAAGGAAAAGATGTTTATTTGCCTTATGGAGTTTAAAATATTTGACTCAGTAAGTGTGAACTTAAGAATGGCATGTGGTATGTTTGGGTGAACCAATTATTTCTGTTCATAAATGCAATAAGGAAAAATAACATAAAATAAGAGTTGATTCATAATGCAAGAATAATAAAATAGACCAACCTCCATTCTGATTTTGACCACACTGAGCATATGATACTCATACAATCCAAGTAAAGCAATCTACAAATATAAAGCTAGCATACTTAGATCCATTATGCTTAGAAAGATTGTCTAGGGTGAACCAATCATTCTAAGTGAAACTGTTTTTGAAGATGATGTAACAAATCATTTCCTAAGTGCAGAGAAAATTACAACATCTAAGATACTCTACCAGATGTTGAATATCTTAGATATTGCCAGTCAATAAATTACTTTACAAAAGTAAATAAAAACAATTTGAAAGACAGGAAAATATTTTCAAATTATTAATTTTTTTAATAATGAGAAAATCAATATTTATAAAAGCTCTAAGTTCATTTAAGTTCATTTCAATGCTATAGAATATGTAAGTAACAAATTCTCTGTGTATCCATGTAATTAGACTTGAAAATAAGTGCATATTTTCATAAAGAAGGAATGTAATAGTCATAGACAAATTTAGGAGAAGTCCTAGATTCCCCAATGTAGTGTTATACGATTCTCTTTACTTGTCAGTGAATAAAAAGTCTTATCTGGGTTCAACTAAAACTTTGGTAATTCCAAAAATAAAATTTTTATAAATCAGAGACAGGTTTAAAAATCAATATCTATTCTCCTAAAAAGAGGAGCGCCTATATCACCAGACTTACAAGAAGAGAAGCTATAGGGAAACAAAGGGTTAGACGATTTTACTTTAATGCACCTTGATTAGTAGGCAGAGATAGTATGTGATATGTGGATGAGAGAAAAGGGGCATTGATAACACTTGAGGTTAAGTGGATCAATGAAATCCTAGGCTTGCAAACTGAAATCACATAGATCTTCCTAAAATTTTATAAAATAGTGGAGATAAATGCTAAATCTACCTAACCTTTGTGTTAAGGACAATGGAAGGAAGGCATGTTGTGGTATTCATAACTTTTAATCAAATTGGAATGAGAGAAGCTAGATGGACCACTGATTAGTTTCAGTTTCATATATGGGGGCAACAGTTCAAAAGGAAGGATGAAAACCATTAAGATGAAAATTTTGACAACATCAGACAAAATCAGTCTACAAAGTCAACTATTTAGGCCTATGTATCCCAACGTGAAAAGCATTTCAAATGACTTTGCATCATGACCATTATATATACTCACTCATGTGCTCATTCAGTCAGCCAACCAGTCATTTCACACCCTTTCATTTATTTACATATCAAGCAGGGCAGTCTGCCATATTTGTACATTGTTTATCTTTAACAAAGTTTTTCATCTACTTTGGTCATTTAATTACTTTGGCAAATTCATGAAGGGCATAAAGGAGCATTATCTCAATTTTACAAATGAGGAAATAAAGATTTTGAAATGTTAAATGACTCACCCTACTTCTCCCAAGAAATAAATTGCATATCTAAGGATTTACAATGTCAATATTTAGTCTTTCATAGTTTAATAAGAAAATGTGACATAAGGAAGAAGGCAGCTTGCAGTCAACAATCATATTGATGATAAGATACTTTCAAAATTTTGGGCAGGGGGAAAAAAAACTAGTCATTCTAAACAAGCAAACAAAAAACAGTTTTCTATGATTTGAAAGAAAATTAAAAGAGATTTAAAAGTTTGCTTCTCTTGTATTGCCCCTTTCAAATACCAAATTATGAATGATCAAAGCAGCATTTGTTTCTTTTCCTACTTGGCTCATTTAGCCATCTATTTGCACAAGAACTAGAGGTAAAATAGAACAAGGAAAAGAAGAAAAAAATGTTACTTTTTAAAAGTTTTTGTGATGGGAGAAAGATTAACAGGACACACTGAATGAAATCAGTGAGTATAATAAAAATTTGAAATTACAAAAATTAACTCTATGTAAACATTTGCAATATAGTAATATTGCCAATAACTTAGCTATCAAAAATAGAAATAGAAGAAAGAGATGGGAGACATTTAAAATCTTACGCAGTCTATATACTTTAAGATGCTTTATAAATTTATACTCTTCTCAATGTGTGTATATATATGTATATATACACAAACATACATTCACACCACATAGATATGCATATATATATAGATACATATATATATTTGGTATATTGGGATTATTATAGATTTAAAATCATTATTAAATAACTATAATATTATTCACAAATTGGGCTTATTTAGATAACGCAATCCAAATTCTATATTCAAAAACTGACTGGAGAAATTTATTTATAAGCACATAGCAAGTTGAAATTTGTATTTGTTTAACTTTAGTAATATTATGACCCTGAAACAAAATACAAAATTATATAAATATCTCATCATGTCAATTCCATGTACCCTCTGATGTGATGCAGTGAGAAAGCCAGTTTTCCTATGTGATAGTTTTTCAAAAATCCAAACCCTGTCTAATCATGAGAAAAAAAAAGTTAAACCCAAATCAAGGGGTATTATAGTATCTGATCAATAGTCATTTAAGTTTTTAAGATCATGAAAAACAAGCAGAGACTGACAAACTATCACGGAGAGGAGAAGCTTAAGGCATAATGATTAAATGCAATTGGCCTTTTGCATCTCATTTTGGAAGAAAGGAAGGACAGTGGAAAGCTGGTGATATTAGAATAAAGTCTGTAGTTCATGTAAAAAATAGTGTTTTACTAATGTTAACTTCTCAGTTTTAACAAATGCATCAGTTATATAAGCTTCTTGCATTATTAGAGACTGAGAGAAAACTCCTTTTCTAGTTGGAAACATATGTACTTTCATCCAACACTATTAAACATCTCCCATGCTGTGTAATTTTTTAACACTCAATTCTTCTAGTCATTAAAGACGTTTTCAACTTATTTTCCCAAAAAGTATATTTGCTGAAAAATAAATGTATATTGTTTTCTAAGTAATATTTGAGCCATTCTTTTTAATAGGTAAGGAAGAACATGAATTTTCTTTCTTTCCCTTTCCAGTAAGTATTCTCAAAAGAAGTTTTTCAATTAAGTGTACATAGTGTAGTCATGTTTTTCCCCAGGTAGCTATCAAATACGAATCTTATAAAAAAAATTCTAAACATTATCATGATGTTTTTGAATTATTGAAGTGTTTTTTGAAGATTTGGATTCAGTTTGACATGGCTTTAATTATTGTAGGGAAAAAATGTGTTTAGATGACCTTCATATTTTGAATGTTTTTAAATTGCTATGTATCAAGTAATTCCTGTAGCATCATTATCCATTATCTCAAAGCACAGTGAAGTTTAGGTAAGGTTGATGACTGATGACAATTGATCCAACTCTACATTTCACATAATTTCATGGGTATTTTTGGCTTTTTTTTTTTCATATCAGATGAGTTTATCACTGTTTTTACTTCTGCTGAGTATAAGATCTCTGTTTGGAAGAGAAGTTTTACCCTGCAATTTCTTAACAACTTTCACTGTATCTTATTATTATTCTCAAATGGTGATTTATTTTCAGAGATTTTTTAAAAATCTCTTTATTTCTGAAAGATGAGTCTAATTGAATTAAAATTATGTAATCCACTAATCCCCTATGAAGAAATCAAATAAGAGTAACTTTTAACATCACTGAAGTATTACACTTTCTGATTAAACTCAGGCCACCTCCTATAAGGTGCATGGCCCGTGGCAGTCTGGTAAATATACTGCCTGAGAGCATCTATATCAATCTTACATTCAAATATATAAAAAGTTGAATATTACCATATTTCATAGAAATAATCTCAGCAGATATCTTTACTGCTTTCCTATACCAATGGAACTTTGTAAAACCTGTGTTTGCCTTCTTCAAGGATCAGAGAGGGGGAAAGTTGCAACTTGGAGAAAATTCACTAAGAATAACTCCTAGTAAACACCTCGGGTCTGGAATTTCCATTGTTGAATGCCTCAGGGACACATTCTTTGTGAAATATGATATCACAAGCTTAAGAAAATACTTCAGGATATTCCTTGCAGTTTAGCTGTCTGATTCTAGAGAGATAAAAAGAATTACCTAATAAGTATCCATTTTAAAAATGCAGTACCCTAATACAAGTATTGAAAACACATTCAAGTTTCTCATTTAAAAAGACAGTTCATTCCACATTTCTTTTGGATCCCATATACTGTTTTAAAAATATATTGTGACCAATATACTAGAAGTAGGAACTTTAGATGTTCTAGGTAATAGGCACTCAAGTGAAATTTGGTAATATTCTTCAGCAGAATTATATATCTATTAATGGAACTACTATCATTATGAAACTTTTTTTTTGTTAAGTCACAAAAATCTTTACTGAAAATGTCAATGTCGGTAGGCTAAGCCAATTTCTCACCAATGTACCTAATGTATGGAGATGTTCTTTTATGAGGGGTTCATAAAGTCATGAAGTTCTTAGCATAATATAAAAGAAACTAGGCATGTAATTGTGGTTTATAGGAATCTATCTTTCTGCTCTGTTCCTGTGTTTCCTATACAAAATATTTCTAGCAATATGAATCCCAAGCTATTAAAAAATAAGTCTGCAATTATATCTATGAGAAGATGAATTAATATTTTATCTACAAAGGAAAAACTATAAATTTTAATCTGAACCATTTTATATTTTACTTTTTCTAAAATAAAGTGTTAAAGTCATATCATTCTTATGTTTAACCTATTTCATTTTAAAAATAGATTGATATTAACAATCATTTTGCTGAAAATAGTCGAAAATGAAATCTTGGAGTAAGATTAAATTGTAAAGAAGCATTAATTTGTGATAGGATGTGAACCAGTAGTTTTGTGCATAACACAGAACACGAGTGAGAATGAGTCTTGTTCTGTAGCTGTCGACAAGAAAGTGCAAATCTGAGAACCCTGTAAGACAGAGACAAATAAAGCTATCCTTTAAAAAAATACTTCCTATTCCATCAAGTACAAGCCTCTGACCACACTCCATGTTAATAATAACAGCTTTTGCCCCTAAATTCTCTCAATTCTTCTTTGTCTGTCCTTTGAAATAACACTTTGCACTTAACATTTTAAGTTGCCAGAAAGTTCTGTGAATGCCAACCACTGAAATCACCATCTTCCAAAAATCTTGGCAAGTAGCAGAACTCAAAATGGAATCAGCAGATAAATGACTAGGGACCAGAAAAGCATGTCTTTATGGTGTCATCTCTACTGATTGCCTTAGGGTTGAACTTTAACTCTCCAATATATTCATGGGACATATAAAAGCATAAAATTTAAACCCCATGAGGTTTTTTTTTATATCTTTATATATCAAGTTAATAGCAGACTCATTTTAATAATATATCATTATTCATATGCTATAGTAATTGGTATTTAACCTTTAAAAATTGGACATTTTTACCTTTGGCTAGATTTATTAAATTTCTTGAAAATGTGAAAGCAAAGAATGTTTTAGAAGGAAAACATGTACTTAAAGAAATACAATTCTAGGTGAAGGAAATTAACAAATACTGTGCATAACATATTGTAAGGGTGATAAAATTCTCTTTTAACATGACCATCTCTTAACAGGTTTCATAAACTTCTTAAACAAAAAGTTTATCCTTAATGCCATTAACAAGTTGACACAAAACCAAAATGCAATTAATTCTCACAATTTCAAATCTGATTTATTTCTAAAACTACAATCACATATTCATAACATGCTTGTATTTGTTGTGCTAGTGTGAGATGAAAGGAAAAACTGTGACTCAGAGAAGTAAAATACTTTGCCTAAGATTATACTCTTGATATACACTTTACAGAAATTCACACCCAGTTTATCCAGACTTTTGATCTCTTCTGTGGTACACATCCAACATCTTTTATTCAACCTTGACCCTCATGGCAGAGAAAACTATTATTTCTTAAAAGGGCACTGTTGAGAGTAAACTTCTTGCTCTCCAATGTAAGACAGTCTATCAAAGTGATGCAAATGAAGTCATGTTACCTGCACCCCACCCACTCACTGCCTCCAGACCTGCAGTTTCAGTTGTTTCATTTTAGTTTCTTTTTTTCCCACTATTTAGTATCGAGAAATCCATTTCTCAAAGGATTTTTTCTTATTTATCCTACGTATAAAATTACGTTTATTGCTAAAAATAATTAAGCCTGAGTGATTATCATTGTTCCTCTCAGATTCCTTGAAACAGAAAATTTCAAAATGGTGAGTTCTTATGCAATTGTTTTTGCTTGTTTACTTTTGTTTTTAAAAAGAGCTTCTGAGATACAGGGATGGTATGGAATAGCTTTTACTTTGAAGGTTTGTTTGTGTCTTTCCCCTGAGATGTCTAATGTCAACTTTAAAAATAAAATAACCAATTATTTTACCAGCAAATGAATTTATTTGGGAATAGCCGAATTGCGATTAGAGATAAGGAAACTATGGTGGACCATAGCAAGTGCAGAGAACAAAGGAAGGAAGAACTCTTTTATAGGGAAAAAGGGGAGTTGGGAGGGCAGTTTCTGAATAAATTCCATTAAGGAGAGTAGGAATTTAGGGTTGTGACTGCTTCTCTTTGGCCGAGTCATGGTGAGTTCTCACTGGCTTAGGCTATTGCTGGGGTATATAAAGTAACCTTCTTCCTTTTGTTTTTCTTTTTTTTTTCATATATTTTTACTGAAGTTTACAATGTTGTGCCAATTTCCGGTGTACAGCAAAATACTTCAGTCACATAGGAACATAATATAATCATTTTCATATTCTTTTTCAACATAAGTTACTGTAAGATATTGAATATGGTTCCTTGTGCTATACAGTATAAATATGTTGCTTATCTATTTTATATATATTAGTTAGTATCTGCAGATTTTTAACTCCCAATTTATCCCTTCCCATTGCTTTCCCTCCAGTAACTATAAGTTTGTTTTCTATGTCTGTGGGTCCATTTCTGTTTTGTAAATAAGTTTGCCTTTTGTTGGTTTTGTTTGTTTGTTTAAGATTCCACATATAAGTGATATCATATGGTATTTTTCTTTCTCTTTCTGTCTTACTTCACTTAAAATGACATTCTCCAGGTTCATCCATGTTGCTACAAATGATATTATTTTATTTTTTAAGGCTCAGTAGTATTCCATTGTATAAATATACCACAGCTTCTTTATCCAGTCATCTGTTGATGGACATTTAGGTTACTTCCACATCTTAGCTATTGTAATTAGTGCTGCTATGAACATTGGGGTACATGTATCTTTTCAAATTTGAGTTCCCTCTGGATACATGCCCAGGAGTGGGATTACTGAATCATACAGTCTCTTTTAAGTTTTTTGAGGCACATCCATACTGATTTCCATGATGGCTGCACCAAACTACATTCCTATCAATAGTGTAGGAGGATTCCATTTTCTCCGCACCCTCTCCAGCATTTATTGTTCAATGGCCAATCTGACTGGTGTGAGGTGATGTAGTTTTGATTTGCATTTCTCTGATAATTAGTGATATTGAGCATGTTTTCATGTGCCTATTGGCCATTTATATGTCTTCTTTGGAGAATTATTTTTTAGGTCTCCTGCCCAGTTTTGGATTGTTTTTTTTTTTTATTATTATTAAGTCATATGAGTTGATTATATACTCAATATTAAACCTTTGTCAGTCTCATCTTTTGCAAATATTTTCTCCCATTCCATAGGTTGTTTTTTTGTTTTGCTTATGGTTTCCTTTGCTGTACAATAGCTTATGTTTAATTAGGTCCCATTTATATATTTTTGCTTTTATTTCTATTGCTTGGTTAGAATGCCCTAGGAGAACATTGCTGAGATTTATGTTGTATAATGTTTGCCTATGTTTTCTTCTATGAGATTTATAGTGTCTTGTCTTATGTTTAAGTCTTTAAGCCATTTTGAGTTTAATTTTATGTATAATGTGAAGGAGTATCTAACTTAATTGATTTACATGCAGCTGCCCAGTTTTCCCAACACCATTTACTGAAGAGACTGTCTTTACTCCATTGTTTGTTCTTGCTTCCTTTGTCAAAGTTAATTGACCAAAAGTTTGTGGGTTTATCTCTGGTCTCTCTATTCTGCTCAGTTGGTCCGTATGTCTGTTTTTGAACCAATACCATGCTGTTTTGATTACTGTAGCTCTGTAGTATTGTCTGAGGTCTGGAATGTAAGGCCTGTAGATAGCAGCCAATGGTGGAGTGTGAGAGCTCACTCTATAGGGCTTCCCTTCATTTTATTGATTGATTGATTGACTGATTGATTGATTTTTGTTGACATAGATTCAGTTTACAATGTTTTCTTAATTTCTGGAGTATGGCATAATGATTCAAACATATATGTATATTCACTTTCCACTATATGCTATTACAAGATATTGAATACAGTTCCCTGTGCTATACAGTAGGACTTTGTTGCTTATCTATTTTATATTTAATAATTATTACCTGCAAATCCCAAACCCCCAATTTATCCCTTTCCACTCCTTCTTCCCTCTGGTAACCATAAGTTTGTTTTCTATGTCTGGTAGTCTGTTTCTGTTTTGTAAATAAGTTCATTTTTGTCTTTTCTTTTTTCTAAATTCCACATCTAAGTGATATCATATGGTATTTTTCTTTGTCTTTCTGGTTTATTTCATTTAGTATAATAATCTGTAGTTTAAATGTGATTTCTTTTATTCACTTTCAGGCTAAAATGTCTGCTTTACATCAAAATTATGTTATTGAAGGCTTTCAGAAATTCCTTTGCTAAAAGTTTTGCCACAGTTTTCATTAGGATTGGTGAGAATGTGATAGGATGTTTACCAAGGCACCTTGGTATCTTCCCCAAACTATCATACATTCTCAGAGTCAGAAGCCATTTTTAAAGGTCCAGTCATGACTACCTTCCTTCCTTAATTGCTAATGGCAATTTTTTATACTAGAAATGCTGATTTCTAATTTCAATTTATCATCATATCCTTTTAGTTTCTGACATCATCTTCTAGCTTAAAGGCTTATCAAAAGAAAATGTCTAAAGGAATGTGGAAAAGAGCTGTTGGATTGCTTAACATTCCCTTTTCATTGCAGAGTTTACAATGTGTAATAAGATAATCTCATATTAAGCAAATTGTTTGTTTTAATTAGTTTTTTTTCTTTCTTGGAGAATTAATCAAGTTTTTGGCCAGCCATACCATTTGATATAATCCCTGATTCTTCTGTCCTTCTTTTAGCTCTTTGGGAAAAATATTCAAGTTATCTACTATATTTGTTCCATTTACTTTTTCTCATCTGAAATAATATTTACTTTATATATTTAGATGATTTCAAACACTTATATTCAAATTACTTTTTCCTGTGAAATGATGTATTTTTATTATTTCCAGCAGTTTTGAAATTATCAGATTGTTTTTATTGTTTGGATTACAAATTTAATACTGAAAATTAGTATCTGTTTCTTCAGTCAGTAAATATTTATTTTAGGTCTCTGGTGTTTATCACTTTACTAGAGATTGAGCATGCAAGGTTGAGGCAAACAAACAAGGTTCTCTGCCCTCATGTAATTTAATTTTACCAGGGTAAATATGCTTTATCCCTCTACGAAATAAATGGTGCATAATAGTATTTTTAGTTAAGTTCTACTAAAAAGAGATAAACTGTGCTGTAAGTATGTTTATCAGAGGGAACCAGATCAATAGAGGAAGGAAAGATCTGTGATTTAAACAATAAAGAGAAGCTAACAAAGGAGAAGCAGGTAGAAAAGTGCAGTGTGTGCAAAGCAAGCCAGACAAATGGGGGGTAACAGAATTCAAAATTAGACTGGGAAGTTGAAAGGGTCAAACCATGTAGAGCCTACAGAAAAAGGCAAAGAACTTAACATTGAACACTGGGTGTGTTCATGGCAACAGATGCCACGTGCAATTTGAATTTTGGATAGTAAATGAGAGAAAAAATGTGTGTTTGGATAGACTAGTTAGGATGATATTATAAGAAAATTATGGTGAATTGTACTAGATTATAATAGTTTGAAGTAGATTAAAAAAAAAAAAAAGAAGTTCTATTTTCTTAACTTTTTCCATAAAAGGCCTGATAGTAAATATTCCAAAGTAGACTGTCTCTGTTACCTCTGCTGGTATAACATCAAAGCCATCAGAAAAAATGTTAGCAGATGAATGTTGCTGATCCAGGAAGTTTTTCTCAAAAGCAGTCAGTAGGCCAGACTTGGCCCAAAAACTCTAGTTTGTCAACCACTGTTATAATAAATAAAAAGACAATGTTTGAGAAGTTTTTATTTTTTAACTATGAAAATATATATTCAAGGTTAAAGTCAACTTAATCCATCAATATCTATATTTCTTTGATGAGAAAAGGACTTTTTAACTTTTTAACATTTAATATCTAATATAAAATAATTTGAAAAATGGCTAAATGATTTATTTATAAATTTAAGAATATATGTAACATTTTTCTTTAAATGTTTCAATGTATATAAATATTTGATATAGAAATGTGAAGCAAAATACATGAGTTGCAAATTTGAGCTTAGAAAATTATTTCAACACATTCACAGTGCATGGCTGGCCTTTCATCATTTCTGCACATTCTCTAATTTATATTATTAGACTCTATTTTTGTGGAAATATAGAAAAAGAAACTGGCAAAGACACAAAATTCAATGAGCCATTGAATAGGTGACAGTAACACAATAGTCTCACTGAATATTAATTGGCATAAAAATACACATATTGAAATTATCACCTATGTTAGCACAAAAAAAAATTTCCATAAAATCTAAGTTACAGCTAGGAAGGGATTTTTTTTTATTAAAAACTGTATTAAGTAGTTGAATAATTGAATTTAATTTTAAAATCTGTTTTAAATATTTCTCTTGAGTATTTGCACTTTTAGATACAAGAGAAAAAGAGGGTTATTTCTTTATTTTGATGACATTATTTTGGGGGGGTAAATAATGTTTCAATCTTCTGAAGATTTAAAAATACCTCCAATGTCTAAAGCAAGATGGCAGAGTAGAAGGAAGCTTGTAGCTCACCCTATCCCACAAATACACCAAAACGCACATCTATGGACCCACTTAGCCAAACAGAGCACCTGCAGAACTCTGACAGAACATCATCCTCTTTGAAAGACAAAGATGCCAAAAATCTAGTAGGAGAAAAGGAAAAAAGAGAGAAGAAAAAGCAAAACAATGAGGAACAGGTCCCATTGGGAGGAAACAGCAAAGGAGGAATAGTGTTTGTTCGCTGGGTCTCCCCCTATGCAACCGAGAGGCCAACAGGATGGAGGGGGAGCCTCTGAGTCTCAGATCTGCACCGAGCACCCCTTGACCAACAGAACTAAGTTAAACAGGAACAAAGAGTCCCCACAACATCCAGCCCAAAATGTGAGCCAGCAGCTGGGGCTGAGACAGGCTGCCTGAGCCAGGTAGAGGACTGGGGCAGAGGCACTGACACAGCCCTGGGGGACTGCAGGGTCCTGCACCTTGTTGCTGGGAGGGGACACACAGCAGAATGACCTGGGCCCCCATAAATTATGGGAAATAAAAAGCAAAGCAACATTGCTGGATTGTCCTGGGGGAAGGGGATGCCATAACCTTTGTCTCCTCAGACCCACAGTACCATTACTGGCACTTCTTGTGAGAAGAGAGATGAGGCACAGCCACAGCCATCATATTCTCCTGTGCACAACGTCCAGGTGGGGGCAGGGTTGAGACCTGAATCTGCACCAGGGGCTCCACAACCTCCTAGGCAGGACTGAGACTTGTTTGCAGCCCAAGGCAGATAGGATCTTTCTGCCCTGGCATCTCAGAGAACACGCACCACCAAGACAAACAAGGAGCTGAGATTTGGCATGGAGCAGGGATGGGGCCACACTGTGGTCTTCTCTGAGCCCATCTATGGAACACCAACCCAAGGCAGAGTGGGCAGCCACACAGAGCAGCAGAGTGACCAGCACTGGGAGACAGCGAGCAGCCACCCACCTTCCTGGCAGGAATGCAGCACCTGATCTGCTAGCCCACAGCCACTGTGAGCAGCACAGACAAGGGCACCAATGGAGGGCCTCTGGAAACAGCAAGCTGATTTCGTGAAACAGGGCAAAGACACAAAGACCTCTCAATAAAATCATTAACAGCACACAGTCTCCAGGAAAACAAATCCTTTTTGTTTGTTTGTTTTTTAAATCTTTTTTATATCTGTTCTACTTTCTATTACTTTTTAAATTTTTACTTTTTAAACAATTGTATATGTCTACAGTATTAATCCCTTTAAAATTTTTCTTTTATTATTATTTATTATTATTATTTTTATAAATCCACCTCATTTCATTTTTAATTCTCTTGGTTTTGATCTCCTGTTTTTGATTATACTCAGGTTTCAAACATTGTTTTTGACATTTTCTCCTTTTTTAAAGGTTTTAAAAGACGTCTCAACTTGATTGCTATTCTGCTTCAACTTGCTCTTCTATTATTGATTATACATTGTTTTCAAATCTTTTCTTTCTCCATTCTTTTAAAATTCTCTCTCTCTCTTTTAAGTTTTATTCCTGCATAGCCTT
The DNA here is from genome assembly GCF_048564905.1 of Vicugna pacos. Taxonomy (NCBI): domain Eukaryota; kingdom Metazoa; phylum Chordata; class Mammalia; order Artiodactyla; family Camelidae; genus Vicugna; species Vicugna pacos. The sequence goes on from NC_133000.1 coordinate 38,615,377, forward strand.
TAGATAGATAAATAAATAAACTCCTTAAGGACCACAATAGATAACTGATGCTCCTTAAACCACAGTACCAGAGAGGGATGAACAATATGAAGAAGCAGGGGAAACACTCCCAATTAAAAGATCAAGAAAAATCCCCTGAAAACATGATCAAGGAAATAGACATTGATGGCGTACTAGATCAAGATTTCAAAAAAGGAGTGATCAAAGTACTGAAGGAACTAAAAGAAATAGTGTTTAAAGATATAAAATATGTCAAAAGTGAAACAGAAGCTATAAAGAAGAACCAAGTAGAATTAGTAAACTCATTTGCTGACATGAGAGCTGACCTAAAGGCTGTACAAAGCAGACTAAATAATGCAGAGGAACGAATAAGTGACCTAGAAGACAGGACAACAGAAAGCACCCAATCAGAACAGCTGAGAGAAAAAACAAATAAAAAACAATGAAAATGGTATAAGGGTCCTATGGGGTAATATAAAACATGCCAATCTATGCATAAATAGGGGCTCCAGAAGGGGAAGAAAGAGCAAAGGGAATTGAAAAGGTATTTGAAGAAATCATGACTGAAAACTTCCCAAACCTAAAGAAGAAATCAGATATCCAAGTACAGGAGGCTCAGAGGGTCCCAAACAGGAAGAACCCAAACAGGCCCACACCAAGACATATCATAATCAAGATGGCCAGAGTCAAGGATAAAGAAATGATCCTAAAGGCAGCAAGAGAAAAACAAAGAATGACTTACAAGGGAACCCCCATAAGGCTCTCAGCTGATTTCTCTACACAAACACTACAGGCCTGAAGGGAGTGGCAAGGTATATTCAAAGTCCTAAATGAAAGCAAGATGCAGCCTAGGATACTCTATCCAGCAAGGCTATCCTTTAGAATAGGAGAGATAAGGAACTTCACAGAAAAGCAAAAACTAAAAGAGTTTAGCAACACTAAACCCATGCTAAAAGAATATTGACAGGTCTACTCTAAATAGAAAAGAAGCAAGATGCTACAAAAATGAGAAACTCGTAACTGGAAAGGTGATAACTACCATGAATTCCAAATAGAATAAACACAAAATTGTAGAAGAAGACATCTAAATCATTAAGGGTAGGAGAGGGAAGCAAGGAAAGCCAATGTGGAAAACAGTATGAAGATTCTTCAAAAGAGTATGAATAGACTTACCATATGACCCAGGAATCCTGCTCCTGGGCATTTATCCAGAAGGAATCCTACTTCAAAATGACACCTGCACCCCAATGTTCATAGCAGGCCTATTTACAATAGCCAGGACATGGAAACAGCCTAAATGTCTATCAACTGATGACTGGATAAAGAAGAAGTGGTGTGTTTATACAATGGAATACTATTCAGCCACAAAAACTGACAACATAATGCCATTTGCAGCAACATGGATGTTCCTGGAGAATGTCATTCTAAGTGAAGTAATCCAGAAAGAGAAAGAAAAATACCATATGAGATTGCTCATATGTGGAATCTTGAAAAAAAAATAAATACAAAATAGAAAAAGACTCATAGACATAGAATACAAACTTGTGGTTGCCAAGGGGGTGGGAGGTGGGAAGGGACAGACTGGGATTTCAAAATGTAGAATAGATAAACAAGATTATACTGTATAGCACAGGGATATATATACAAGATCTTATGGTAGCTCACAGCGAAAAAAAATGTGACAATGAATATATGTATGTTCATGTATAACTGAAAAATTGTGCTCTATGCTGGAATTTGACACAACATTGTAAAATGAATATTACTCAATAAAAAATGTTTAAAAAATACCTCTAGTTTCCATTTAATTATACAGTAATTAAAATAATAGCTGACACTTTTAAGGCACTTTTTTCTAGGCATTGTTCCTCAAAGTAACAATATAAGATAGATATTGTTAATATATCCATTTTACTAGTGAAGAAACTGATGTCCAGAGGGTTTAGATAACTTAACTATGCCCTAACCCTTATTAAAATGAAAAGTCCTAAGCAGCAGGTCATGAGTCTGTGCTTTTAACTGCTATGCACATCACCTTATAGAGACAAATATTAAATAGTGGCATGACCACATCTAGGCTTTTCCAGGGATTATACAATTCTGAATCAGATCACATTTTGGAGAATAAATTAGAGCCATAAGTTCTGTAAATAATTAAGATTTTAATTTCATAAATATTTCCTGATTTTCTTTTATTTTCTTACTTTTATTTTATGTTATTTGATTCTTTTCCAATAATTTAAAGATGAGAAACCTTCTAAAGTAATAGTAGAATGTGTTCTGCTCCTTAGGAGCAATTAGGCAACTGAAAAGCGATTTACATTCACTAAACCATTTATTTATCCATGACACATATTTGTTTATTTTCTCACATACACACATACACACGCATAGGCACAGACACTGATGCAAACTTGCAGGCATACATCAATACCCATATACACATGCAGACTGATGAACACACATACTCTGCAGTGTTTACAGAACTGTTACGTAACTCAGGTCCAGCTGCTCACTGCTCAAAAATCAATACTTGAGAGAGGCAAATATTGGTAGAAAGAAAAGGTGCTTTTAATCAGAATGCTGGCAATCTGGGAAGATGTTGGACCCAGGGTCTGCAAAAACCAATTCTAAAGTTTCTGCTCAGCCATGACAATTTTTAAAAGAAAAAGGGAGTCTCAGTAAATCATTAAGGTGGGAGGTCAGATTCTTTGTCGTTTTTCCACTGCATGCAGACCTGCTGACTTCTCCTGATCTTCCTTTGGATGCCATCTTTCCCACATGGTCTGCCTGCAATTGGATGGTGCCTTGGCCATGTGGTCCACCTGCCAATTTGCTAAGGGGAAGCTTGGGGTGGAGAGTCATTCTTTAACTACTTAATTTTTAATTCTTACTCATTTTAATCCGTGAAAGGAATCAACAGATTAGGCAAGGCATTATACATACTCAGTAGAGCAGAACTCAGGAGTTAGGTTAAATATTACCTAGTGATCCCGTTTTTATGATTAAGGTCTGAGGAAAACAGAGATGAACAAAGAGAAAAGGGGCAAAAGAGTGACTTACAGAACTACACTAAACTGGTTCTACACCTTGCTCTATCATTAGTTGAATAAATTCTGGAAAGGAGCATAGTATTTCTTGTCTCATTTATAGAATTGGCAAAACTAGAGTGGAACATTGGATAGCATAAATTATCTGTAAGAAATTTTTTCCTTTTGTAGTCAGTGATTTTGTGTTAATTTTTCAAATCATGATTTAACAAGGTAGAGTGTTTGAGTGATTTCTTTTACATGTTTAGTGTTATAGCTATATACATCTTTTATAACTTAGAGGTATATCAGACAACCTAAAAGGAAGGGAACTTATCCCATAGCTGTGCATAAGTAGTTTCCATGGTCTGAAAATTCTGTGTCTTCATTCCATTACCTATTTCTTACTCTGATTTCTAATGGGTCCTTTTGGGAAGAAGCCACTTCCATTTCTCCATTTCAAAGAAATATTCAGGGACATTGTAGGTTGACAGTTTTGTTTCTGTATCTGCTGTCTTCCAGATAGAATCCAGATGAAAATGAGTTCTCTAGATATTCATGGGCCACCCACTAAACAACCTCAGGTATAAAAATCAATATGAGCCCAAACAGGAAAATAATTGGCTTTTGCTGCCTGAGTGACCTTTCTGCTGAATGCATCAGACATACAGAACTCTGATATTCTGGGATTTATTACAAATAAATTTCAGCTTTTCTTGTGTCCTGACAATTATCCAGCTTGAGTTATAACAAATATACTGCACTACTTTTATTTTTAATTTGTACTCTGATCAGTGACAATATACTAGCTGTTTCATTATTAGAAAGTAATACCATGTTGTTTCCACTAGCAAACACAATTTATCAATTGCACTTGTTATTGTTCCTTATGGAAAATATCTTCTGGTTACTGTGGATTAATGTAAAAATCACATACCATGTCCAAGAAGCTTGGGAAATAAAACATGCCAGTACACAATTCAATGACTATTTAAAAATAATAAATAAGCCAAATTATTCTGCATTGTCATGATATATGAGCATGATTTCAGGGAGCACAATGTATTACTTCATAGCATTCAGATAGATATAATGAATTAATGACTACATATTCAAACTTTTGAAAAACACATGCTGCTCTGGTAGCAACTGTCATTTAATTAATTTATACAGATAAATCATAGTTTAGAGATCTGTTTTTTTTAAATAGTTTAATTTCTGAATCAAATAGAAAATATTTAAAACTCCAGAAGAGAGAAAAATTGTCTCTGACTTTTACTCATAAACACTAATGTCAAAAAACTTTTATATTGAAAGCAACCTAAGAATATAAGTTATGAAGTACCACTATAGAGGAAGATTTAGTAAAAGAGTACAAAATACAGATTTACTAATTAATATAAACATAAAAATTATGGCAGATAATTTGTGATTAGTTTCTGGAATATGTTTCTTTCAAATGTTATACCTTTCTAAGATTTTAATTTATCTTCTTTTTTGCAAATGGAAACAAACAGCACATGTGACTTGAAGTTTTGAAGACTGAATAGTAATAGCTTTTTATCTGAATCCTTAAGTCATAACATGATCATATTTCTCAACTTTATCTTTTCTGTTTCCAATATTTAAAATATGATTAATTTCAATTTTTGAAAGTATGGCTACAATTTGTAATGACAGACATATGTTTATCCAATTATTTGTTGAAAGTTAAATTAAGAAGATGCTACATGAAGTCTATGAAATGCCATTCTTTAGCAATGCACTTTACTACTTCTTGACCAGTTCAGTTACTATTTTTTGTTACTCTTTTTAAATGTTTTTATTTATTTTTGACAGGGTGGGGCAATTAGTATATATGTATGTATGTATGTATGTATATATGTTTGCATGTATGTATGTATTTATTCACCCCTCCCTTGTTATTCTTTAAGAGATTGAAACTGAATAATCTTTAAAAATCAAACTAAAGTGTAATCTAAATGGGCATACATATTTAAGGACTTCGTTTTCCTTGTAAACTTAATGAAGTTTTAGATAGCTTATATATCAGAAGTAAAAAAATGAGTGATTTGTTTTTAAAATCTTTGTTTAATGTAGCTAGAATTTATTATATATGAATAATCAATTTTAAAACAATAGACTACCTAGGAAATAGGCAGATACTCATATACCAGGGAATATTCCCAGTACATTAGGTCAGAAAAGTCCCAGTGTGTCATTAAATACCTGGGTTCCATTAGGCTCAGTGAGGTGCACTGTAAGTAACTTCTGCTTGTGTATAACATTAGGTAAAGTACCACAGAGAAGAAATAATGTAACTTTCTTTCAACAATTAATTGCTACCCATTACCTGTAGGAATGATGTTAGCAGAAACCTAAAGGTTTTGTGAATCAAATATTTTTACCTATTTGGTGTTCCTAATAGAATTGTCGATGATACCTTCTCCATTTTAGCTAAATATTAACAAACAGAAGTTTTAAAATGTGTCTCATGTTTTTTATTGATTGTAACACTGAATATTTTTCTTCTTTCAACACTGATGAAACTCTTATGCTTTTATATTAAATGTGTACATAATTATCTATGAATATTTGTGTATGTGTAATAAAGAGCTACAGATTTCTTATTCTGTCCTACTCTTCTTCATTATAAATACATTTAACCCCATAACCACTAAGTACATCCAGTTACAAATCTCTTAATCTTGCCAATATCATTTAACTATAACAACAATCTTGCAAGGGCAGTTATTAACTCTACTTATTTTCTCATGCAGAAACTGAGACCCCATAAATTTCAGCCAGTAGTCAAAGGTCACAGAAGTAAGAGAGGATGGAGATTAAGCTGAAATTCAGGACTTCTGGCTCCTAACTCAGTTCTCTCTGTATAACATTACACTACTTACAGCTATCCTTTTAGCAACAGTGCCCATGCCCTTTCTAATGCTCACCTGCATTGACTAAGAAAAATTCTCTCCACAACTCATTTTTGTCTTTCCTACATACTTATTTGCAATAGGTTTTATCCATTTTATGAACCAGGTCAATGTCTTTCTATTTATAAAGCCTCTAGAGACTTGTTAATGCTTACCTCACATCCATTTATTTTATATTCCAACCACCTCATCCAGAATCCGTTAGCACTTGCCTTCTCAGTGGTGTCAAAAGCCTTCTAGCATGCAGCATCCTCTATCCCTCTATAAAAAAAAAATAGTACTCTTCTACATCTATAACTCATCAATGACCTTATATACTGTGTATATGGAGAGGAGTCTCTTTTAGTGCCTTGAAATATTCAGAATATTTCACTTACCCTATTGGACTTATGATGTAAAGAAAGATGCGATAAAAGAAACATATGAGCTACAAAACATATAATTCCTCAGACCTAAATTTTATCTTTTAGAACAGAATAAGTTGTTATGTGGGTTTCTTTTGTATTTTGTATATAAGACCCCCATGCTTATGTCATTATATCTATTTGTTCCTCAGCCTATTGGGACCTTATATAGTTTAATGAACAAAAAAAATTACAATCTATTATCCAGTGTTGACTGATCTGAAGTCCTCACAAAATTGTGTCTACTGAGAAAGAACAGATGAGACAAGTTGTTTGAAATTATACTTAAATCATGAAAATGATGGGCTTTTTATGATAAGGAGGGCAATATTACTCCACACCAATAACACCAAGTCTGAATAAAGTAATGAATCCAATTGCTTGCTACCAAAATAAGATCTATGCAGGAAAATTAATAAGTAAATACCTTCCTTTCATCATGATGGCACTTGGGAGTTTTAGAGTTCTGCAGTCCATTAGTCAGTTTAGTTAATGACTCTGCTTATCCTCTTAATCATGTGCAACACATTGACTGAGCTTCATTTAGTTCAAAGTGCCTTTCAGAAGCTTGAACTGAATCCTAGTTGTGGAAAATCTTGCCTTCTCAGAGTACAAAACATATTCAGTTCATCTCTCAAGTTTTATAACATCTTCAGAAACTTTGTAGTACTTCTAAGTACCTAGTACAGAAAATGACAATTTAAGTAAGGCCAAAATAGGTCATGGTTTCAATGTTTGGCTATGTCCACACCCATGGCTTGTTTAATGCTGGAAACATGCATTGCAATCATAGCAATTTCAAACAATAAAAGAAAGCAAGCACACTGAATACAATTTTCCAAATATAGTGTTTAAATTTCTATAAATCTATATATTTTAGGAAAATACTAAAAGCTTCATTAAGATATAGTACTGCATGAAGAATTATAATCAGATCAATTTTTATAATCTGGGGGATATTCAAATTATTCCCACTCCCCATTGAGGTGGTAATAGATGACACTGTGTGACATCAGGGAAATTCAACCTACTGCACTCAAGTGAAACCCAATACATTTAAAAAAAAAAAAAACTTTATTTATTCATTGCAAAATCCATGAGGAGAAGAATGATGTAGTTTTCTTCTTTAGTGAGGAGACGTAATGGTGATCAAAAATTTTGAATAAGTAAATGCATTACCTATAGAGTTTAGGGGAAAATGTAAGTTTAAATGTATGTAATTATTTGATTGATAATTGTTGGCTACTAAAACAGTAAAATTTCCATGACTCAAAAATAGAGGTTCTATTTTTTTTTATCTTCCTTCTTTCTTTCGCTTCTTTCATCCACCCGGCCTTCCTTCCTGTCCCCTAACTCCCACAACTCAAATATCTTTAATGTATATTTTCTTGTAGAATGTATATTGTTGAATAAGTATATTGATTTCTGTAAGTATTATATTATATATATCATTTTCTTTTGTAATTTTGTTTTCACTTAGCACTACGGTTCTAAAATTTACATGTTTATACCTAGATCTGATTTATTGCTCCTACCTGAAGGATGGAATTCCATGGTACTCATCCTCCACCGTTTTTCCTAGCCAACATATCTCGCAATAGATACTCAGATTGCCTTCAACAACCTGATATCACAGACAGTACTGTGGTAATCATTCTCATTTATGTTTCTTTGTGATCTTTATGGGAACTATTTTTAGTAATATTCAGTAATGGCATTGCTAAGTCATAGGATATACATACCCAAATTTTATTATGTACCAAACACTGTTCTATTTGATCCTGTGTCCTTATTTTCTGCTTTATTTTCAGTTAAAATAATGACTCTGTACTAACTACTAAGGTCAGATATTCCATTTACACACAGGATTCTTTCCTTCTCACCTACTTAAAAATTTGTCCTTGAATGGATGCTATTTCTCTTTTGCACCAACTTTTCCATTCTTACTTGCTGATAGAAATGCATCATAATGAAAGAGGCCTTCATATCCCTTGCATTATAAATAAGTAAATATTTCAACAATCCTTGTATTTTTATTCAATTTTTGCAAGGCACTTACTTCCAGATATTACTTTTTCCCTCTAAATCCTTCTTCCTCACTAGAACACAATCTTTGAGGACAGGGCCTTTGTCTGTTTTATTCACCCCTATCACTTAGCCTAAAACATAGTGGGGGCACAATAAATATGTGGATGGAAAATTTATTGTAAAAAGGAACCTGAAACATTAGACAGGAAAGTCAAATTTTCCCAGAATAAAGTATGTTTAGGAATTATAAACTTGGAACCAGTTGCATCAGAGTATCACTTACTGAAAAAGCCTAAGATCCAGAATAGATTCTAGATCCAAGAAAAATTCTATCACAATGAGAACAGACCATTGTTAAATGATGAAATCTTAATCTCCAGAAAAGGATACACGTAGAATCATTGACCATTAAATACTGATGTTGGAATACTGTATGTAGCAAAACTGGTAAATGGTGCTGTATTACTTGTAAACTGGAACAGCTTTATGATCATGAACATGTAACTTGTGTAGTCCACAGGTTTTCCTACCTAGAAGGGACCCAGTCTTGGTTTAATGTTCTGCCTCTGTTCTGTCATCTTGAAATTCTTACTAATTTTTGAGCAAGGAGGCCTGCATTTCATTTTGATCTTCAAGATATGTAGCCAGTTCTGCTTGCACATGTGAATGTACACATTTAATTTATTCATTTCTTTGTTAGCTAAAGGACTAAAATACAATAATTATTCTTCCTTATATTTGTATAACATGTGTGCTAGGTAGTAGATTCTGCTATCATTTCCAACTTTTATTTTTATGATAAGATTTTGAAGAATTTTATTTTGTAGACCATATTGGTGAATTTGTCAAGTAAAACAATAAAACAACTACTTAAAACAGATCACTTGTTTACTTGGATCTTTTATATATCTATATCAGAATTTTAGTTAAGAATAAAGTTTAATATAATTTCACTAAAGATATTAATGGTCTAAGATTTTTTGACCTTAAGATATTTTAAACAAAATATGAACTTCCTAAACATAACATTTCTAAGAGAATTTTTTCCAGAGGTAATATGCCTATTCAGTAGATAGATTCATCTTATTTTACTTACTTTATAATTTTTGCTTTTATTATTCCTGAAGATTTTCTAGTTAATCATAAAATTATTGTAGTAAGAAAATATATCATAATTTCTAACATGTTTGATATCCCTTTTACTTTTAAGTTACTGTTTTCATTAACTGTGAGTTGCAACCGCCTGGGCTATCTTAGCACCACCATATGTCTCAGGAACCAAAAAAAAAAACAAGCAAAAAAAGTTTAGTAGTTCCCTTGGCTTTGGGAACCTATTAAACCTAAAATACAGTATTAACATATAAAGAATGTTCTGTATACAAAAAAGAGTTGCATACAAATAAAATAACAAATAGAAAAAAATCACATGATAATAAGGACTGACACCACTTTACCAGATAAAATGCAAAAATTTTAAATATAAAGTACATTTAAAATTCCAAATGCTTTTTGGAAAATGTATTCAGGTTATGTCTGTACTTGATTTCATCTTAGTATAAATCACAAGAATAAAAACAATTTTAAATACTTTTCTGTTTTACAGTTTTATATCCTGGAAATTTGTACTAGTCTGAGACTTAGATAGTAAGTCAGTTCAGAGTCTAGAGCTAACTCGGTCTTTTGTTAGTGTTTTGATTTGGAAGATTTGTGTTAACATCTTGAGTACTGGCATTTGGTTTATTATTTATAAAATGTGAGTTTTTTATCTGAACTTCTGTATAAAGAGTCTACATATATTTAAATCTTTGCAGATTAAGCAGGATAAAAAAAGAAGTCATTCTCAACTGAAGCAATGGAATCTCTGTGCTCATGAAAACTTTGTCTTCCATGTTAAATTTTAATCATTTACTAATTTTTGAAATGAAACAGTAGGTATCTGAATGTAACTGCTTTAAATCCTATTTTCTTGCAAGTGAATGGTTGTCTCATATTCATCTTTTTATCCTTAGGACAAAGTTCATTGCCTCACAAAAGAAAGTTCTCAATATATTTATTCCTTAAAAATACACTGTTCATTGTTTGGTAATTGTTTGGTAAGAATCGTAATTATATTAACCCCTATTCTCAGGGACAATAAAGTAGCTTGGAGGGTTTTTTATTCTGTTATATGAAATCTTAATATCTTGCCCTTTGTCCGTATGTAATTTATGAAAATCAAAATGAATTTTTTGCTTAAGCTTGCTTTTGGTTGATCATGCCTTTTCAACCAAATTAAACATAAGAGTTAATGTTAAGAGAGCACATCTTCAAAATTGTATCAGCCAGGTAGTCCACAGTTTAAATAGTAAACTTTTCATGATATTAATTTCAATACTGTCTATAGTTATAGGAACTAGAATTTCCTTTTTAAACTATATTATTAGGAAAAACATATTTAGAAAATAATATGCTTACCTATATATGCACATTCTGGCAACATGAGTTTAAGAATTCAGTAAGCTAAAGAACTTTTGTGAAATCTACCTTTTGTTTATTCAAAATATATTTTTTGCTTGCTATATATCATGCATGCTACAAGGTTCTGTGTAGACAGCAAATATGACTGCACATATGATTGTGGGTGCCATTGCATGGATGACCAAAAAAGATTAATCTATATCCTAATTCCCATGAACTGTGAATATTATCTTATTTGGTGAAAGAGTATGTATTAACTTATATGGTGAAAGAAATTATCAAGTTAAAGATTTTGAGAGGAGGAGCTGACTTGTCCTGGATTACTCAGGCAACCACAAAATCAAATAAAAAGTGTCCTTAGAAAAGTAGGCAGAGGGACATTACACAGACTGAAGTGTGGATGGCCGTGTAAAGATGGAAGCAGAGAATGGAGTGATGGAGCCACAAGTCAAGGAATCCAACGGCCACCAGAAGCTGGAAGAAAACAGGGAATGGGATTTCCTTCAGAGACTCCAGAAAGAGTATGATCTTGTTGATACTTTGACTTCAGAATTCTGGTCTCAAGAAAAAATTTCTATTTTTTTTAAGTCACTAAGTTTGTGGTACTTTATTACTTCAGCCAGTGGAAAATACACCAGGTAATCAAAATGTCTTATAAGAGCATGTAAGAACAGTCAACTCGGTACACAGGATAATTTAAGTTTCCTGGTGGATGTAACATCAAAGCTACTATGAGATTTCTATATTCATATGATTTATGTCCCTTCCTTGAACAGCATTTTAAGGGTTTTCATTAGAACTGGGGAAAAGACTATTTAGAAATAACTTAGCAACATTCTATTATGATTCTCAATATTCAGGAAATAAAGAATCACCTGGAAAAAAAATTTAAGTAAAGTCCAGATCTATAAGTCAAAATCACTGGAAGTGAGATTCTCTGAAGTATCTTTTGCTTAGATCTTTGTACAATTGCTTGGAACAGTGCTCATCTTAGCCTGTGCAAACATGGCCTCTGACCCAGGCCCTGAGCTCTGGAATTCCTTCCTTGACATCTTCTAAGTTCCTCTTAGGTAAACTGGACGGGTTGGTCTATTAGTGTCATCTTGGTGGAATTCACATACTCCACATAGGGACCTGAGTGGGCTCTTTGCCTTGTTTTTTTCCTTTTGGGGTACTCTCTGATCCTCCACACTCCAGGCAGGCAGCCTGGCCCAGGGATCACTCTCTTTAGCATACCTGGTATGGTATTACATGCTAAATAAAGATGATGTCAGTACTCCAGACTTCCAAAGCCCAGCCACTAATCCTTGGCTTGAGCCACATGTGTGAGTTCCCTGTATAGGTTTTAATCTGTCCATGTTCCAACCCTGGTGTCACTTCTGCTATAGCTCCAAAGAATTGCAGGAATGTAAGAAGGTAACCTATATCTTGTGTAGCCTGTGCTACCAGAACCTCATGGTGATATCTTCACTGTCTCACAGGCACCAGCCACATATCAGATAGTCCTCTCCAGTAGCTGTGACCCTATTTGTGCAAGGAATATTCCTTTGTCCTCTTGCACAGGCTTAAGACAGATAAAACAGAACAGATCCATGAGAGTTCAGGGAGGTCACCCACTGCAATGAAGTTGCTCTTTTCACCCTCCCCAAGGCCATTCTGCTAAACATTCCTGGGGATCACACTCTAGGAATACATAGGATACAGCCTAATGAGCTCAGGGGAAACCATGATTGGAGAGTGTGTTTTTCTACCCTATGCTATAAAATTCCTATTAGCAAATTTAACATCAAGAAAAAAAAGAACCATCTTTCATATTCTTTAGCATACTCTTTGAAAGACTTGTATGTCATCAAAGAAGTAACAGTTAACAACCTTTGAGAAAGTCATTGGAAGCAACAAGTATTCGCTGCACAGAGGACAGTGTCATGTGTTGTTAAAAGCCTTAACATTGGCATTAGGAAACTGTATTAGCAAGAAAATCTGTAGTGCTTCAATGCAGATTTTTAAAAACGGCAGTGTGATTAATAATTTGCGAGATTTGTCTTATGGTGGGAAATATGACGTTATCCAGGAACAGTACATATGACAATAAAGAAGAAGAAGAGATGATTTTTGAACCTGAACATTGTTAGATGGACTCTGGGCGTGGCAAAGAATCTTCACTTGCACTAATTAAACAATAAAGTAAGAGGCATGAAAGTTCTACTTTGCTCTAAATCAGTAATAAATCTATATTTCCCATGGATCAGCTAATTTTGTAATACATATGTTCATCAATATTTTTGTATACAAAGTGTTGGGCTGCACTTTACAAGTCTACAAGGCCTGTACTTGCTCAGCTTCAAGACCAAAGAAAAAGCCCAGGGCTGGCGACAGAGACATCAATGGTTTAATGGATAGGGGGATCTTGCATGTCTGACGAAAGGTCATGCAGCCAGCAACACCCCACTATGTGTGGCAGTAAGCAGGCAAGACACGGAGGCAGCCCCTTGCCTCCCAAGAGCAGGAGGAGGCTCCCAGTTATAGGGGGAATTGATGTCAGGTTAGCTCATTGTTTACCAGGGAAACCAGCAGAGGGGCACACTCCTCACTGCCCCTTTGATAAGAACAATCACTCACCAGGGTTTGGAGCAAGCATGTTGGAAAGTCAGTCAGGTGAGTGAGGTGTAGGTGAAGCAAGCACTGGTCTAGCAGGGGAGGTACAGAGAGCAAGAGAACAGACACCTTGAATGGCCTGACAGTACACAAAGTATCCCATAAAAAAAAATTTTTTTTTTGTTTGGGGCCCTTTTCATCTGGGAGAAGACCAGGTTTGAGAAACACTGCTCTAATTCTAAGGCCAACTTCCTCATTTGCTGGCCCTAGTACAATATAAAAGTGCAGGACCTAGTGTGAAAAGATTATTAAGGATTTCAGGACAGCATTGGAACAGAGCATTAAACCAAGCACTGGGCTTCTGTGAAGGCAGGATCTGTGCAACGGTGCAGGTTTCACACTGTGACACCATCACTAGACTGGACAGAAACAGAAACAGAAGTTTTTCACATCTTGGTTTTTATCTCTTACCCCACCGTATGCTTGAAAAGTGACTAAAGTTGTGACTTCTGGAAATGGGTTCAACCAGCTTCTCACCTACAGACATTATATCTAAATTTCAAGATATATTTTCTAATGCTAATAATTCCAGGATATCTTTACTGATTAGCTCAATCATAAAAAAAAGTATCTCTCTTCTTTATGCCTCTATGATTTATTTTATGATGTGGAGCAGATTGAAAGATTGAATTGAATAAGATATGGCTTCTCTCCTCAAATTTTCATCAAGTTAGGGAGATAAGCACAGTTTAGATTAGACAGAAGATATATTATATATATTAGATTATCAGTGAACAATTACTAGGTATATGAGAAAATGATTCATTTTAACAGTCTGATTCAAATTTAAACTCACAATAAGAGTTCAAAGGAAAAAATGATGAAAGTAGCCAGGACTAGTAGAAATAACACCATGATGGATGGACATTACTCAGGGACAGATTATTAAGATTTGGGAAACTTAAAGAACAAGAAGATTTAAGACTTAAAGTGGTAGGAAATCCAAGGATATTGGAATCTTACTAGATTGTTGAGAAAGGAAATTGCCTGACGATGGTGTGATGAAAAGAACACCCTGAGGGTGGACCTCAGTATGGCAGAAGTGATTGGAACAAGATGAAGGAGAGTGGGGGTGAGGAGGAAGATACAATGTTCCTGATGGGAAAATGGTAAAATTATGTATTAGGATTTTGGGGACAAATGTGTACGTAAAGACAAAACCAAAGACATTTCTAAGAACAAGTGTGACAGGGTGTGATAACATGTAGGCATAAGGAAATATTGAGATACTGAACCAGCAAATACGTATCCTCAGTACAGCTACATGGATACTCTAATTTTCTCAAACATAAGAAAAGTTCACTGTTTTCCTCAAATGCCCTTAAATTAGCTAGAGTACTTTCCCAGTTGTATCATTCAGGGTTTTAAATGTTAGGCCATCTTAAAATTATATGTTTAATATTGCTTTTATAAACTTGATTTTTTAATCTAATACCAGTGCTTTTCAATTAAAACTAAAATCTGTCCCAAGAGAGTGCATTGTTTTAGTTTTAAAGTGCCCAAGAAGCATATTATGCATATTTTAAAATTAAATATAAAGCTATAGGAATGTTGGTAACTTAATTGCATGTAGGCTGAATTACAAATATAAAAGAAAGGAAAATCAATGACATTTAAGAGCAGTTTATGATCATATGATTATTGGGTTTTACTCTTAGAATATTTCAGTACTTAAGTTTGAATCTGAAAAGCTACTTTTGTTGAAATTTAATATTAATTATTAAAAGAATGTATTGAAATGTAATATATATGTATAACAAAAAGTAAAGTGGGTCACCATTAAATTACATTTGTTTCTTTCAAATAATTATATTCTTATTAAAATACATTGCTCATAGAAGGACCAAAAAATATGTGCATGAAGTTTCTTGACATATATCAGAATATTCCATAATTTAGTCAGCCCTCAGTGATATGTGTTGATGGCTCTCTTTACATTTCAGTCATAACATTTTTCCAAAACAGAACTGCAATTATTTTCCCCAAACAGGTCCTAAAATATTCTTTACATGTGCTAAATCCTGCCATTATGCTGATTTTAAAAAGATCTTAAAGATGATGAATTTGAATAATATATTTAAATTGTACCCTTTATCAAATTTGTTAAAAATCACAACATCCAAAATGAAAATATAAAAGAGCAATAAAAGTGAAAATATGAAACAAGCAGGAGAGACTTTCTGGAAATAATGGAGAATAACATTGTTACAAGTAACTATTTTAATTAAAGGTCATAAGAAAGAGGTGCCCAGAAGGTCAACATGAGACTGCATTAAGCTATTACAGCACAGGGATTCCTGAGAAAGATGACCTGTGGAATGCTCTTCCCGTTTTAAGTAAAGCTCCATATGCCTTAAATTCGGTAACTCTCATCAAGAGCATACTGCTTGGCTTCAATTGTCATTATAGGGCAGAAGGAGAGAAGGGATTTCTTTGGGAGACAGAACCCAAACTGTTTAGAGCTTTATAGTGTAAAGTCAACATCTTTGAAAGGCAATTTTAAGCAAATAGGAAGGCAGTGCAGGCTGTGGAAAATTGGTATCATGCGCTCCCTGTGGCTTGTACCACTTAGTTGCTGAGCCGCAGAATTCAGCCTACGTAGAAGCTTCTGGGTGGTATCGAAGGCTCGAGACCTTGCAAAGGGAAATAATGCCCGATGTTCATCCAAGCATACCTTCAACTCGAATTTGCCAATCATTTGGATGAATGCAATGTAAAATCTAAGGAAAAAGCTCAACAATTGCGATCAGAAAACAGAAAAATTTGAAAGTTGAAGTCCTCACCCTTGGCTAGCTTTCACTTTCACTAAATAATCCCTCTAGGAGCAGACATTAAAGAGATGAATACCCACACTTAGATTTTGTTCCCAAAGAAAGAGAAGAATGCATCCTTCATTGTGAAAGAATCATATGCCTCACAGGGAAACATGAGATTAAATTATTTGTGAACTGTTTTTCTGTAAAGTACCTCAGGTCCAATCCTCCACTTGCCATGTACAGATTTGAATTCTGGACAAATCACTTTGTCTTATATGGTAAATGGTATGCAAAATGCCCTAGGCAAAGTAATAAACCATTTGACATACTTCTAGCTTGATGTTATACTATTGCTTTATTCTCTCCCGGCGTTGTCTGCATTTTCTAGAACTTCCGTACTATTAAACTGCCCTCTCCAAACCATCACTTTCTATCAAACACACACTCATTCACACAAGACTTTATATGAAAGATGATAAATAAAAGTGTCATCTTTCTAAAGGTTATTGTTATTTTAAACACAAATAATTGATTAGGTTTGTATTGGTTCACGGAAAAGAGATTTTCAGGGCTCAGATATGCAACAATTTTATGACCATCCTTTGTGAAGAAACTGGAAACATATTTAGTCCAATTGTGTAGCCTACCTAATTATTACTAAGATTTCTGACTTAAATTTCCTATACATTTTTAAAGAAATTATCTCCAAGTAATTTAGTTTTTGTACTTACTAAACAACTATAGAGTGTGGCGTAAACATTTGGTCAGCCTGGATTAGAGAGTTATAACAAGGATTCGGATAAGTTACTTTCCCTCCATACTATTACAAACAAGCAGTGCAAAGATAATTATAAAATCCAGTGTCAGTTCCCCACCACTGCTTCTCATGGAAAGGCTCCCACTCTTTAACTCCCTGTACAGAGCAAGAAATATTTTGGGTTAGAGAAACCCAAAAGCATGGGTTTACTGCTGAGGGAAGAAGAGGTGGCCTCGCCAGTTCATCCAGCATTCCAGTGCCACTTACACAGTCCTGTTTGCATTTCTTTTTTCTGTCATCAAGCATACTTGTGATTCAGTAGCAAGCTCATCATGTCCCATACGACAGAAGGGAGACACTATCAAAAGGGATGCTAGCTGTTCCACTGTGGCTGAAATGTAATAGTAATGTGAATTGCTACTGCCCAACTTTTAATTCATTGATTATTTCATTCACTCAACTAACACTTTTAAGGACATTCTACTAAATAAGAAATAAGAACTACTACTTTTATCACTACTAGCACAACTGGGACTACTATGATTCCATCTACTATTAGTAATGTAGTTCAAATTGAATACACTCTATCAATCATTCTGCTAAGCACTTTGCATTTACTAACTCACTCAACTCTAAAAACAAGGCAATGGCCTATGAGTTATTAATATACCCATTTTACAGAAGAATGATTAAGTTTAAAGAGGCCAGGTAATGTCCAAAGAGACACATTTTGAATATAGTAAAAATAGGATACAATTTCACACAGCTGTATGATTCCTAAGCTAAAAGCTTAACTTCTACATGATTCTACTCCCATTGATGAATACAATTTTCTTTACTCTCCAAAAAGATAAGTTTTATTAGGGAGGAAATAATATAATGATACCAATTAAGTAGTAATGAAAATATAAACAAAATTAAAGTGCTGTTTAATGTGAAAGAGTGAGACAACTTTAATTGTCCTAAGAGATAGAAAATGCTCTCCTAAAAAAACTGACATCTGAGCAATTCTATGACCGGGAAGGGACCAAGTGGAAAAATAGACAATTGTTTCTGCATGTTGGAGAAAAGCTTGGACGCCAACATGAGAGTGAAAATGGAATGACACTTTCGAGGGACATGACACATACACACAAGGACTGGATTGTGAGCTGCCTTATGTGCCAGGTTCAGGAATTTAGTGATACTTCTTTCTAAAAGCTATTGAAAGTTCTTGAATGCTTTTTTAAAAGAGGAGGTAAATGATTTCTACATATGTGAGGCAATGTGGGGCAATACAATTAAAATGCAGGACCCTGTCCTTGGCTTAAAAAAAGTCTGGAAATAAAGAAAGAATCAACAGTGGTAAAATTAAAGTATTTATAAAAATGAAATGTAACTATACGCTACTGATTATTAATTCAACAGGAATGTGTAGTAAAAGACCAATAATGACTGGAAGAGGACGAGCTTCGAGAATGATGTCAGAATTAATGAGACTTTTTTTTTTTTTAGTTGGAACATAACTATGAAATCCTAGAATCAGCTAGATGACTCTTCACTGTCATTATAAGTTTTTAAGGCAAAGAGTAATAAGTTGAGGATAGTATTTATGGAATGGGGTCTGGTATTGGTCTGTGTAGCCAAAACTGTCAATGTTCTGCCCTGAGGCCTTGCCACTGAGGTGCAGGGGGTGCCCTTCACACTATCTGAAGGCTTTCTGTGGAGACTAAAGCCGCTCTGCCTTCATACATAGCAGCCTGGAAGAACCAGACAATTAATTACAGCTTTGTCTCTGCAATAACCTTCAACTAATGACTGAGAAGAGCTGGTGTGTAAATTCTTTAGATCCCAGACCTTGTGGGTGAGATTATTCTGTTCATCACTCACTCCCAGATCCCAGCAGGATCCTTTCCGATCTCCTCCCAGCAGTAATCCGCTTGAAAACACACACTTTATTGACCACCTTTCTTTCACTTTCTCTCTTTCCTACTCTTCTGTGAGTGATGCCTACTCTCCTCGAATTATCTCCTAAGAAATGCTCATACTTGAAGCTCTGTCTCAAGGCCTATCTGTGAAAAAATAAACGAAGACAATATGTAATAATTGAAACACAAAATTCAACAAAAGTAATTTAGGTTATAGGTGCTTTTGAAACCCTGATAAAATTCTTAGACTCACTGTACACACACACTGAGTCATTTATGCATCAATTCATCTAATACTTGTTTATTGGGTTTCTGTGATAAGCCAGGCACTACTGGGCTAGGTCACCTGTATACAGCAGAGAAGAAGCTCTTATAAAGCTTATATGCAGACATATACATTTTTAGTATTATTCCATTTTGTTCTCAGTTACACTGAAATCCAAACACAGGGACTCCTGTTACTACAGGCCCCAGGTTCCAAATCCCCAGAGAGAATAGATGGAGACATAAATTTGAAGGAATAGGTTCAATAATCACAACAGTAACTATGGGAATTGAGCAAAATAATAGGATAATGAGAAAATCTGATAACAAAACTACAGACAGTTTCCTCACTGTGGGAAGAAAAATTATCAAGATTGGTGCCTATAAGGAATCCTGGTTTTCAGAAATGGGGGATTTAAGCTACTAAGCCTACTGAATTTAAATAATAGTCTGATTCCTGGCCAGAGTGTGAGTCATTGAAGCTTTGTTGTGAGAGTACCTGAGGGTGCCTGTGGTAACTAGTTTTCTAATGAATCACCTCTCTCAGAATTCGTGCCCTTCTGTAGTCTCTCCCTAGCATGAATTGAGATTGGCCATATTACTTATATGAACCAACAGAATGTGGTGAAAGTGACTCAGTACAACTTTGAGACCTCAGCCTTAGGAAGTCCTGGAAACTCCTTTGGCATGTTGGAACACTGAGCCACCATATTAGAAGTCCAATTGTCTTGCTAGAGAGACCATGTTAAGTGACTAAGTGAATAGATAAAATTGAAAATGACAATGAGAGAGAGAGAGTAGCCCTAAGATAACAAAGAAAGAGAGTGGGCCTCCCACTTCCAGCTGTCACCAACACAGTGTCAGATATATGAGTGAGCCATCTTGGATAATAACCCTGACTAAGCCCCCAGATAATTATAGTTCCAGATGATATTGTACGGGATACAAAAACTTTCCAGCTCAGTTTGTTAACCCATGGAATGCATGAAGATAAAAATATAGTTATTATGTTAAGCCAGTAAGTTTTTGATAGGAAGCAAACTGAGAGAGCTACTCAGATCCAAATGTAAGACATTTCTCACAGAAAATGAAGAATGATTTAGAGAGTGGAGTCAAGAACCACAAAACTGGGGCATAAGAAATGGGGATTCCTTACTTTCTGGAAGAGTGAGACTTTTATTGCCTGCACCTTGCTGAATTTAGAGTTGTTATGGATCAGTGACTGGCATAGTTTTCTACACCCCCTGGGTCCTTTTGAATGCCAGAATCTTCTCTCTTCCCTATGTTCTCAGCATTGTATGTTGGGTATACATGTGGGGAGTAGGGAGGCAGATAACTGGTCTCTTTAGATCACAGATCTCCTGCTAAAAAGAAACCCCACTTTAGAAGTCTCAACTGCAGCCAGGTCTGATTCAGATGAAGAGACTTTAAACCTGGTGGCATAAAAAAAGAAACTTTGGAGGTGAGTGTACGTGGCATATGGGTGTAACATGACTCATGGAGGGTCAATGGGAGGACTGTGGTGGCTAATTTCTGAAGACTTTGTTTCTCAGTAAATTTGTGTGTCCCCTGTACTAATACTCTTATGTAGTTCTCTCCCACATTGAATCTGGCCCAGCCATGTGACTTGTTTTAGGTAACTGCATGTGGCAGAAATGAGGCTCTGTCCACTTGGGGCTAGAGCTCTGAGAAAACCTGACATCTCTTGTTTATCTGTTTTTGAGGTGCTTCTTAAGAAGTCCAGCTGCCCAACTGGAGAGGGAGCACTGTGTAACTGGGTGGAGAAGAGCCTCCCTCTGCCAGTTTCCCAGCTGACTCCAGCACCCCAGTATCCAGCTGAGCCACTAATCCAGCTACACCCAACAAGCTTCCAAATGACTGCAGCCCCATCCGACAAGAGCTAAGCCCAGTCAAGCCACAGCACTGAGAGATGATGAAAATTTTCTCATTTAAAGTTGCTTAATTTTGAGAGGTTTTGTTATATAACAGTACAAACACATAACTGAAATTTTCTTATCTGCTTTGGAGTTTACATTACCTCCTGTGCTGAAATAACATATCTTGTTTAACAGCTGTTTTCTTTTTTAATCGTTGTCATAATCCCCCCTTTAAAACTGAGATATAAATGGCATATAATGATATTAGTTTCCAGTGTACAGCCTGATGATTCGATATTTGTGTATATTTTGAAATGATCACCACAATAAGTCTAGTTACCATCACTTACTTCACATAGTTACAGTTTCAAGCATACAACAGTTGCCATGCTGCACATTGCATACCCAGCACTTATGTATTTTATAACTGGAAGTTTGTACCTTTTGACCCCCTTCACCCATTTTGCTGACCCTTCTATCCCCCACCTCAGGCAACCAAGTACTGCTTTTGAGTTCTACTTTTTCTGAGTCTATCTGGGCCTAAATTACTGCAGCCTATATTTTTAAAAAATTATGGAATAAAAACAATTATTCTCTCCTAACAATTTTCTAAAACCAAGATCTTGTAAAGTGAGTGGCAGATGTTTTTTCCAAACTAACTTCGTTGACTAAGCTGTTTAAGAATTCTCAAAACAATCACTCTTTTGATGAAGCTTAATCAGCCAACAGGACCAGGCCTGTAGTTTATTAACAGATTTACATTTACCAATTTGCAGCACATAACATAGTTCCAGATTAAATGCAGAATGTCACTCTGTAAGGGGAGGAAGGGAAACTTCTTTTTAAAAGTCTAGTTTATGTTGGAGTGTTTTGAGGAGGGTGTGAATGAAGCAGGGGATTTCTGAGGACAGTGTAGGAGAAACAGATTAATTAGGGATTGGTGCTGTCCTAAGGCAAAGACAGTTTAACAATTGGATATTCTCACAAATGCATGAAAATAGCCAAGTAGATTCGGGGCTTCATTGGTAAGAAAGCAGCAGTCACTTATAAAAAAAAAAAAAAAAGAAAAGATAATTAAGCCATTTTACAATCACTGCATGACTTTGGGAAAAGCAATGTTTCTCTTAACTTAGCACACAATTTTTTTTTATCTGTTTGCCCTCCCAGCTTGATTAATGGCAGGACTGCTTTTGCTTTTTAAGTCCACATTGATTTTCACTCTTTCTATCTCAGATAAGTCTGTACTACTACACTTTTTTTAACATTTTTTTTATTGAGTTATAGTCATTTTAAGTAAGCCAGAAAGAGAAAGAAAAATACCGTATGAGATAAAAGAACATAAATGCTCCACTTTTATTATATTGAATTTTTATATTTTAAAAATGCTGAAAACAATTCTAATATAAAAGTAATTTAAAAATTTGACTTCATATTTATTCTCACAATGCTCAGAATTTGAGGGAGGAAAACACTGGTTACATGTAACTCTTGTCTGGTATACCACACAATTATTTATTAGTTTAATTTATTTTTAAATGTTATTTTATTTTCCAGCTTTATCTGAGATATACTTGACATATAACATTATATTAGTTTGAGAGGTACACTGTAATCATTTGATATGAGTATATATTGTGAAATAATTACCCAAACATCTATCATGTCACCTTATAATTTATTTTTGTGATGAGAACCTTTAAGTTTTATTCTCTTAGCAACTTTCAAATATAAATTATTGTTAACTGTAGTCACCATGTTGAACATTGCATCCCTAGAACTTATCTTAATTCATTTAACTTTAAATTCATAAATAACTTCAACAAATATATTTTGAGCAGCTACTAGTTTATTTTTAGAGGTTTTTCAATTAGCAGATAATGTTGATGACAGAAGTAAAATTTACATCTCTTTATTCCAGTCCAATTCTTTTTTCAATTAACTAAGCTACTTACTCTAACTATATGATTGCTTAAAGTACAGTAGGTCGAGTTGTGTGTACAATTTAGAAAATCCTAAAACTCAAAGAAATTCAGTAGAATTACTTATAAACATGCATAGCAGATGTGATGTAAATATGGATGTAATCATTCTCAAGTAGTAGAACCCTTTTCACAGTCTTTGACTACAAAGTAGAAAATTATAACACACCATCTGGACTGTGTTATATCTATACGGCAGTTTCTCTAATATAAATTGTTCAAGGTCAGTCTTTCTGTGAGCTCCCTAATGTGCAAAATCTAATATAGGCTTAACATTACCATGCAAAGGCAATTAGCATTGTTTATATTGGACAACTGTAGAACAAGGTTCTAAATTTCAAGCGTGATTTGCAAAATGCATTTATCATTAATATGAAAATTTAAATTTTGGAGAACAATACATTTTTATTTAATCAGAATCAGTTTCTGAATGCACCGACTGATAATCTTACTTTCTTCTACATATTGGTTTTATATTTGAAACAGATATACCATTTCCCTTCTTTGTCCAGCATATTTATTCTCTAATAGAATTGTGGTCAAGTAATCCTCTTATGTGTTCTGGAGGTAAGCTTTATATAAAGGAAGGTTTTATGCAGCAACCTTTACCAGATGTGTCTCATTTCTGATTTAGGATTTGTAAGTATATATTTTTATTTAAAGATGGTTTTAATTTAATATGAGTGATAATTTTAAAAGTTTAACTTATTTTTTTATTTTCCCTGAATTGTTGGCCATTTCTTTTATATTAAATCTGTGTCTCTGACACTGTAAACAACTGATGAATTCTATACAATTACTGGCAATATAGTAAGTAGTTAACTCTAAATAAACAAGTAAGCAAACTGTTTTATCATGAGGACAAAATGATATATTGACTTAAGTGTTCATTCTCAAGTAAGTGATTTGTCAAATTATGGAAACATCTAAATGTTATGTTATTAAAATTAAAGCATTCAAGCAAAGAAAATGACTAAAGTGTTCTTTGCTGGAAATAACAATGGTGATGAAATAAGAATCAGACTGGCATCAAACTTCTCATCAGCAACAGTGGTTTTTAGAAGATAATAAAATAATGCTTTAAATTTCTGATGAAAATGATTTTTAAACTAGCATTAACATTTAACTACTTACCAAATTTGGATATTCAAAAATTCACAAACTTCACTCCTTACAAATATTTTAGTAAGTTTTTAAAAATGTACTTTATCAAAATGAGATACTAAATCAAAGAAGCAGAAGATACAGAATCCAAAATATATAATATATTCCCCAGTAAAATAAAAACAAAATGCCACATGTTGACAACTCTGCAGAAGAACAAGAGAACATTTATTTCAGATTGGACTAGGAAGGACACCCTCATAGAAACATAGATCTAATATGAAAGAGGTTGATATGAAATATTACCCTGAAGATTCAGAACAACTTCATAAGATGACAAAGTAAAACAAAGAAATAATCGAGGTTAAAGAATATGGATATTTGGGTAAATACTATTGAATTTTAGGAAATCAGATCAAGGAAAGATCAATCAAATTAGAGAATTCAGGAATTTGTAAGTTGTAGAAAAATTTCAGTAGCACTAAGTTTGAAAGGAAGGGACTCATAGGTCTTTTCTCCAATCTCAGGGGTGCCTGAGGACTTAACTTTTACTCTAATTATCCTTCAAATCCTAAATCAAAATATTTATACCAGCATCTTCAGAACTACTTACATTACTATGCATTAACCTGGCACCTATACCTCATGCCAACATTGCATTTTGCCTAATTTGTAGATGGTCAGTAACTGGTAACTGATGAGATTTAGCAGCACCACAGAATGGCGGCTAATCACATACAGTTTAGAGTCCTACTTGACAAGGAAATTTAAAAAATGAAGATACTTGATAGTTGATAGTTTCGCTGCATTAAATTAATCATCGTTCACCTAGACTTGTCCCAGTGCCAACATGTCCCCCAAATGCTGTGCAGTTTGGGAGTGTCAGCTGCTATTCCTGGAATCCATTAGGCTCTTGTGCTGCTGTTGCTATACAGAGAGAGTCACCTGTCTGTCTGCTATCCTTTCTTAAAGACAAGTAAACTCCATGGCAGAAGCCAGATGGGTTAGTTTTCTTTTCCAAGAATCAGATGTCAACCTAAGATTACATGTGCAAAATGCATGAATGAAAAAAGAGAGAAATCTTGAGTAGACCAGGAATGTTCAAACTTCAAATTGTCTGACTGCTGTGAAAGAGGGAAGGAAGTAAAAGGGGTTAGAAAGGGAGATTCTCAGACACAACACTGTTTCCTAAGAAAGCTTCAGCCAGGCTGATGGATGGGGTGTCCTAGAGCCAAAGTTGCCTGTTAAAAGGGTTCTGGATCTTGTAAAATGGGCTGCATAGCACCACGGTCTTGTTCAGTCATTGACTGGGAAATTTCCCTCAGGAAAGGTGGCCTCAGCACAAGTGTGGAGGTGGATGCAGTGGCATCTTGTCCATCAATCAATATGCTTCCAGTAGAAGATCTGAAAGTCTTATTTTAACACTTATTTTAGTAACTGGCACAGTCCACCACTTGTGACTCATGGTTGTGCTGAAGTTCACTGCAGTCTCCAGGATGAGCTCTTCCATAACTCCGTTGGAAAAGGCACATTAGTGGAACAAGCTTTTATGTTACTGTTGGTGTCAGGGCCACAACTGATACACATCCTCTTTCTCTATCATCCATCCTAAGTTCTCTTTACTTTCATCTATCTCCTTGCATGTCTTAAATTATTACCTGTTAACATGTCCCAAACCTAAATTCCCTGGGTGTTCATCCTTATAAATCATGCCTTTTCCAGGTTGGGTTACTTTAAGTATCCATTCTGCAGTCACAGGGAAAGGAATACCAAGGAGGTGCCCAGTGGATCACTTGGGCTCCATATACATATTACCCTGATTTTGTTAGGCATAAATAGTCTTACTTCCTCCAGCTGATTGTAGTCTATTACACTTCCTGTAATGATGCTTCTTCTACTAGCTTGATTCTCCCTGAATACAAGGATTCCAAGGTGCCCAGGTAGCAGTTATGTTCAATGGGGCATTAACTGTGTGTTGTAGCAAGGATGAACCACATATGGGGCAAGAACACCCAACCGTGCAGAGCCAGGGTTGCAGGAGTAGAAAGCACTGAATACCCTTGTGCATCATTAGGAATGATGTAAGTGGGGGCACTTCTATTTCTACTACTTGGTTTCCAGACCCATTTGAAGACACAACAGCTCTACAGATGCTTCTGACCTAAAGCCTATTCTGAATCCTGAGGGATGATAATCCATTCTTTCAAAGGATTATCTCTAAACTGGTGCTTCCCCTTTGCCTTTAGAAGGCTATTCCAGACTTCTACAAGACCAGCTGCTTCTAGGTAGTACATTGGGTACACCTCACCTAACCTGGAGAACCTTTTTAAAAGAGAATTTAGACATAAGAGACAGAATAAACCAGTAACATTTGAAGATGCAGAAGATGCTTTTGTGTGGACCTTGAAAAATAAAATAGCATGGCATTAAGGCATATAACGAAAAAAAGCAGGCAGCCAGTAGAGCTGAGAGTGCCCCCCTGTGGAGAAGGCCCTGAACTCCAGGAAGGATTACAACCAACACCTTAGCTTTTAAGACTCTCAGCTGGATTCTTCCCAGCTAACTTGTACCTGGGCTTCTGATCTATAGAGACTGTAATAGTAAATAAATGTTGTTTTAATCCACTAAATTTGTGATAATTTGCAATGAAGCAATAGTAAACTTAATACAGGTTTTCTGCCTGTGGAATAAGCATCCATAAGCCATTGTGCAGTAGTGTTGGCCAAGGCTTTGCAGGCAGGAAAGCCAAACCCATACCTGGAATATGGTTCAATACCGGTGAGGGTAAATTTCTGGCTCTTCTACAAAAGTGAGGCCTTGATACAGTCAAACTGCCACCAAGTAGCTTATACCAGAGGAACGGTGCCATATCAGGGGCTCAGAATAGGTCTGTGTCTGGCTGGTTGGAAATTCCAAGAGGTGGTAGCTAGACTGGGCTTTGTAAGTGCAAGTCCATGTTGTTAAGTGATTCCTTAGCCTCCATTTCTGCCACTAACTGCACGGGCAGTAGGTGTTAAACAGGAATTGATTGCTAAAGATCCAAGATGAAGTACTTAACAAATCTACAGTTTATTACAATTAAAAGATATAGCATATTTGCAACAGCATGAAAGTAAGCAAATGTGTTACAGCCAGAGGCTGTCTCACAGCCAGGGGTTCAGAGACATCAGGTGTAGGCTCCTACTGAAATCCTTCACTAAGGGCCACAGATAGATGCACTTTTTTTTCTTGGATCAAGAACTACCACTGAGTTCACGGAATACCTTGGAATTAGGGAAATCAAAACGGAATCTTGGATGTAGATTTTTATTTTTTGCTGGCCATGTAACATATTTCTGCTACATAACCAGCTTTAACAGCAGAGTTCTCCGGGGTCTCACAGAGACCAGGTGTGAATCATCAATCTCATTGTTATCAATAAACAATGCTTACGAACTGGAACAAATGGGCCGGAAACCCTTCAGATCTATGGTTATAAAGAACACTATTAATTAGAATGTTTCAAGCCTTGGCTAAGGGTCATTGTTGTGCACAAACTTTAGCAAGACAGTTGAAGCTAATTGCAAGCCTGCTGTAATTAACCTTCACAACACACTATTATTACATTTGTGTGCCTTTCAGGCCAGTCCCAAAATGACATGTGAAGTTTGGCTAACTTCAGCTGGCCACGTTATTCTACCTAGTTGGTTATCCAGGGCTGTTTTTATGGTGGAGGCTTTATGGTGGGCAACAGCTTGTGATACAAGCATCTTTACACTCGGGGTCCACTTGCACATGCTTTGTATGCATGTGCCACTTCTGTTGCCACACAAAATAGGAGGCCAGCTTCACTGCTAGCAGCTCCACCCAGTGGGAAATATTTTCTGTCCACTACCAATTATAGCTACCCTGAGTGTGGCTGTCATGCTGATGTCACTGATTTTCAGCTTGAACTCACATGCTGAGCAGACTCATTTATATATGGAACCTGGAGATTTTTCCCTCTCTTTCAGCTGAACATAGAGGAACAGCCATGTGAACAAAGGCGAGCTATGAAGGGTTTATTTGTGTAACTTCAGTGGTGATATGAGGGCCCAGGCTACACACTCATGTAAAGCTTATTTATGTACTCTGAGATTGTTCCAGTTCAATCCAGGATGTGGCAATCTCTGACTACTGACGGGACCTCTGAATTTATAACTTGATCTGGCAGAACACAGCTCATAATGGCAATCACAGATGCACTGTCCCTTGTTGCTCCATGGTGAGGTGTTCCGTCTCTCCTAGGATTCAGTGACATGCCAGGAGCCAGTTTTCAAAAGGTATATAAATCTCTGCTACAAAAATTGTGTCCTTTCTGAAGGATGAGCAGTTTCAGATTTTCATTTGGCTTTCCTCAATGTGATATCTCTTACTCCCCAGGCCAAGGAATCCGTGTAACGGTTACTCCAGCTGGCACGAGCAGTGGTACCAAGTGCACACTTGGCAACTAGGGCTACTAGGTGGGGATGGGGGTGCAGCAGACCCACTGTGAACTAGAATTTAACCAGGGCCCCATTTACTATCTGTTCTCCCTATGTTCCCATACTAACAAATGACCTGTAACAACATTTTGTGTCTCTGAGCATCAGTGTCAACCAAATCTTAGGCACAATTGTCTTCAAACTATCTGGAAGCCATTTTTTGTCTAGTATAGAATCCTCAGAGTAAATGGTTGTGGGTTCCTTTGGTGAGACTGGGGAAGCCATTACAGTGTATAATTGTTGTGGTGTTAGGGTCATTTCTTTAGGGTGCTGACCACTTCTTATGTCAATGGATTCTGGATTCAAAACAGACTCAGGTGGGAGTTCTCAGTAAGGGACAGAGTCTTCAGCTCTTGCCCTCTTACCTTTTATGGTTGGGTATGTTAAGTAACATTCTTTCTACTGCCTGTCAATTTTGTCCACATAGATATAACGGTCTATTTAATATCTTCCCAGCTTTTCGCCATTCAGTCTATGCCAGCATCATTCAATTCTCCTCGAGCATTGGGGATGTGATCTGAACCCTAAGTAGGCACCGAATGTGAGGTTTAGAGATGATTTTAGTCTTTAAGTTAATCTTCCTTTCTCATATAGATGGCTGGACCACAAAGAACCACACCTAAAGTCAATGAAGATGGTTTTAAACAAAATCCATAGGTTGTGGGTTAGGACGAGTGCTGTATCAAGAGGAGACTTGAATTGAACCTGTATAAGAGATGGTGAATTTCTTCTTTTGTGTGAAGAAGTATTCGGGGTTTGATGACCAGAAGGAAAGACTGACTCACAGTAGCTGTGCTCCTTGTAATACAGCTGCTGCCTGGAAGTGCCTTGTTGGGTAGACATGCTATCTCAGAGCCTTCCCTTGCTTCTCACAAGGAAATATTTCTCACCTACAGACTGTGAATAGCACTGTAAAATATCACTTCAGGGCCTGGATGTAAGGACCAGTTGTGCTTTCTCTACATTTTCCTTCCTTCTCAACCCAGCTATGTGCAGACAAAAACAATGTGCTGAGACAGGAATATTCAAAGTGTGCAGTAGCATCAGCAGCATCTGAGAACATGCTTGAAGTATGTTCCCAGGGCTATGCCTGATTTTGTAAATAAGAAATACTGGAGTGGGATGAGTGTGAGGGGTAAAAGCAATCTCTGCTTTAACGTGCCCTCCAGGTAACTCTGTGGTATAGAAAAATTTTATAACATCCCAAGGGGAGTATAGATACAAAGGATGCAAGGAGGTTAGATCCCTGAATCTCCTTGTATAGAAAGAAGCTCCTGCTATCCAAGAGCATGTTTCTGAACTGTGAGTGACAAGAGATTCTCTTTGTGGAGCTGCTATAAAATTCAGGTCTATTTTCTTTGCAATAGTTTAACATTATCTTAACTAATACAAATGCAAACAAGAGAATGGCAATGATGAACTTCAAGTGTCCTGTGAAGAATACAACTCCTCAAGAATAAAAGAGTTGGGATGATAACCAAACCTGGGCAGAAATGCATCAGAAGGATTGCTTTAGTTAGGGCAGATTTTTTTTTTCTAAGCTGTATAAACTAATAGGAAGAAAACATGTGTATTTTTAGTTTGAAAATGATCTTGTGAAATAAAGGTGATTCTGAAAGTACCCACTTTTTATTACATAGTTAGAATGTGGTTATAGATCTAATTCTGTCTGCTACATTTTTTTAATCAGCAGTGTGTCTTTAAGGTCATTCATGCTCCTATGTGTACAATGATTTGTTGCTTCTAACTGATGAGTGATGCTTTATGGTGTATGTACATCTATTTTTCTTGTCTCCTTTCCAAGTGAAATAATGCAGATGAGCTACAACATTCAAACATGGAAAATAAAACAGAAATAAGAGGAAATATGACAATAGAAGAGGAAGATGATAATGATAGGAAGGAATGATTACAAGTTTTAATTATTCAAAACTACAGATTTTTTGTTGCAATCAATCTGCATAATTGAACTACATAATTTCATACAATTATCATGTAATATATAACATATAAACCATAGCATTATTGTTTCACTTTGTAAGTAGAGACCACACTATTGTTTTGTGGATGAAGTTAATCCCTATGACTTGGACCAGTTCAAGTCGAAAGCCAGAAATATTTGTTCTAAATAAATGTTGACCAATTCAAAGTTAAAAGGCTATGAGAGCTTCGAGAATCATCTTATTTGCCTGTGAAATATTTTTTCCAATTAACTAATACTTAAAAATTGGAAGTTTTCACATACAAGTCAGGTAACATTTTACTTTAATGAAATTTTTTTAAAAACATTGTTCACCAATATACATATTATGTAGCAAAATGTTAAGATTCCTCCTAAAATGTTAGGTAAAATAGGAAATTCCGAGAAAAAGCTTGTGCTTGTTGTAGTTCCCTTCTGGCAATAGACCAGAATTGAAAGTTTACTTTTCCCCAGAGTTGAGGATACCTTGATGAAATTTGAGATGCACTGCCTAGGGCATCCTGTCACATCATCCCTGTTTTCAAAGAAAACAGCTAAAAGGAGCCTGTTACTTTTGACAACAGATGGCGATGTGGTTTTAAGTACTGTAAAGCACTCATTTTTATTAAAAATGTAAATTCTAAATATTGTGAATAAGAAAACAAAGCAAAATATATTTTACATGGTATTTTTGATGAATTATTAATGTCAAGTATTGTTTGTGAAAGCTCTGTGAGTGTGTTTAACAATATGTCACAAGGAATTTATAT
Organism: Vicugna pacos; assembly: GCF_048564905.1. Lineage (NCBI taxonomy): Eukaryota > Metazoa > Chordata > Mammalia > Artiodactyla > Camelidae > Vicugna > Vicugna pacos. The sequence continues at coordinate 38,646,765 of NC_133000.1, forward strand.
TTCTATTTGATGAAACTTTTATCCAGAGCATACACTAATAGAGAATCATACTTTCTTTTTAGTTGTTTAACAATTAATATATTTTTTACTTTTTTAGACATTTTTTATTGTTATAGACATTTTACAATGTTGTTTCATTTTACAATGTTGTGTCAAATTCCAGTGTAGAGCACAATTTTTCAGTTATACGTGAACATACATATATTCATTGTCCCATTATTTCTCGCTGTGAGTTAACACAAGATCTTGTATATATTTCTCTGTGCTGTAATCTTGTTTATCTATTCTACATATACCTGTCAGTATCTACAAATTTTGAACTCCCAGTCTGTCCCTTCCCACTTCCCTCCCCCTTGGCAACCTAACAATTAATATTTATATTCATTTTAAGATTTCTTGTATATTCAAGTAGAGCAGTTTTCAAAAATATTGTGCCTTATACTGTATGTTCAAAATTCCATTTGAAACTGTCATGATATTTTATCAAATTTGAAATAAAATATAACTTTGTTATTTTGCTTGATATTTCAGTAAAATAATACATTATTAGTAGTATTATCATTCACATTATACTGAGTAATAGACTCTGATTTCATGGAAAATCTCTCATTTCTTTCTTTATAAAATTGATAGATTTCACTGTTTTGTTTTTTTTTTAATTTTAAGATACATTTTACAATTATTTCCAAATTTACTTTTAAGTTTTTTATAATTACTTATTATAACACTTGAGGAAACGATTTCTTTACTTCTGTATTTTATATTTTTATTTTTGTAGAATATAGCATTCATACAAAAGATTGATCATGCCTATACGTCTATTATAAAAATAAAAATGTATTCCCAGATACAGACACCCACATTTATCAAAGAGAATAATATTTTGAGCCATCTTATTTTTCTTCTATCTCAACCATGCATTTAAATAAATGGTTTTCCAACAATATCAAGCAGTTATCATTTTTAATTATGCCATGTTAGGTAGTTTTTTGTAAATATTCAATATATTGCTGGAAAGAGAAGATGTTTTCAAATATGATTATTACAGAGATGCATTTTTAATCATATTAAATATACATCAGTAAAGTGTCATCATCTCTAATGGTTTTTCAGTTGTCTCAGATATTTTAGGTAGTTCATTTGCAAATAATTACCATTTTGTCACCAGATTTCTAATATTTCTTATTTGAATATCTTATTTTATTGTTTTAGTTTTCTAAGAGCAATGTTAAAATATTGATGACAATAAACATCTTACTGCTGCTTGATATTATGAATATTGTTATATTATATATTAACATTATTATGAATACTGTTAAAAGGAAGTGCAAGAGATGAAAGAGAAAAACATCAAGACAGTGATACAGAAACATTTGTAGTGTAGTGTGACAGAGGGATAATATGGCAGAAGTACATGGAAAGACATTTGTTCATTGCATAAAGAAAAATGAAAGAAAGACTATTAGTAATACCAAGTGAGAATATTTTAAAAAGGGCATGGAACATTTATGAGAGAAAATGGGACACAATTCTGATTTCTGGTATACAGCAGGATGTCTCAGTCATACATATACATATGTATATATATCTTCATTTTAATATTCTTTTTCATTAAAAGTTATTACAAGATATTGAATATAATTCTCTGTGTATACAGAAGAAATTTGTTTTTTATCTATTTTTATATATAGTGGTTAACATTTGCAAGTCTCAAACTACTAAATTTATCCCTTCCCACCCCCTTTCCCCCAGTAAACATAAGATTATTTACTATGACTGCAAGTCTGTTTCTGTTTTGTAGATGAGTTCATTAGTGTCCTCTTTTTTCTTTCTTTCTTTTTTTTTTAGATTTCACATATGAATGATATCATATGGTATTTTTCTTTTTCTTTCTGGCTTACTTCACTTAGAATGACGATCTCCAGATCCACCCATATTGCTGCAAATGGCATTATTTTATTCTTTTTATCTCTGACTAGTATTCCATTGTATAAATATACCACAACTTCATTATCCAGTCATCTGTTGATGGACATTTAGTCTTGCTTCTTGTGTATAGTGCTGCTATGAACACTGGGGTGCATGTATTTTTTCAAATTAGAGTTCCCTCCAGATACATGCCCAGGAGTGGGATTTCTGGATCATATAGTAAGTCTGTTTTTAGTTTTTGAGGAATCTCCATACTGTTTTCCACAATGACTGCACCAAACTACATTCCCACCAAAACTACAATGAGGTATTACCTCACACTAGTCAGAGTGGCCAACATTAAAAAGTACACAAATGATAAATGCTGGAGATGGCGTGGAGAAAAGGGAACTCTCCTATACTGCTGGTAAAATTAACATTTTAGATTTTTCTTGAACTATGCAGAAATGAAAGCAGTGTAGCTATGACAAAAACAATGTACATCTATCCTTCAATTTGAATTATGTATTCAGCAATGTTAGCATAGCCATATGGTATAAATATATTTCCAGAGATTTTCAATTTTGATCATCAATTGTCAGCAAAACACAAAAATAAGTATTAAATTACTATTCTTTGATAAATAAAAAAGTTATTTTATACTTGAATGTAATTGTTCTAATTAATTCATATGCATTCTCTCACATATTCCATATAACTGCCTCCAACACAGCTCTTGACATTACAATTTATAAAACCAAGAGATGGAAGAGTTATATAACTTACTCAAAATAAACATATTCTAAAATATGCATGTATACATTTTGAGAGAGAACTTCAGTCAGGATTTGAATCCAGGCAATTTAAAAATATGCTAATTTGAATTAACAAACAATTGAATTAGCTGTTAACTAAGTAAAGTTAATGATATGTATATAGAAAGTGAGTGATAATAACATAAGCATAAGTGAGGTAAACTAATTTCTCAGAGATGGAAAGACAATCAAAAACATGTTTATCAAGAAATAGACATTAATGCATATAGTATATATTTATAGAGTGATCACTTAAAGAAGTGGCTACTCTGAAGATAAAAAGTTTTCCTTTAGAAAGTGAACTGGAAGTTGGGGAATGGTTTCAGAAAACTATCTTTTGTTTTTTTTGGTATTATACATTTTTTTTTTATTTTACTTTGGTGGTATGTAAAAAGTGCATGCATTCTTATTACACCCAACCATTAAATAAAGTTTCCTTGCAAATTTGTTTTTAATAACAGGTCTCTACTTAACAGACAAATACGTGCATACATGGTGTATCTGATTATCATGCAAACAAATCTTGCTAATTTATATCCTTTAAAATGTATATTATTCCATGCATAGCAGAGTATATTCTAAGAAATATTCCAGTCAGGAAATTTTTGAGTTGCTGGAATATTACAGAAAAGGTAGATTTAGTACAACTGCCATGCTCACTAGCCTGGTTTCAGAAAGAGTATCTTCTCCATTTTAAATTTCCTACTTATTGTGGTACTTATGCATTCACTAGACTATCTGCAGAAATAGAGGCTGAGTTGTGAAGAAGCAAAACAGTAAATATCCTAAGCTTGGGAATAGAGAGAGAAAGAGAAAACAGGGAGAAGATAAAACTGTCTTTAGGTTGAAGATTTTTTTAATGGCTTCACAAATTTACCAGCACTAACTCACTGAAGATATGAAAATGTATTATGCTGTGGCTTTTATCACAAATTACTTTGGCTGCTTATACATAGACACAAAACAGTTAATGGTTTACAGAGTTTCTGTCATAAATACAAGTCACTTTTACATGAGATTTCGATTTGACACTATTATGAGAATTTGCTAAGTGACAGAAGTATGCCTATAATTTAATCCCCATTTTCCATCAAAGCTGTACCAGTACTTTATTGTATATATTCTAAATTCAAAACACCTTTAAAAAGATATAAAAATGATTTCTCCATTCCAATTTTTCCAAAGATAAGATTTTTAAAAGACATGAAACTGTATTCGTCTTTGCAAGAAATGTCTGCTTTCAAAGATGTGTACTGTGTGTGACAAATGTAATACTGTCATGAAAAGTCCTCCAGGTTTGTTCTATGAGGAACAAAGAACAGAATACATATAGGAGTTTTCTAGATAGATATAACTAATTAGCTAGATTAGAGCTATATAAATGAAACATGACTATAAGGCAGATGTTTGATTTCAAATGTAGATCTTTATTTTAATGAGCAGGTCTCTAGATTTTATAGTCTGTAGGAATGCTAAGAATTTGCCCTCTTCAAATTCCTCCCATCTGTGACAGAGGAAAATAAAATCTCTCCAACATTCTCTTATCCACTGAAGTTCCCTTAGGTTTAACTCTTTCTTTCTCCCTGTCAGTAACTACTCTCTTACATACAAAATGCAAAATTAGGAAGGGGGGGTCATTTAAAAAATATTTTAAAGATGTTTTGAATTATGAGTAAATACAATAAAATATTGTTATAGTATTGGTGAAGGATAGGAAAGTATAATTGTATCTCTGTCAGTTAAATTCTCACTACAATGTTAAAAGTTATCATTTTTGTTCACATCCTTGTTGTCAAGAACTTATTGCATTCATGGGGGGAGGGTATAGCTCAAGTGGTAAAGTGTATGCTTAGCATGCACCAGGTCCTAAGTTCAATCCCCAGTACCTCCATTAAAAAGATTAAATAAATAAACCTAATTATCTCCCCTTCCCCCCTCCAAAAAAACCTAAACACAAACAAACAAACAAAAAAAGACTAAAAAAAAAAAAAAGAAAGAAAAGAACTTACTGAACTCTAGTCTTCAATGGGAGAAAGCATGTCTCACCTAGCTTGGTCACCATATGCCTATCTAAAACTCAGAAATTCTCTTGCTAAATAGAAAAAGAAAATTGAAAGTGGCATAGCAATGTGTAGACTTGCCTCTCTTTGTTACCCCCATATCTGTGAGTATATTTGTTATTACCTGCAGCACAAATCTAACCTTAGCCAAAATGAAGCAGCTTAAGTCTGATCTTCATCACATCCACACGCAGGTCTAAGATTTCTAAGTGTTATGTGGACCATCAGTTTAGATGCAACTCTCTGTGGTCTGGTGACCTACAATCTAATGAAAAGATAACTTACCTCATAGCCAGCATCCAATAGTGCCGTATGAACAAGACAGACACAACAATTTCATTAAGAAAACAAGAGAATGAGAACTCTCCAGCAGTCCCGACAAGATTGATTGGAGTCACATCATACTGCTCACAAGAACTGTGAAAGGTGCCTGCCTCAGCAGTGAAGAAAGTTACCTGTGGAGACACGGTTGTGCTCTCTGGGTTGACTGCCACTGTGTTGTGTTCTGTAGACCCTGGCTTTGCTCCCTGGGATAAGTCTTCGTTTTCAGTCTCTTCTTTAGGCACTGTGAGAAGTAAGACCGCACAACTTCACTGCTAGCTTCCATCAGGATAGGTTTGGAGCCCAAGGTTTGCCTTAGAAATGAAACAGGCACTGAGTTTTTCAGGCCAGATTTGTGGTTTCTTTGGCAGTATAAGTCCCTTGAAACTGAATTGGTTTTGAATTTATTTTCTTTCAATCGGTACTACTGGCAAATGAACATATGAAAAACCTTATCTAGACAAAGTACTGAATCCTGCTTTGTTTAGTATCAATGCCTTTACGTTGAGCCCTTTCCTCTCTCTTAAATGTATGGTGGCAAACTTGAGGGCATCTAAAATTACAGGCTTTGGTGGGAAAGTGATATCTAATATCTGGTATCTGGCTCTGAGGTGCCTCCTGTTGTCTGGCATGCTTATACTGAGCCTGTTAGAAAATTCTTGTAGTCTTACCTGCTGCTAAATCTGCTCCTTCACAGCCGCCTGTCATAATGGCCTCAGTTTATCTGCATCTTACGGTAATTTGGTAAAAGTCAAAAACAACAGCCAATACACAGCTAAATTTTGAGGTATACGAAATAATTCTAGTAACATTCAGCCTCTTAGGAACATGGACAGCCATTGAGAATAATGCGGGTTACAGTTTCATGAAAGAGTTCACCCCAGACTAACAAATAATTAGGGTTCTTTGCCTTTGGCCACTGGTAACTAGTCAAGGTCATACACTTTACCTCACTTTCGATATCATCTTCTTCATCAATTCTGGATTCAGAACAATCAATGTAATTAACTTTAACTATTTTAAGTTAGAATATATTTAGTTATAAAATGCTGTGTATTTACAATTTTGTTCAAGGGAGTAGAAAATCAAGACTGGCAGGGACTCCATGAATGAGTTGTATGGGACACAATTATCCACCAAGGAATGTAACACCTTTCAGGCCAACACAACAACTATTGATTTAAGAACTCTTTATTCACTGCAGCTACATCAGGATCAAAAAGTAAACATAAGAAGCCAACATATCTAGCATTATGGTTGAAATGAAAGATAGATAATGAACACTGTAACAATAGAATTTGGAGAATTTGAACATTCTCCAAAACCTTGCCTAAGAACCAGACAGTTTGCAAAAAGAAGCAGGAAAATAACCTCTGCATTAACCGTGCCTTCCATGCTTTGCATAAGGGCATCTAGTCAGTAAAAGCCCAGTTTGCCTTCAGAACTTTAGCCACAAAATTGATCAGGAAATGTAGTTTTCAAACTCCTAAGCCTCTGTGGTACAAGAAGTTGTCCTAAAAGGTGTGTGGTATACAATACCACAATAAGTATTACATTATATCTTTTTGGCAGCTCAAATCCATGCACATCTTTCTATTTAAACTTCAAAAGAGAAACAAGAGCAGTAAAAACTATCCTTTTTCCTAATATGCATAATTACATAATTATAAAAAGAAACCCAGTCTTTCATCAAGGAGGACCATAATATCAGAAAGTTTCCCATCTCTGGTGATAGTTGATGTTCTTCTAGATAGCCTACATTACTATTTTATAATATGTAGCAAATTATATTTTACCCACTATGAAAATAACCTGTATTATTATTAAATAGGAGTAAAAAGTAAGAGGGAAAAATGGTAGTTAATATTTATAAATATATACATGAAAAGAAGGTAGTGCATATAATTACTACAGTCAGTTTCACATGTAAAGCTGTTTAGTGTTAGTTATACCATACCATCTAGGTGACATAATCAGTATTATGTATGGTATACATATCTATAGCATATGGTAATTTATTATGGCAATTTTCTGTCATATGTAAGTAAATTATCTTGAAGTGGAAGCACGTTTTTCTAGCTGAAGGAAAGACACTCTATGTAGTGGTTACCTCTGATACAACCTTGTGTACCAGGGGTATAGCCAGACACCTCTAAACAGTCTAATTTTATTAGACTCCTTTGATTATAGAGGGAGAAGTGATTTGTCTTCATTGGAATAGACATTAATTCTGACTATAGATTTGTCCTCACAGTCCAAAATGCTTCTTCCAAAACTTCCACCTGTGAACTTACTAAATGCTTTCTTCACAGTAATTTTATCCTACACAATGCTGCTTCTAACTAAGGAATCTGGTTTACAGCAATAGAAATGTAATAATGTTCAACAGAAATAAAACAACAGTCTGTTCATAAAATGACCCTCTAAAATCAAATGATATAATAAAATGGTTTTTATTTTATACTACTTAGGTTTAAGGTAGCTTGTTACACAGCAGTAAATAACCATGAAGGTATGATGACCACAAGCTTAGCAGAATTTGTGATATCTTACTTCATTTGGGCAGAATTGATTAAAGGTAGGAGTGCAATTTTTAATACCTTTGTCTCTGTATCTCTCTTCTTTCCTTCCTTCCTTCCTTCTTACCTTTGTCTTTATATCTCTCTTCTTTCCTTCTTCCTTGCTTCTTTCCTTCCTGTTTTCTCCCTTATTTCCTTCCTTCTCTTACTTTCTTCCATCTTTGTTCTTTCCTTACCCTCATCTTTCCTCCCTTTTCCCCATTCTTCCTACTTCTTTGTGTTATTTCTGTTTAATATTTCTCTTTCTTGTACTCAGAAGGACATACATGAAGATTATCATACTCTCCAACCTTGTTTGCTCATAGTCATAATTAGTTTTATATTTACATTACATCCTATTTGACTAGAGTATAGGTAACCTGTACTTAAGCCTCCTAAACATCATTCAATATTGCCCACAGTTTTAATTATTTATTTATTTACTTATATATTTAAATTGAAGTACAGAGAATTACAATGTGTCAATTTCTGGTGTACAGCACAATGTACCAGTCATGCATACACATACATTATATTCATTTTCATACTATTTTTCATTAAATGTTATTACAAGATATTGAATACAGTTCCCTGTGCTATACAGAAGACACTTTTTTTTAAATCTATTTTTATATATAGTGATTAACATTTGCAAGTCTCAAATTCTCAGATTTATCCCTTCCCACACCCTTTCCCTGGTAACCATAAGATTGTTTATTATGCCTGTAAGTCGGTTTCTGTTTTGTAGATGAGTTCATAGTGTCCTTTTTATTCTTTTTATTTTTTTAAATTCCACATATAAGTGATAACATATGGTATTTTCTTTCTCTTTCTGGCTTACTTCACTTAGTATAACGGTATCTAGGTTCATCCATGTTGCTGCAAATGGCATTATTTTATTCTTTATTTTATCACTGAGTGAGATTCCACTGTGTAAGTATACAATAGCTTCTTTATCTAGTCATCTGTTGCTGGACATTTAGGTTGTTTCCATGTCTTGGCTATTGTAAATAGTGCTGCTGTGAACATTGGATGTATGTATCTTTTTGATACATACATATATGCATGTATCTTTTTGAATTAGAATTCCCTTCGGATATATGCCAGAGTGGGATTGCTGGATCATATGGTAAAACTATTTTTAGTTTTTTGAGGAATCTCCATACTGTTTTCCACAACGGCTCCACCAAGCTGCATTCCTACTAGCAGTATAGGAAGTTTCCCTTTCCTCCACAGCCTCTCCAGGATCTGTCATTCCTGGGCTTTTGAATGATGGGGCCATTCTGACTGTTGTCAGGCGATACCTCATTGTAATTCTGACTTGCATTTCTCTGATAATTAGCGATATTGAGCATTTTTACATGTACCAGTTGGTATTTATATGTCTTCATTGGAGAATTGCTTGTTTAGGTCTTCTGCCCACTTTTGGATTGGGTTGTATTTGTATTGTTGTTGTTGTTATAAGTTGTATGAGCTGTTTATATATTCTGGAAATTAAGCCTTTGTCAGTCACATCATTTGCGAATATTTTCTCCCATTCTATAAGTTATCATTTTGTTCTGTTTATGGTTTTCTTTGCTGTGCAAAAGCTTATAAGCTTAATTAAGTCCCATTTGTTAATTTTTACTCTTATTTCTATTGCCTGGGTAGACTGCTCAAGGAGAACATTGCTAATATTTATGTCAGAGAATGCTTTGTCTGTTTTCTTCTAGGAGGTATATCGTGTCTGGTCTTACATTTAAGTCTTTAAGCCATTTTGAATTTATTTTTGTGTATGATGTGAAGGAGTGTTCTAACTTCATTGATTTACATGTTGTTATACAGTTTTGCCAACACCACGTGTTGAAGAAACTGTCTTTTCTCCATTGTATATTCTTGCCTCCTTTGTCAAAGACTAATTTACCTTAGGTGTATGGGTTTATTTCTGGGCTCTCTATTCTGTTCCATTGATCCATACATCTATTTTTATGCCAATACCACATCATTTTGATCACTGTAGCTCTGTAATATTGTCTGTAGTCTGGGACAGTTATTATTCCCTGCTTCGGTCCTTTTCTTCAATATTACTTGGCAATTCTGGGTGTTTTGTGATTCCATATAAATTTTAGGATTGTTTGCTCTAGTTCTGTGAAAAATGTCCTGGGTTATTTTGTAGGGATCACATTAAATATGTAGATTGCCTTGGGCATAGTGGCCATTTTAACAATATTGATTTTTCCAATCCACAAACATGGAATAAGTTTCCATTTCTTAAAGTCATCTTTCATTTCTTTAATCTATGTTTTGTAGTTCTCCAAGTATAAGTCTTTCACCTATTTGATCAGATTTATTCCGAAGTGGGATTGTTTCTTTACTTTCTTTCTTCTTCTTTTTTCTTTCTTTCTTTCTTTTTTTTTTTTTTTGCTATTTCATTGTGTAAAGAAATGCAACTGATTTTTGTACCTTAATCTTGTATCCTGTTACCTTGCAAAATCATTTTATCAACTCTAGTAGTTTTTGTGTGGAGCTTTTAGGATTTTCTATATATAGTATCATGTAATCCACATATAGTGAAAATTTTATGTCTTCTCTTCCAATTTGGATCCCTTTTATTTATTTTTCTTACCTGATTGCTGTGGCTAGGACTTCCAAGACTATGTTGAATAGAAGTGGTGAGAGTGGGCATCCCTATCTTGTTCCAGAGTTTAGTAGAAAGGCTTTCAGTATTTCACTGTTAAGTATTATGTTGGCTGGGGTTTGTCATAAATAGTTTTTATTATGTTGAGATATGTTCCCTCTATACTCACTTTGGTATGAGTTTTTACCAAAAATGGATGTTGAATTTTATTAATTTTTCTGCATTTATTTAGATACCATATGATTTTTGTCCTTTCTTTTATGGATGTGGTGTATCACATTGATTGATTTGCATACGTTGAGTCATCCTTATGTCCTTGTGATGAATCCAACTTGATAATTGCATATGATATTTTTTATGTGCTATTGGATTCTATTTGCTAATATTTTGTTGAGGATTTTTGCATTTATGTTCATCAGTGACATTGGCTTATAATTTTCTTTTTGGTAGTGTCTTTGTCTGGTTTTGGTATCAGGGTGATAGTGGCTTCTAGGATAAGTTTGAGAGTATTCCTTCCTTTTCAATCTTTTTGAAGAGTTTGAGAAGGATAGGTCTAAATTCTTCTTTGTATGTTTGGTAGAATTCCCCAGTGAAGCCATCTAGTCCTGAACTTCTGTTTGCAGGGATGTTTTTTATTAGTATGTCTATTTAATTTCTAGTGATCGAACTGTTCAAATCGTCTGTATCTTCTTGGTTCAGTCTTGGTGGACTGTATGCTTCCAGAAATTTGTCCATTTCTTCTAGGTTGTCCAATTTTTTTCTGTATCATTATTAATAGTATTTTCTTATGATATTTTGTATTTCTGTGGTATTGGTTGTAATTTCTCCATTTTTCTTTCTTATTTTGTTTATTTGTATACTCTGTCTTCTTTCTGGTAAGACTAGCCAGAAGTTTGCAAATTTTGTTTTCTCTTTCAAAAATCCAGCTCTTGGTTTGATTGATTTTTTCTATTATTTTTTTTATCTGTACATTAATTTCCTCCCTGATGTTTAGTGTTTCCTTCCTTCTGGTGACTTTAGGATTTGTTTGTCTTCTTTTTCCAAATCTTTAAGGTGATAAGTTAGGTTGTTTACTTGAGATTGTTCTTATTTTTTGAGGCAGGGCTATATCTATGAACTTCCCTCGTAGGATTGCTTTTGCTGCATCCCATAGATTTTGTGTAGTTGTGTTTTCATTGTCATTTGTCTCAAGGTATTTTTAAATTTCTTCTTTGATTTCATCTTTGACCCATTGTTGTTTTTAGTAGCATGTTTAATCTCCATGCTGCTGTTATTTTCCTCATTAGTTTTTCTGTGGTTGATTTCTAGTTTCATGGCATTTTGGTCAGAAAAGATGCTTGAAATAATTTCTATCCTCTTAAATTTGTTGAAGCTTTTTTGTGCCCAAGTATATGATCAATCCTAGACAATGTTCCATGCACACTTGAAAAGAAAGTATATTCTGTTTTGGGGGGATGATGTCCTGAAATATCAACCATGTCCAACTGTTATATTGTGTCATTTAGTTCCTCCATTGCCTTATTGATTTTCTATCTGGAATATTTGTCCAATAATGTTACTGAGGTGTTAAAATCTACTATGATTGTCTTCCCATCAATTTCTCCCTTTATGTCCATTAGTATTTGATTTATATATTTAAGTGCTTCTGTATTGGGTACGTATATTTTAGCAAGTGTACTATGCTCATTTTGTATTGCTCCTTTAATAATTATATAGTGTCCCTCTTTATCTTTCTTTATGGTCTTTGTTTTAAAGTCTATTTTGTCTGAGACTAGTATTGCTACTCCTGCCTTCTTGTCATTTCCATTTACATGAAATACCTTTTCCCATCTTCTCACTTTCAATCTATGTGTTTCCTTCTCTCTAAAGTGGATCTCTTGTATGCAGCTTATTGTAGGTTCTTGTTTTATTATCCAACCTACCACTTTATGCACTTTGATTAGAGCATTAAGTCCTTTGATCTTTATGGTAATTATTGATAGATGTATGTTTATTGTTATTTTGAACTTAGTTTTCCTGTTGATTTGGTATTTCTTCTTTGTTCCTTTTACTTTTTTTTCTTTTCACAAAAGAAAGTTTGATAGTTTTCTTTTGTATTATGTTTGTTTCTTTTTGGTTTTTGTGACTCAATTGTATGCTTTTGATTTTGGTTACCCTGTTTTTCAAGTATATTAACCCATTACTATATCTGTTTGCTTTAAACTGATAGTCATATAAGCTCAAACACATCCTAAAATGAGTGAAAAAAGGAAAAAAAATCTATATTTTCTTGCTCTCTTCTCCCACCTTGAATTATTTTGATGTCCTCGTTTACATCTTCATGTTTATTCTGTTGCAACTCATTGTAGCTATCTTCTTTTCAATTTTGATTTTCTTCTTTCTATATTGTCCTGCTCCCTTTATATTTAGAGTAGACTTCTCAATATTTCTTTTAAGATAGGTTTAGTATTGCTGAATTCTTTTATTTTCTGCTTGTCTGTGAAATTACTTATCCCTCCTTCTATTCTAAAGGATAGGTTTGCTGGATAAAGTTTCCTAGGATGCAGTTTTTTCTCAATACAACTTTGAATATCTTGCCGCTCCCTTCTGGCCAGCACTGTTTGTGTTGAATAGTCAGCTGAAAGCCTTATGGGAATTCCCTTGTAACTTAACTAACTTAACTCTGTTTTTATCTTACTGCCTTTTGCTTACAGTTTTAAAATTATCAGTGTTCACTCGTACATCATTGGGCCAGGCTGGGTTCATGAATTAGTAAATGAAATGACCTAGGATCAGCAACAGAGTTGTACCTTTTTCCCAGTTTGTCATATCTACAATGAGTTCCCTTTATGTTTTAATAATCTGTACTTTACATTCTCTAACACATTCATATAAATGGTTACTCTTTATATAACTTTTGCCAAAGCAGATATTAGTAGCAAGACATCTCTTTGCCAATATGATCAGAAACGATGGAAAATTGGTAGCAAAAACGCTTGGGAAAAACACATCAATAGTTCATAGACTAATAAACATGAGTCTAGCATCTTCACATATATTTATGGTTAATGCAAGCACTATGAAAAGAGAGGTAAGGAAATTTTTCATAATAAACATTATAGGTTAGAGGATTTATTCTGTGGATGTCAATTAATTGTACACATTATCCTGTCCATCATATTTCTATTATTAATTTTATTCATATGTTCACTGTATGTGTTAAAACTTATTGAACCACACAACTTTGCTTCTGAAGAAAAAGAAACACTTTTTGTAGTGAAAGAAATAAGGAAAATACTTGATGCCATGTGATTTAAGTGTCCTATCATATGCTACATCAATCAGAAAATATAGTATTTTATTTTATTTAAATGCTTGAAGACAAGATAAAAAGTCCTGTTTCTCAGGGTAGCTCTTTTGACACAATAAAAAACAAAAAATAGTATAGCTCTTTCCATTTTCATATTTCATAGATTTTACACACAACTGTTGGAAGTGAGGATGACTTCTCCCACAATTACATTTTATTGATCCCTAGTAAATTTTAGCATTCTTCCTGGTGATTTTGGGATCTGTTGATATCACAATGTTAGAAACTCAAACATATACATCCATTATGGATCATAGTAATGGTCCCATGATTGTTGGAAGTTAAGCTTACCACCTGTCTGTTTGAAGTTCCTTATAACTGAATCAATAGGTAAAATGGGATGTCATATCACTCTCTGAGATGATTAGACCTGATGAGCAAAGAGGAACAAATATTTCTGTCTTATGAGGTCCATGTGAGTGGAAGACAGAGGTTTCTGAGGTTATGCATTGTATTACAATATCAAGTGGTAAAAGTTAGAGTAACTCCTGGTATTTGGGTAATTTTTCAAGTTCCATAATGTCAGTGCAATGCTTTGTTCCTTGTTGCATCACACCTGTAGGATCATAACAAGGGATTTTCCTTCTCATTATCCACTAACAGTTAAAAGTATAAGCATCAAAAGTAACATTAGTCAATATTTCTCTTCCAAGGATACTGAAACTGATGCAAGTGAGAGAAAGGTAGGAGAGGGAAAATGAAACTCCCTTTTCATATTTGTGGCAGGCATAGTACTCAGCAATGCTAATTGTTGTTTTCTGATGAAAATATCTCTGTAGTATAGTCTGTGAAATGTCTTTTTTTCTAATTTCTAAATATCTATACAGACATTAGTTATATCATCCACTTATATCACTCCAATAAAACTCCTATTTGTTTAAGAGAACCAGTATTAGCCTCTATTGTTTATAAAAGGTACCTCAGATTGATATTGTCTCTTTTGTATTTGGTGGTGTTTTTGAAAATTTTGTTGCCAGATTACTCTTCTTTCGTAGATAGATAGATACCTGTTTCTTTTTCTTCCTGGAAACACTTCTATAGTTGATTCTGTTTTAGATTTTTTTTTTCTGCTTTGAAGGTTTTTAAAAATAATTTTACTTGTTTTAATAACATCTCAGTTACCTTGTTTTTCTCCCTATGTAATTCCTGTTAGAAGAATAAGTGAAGTCTTGGATCACCTGGTATTTTACATTTTCATTCACATTTTCCAATTTTTGCTTATATCACTAGCATTGTGGAAGAGTAATCAATTTATGCCTTCAGACTCAGGTTTTCATGATCATCTGTATTCATAGTGCTATTCAGACCAATAATTGAATTTTTTCTTCCAAACTTAGACAAAATATATTAAAATTTCAAAGTTCTGTTTATTTCTACTACATAATAGCTAATTTTTTCTTATTGTTATGAATATTTGATAAATTATAATTTAACCTTTTTATTTCTCACTTGAAATATTCTTTTAGTGTTTTTTTTTGTAATTTTGGTACTCATATTCATCTGATTTTCTCAAAATGTTTAATTTATTGTTCTCTTCTTTTTTGGGCAGTTGAAAAATCAGTATTTGCTTGTTCTTAAGTATAGAATTTGATTATACTAGCATATTTATATACTAGTTACAGTATAAAAATAAATAGTAGTATATGGTAAAATATTTAAGATCCCAATTTACAAGTCCCTTTTAGGTCCTGGATCTCCAAATTAAATGCTATTATATGTTGAGACTTTCTCTCTTTGGTCATAATATTAGTTGAAACCTGAAGATCTTAAATTAAAAATAGGGAAGAGCAAGTTGTTTATCATGTGGTATACTTACAATTTGGGTATAAATGCTATATTCAAAAAGTATGAGTGTGTTTGATTTAATTAATTTATTTTAGAAGGCATTAATAAAATGTAGCTTAGCTGCTAACTTCATAAATGTTCTATATCAGTGCCTCTCAAACTACAGTGTATTCACAAACTATCTGGGATTGTTACTAAATTGCAGTTGATTAAGTAGTTCTATAGAGAGACCAAGACCATCATTTCTAAAACACTCCCAGGTGATGCTCGTGTTGGGACAATAGATCACACTTTCAATCCTAAGAATTTACCTATGGATTATGAGGATGACAATATCTCAGGCCTTTAAGATCACCATATATATGTTAATTAACGCAATAGGAGAAAGTCCTTTCACATTGTACAAGTATATCAAATCATCACATTGTACATTTTGTCTTAAAATTTTGTCAATTATACCTCAAGCTGAAAAATAATGTATTTGAAGCAATTTGAACTGACATGCAGGATCTCTTGTCAATGAAGTTGCTGTTACACCTGCTGGAACTCCATCATAAAATTGTGATACCTCACTGAGGAGAAGACATCATCAACTCAATTCTTCGGAGACCTGCAGGATTCACATCTGATCTCAGTGCTCCACCACTCCCTGTTCAGCAACTTGGCTGGAGTGTTGAAATGATCACCTTCATTCCCTTTTGACTGGATGGCCATCATGTCTCTCTTTTAATGTGTCAAGGTTAGCTGGAAAGCACTGTTAGTCCTTCACATTGTTTTACTTTTCATATTATTAACTAGAGTAAATGCTATGAAAAATGAACCTTCTCTTGGTTTTACCTTTGGAGAAATGTGGGCTTTGTAAGATGAAGGGAAGTAGTCCTCCTCTGCTGTGGGAGATGTGTGGCAGTTGTGCTATACAGGTCTGCTAGTTTCTGGATCTCGATGCCTTCAAATCCCAAGTCCCTCTTAGAAGTTATTATTTAACTAGTGGCACTGTCATGTATCTGGTCCCCAGTGCACTATTATTCCTCTCTTGTAGCTCTAATTTCTGTGACCTATACTTAGGAATTCATCCTATCACCTGAACTGGAGTTGGCTTCCATTTACATTTTTGTCTTTCTCTGGTCTCCTGGGGCCATCTGAAAATACTTCAGTATCCTTTTTATAGCTCCTGGATCCTAGGTAAGTGAACTATCCAAGCAGATACTTAAGTTACTTGTAAAGCAGCTTTATACTTTTCTAACATATTGGAAGTTATCGTTGCTATTGCTTCTCAGTATAGGAAGTAGTTGGGGGAGGGGTGCTAATTGTTTTGCACTAATAAATTTCTCTTTTGTCTCGTTCCAGATTTTTCTATTGCTCTTTTTTACTAGTTGACTGTAAGTTTAAGGATCCCTGTCATTAATCTTATTCTGTATTTATTTTCTCCAGGTTTAATTTGAACTGTAATTTTTCGTTCTGTTCTCTCTGCCTATGTGTTCTCTTATCTATTTATCTATCAATATATTTATCTACTTTTAATTTATTCATTAACTATGAAATATTACAAACATACAATACCAAAGTAGAGAGAATGGTATGAGCCTCTAAAGACTCAACACCCAAATAAATCAACTCACTATCAGTAATTTGTTGCTTTTGCTTTATCTAACTTGTTTTGTGTTTGTTAGCTCTTCACTGATGAAATATTTTAAGCAAATACCCTTCTTTATGCCATTGCCTTTCTACGTCAGTTTACAACTTTTAAAAAATGGCTATTTTCTTACAATAGCAGAAATGCTATCATCAACCATGAAATTAAAGTAATTTCTTGGCATCCTTTGATATCTACTTTATGTTAAATTTCCCAATGGTTACAAAATACACATTCATATTTTGATCTGTTTGAGTCAGGATTTCAATTGTTTGACTCTTTGTGATGTTATTTAACTTGTAATTTACCATATTTACCATATCCCTGTGAGTAAGAATTAAAAGTTACTTCAAATGGTTTAATTAGATTTTAGTTCAAACGCTGTGGTATAGGAACACTTTAGAAGTTATGCTATGCACTTCATATTTGTCACATCCCAAATAACAATTGATTATCTCATTCTTGGCAATGTTAAGTTTGAATATTAGATTTATTAAGTTTTCTATAAACATTTCATAAAAATAGCTGCACATTAAGATGCTTTGCTTGAATTAATTTTTATCAGGGTTTCTAAAATTATGATATTCTAGTTTTTTGCATAATTATTAGCTGGATTTCTGTAGAGAATAATTTCTCTCATTAGCTAGGTCTGTTGTGTTATCCAGAAATACAGTTATTTCAGAAAAGACAAGATAAACTTTTAATTATTTCTCCTTGCTTGACTCTTTTATTACAATATTGGTGACCTGGTTGCTTCCCATAGTAAAATTGGAGTTTTATATATTCAGCCAACTTTACTCATTTTTAATGCTCAAATCACTCCTTCTTTGACAAACTGAACCCCTTCAATCTGCCTTTGAAAAGTTATTTGCTTTGTGGCACAAGCTATTCCAGTATCATTTCATACAATCTAACAAGACCAAGTATTTGTCATTTCTTCCAGGAACCTTGGCACTTTTAAGTGGGGAATATATTTGGAGACCATATCTAAGCATTAGTCATGGTTGTTTCTACTGAGCTATTATTATTTATTGGTCTTGGGTAGAACTATGCTGGGGTTTTTTTTAAAGAAGATATGAGTCCCTAATGATATTTCAGATTTAAATTTTAAGGTTTTAGTTATTTGATTTTATATTTTCTTTTCTGTTATGCTCATGTCTTGGTTCTGAACAACATTAATAAAACATTTATTTGCTTTACTCACGTGTACATGTGTATACAATATACGAAGGATATATATTTCTAAATAGTAATATAACCACTAACAGTAAAACTATGGATTGAGGTTAATAACTTTCTTGCCTTTTATGCCTGTTAATTTTACATCTTACTATTTGACTAAATGCCATTACTGTTTTCAGTCATTTCTTCTCATGTTTTTTTTGTTTCTCCAAAATTCAGTTTGTTCATTGTCACAGAGCTTTATAACTTTTCCATTCCAATCAATATCTCTCCAATTGTCTTTGTCTAGTTGCACTGGCTAAAACTACAACATCACTTCAAATACTAGTTGCAAAATCATTGACTATAGTGTAGCAGCTGTTGTAAATTTCTATTCAGGAGTATTAGCAGGTTCTGAATTCTTGTATTACATCTTTTTTATAAATTCTCCATACTCACTTCCTTCTATTATTTTTCTTCTAGGCTTACCAAAATCTTTGTACATAAGTCCTTATATTTCTCATGTTCACAAGGCCACTTCAGACTCTGTATTTTGTCTTTTAGCATGCCTTATAATTCTTTTGTTGTTGTTAAAAGTGGGACAGAATGTACTGACTGAAGGCACTGAGGGAAAAAGGTTTCAGTATGAGGTTTCATGTTTATATCTCAAAGAATTAGACTGTGTTTATTGTTTGCTCTAGATGTGGTGTAAGAGGCTAAAATTTCCTCTGGTGGTTTTTGTCTCCCTTGTTATCTTTGGTGTCCGTAGAGGCTTCTTGTTTTGTTTTGTTTTGTTTTGTGGAAGGATTAATAAATGTTTTATCTTTAAATAATTTTTCATTTAGAGAAAAGTTGAGAGATAGCAGGTTGAGTTCCTGTATACTCTTTACCCAGCTACTAATAATGTTAACATCTTATATATCCACATATATTTATCAAAACTAAGATATCAATACTGGTATAATGCTATTAAGTAAACTAAAAACTTTATTAGGATTTTATTTTTCCACAGCAATCTTTCTTCAAAGCTTATTTCCAGTTTTATTGGAATATAATTGACATATAACATTATATAACATTAAGGTATA
Organism: Vicugna pacos; assembly: GCF_048564905.1. Lineage (NCBI taxonomy): Eukaryota > Metazoa > Chordata > Mammalia > Artiodactyla > Camelidae > Vicugna > Vicugna pacos. The sequence continues at coordinate 38,666,060 of NC_133000.1, forward strand.
CAATGTGAATATTTTATGTAAGTATTTATTGCAAAATGCTTACCACTATGAGTTTAATTATCACATTCTTTACCTAATATAATTGTTTTGTTGGTCTTTTATATAAACTTTTTTAATTGAGTTATAGTCATTTTACAATGCTGTGTCAAATTCCAATGTAGAACACAATTTTTCAGTTATATATGAACATACATACATTCATTGTCACATTCTCTTTTGCTGTGAGTTTTTGCGGTGAGAAAATTAAAGCTCTATTCTCATAGGAACCTTCATGTATACAATATAGGATTGTTAACTATACTCACTATGCAACTTACTCATTTTATGATCAATGTTTGTACTCTTTGACTAATGTGCCCTCATTTCCTCCACCCAACAATGCTTAGCAACTACCATTCTACTCTGTTTGTACAAGCCTGCTGTATTTAGGTTCCACATATGAAATCACACAGTATATACAGTTCCCTGTCTGACTCATTTTACTTAACATAATGCCATCAAAATCTATACATGTTGTCACAAATAGCAAGATTCTTCCATTTTTATGGCTAAATAATATTCCATTATATATATTATATATACATGTGTATAATTTATATATAGCACTGACAACTGCATGGTCCTTGGTGAGCATGGCAGGGGTCTCCACAGTGGCTGCAAGAAGGGTTGTTGGAGTCTTTGGTGGCACGTTTAGGTCCAGAGACTAGGGGATCAAGACAGGCAGTGGAGGTGGCTGTAACCAATGCACATGTTCAGTTTTAGGGGACAAGCTGCAGCTGCCTTTGTAGTACTAGCAGCTGACTGCAGACACACATGTAGTGGTGAAGCCCAGGACCTGCTGCAAAGGCCAGGGACAACTGTGGGCACAATGACAGATGGAGGACTCTGGTTTTTGTTGTCTATTCCAGTGGCTGGAAAGTCTCCCTGTGGGCATGCACGGGACAGTAGAGGCCAGTGATGGGTGTTGGGCCATTGGTGTACAGGTGCACAGCTGGAGGGGCTAGCTGCTGGTGAGCCCAGCGGTGCAGATGGCAACAGGAGATAGGGCCCACAAGCATCTGTGGGCGACCTCTGTAGCTGTGCACTCCTATGGCTTCAGAGTCTCAGTAAAGATACACAGTGCTGGATGCCAGTGACAAGAGGCACACAGATGCACAACTTGGGGGGCTAGCTGCAGGTAAGCCCAGAGTGCAGGTCAGCCACTGGAGACAGGGCCAAATCTGGGCCTACAAGCAGCTGGGGGAGTGTTGGCTGTAAGTGTGTACTTCCCTGGCTGCAGGATCTCTCCATGGGCACATGGCAGGGCACACCTCCACATGGGTACATGGCAGGTGGGCACCACTGATCGGCGTCAGGCCAATGATGTGGAAGTGCACAGCTGGAAAGTTTAGACCCAAACATGTGGATGGCAGTGGACTCAGCCGTGGGGGTTTAAGCTGGTAACCTGCACATGAACAGTCACAGCCTGGGCTGGCTGTCAGTATGGGGACCCCTTTAATACTGAAACCTCCTGGGGATTTTAACTCAAACTTGTCCACACTGAGCCTCCAGAAATTCAACAGTTACTGTTTAGTTGTTATTTCTCAAGTCCTGGTTCCCACAAAAGAGAAAACATCAGTAAGTTGTGATTCTTTATCTCCTTGTCTGTCTCTTCAACTCTGGGGAGTGAAGTTTGCCTTGACTTCTGTGAAGAGCTGTATATTTTTAGTTTGTCCATCCCTTTTGCTTGTTGCATATTTGTTCATCTTTTTTTCTTGTTTTGTGCCTGGGAATGACAACATCCAAGCTCCTTATGTGCTAAAATAAAAACCAAAGGTGTCCTCCCCTTCCATATGTTTAATTCCTTTTCTTTGAAATACCTAGAACAATCTGTTTTCCGTACATGATCAAATCATACATCACAGAAATTACTAGGGGTTAATTTTATTGTCTAAAATTATGGTAATGACCACTTGACAAATAAAGCTGAAAGTGTGTCTCTGAGAGAAAGGACTTTAGGAGGAGAGACATTTAATTTTGTGTGTGTGTTTTTGAATATTTTATTCATTAAGTACAAGGATTGTGCTTCCAAATTTTAAAGAAACGCATTCAAGAAAGAAACAAATAGAGGGAGGGAAGAGAAGGAGATAAGGAGGAGGGAGGGTAGAAACTATGAAAGGAAAAGAGAATAGAAGGAAGAAAAGGAAAAAAATCAGAGAAACTGTTGGTGCTGGTTATTAATAGGTTACATAGCTTAGATAGATTTCAAACTTAAGTTAGAGGATCATTTCAATACAGTAACATGTCAACAAGTAAGAGACTGATAAACATATATACTGTATATTTAAACTGCATGTTCATTTCCTTTTTGGAAAAATAGGAGTAATACAATATATAAAGTCTAACTGGATCAAAGAGAAACTAGTTGTTATTTTGTTTAAAATAGATCATTGTTTTGTTTAAAATGGGATCAAAGGCTGAGGGTCAGAAGAGTGATTGATGGCAGGAGACAGAGATTAGACATTTGATAATGTATTCTCCTGGAGGATATGGAGAAGACTGGATTTGAAAGCACCAGTATTTTAAAAAATGATGCTATTAAACTGTTTCCCCTCCTGGGAAAAGTTTAGGTGTCTGTTATAAAAGGACACCTTTTCCTTTGGGCAAAATAACTAAAGCAAAACTGAGAGATAGGATTGCTTAACCAGGCATCTTAAGATATGGGGGATGGTCCCTGTACCATTTTTTATACATATAACCTTGGAAAAGTCCTTCAGTGCTCTCTGTGTTAGTTACCTCATCAGTAATATAAATATAATAGGGATTTGGGGAAGCTTAGTGAGATAATGTCTCTAATGTGGATTTAGAAATAAATTAAAGAAATTAGCTCCTTGCATGTACAGCTGCTGGCAAGAGTGATAAAGTGAACATTTGCAGCAGGTGCTGTGTCAGAGGCTCCTTCAGGAAAATACACTCACACCTTTAAACCTGTGAATAAGCCAACATAAAACACTGCTTATGGCTTTTAAAAGAACTCTAAATTTGCAGTTTGGACATTGTTAGCAAACTTGAAATCCCCACATGGAAATAATCTGGGATTACTTTATGTTTACTAATACAATTCTCAAGTTCTAGCTTATAAACGAGGCCAAATAGTGAAAATGTTTCCACTTTCTATACTTACCATTCTGAAATTGCATTTAACTTTTCAATAAGTAGTTAGAAAGGAGTTTTGAGATGTAGTGATTTAAAGCATAGAATGTTATCATAAGGAGTATTCTAATGCAAGATAACTTGCATTTTACTGCTCAAAAATATTTGTCCAAGAATACATTTCTCCAAACTCTCTTTTGTAAACTGTTTATCTTTGAAATGCCTTTTCAATAGACCTGTATGCATTAAATGGGATTTTGTTTCATTTTAATCAGATAGGTCTGCCTCCTGGAACATCAATATTCAGGTCTTCTGTTTCTGCCCTTCCATTTTCCCCACTTTTTCAATGCCTCACTACTACCCATTCCTATGGCAAAGCAAAGACACGTCTACCTCGTAGGAAAACACTTTGAGATAGAAAGGAGAATCAGAAAATAAAGAAGTGGGCAAATATATCTTTTTGATGGGTAGTGAAATAAAATATGGTCAACTCAGACAACAGCGGTGTGGAAGAGACATGGCTGTGTGAGTAAACTATTTCTTTTTCTTCCTGGACTCAAAGAATGATTACATATTCCTGGTACCTTGTGTCTATGTGAGGTCATGAGATAATTTCTGATGAATGGAAACTGAGTGACAGTGTTGTAACCACTTCCAACCTAGGCTCATAAGACACTTTCAGTGTATGATTCTCCTCTTTCTTTTTTTTCTGTAGTAAACTTGATGGTCTTTTGCTCAGAACAGTGAGCCTAAGATGGAGGGAGTCTGGATCTACAAGAAATTGAATATAACAGAGTACATTTTAACTATAGTCCTTTTGAATTCTGATGTTATTGAGCACTGAATGTTTATTATGTTCAGCTACAGAGATTTCAGTTACCTACAGAATAGCCTGGAAACAAATAGGCTTTTAGATGCATCATTTTAAAAAGGGTGCAGCTGACTTGTTCTTTTGACTCTAAGCCTTACATTTAAATCTGATTTTTTCAAGAATGTTTCTTTGGTCACTTTAGAAAGGGAATCATTTAATTCTATTAAACATGGCATTTAATCAAGACATAGTAGTGTTTTTTTTATCAATTTCTAGGCTTTTAGGATCAAATATATTTTGTAACAAAGTATAGATAATAATCTATAAATCATACCAAATTAGGAACACAATATAGTAGATTTCCCTTAACTATTTAACCATATGAGCATTTTCTATGAAACCATAATGGGATTTATTCTGATTTATTCAAAAATTCTGATTTATTTCCTCTCTCTCTCTCTCTCTTTCTCTCAGCCAAACTTCCCTAGCACAAAATAGAAAAAAAATGTTCGAAGATATTGACAAATGCTTAAAGGTGGTAATAATGGTCTTTGTAACATGGTTGGCAATTACAAAAATAAGGCAGAAATGTATCCATATAGGCTAAATCAGCTCCTCAATTTGAATATGAAATTTATTATGTGATGTATACCTAGTCTGTTTTTGTCCCTAGTCTGTTTTTCCTTTCTTGATTATGACTGAGGAAATATCAAATGTTTGCCACAGGAAAGAAATTCCTTACAATAGAAGAATGTTTATTATTTTGAAAAAGGGTCTAAAAAGTCATTTATGCAAATTTTGCAATGGATAGGTTCTTAAACACCAAAGGTGTGAGTAGATATTTGTGGGGCTAAAACAATACTTAAAAAATCCCATACCTCACATGAGTTTTAAATAGTTTTGTTTATCTTAACTGTATTATTGAAATTGCAAGTTTTTTCTTGCATTTGTACTTGATAAAGTAATTAAGAAGAAAAGATGTTCCTTGAGTCCATGATGTTTGTGGCATTAGTAGTGAGCCAGGTTTCACAAGGCCAAAGTAATTCAGAGACAAAAGTTAGGCCAATCAGGTCTCAGGCCCAGCCACCTGATGATTTTGCTGTCTTGAAAAATTAGTATTCCCTTTACATTAAGAAATTATGGTAATTTGTTTCATTTGTGCAGTGATGAGTAGTGGAGTTAAATTTCTTGGCCAATATCATAGTAGTATCTTTCCAGAGAATAGAAAAAACTTATAATATTAATGAAACTGGTTCTAAGATTCCTATGATCAACACTACAGATGTGTAAGCATGATTTCTGTGGAATGTTGTGCCATAAAAGAAAAACTCAGCCAGTAAGATGTTTTCAAACAAGCAAAGAAATAAAACTGGTTTCTATAATAGCTAACAAAAAAGAATTTTGGAAATACAGAAATATACATTCTGAAAAGGTAGCTGGTCCCAGGGATTCAGACAGGAAATTGGACAAATGAAGCAGGAGAATTAAGTTTGAAAACTTTATGAACATTCAATCCTGTGGAAATAATTGCACAGAAATCTAGAAAAAGCATCAAATGCTAAGATAACTATCAGGAAATGAGTGAAGGAAGTAAAAAACCCATGAGGAAATTTCTTTAAATTATTAATACCTTAGGAGGAAAGAAAAATAAATCCTTATAAAGGAAAGACCCCTAGGCTATATATTCCTAGGTAGGACATTTTCAGGAATCACTAATAATCTGGCAGAGGACTCACAGAGAAGACAAATAACTTTCTGTGGCTCTCTCAGTCTCAAAGAAGAAAGGAGAATGTCTACTCTGGCTACATTGGATATCTGCATGTTTCACACCAACCCACTTAGTTATAACTTTTAATGGGAGAAAGAGTAGGTAAAAAGACAGAATGGATAAGCTATAATCTCTCATTATCTTCAAACTTTAAAAAATCAAAGGAAATCTTGAGAAAGAAGAATGGAGCTGGAGAAATCATGCTCCCTGACTTCAGACTATAATACAAAGCTACAATAATCAAAACATTGTGGTACTGGCACTAAAACAGACACATAGATCAATGCAACAGGATATAAAGTACAGAAATAAACCCACATACTTATGGTCAGTTAATCTATGACAAAGGAAATAAGAATGTACAATGGAGAAAAGACAGTCTCTTCAATAAGTGGTGCTGGGGAAACTCAACAGCCACATGTAAACGAATGAAATTGAAGCATTTGCTAACACCATATACAAAAATAAACTAAAAATGGATTAAAGTCCTAAATGTAAGACCAGATACTATAAAACTCCTAGAGAAAAACATAGACAGAACACTCTTTGACAAAAAAACACAGAAATATTTGTTAGATCTGTCTCCTAGAGTAATGGAAATAAAAGCAAAAATGGGACCTGCTTAAACTTAAAAGCTTTTGCTCAGCAAAGGAAACTATCAAGAAAATAAAAAGACAAACTGTAGAATGGGAGAAAATATTTGCAAATGATGTGACTGATAAGGGACTAATTTTCAAAATATACAAACAGCTCATATAGTTTAATACTAAAAAAAACAAAAAAAAACCAAAAATCAAAAAACGGAAGAAAACCTAAATAGATATTTTTCCAAAGAAGACATATGGACAGCCACCAGGCATGTGAAAAGATGCTCAGTATCTCTAATTATTAGAGAAATGCAAGTCAAAACTACAATGAAGTATCACCTCACCAGTCAGAATGGCCATCATCAAAAAGTCTACAAATAATAAATACTGTAGAGGGTGTGAAGGAAAAAGAACACTCCTACACTGTTGGTGGGAATGCAGTTTGGTGTGGCCATTATGGAGGACAGTATAAAAGTTCTTTAAAAAACTAAATATAGACTTACATATGATTCAGCAATCCCAATTCTGGGTATATATCCTGAGAAAACTAAAATTTGAAATGATACATGCACCTCAATGTTCCTAGTACCACCATTTACAATAGCCAAGACATGAAAACAATCTAAATGTCCATCAACATTTGACTTGATAAAGAAGCTGTAGTATATTTTGGAATATTACTCAGCCATAAAAAAGAATGAAACAATGCCACTTGCAGCAACATGGATGGGCACAGGGATTATCATATTAAGTGAAGTCAGACAGAGAAAGACAAATATCATATGATATCACTTATATGTGGAATCTAAAAAAATGAAACAAACTTTATTTACAAACCAAAAAAAGACCCACAGACATAGAAAACAAACTAAGGTTACCAAAGGGGAAAGGGCAGGGGGAGGATAAATTAAGAGTTTGGAATTAACAGATATACATTACTATGTATAAAATAGATAAAGAACAAGGACATAGTGTATAACACAGAGAACTATATTCAAGGTCTTGTAATAACATGTAACAGAAAAGAATGTATGTATAATAATATATATAAAATATATATGTATGTATATATAAAACTGAATTGCTTTGCTGTACACCTGAAACTAATATTAGAAATCACTTATACTTCATTAAAAAATAAAATTAAAAAAAATCAAGGGACATATAAGACTTACAATTTTAACTGGTTCACATATTACCAAAAGACTTCATGTCCACATAGTGAAAGTCCACTCCATTTATTCATCAGTGAGTTACATTCCAAATTGTTATAGCCTTGGTGCTTTTACTCCAAAGCATTATTCTCTGGATTTTACACACTAAGTATCCTCTGGGGGGTAAAATCACCATCAGCTGAGAACCATACTGTAGAAGTTTAGCTAGATTTAGCTTAACTCTTGGAGGTTAATAGGAGAGTCCTGGCCACGGGACAATCTAGGTACTTGGGATAAATTATCCTTAAAAGCTGTCACAGTTTGAAGATGAATAAAATCTGTACACCTGTTAGTTCAATTAAATATTGCTCTTTATGATTATTTTCATTTTACCATGAGTTTATATATTTTTTTAAATTTTCCAGATTTACCTTATATGTAATTACAGAAAAGGAAGGGGCACAAATATAAATTTAACTGAGAATTTATAAGGAAAGATTCTCTAAGTCTAGGTGGTGATAGCAATGGCACCTATGATGGGATTTTTAAGAGAGTGAATCTCACAAGATACAGGGCTCAGACAGTTCCTCTCAAAGAATACCACCTCTCATCTTAGTCTTAGAAAACTAGAGTTTGACTTCATACATTTTGTTAACATGCAATATATTATCCGTTAGTAATTGATAGGACTTGCCTGGTAATAATAAAGCATTCTGAAGACCAGGAATTGAGTGTCTGGATCCCAGACAACAGAATACCTAGCACTGTTCTTATTTGTGTTATGGATGAAAGCAGACATTAAAACTTCTCTAATTTTCAAATAGTGCTAAATGCTTAGGATTAATTTTTTTTTCCTTCTTCACTTGTAAGCAGTTGAGTGAAATTGCATGAGTAGGCAAATAGGTGGCAGGTATGTGTCAATGCAGTGATTTACCATATAGAGAACATATAATGGGAAGACCTCTCATCTATACTTCTCAAGGGGAGCTCATGTAAATTACATAGAAGTCTGTTTATAATTGACTTCAAAACACAAAATTTAATGTATGTAGAAACAAAAAATTTCGATATCGAGCTGGACAAGTATAGATGATATAATCACATGGAGTTGATGTGGCATCAATGAAAAGTTAAAAAGAAAAAAGCTTTTTGAGGGGATGGGGGTTATAGCTCAGCAGTAGAGTGCATGCTTGGCATTCACATGGTCCTTGATTCAATCCCCAGTGAGTCTGTTAAGGAGGAAAAAAAAAGCTTTTTGAAGATATAAGTTTGAAAGTGTGTTTTGGAAGGAAACTGTCACTAGATTGGATTGTAAACTCATTCTATTTGGAATCATACCTTAACTTACAAGTTATTTTGATCTTCCACAAAGTTACTGGATGATTGATTAATTGCAAAATATTCCCTGAAAACATTCTGATGGACTGCCAAGTGAAAAGCAAAGACCTACACAGTCGTTAACATTATTAAATGGAAAACCGAAAATATTGTTATTAAAAGATGTATCAGCATCCTGCAAAAACTATGTGAATTTCTACTCGATACCAAGAGGATATATAAAATTTGGAAGTTGTCCAGGAAATGAGAACTGAAATATTTAAAAGGTTTTGAAGGACATTATTCCCTACATGTGCACAGTCAATTAAAACTTGGTTAGGAAAGGTGAAGTCTTAGAAAATGTGTGATATTAAGAGACTATATAATCTTATTAATATTTATGAAATCATAAAAGATACGTGTGAAAAATGTATTTCAACATATTCTCTTCTCATTTTCCTCACCTCTGTCAAGAGTCATAATGAGTGAAAGCTTTGGGAGATATAGCCTATCCTCCAACCCATTATTTTTTCTTATCTGATAATACAATTACTAAATACTATTACAAGGCCTCAGTTAAGCCTTCATTTCAAAGTTGAAGGGAAAGGAATTTAAGTGTGATAACAGAGCAACTATAGATTTATTTATCATTTACCTTCTAAAATATCATGAGGAACATTATCAATGGTAATATTTTTTTTTCTTTTCGGGCTATTTTATACACTTGCTTAAGGTTATGACTTCAAGGTTCATATGATTGTATACTAATTTATTATGTGTTTACTTTTTTCTGCTAAATATTTGCCCTCCAGCAAATAGAATCTAGTTTTATTTTTAACTTATAAGAAGCAGAAAAATCATTTGCATTATTGAATGAGATTAAGATTATTTGCAATAGATATATTGTAGAATAAAACAATCAAATATCTTCAAGTGTTTTATTGAATAATGTGCACTGTGTTAAAAAGAAATTATATACTGTCTTTCTTATCTGTTGATTTTAGCCAAAGATGATTGCAGGCACATATCTAATACCATTTTAAATATATCTCAAATATATATTTGTACATATACATATAGATATATTTAATTGGTAGGTTTGAAAAACACTACCATTAGAGTTAAAACAATCAGCATCTTCAAGCAATATTGATTTGGTTTCTTGAAGTTCCTTGAATGGCTGAAAATAATTCCTCATGTTTAAGCATATGAAAAATAATAAAGACATTTGGGCATTCTAAATCTTATTAATATGTATTTGCTTCATTCTCCTGAGACTTTCTTATGAGAGAGAACTTTTGTTTTCATTTAAAACTTTCAAGAAATGAAAGAACTTAAGTAAATATATTACCATGGAAAAATCTTTAACTACATGATTTTCTCTACTTTTTAAGTGACTTGATCAATATGCCTTTCTGCCCAAAGGAATGTTTATATTTAAAGTTTTGTAAATATATTATTTATATGTAAAAGCTCAATGTAGATAGGCATTTGTCAGATTCCTCTGAAAGACTGTGTTCTATCAATATGTAAACTTGAAATGTCTGTTCTTTCAGAAAGTTACCAATTTTTTATTTTATTAATTTATATATATAATATGTATATATATATACACATTTATTATAGTTACTTTATAATGTGCCAATATCTGGTGTACAGCAAAATACTTCAGTCATATAAGAACATATATAAATTTGTTTTCATATTCCCTTTCACTATAAATTACTAAAGGATATTAAAGATAGTTTCCTGTGCTGTATGTTATAAACTTGTTATTTATCTATTTTTTATATGTTAGTTAATGTCAGCAAATATCGAACTCCCAATTTATCCCTTCCCACCCGTTTCCCCCTCTAGTAACCATAAGTTTGTTTTCTATCTCTGTGAGTCTCTGTTTTGTAAATAAGTTTGTCTTTTTTTTTTTTTTGATTTCACATATAAATGATTTCATATGGTATTTTTCTTTCTCTTTCTGGCTTACTTCACTTAGAATAACATTCTCCAGGTTCATCCATGTTGTTGCAAATGGCATTATTTTATTAATTTTTTATGCCTGAGTAGTATTTCATCATGTAAATATACCACAGCTTCTTTATCCAGTCATCTGTTGATGGACATTTAGGTTGTTTTCATGTCTTGGCTATTGTAAATAGTGCTGCTATGAACATGGGGTGCATGCATCTTTTTGAATTAAGGTTCCTTCTGCATATATACCCAGGAGTGGAACTGCTGGATCATATGATAAGTCTACTTTTAGATTTTTGAAGAATCTGCATACTATTTTCCATAATAGTTGCATCAAATAGTTGCATTCCCGCCAGCAGTGTAGGAGGGTTCCATTTTCTCCACACCCTCTCCAGTCTTTATCGTTTGTGCACTTTTAAATGCTGACCATTCTGACTGGTGTGAGGTGATTCCACATCATAGTTTTGATTTGCATTTCTCTGATAATGAGTGATATTGAGCATTTTTTTATGTGCCTATTGGCAATTCATATGTCTACACTGGAGAGTTGCTTGTTTAAGTCTTCTGCCCATTTTTGGATTGGGTTGTTTATTTTAGTCTTGTTATGTCATATGAGCTGCTTATATATTCTGGAGATCAAGCCTTTGTCAGTCTCATCTTTTGCAAAATATTTTTCCCATTCTGTAGGTTGTCATTTTGTTTTACTTATGGTTTCCTTTGCTGTGCAGAAGCTTGTAAGTTTCATTAAGTCCCATTTGTTTATTCTTGCTTTCATTTCTATTACTTGAGTAGACTGTTCTAAGAGAACATTTTTGAGATGTATATCAGATATTTTGCCTATATTTTCTTCTTGGAGATTTATTGTATATTGTCTTATGTTGAAGTCTTTGATCCATTTTGAGTTTATTTATATATATGGTCTGAGGGAATATTCTAACTTCATTGATTTACACACAGCTGTCCAGTTTTCTCAACACCATTTGCTGACGAGACTATCTTCACTCCATTGTATATTTTTGCCTCCTTTGTCAGAGATTAATTGACCAAAAGTTTGTGGGTTTATTACTGGGCTCTCTATTCTGTTCCATTGATCTATTTGTCTGTTTTTGTACAAATACCATGCTCTTTTGATTACTGTAGCTCTGTAGTATTGTCTGAAGTCTGGGAGGTTTATTCCTCCAGCTTCATTCTTTCTCTTCAGTACTGCTTTGCCAATTCTGGGTCTTCTGTGATTCCATGTAAATTTTAGGATTATTTGTTCTAATTCCGTGAAAAATGCCCTGGGTAATTTGATAGGGATAGCATTAAATCTGTAGATTGCTTTGGATAGTTGGCCATTTTAACAATATTGATTCTTCTAATCCAACAACATGGGATATCTTTCTATTTCTTTAAATCATTTTTAATTTCCTTAGTCAATGTCTTGTAGATCTCCACATATAGGTCTTTCACTTCCTTGGTCAGGTTTATTCCAAAATATTGTATTTTTTTTAATTCGATTTTTAAAGGGATAGTTTCTTTACTTTACTTCTCAGAAATTTCATTGTTAGTGTAAGTAAATGCCACTGATTTCTGTATGTTAATCTGTATTCTGCTACCTCGCCAAATTCTTTTATGCACTCTAATACCTATTTATATGTGGCTCCTTTATGGTTTTCTACCTATAGTATCATGTCATCCACATATAGTGAAAATTTTACCTCTTCTTTTCCAATTTGGATCCTTTTTTTTTTTTTATCTTGTCTAATTGGTATGGCTAGAACTCCCAATACTATATTGAATAACAGTAGTGAGAGTGGGCATCCTTTCTTGTTCCAGATTTTAGGGGGAAAGCTTTTCAGCTTTTCAGCTTTTCAGCTTTTCATCATTGAGTATTATGCTAGCTGTAGGTTTGTCATAGATTTTATTGTGTTGAGCTATGTTCCCTCTATATATTCACTCTGGTAAGAGTTTTTATCATAAATGAGTGTTGAATTTTATCAGATTTTTTTTCTGCATCTACTGAGATGATCATGTGATTTTTGTCCTTTCTTTTGTTGATGGAGTATAGCACATTGATTAATTTGCATATGTTGAACCATCCTTGTGTCCCTGGGAAGAATCCAACTTGATCATTGTATAAGATTTTTTTTGTGTTGGATCCTGTTTGCTAATATTTTGTTGAGGATTTTTGCATCTATGTTCATCAGTGATATTGGCTTATAGCTTTCCTTTTTGTTAATGTCTTTGTCTAGCTGTGCTATCAGGGTGATGGTGGCTTCATAGAATGAGGTTAGGAGTGTTCCCTCTTCTTCAATCATGTGGAAGAGTTTGAGAAGGATTGGTATGAGCTCTTTTTTTTTTTTTTTTTTGTATATTTGAAAGAATTCTCCAAGAAAGCCATCTGGTCCTGGACTTCTGTTTGCAAGGAAGTTTTTTATTGCTGATTCTATTTCTAGTGATTGGTCTGTTCAAATGATCTACTTCTTCTTGATTCAGTGTTGGGCCATTGTATGTTTCTAGTATCTTGTCCATTACTTCTAGGATTTCCAATTTATTGCCATATAATTGTTCATAATATTCTTTTATGATTTTTTTTTGTATTTCTATGGTGTTGGTTTTAATATCTCCATTTTCCTTTCTTATTTTGTTTATTTGTGTGCTCTCACTTTTCTTCTTGGTGAACCTGGCCAGAGGTTTGTCAATTTTGCTTACTCTTTCAGAAAGTCAGCTCTTGGCTTATTTAATTTTTTCTATTTTTTTTAATACCTATTTTATTCATTTTCTCCCTGATCTTTATTATTATTATTTTTATTTTTTATTTTTTTGCTGACTTTATGTCTTGTTTGTTCTTCTTTTTCTAATTCTTTTAGGTTGTAGGGTACGTTATTTATTTGAGTTTTTTTTTTGTTTTGTTTTTTGAGGAAGATCTGTATCACCTTGAAATTCCCTCTTAGGACTGATTTGCTGCACCCCACAGATTTTTTGTAGTAGTGTTTTCATTGCCATTTGTCTCAAAGTATTTTTTAATTTCTATGATTTCATCATTGACCCACTGGGTTTTTAGTAGCATATTTTTTAATCCCTATGCTGTCATTTTTTCTCCTTTGTTTTGCTGTGGTTGATTTCTAGTTTAATGCCAGTGTGGTCAGAGAAGATGTATGGAATGATTTCTTTCCTCTTAAATTTGTTGAGGCTTCTTTTGTGCCCGAGTATGTGGTCTATCCTAGAGAATGTTCCATGATCGCTTGAAAAAAATGCATATTCTGTTTTGGGGGGATGTAATGTCCTAAAAATATCAATCAAGTCCAACTTTCCTATTGTGTCATTTAGTATGTCCATTGCCTTATTGATTTTCTGTCTGGAAGACCTGTCCAATGATGTTAGTGAGGTGTTAAAGATTCCTAGTACTATTGTATTCCCATCAATTTCTCCCCTATGTCTGTTAGTATTTGCTTTATATATTTAGGTACTCCTCTACTGGGTGCATATATGTTAATGAGTGAAATATCTTTATCTTCTTTTGCTCCTTTGATATATCACTATATACATATATATAGTGTCTTTCCTTATCTCCTTATCTCTCTTTATGGCCTTTGTTTGAAGTCTATTTTGTCTGATATGAATATTGCTAATCCCAATTTCTTGTCATTTCCATTTGCATGAAATATCTTTTCCATCCTCTCACTTTCAATCTATGTGTGTCCATCTCTCTAAAGTGCATATTTTGTAGGCAGCATATTGTAGGATTTATTATCCAATCTGCCACTCTATGTCTTTTGATTGGAGAATTTAGTCCATTGACATTTATAGTAATTATTGATAGATGTCTGTTTATTGACATTTTGAACTTAGGTTTCCAGCTGATTTGATATATCTCCTTTATTCTTTGTTTTTCTTTTTGTTTTTCTTTTTTGTGGTTTTATACTTTTTCTTTTGTATTAGTTCAGTTTCATTTTGGTTTTTGTGACTCTATTGTATTTTTTTTGATTTGTGGTTACACTGTTTTTCAAGTATGTTAACTCCTTACTATATCTGTTTGCTTTAGACTGAAAGTCTTGTAAGTTCAAACACATCTCAAAAAGATAAAGGGGAAAAAAAATAGAGGGAAAATATCTATGTTTTCTTGCTCCACTCTCCCACATTTTATGATTTTGATCTTCTTTATTTTTATTTATTTATTTATTTATTTTTACATCTTCATGTTTAATCTCTTGCAAGTCACTGTAGTTATCACATTTCCAATTATGGTTTTCTCATTTCTATAGCTTCCTATTTCTTTTCTATTTCAAGTAGACTTTTCAATATTTCTTTTAGTATAAGTTTAGTATTGCTGAATTCTTTAGTTTTTGCTTGACTGTGAAACTCTATCTGTCCTTCTACTCTAAAGGATAGTCTTACTCGATAGAGTATCCTAGGTTGCAGCTTTTGGTCATTCAGGACTTTGAATATATCTTGCCACTCCCTTCTGGCCAGTAGTGTTCGTGTAGAGAGTTCAGCTGAAAGCTATATGGGGGTTTCCTTGTAACTAACTCTTTGTTTTTTCTCTTGCTGACTATAAAGCCTTTCTTTATCTTTAATTTTGGCCATCTTAATTATAATATGTCTTGGTGTAGCTCTATTGGGGTTCTTCTTGTTTGAGACCTTATGTACCTCCTATACTTGTATATCTGTTTCCTTCTTTAGGTTTGGGAAGTTTTCAGTCATAATTTCTTTATATAACTTTTCAAAACTCTTTTCTCTTTCTGCTCCTTCTGGGATCCCTATTATACATAGCTTGGCAGACTTTCTATTATCCCATAGGTCCCTTATATTGCTTTCATTGGTTTTTATTTGCTTTTCTCTCTGCTGTTCTGATTGGGTGACTTCTGTTATCCTGTCTTCTAAGTCACTTACTTGTTCTTCTGCATTATCTAGTCTGCTTTTGACTGCCTTTATCTTGGCTCTTATCTCAGCAATTGAGTTTTTTGTTTTTAATTGGCTCTTCTTTATAGTTTCAATTTCCTTTATAAAGTGTTTGGCCTTTATTCAGTCTCTTTTATTTCCTTCAGTGTGTTGATCATTCCCTTTTTGAAATTATGATCTAGTAAACTATTGATGTCTATTTCATTGATCATTCTTTCAGGGAATTTCTCCTGTTTTTTTAATTGGAGGTTCCTCTGCTGCTTCTTTTACTTATATTTCTCTGGCTCTATGTGTTCAGGAGTATCAGTTATCTACTGTGGTCTTGAAGGGCAGTTTTATTTTATTTGTTTTTATTTAAAGTGGCAACATTCCTGTGTAGATTGTGTGCATCTGATAGTTTTATCACAATGACTGTTCTTAGTTTGGATGGTTGCCACATTTTCTTCTGTGAGTGTTAGCTGTTTTCCCTTTGATCTGGGGTGTGGTTGGTATTGTAGTGTTCAGAGCTTGCCCTAGTTGTTGTTGTTGAGGTGGGCCTCCTTTTTCGTTCTGTAGTTTTTACAGCCTTACATGGGTCTTGTCTGCTCCCTTGTTGTGGAATAGAGGCTTCTAGATCCATTTCTGAGCTGTGGTGTGTAGTAAGCAGTATTGGAGCACTTCATCTGGGAAGAAGAGTAGGCAGGACATATCTACTGGGAATTGCTCTCTTTGGTGCTGTCTGTTACACGTTACGTGGGCTTACAATGTACTCTTTGTTGATGCTACCTTTGTCCCCACCTTAGCTGTGGGAATGTCAGCCACCTACTCTGGTGTCCCCCAATTCTGAGCCCCAGGAGCCACCAGGGCAGATCCACCAATGTCAGGTGACAGGACCTGCCGTTGCTAGCCTGTTGTCACACACCTGAATCTTTGGTGCACCACAGGGTCAGGGCAGACCCCAGCCCCACCTCCACATATGGTCCAGTATGCTGGCCTGTTGTAAATACTCATACTTTCCCCACCATGAGTAAGAACTCTGCTCACTGCCTGTTCCTCCCGTAGGCTCAGGTCTACAAAGGGTCCAGAAAGAGCAAAGCTGCCCCCTCTTACTGGGGCTATAAACAGATCTCAGTCCCACCTGGGAAGTTGCAGGGCCACTAGGTATGGATTCAGCTTTTAGCCCCACCTCCACGCAGCAGTGATGGCTATGCCCAAGCCCCACCTCTCTTCTCATGGGATCACACCAACAATGGAGCCAAGAGGAGAAAGCATCTATGATGTGGCTATATTGCTCCCCTCCTCCTCCACACACCAACAGTGATACTTTATTATGGGGGTACCAGGCTGTTCTTTTCTGCACAAACCCCCAGCCAGAGCTCATTCCCCTGAGGCCAGAGCCTCCATTCCCCTGAGGCTGCCTTGGTGCAGTGGGCCCCTACCCTCTGCCTGGGCTCCTCAGGGATCTCCAACATCCAGTCCTGGCTCATCCCTGCCATCTCACATCTAGGGCCAGGGATCACAGGGACCATCCATTGCAGTTTGAGAGACAGTCTGCCAGAGTTCAGTAGGTGTTCTGTGTGATTCAGTGGTTCTGTAGATCTAATTCTTGGTGTATTTGTGGGAGAGGGCAAGCTGCAAGTCTCTGTACTCCACCATTTTGGCTCCTCCTCATCCTCATTTTATTTTAAAACATTTCTATATCATTGTTTGGTTATCTTCTCTACTGTTGTCAAATTTATATTATGTATAAACATATACATATACATATACACAAATATATAAATATATAATTAGTTGGTTTCTACAGCTAACAATCTCCCCCTACAACTACTTTTTGTTTGTAACTTCTATTATTCTCTCTCTGTATATAGATAGATAGATAGATATACATAATTTCAGTATACACATAAATATATAAATATATAATACAGATATAATAATATATATTCACATATTTTGTATATTCTTAGTGTTGTCTCTTTATTGCTTACAATATCAGTTTTCACTCAGAGTGAGGTCCTTGTTTTTGGGGAGTGGATATTTTCTGCTAATTTCTGGCTTCTGTCAGCCTGACCCCCAGATCTTACTGCATAATCCCTCTAGACTCATGTCTTTTCTTACCCATTCTGCTTGTTTTGACTGTAAATGTTTATACATCATTACACATATGTTCATAAATGTTTACCCATAGTTTGGAATAAGCAGGATTTCTTAGTCTGGTATCTTCATATCACTATTTCATTCAAATTTGATACTGTTTTATTTCTATATGATTTCTAAAAGGAATAGTAAAATTATTTAGACTAACTTTGTGCCATACTTGTACTAAATTATTCAGGAAAAATTACTGATAGAGCAAGTATGGGGAGTGGAATTTGGGACAGATTAGAATCTGGAATATTCAATTATTTAAAGCTACTATGCCTAATCATTTCTTTCTTTCTTTTTTTTATTGAGATACAGTCAATTTACAATGCTGTGTCAATTTCTGGTGTACAGCACAATGCTTCAGTCATATATGAATATACATATATTAATTTTCATATTCTTTTCACCATAAGCTATTACAAGATATTGAATATAGCTCCCTGTGCTGTATAGTATAAATTTCTTTATCTATTTTATATATATGTATGTGTGTGTGTGTATGTGTATATATATATATATATATATATGTATATTTTATATGTCAGTATCTACAAATATCAAACTCCCAGTTTATCCCTTCCCACCTCCTTCCCCCCCGGTAACCATAAGTTTGTTTTCAATTTTCAATGTCTGCGAATCTGTTTCTATTTTGCAAATAAGTTCGTTTGTCTTTTTTTTTATTCCACATATAAGTGATATCATATGGTATTTTTCTTTCTCTTTCTGGCTTGCTTCACTTAGAATGACATTCTCCAAGGACATCCATGTTGCTGCAAATGGCATTATTTTATCATTTTTATGGCTGAGTAGTATTCCATTGTATAAATATACCACAACTTCAGTCATCTGTCTATGGACATTTAGGTTGTTTCCATATCTTGGCTATTGTATATATGTTGCTATGAACATTGGGGTGCAGGAGTCTTTCTAAGTTAAGGTTCCCTCTGGATACATGCCCAGGAGTGGGATTGTTGGATCATATGGTAAGTCTATTTTTAGCCATTCTATGTCTTCACTGGAGAAATCATTTCTATTATAGTAGCTTTGTGTATTCCAAAAGGATGTGTACACCTATATAAAGATACTTTTGTTAAATTAGATGTAGACCTGATAAGTCTGTGAGAGTAGGGATTTTTAAATTTGAAGGAAACAAGCCATAAGAAAGAAGAATTAAGAAAAGAATATGAAATTCAAAGGTAGAAAGTGAGTCATAATTATGATAGAAAGGCTAAATACTAATACTAATACTGATTACATGTTTATACTTATTTAAGCTTACTTCAGCTTGGTAGGTATCATTAAGCTACAAATTGACAGAGTCTAATTCAAACATTGTTGACTCAGGAGCTTATATGTGAGAATGTAGCATCAAAAAATAGAGGCTTTTGCTTGGTGGAAGGTGGTCAGAAGCAGACTGGCAAAGCTGCTGTTGTAGGGTCTTTGAAAGAACTCTTGAGCTGAATGGACCTACTGATGTATATTGTACAATTTTACAAATAATTCTAAGCATGTTTGTGCTGCTGACTCCCTTTTTCTTATATATATGTAAATTCTTAAAATAAAGCTTTATTAATGCAGTAAATCTGAGTTTTTATTTCCTATAAACTGAGATTCTATCTAAAATTATATAATAATAGTCTGAAATTTAGCAACATCTAAATATAGGTACTTATCTTTGAAAAAATTTTCCTTATGATAAAATCCACTATTTTTCATTTCTAAGGCTAGTTTTGTTTGTTTGTGTGTTTGTCTGTTTGTTTGTTTGTTTTACTTGGTTTGGTTAGGTTTGGTTATAAATTTCACTCTGGGAGTCATATCTATGTCTACTTTAAAATCCTAGTTAACTGAACCAAAACTTCATTGAGTGGAACTATATAAAATAATTCTCTTAATACCTTTTAGCTTTATTTGATTTTTTCAGTTTTTAATTCTTCTTAGCTTCTAAGTTTTTTAATGAGATATGTCATTTACTATGCTTAATTTCTACTGTCTTTGTATACTTACAAATGCTTATTCTTATGGAGAACCAACCTCATTTATAGGTGCAAGTATTTCAAATATGGAAAAATGATGATTCTCATAATCATTTCCTGAATTTCAGATCATATTTCTCTCTCTAGGTTCTCTCTTCATTCTAGATATGTAAAATATTTGAAATATGTGTACAAAAAACCCACATTTCCTTCACTCTCTATCTCATTGTGTATTAATGTGATGTAAATGTTTAATGGGGGATTCTGCTTTGGGTTAGAATGTAAAAGGTCTCTGTTCAATCATTCAGTCTATCAATAACACAGATAAATTTAAAAATGCTATCATAAATTCTACTTTTGCTTAAAGAAATACATGTCTAAGATACTTGCCTTTTCACAGAACTGAATTAAGCAAGAAAATGGTAGAGACACAGCAAACTTAACCCTCCTATTATATAATGACCACAAATAAATATTCTAGAGTATTTATAGTGCAGTTTTTCTACAAAAAATTTAGCTCATTTCATCCTTTATATTTAATATATTCTATACATATTTTTTAACCCTTGACTCTTTGTGACACTGCTTATAGAAAGACTGAATAAAATTAAAAATACATAGAAATATTAAAAAAATCAGGGTTTATATTTACATTAGAAATGAAACCAAGACTTTCTTTTGTGTATCCCTAGTTTACATCTAGCTGAGGGTTTAGGTATCCAGTTTATGTCATCTCACCAACATTCTCATTTGGTCTACATGAAATACTTATATATCTTCTGGACAAGCATTGACATAATTGGCACCCTTCTGGCATCTAAACTGAGGTAGCAAGAACTGAAATATCTTGATCCCCACAGATGGTTCTGCAAGCTTAGGCCTGAGGCACTGTTTCAGAGTGGAGTAGGGATGCTACTGTTAGTGTATACAAAAATAGAAGATGTATCAACTTAACTTGTCATCATGGCATTTTCCATGAGTGCTGAATTCATTTTTTAGATAGGAAGAACTATATAGCATGGACAGATAAATAGCTCTAGAAAATTATTTTCTTTAAATTCATGAAATGCTTGGAAATGTTATTTTCCACATGTTCCATGTTTAGCTACAAAGTAAATGACCTTTTACTCTCCTAATTAAGTGTGTGCTTAAGCTATCTGTGTAGCTCCAAAAGAAGCAAGGTACAAGAGAGATTTGAGCTTAGTCAAAGAATTAAAAAAAAAAAGGTATAGGAGAAATGTAAAAAGGATGATTGATCTCTAATTTCTTGTATTGGCATTGTTTCAAGGTTTGATGACAAACAAGAGTCAATTTAGGATAGCTTGAACATAGAAACCTCTCAAGATACTTAACAACTGTGATAGTCCATGGTCTAAGTCCTCTGAATATGGAAAAAAAATTATTGAAATACATTGTAGAGAAACAACCACTTGCCAACAACTTTGCCTCTCTGAAGTGCCCTATGTATTGTTCAACATAGTGAGTATGCAGAGAATACCAACTGTAAATGATATCTTAATAAAGCCACTGCTAAATGTTATGAAAAGTAAGAATCTAAAACCAGCCATCCCAACTGCATCTGACCTTGTTCAACTCTATAGATAACAACCATTCAGGCCAGCTCCAATCAGTGGAAACCTTATGTTAGTTTTTGCTTTCAGTTCTGTTTTCAGTTAGCATCATTTTGCCAGATGTTATGTTTACAAGGGTATTTTTTTGAAATATAGTAAATTACAATATGTCAATTTCTAACATATAGCATAGTATATCAGAGGTATTTTTATAGCTATTACTTACTTATTATTCTGCATACGTGAAGCCAGTTTTCTAATTTTATTTTTTTAAGTTAAATGTGGATGGAATATTTAAAATTATTGCAATTATTCCAATATTTATCAAAATAAATACATTAATTTTAATAGAAAATTAATTAGCAAATCTCATATTTGATTCTTTTTTTATGTATAGCATATTATTTAAACTAAGGATATCAGTAAGAAGTGACAGAAAGACTTTCATTAACTTATTAGACCTCAAGTATCTACCAATTTTTATCAAAATGAGACTCAGAAAGAATTTATAGTGTTGAGGTTAATTTCTAACAGAACCCATGCTTAGTTTGTAGTTGAAAATAGTAACAATAGAATGAATGCTAAAGCAGAATTAGGATTTTCAATAATCAATTGAAAACATCACAGTTTTGTACAGACTCTTCCTAAAGTAAAACCACTTTAATATTGTCACTGAAATTGTGAAAAATACACTATATGCAGAGGTTGTTATGAGTGCATTTTATTATTTTATGGAATATAACCTATGCTTGGACAAAAACATTCGGTATCTTAAATGATCAACATTAATTGTGTTTATCCTGAATGTTTCTACTCTTTTATAAACTCTGACCTTGCACTTTGATTTAACAATTTTCTGGTTTTATGTTTCTCCACATAACACTTATAAATAAAATTGAATCATTAATCACTCTAAGCACTTTCTTACAGGGTCTTTGCAACAAACTTAATTTGAATTTGTAAGACATAGCTTTTTAAATGCAAATAAAACTTTCCATTCTCCTAAAAACATCTTTTCTCTCACTGTAAAGAATTAGATGTTGGTATTCTCAGCTGCAAAGTCCTGACAAAGCGATTACCACCCTGTCTTTACCACAGTCACAGCCTGTTACAAGTAAGAGATTATATATTCTAGCCTTTCATTTTCCCATTTCATTGCCCCTAGGAGCTAGTGAAAGATGGACCTCTACAATTCTATCTTTTTATGTCAGTTAAAATAATAACCAAATTCATCTCCCCCACACAGAATGTAATCGACATATAGGCAGTGATTCCAAGACACATCAGCATTTTTGTAATAGTCAAATCAGTTTCTCTTTCCACACTCCCACCAAATAAAAGGCTTTAGGATTTTGCTAATTGCATGAGAAATATCAGAGATCCTGCTTCTATTTCCCACTAGTCCTCTGTCACAATATATCCATTTGCTGTGATGTTACCATAACATATCCCTTTCAAATGCTTTGTTCAAGGACTTGTAAACATATCAACATTTTTTTTAAAGATGTTTACTGTAATATGTAAACAAAGGGCAAATTTATGTAAAAGCAGAGCTTCCAAACACAGGTAAAAATAAATCAAGAGCCTTCATTTTTAGTATTTCAACTATTGAAGATATTTGATTTATGGTCTGGCTAAATAGAAAACACTCCCCTAAATATTTGGGAGAAAAATATTCTTTTTAAACCGAACATGGTATTTTAATTAAAGTATATGTAGAGAAAAGAATATGTATTTATAAAAAAAAATTACAAATAGCAGAAGATGATTTTACTAAGCACTATTTTTAATTTTAATATCATATTTAAAGTTTTACTTTCTTGTAAAGGATATGATTTCTACTTCTTAGAGGAAAACAAGTAAGAAGGAGGGTTTCTGGGACAAAGAATTTTTGCTGGTTGTTGTTTAGAAACCATAAATAGCAAATAAGCAGAAAGCCACTCAAAGTCAGCTTTCACTGGAGGAAGCACTCAGCATTCTTTACTATGTACTCTTGGGTCTACCAAGAGACTTGTACAATGAACACTTACCAAACTAATTTATTTGTAAACTGAAGTTCCCCAGGAAACATTTGGTCATCAGCAGATTACATCGACTCTAATATGTTTAGGGAAAGATGAATGTAGCCTGGGAACAGCAGCATGAGCACTAACTAAATCCACTGTGAGCAGATCTTGAGATATTTCACAGTAGTAGGTGTTTATAATTCTCAGTTAACTATCTAAAGATTAAAAGTATCTAAAGATTAAAACTGTAATGGAGGAAAATTAGATAAATCTTTTTAAGGAAAAGTATTACTACATATCCTGTTTAGATCTAAATGGCATAATTCCTGGTATTTTTTTATACCAAGATCTAGATTCATGTATAATAACTTCTGACAAACTTAACAAGCATGTGATCTAAACATAAATCTGATTAGGAATCTCTTGTAAATTTATTTCTTACATTAAGTCATATAATTTTGTATTTCAAACTTCTGGTAAAAGATAGCCAAATTATATTAGAAGCTGTTACTTCTTTTCATTAATTTGAAATCTGCCTTGCTGACTTTATACTAATTTTTTTCTCTGGATTTACCTATCCATTCAGTTTCTTACCAAATATGTAGCTTTAAATAATTGATATAAACTTATTATCTGCCCTTCAAATCTTCTATTTTCAACTTAATAGATTAACTGCACTCTGATTTCAGTTATTTCATAATTCTATTCAGCCCCCTTATGTTTCTCTAGTTTGTTTCTCTTAAAGTGTCCTCTGAAAAAGGAATATAGCGGAATGCAGTAGAAATGTTAACACTTATACTCTAAAAATAATAGTTCAGTGTTTCTCAACATACTGTTCTACATGGTTATGTTCCACAAGTGATTTTTGGATATGTTTGTGGGAAAATAAGTTATGTTATTAAATATATACGGGGGATAATACATTCATAAGTTTCTATAAAATAAAACTTATTTAAAAAAACTATTAAATATCTATGAAGTAGCTATGTAGTCAAAATCATAGAAACATAAGGTAGAATAATGGTTCAGGGACTAGAAGGGAGGGGGAAAAGGAGGTTCTATAATGTGTATAGGGTTTCAGTTTGTAAGATGAAAAAGTGCTGAAGGTTTGTTTCACAACAGTGTGAATATACTCAATACTACTGAGTTGTATACTTAAAAGTAGTAAAGATGATGAATTTTGTAATTTTTTTTACCACAATAAATAAAAAACAGTATCTATTGCACAATGTGAATTGCAAATCTCCATATATTGTTTGAATCATTGCCCAAACAAATTTGATCATACATTTTCTTGTGTGTATTTTGGGTTTTTTTTGTTTGTTTGTTTGTTTGTTTTGAGTACTTATACCTTAGAGCAATAGCATGTAAGATATTTTGATAAACTACTTCTGAGGCTTTGTTAAAAAATTAAGATTTTAAAGACTTTAAATGTATCCTTATGAGAGTCAAATTGCTGTTTTTCTAACATATCATTCCCACATGGAAAGATGATTTTTAACTTAATTCTTTACTTAAGAACCCATTTAGGTTTGTGCTATCAGGAAAATGTAAGAAACTGCTTACTATAACTTCCTTCAAATATTTAGTAATATATGTTTAATAGTATCTAGATAAAAAGAGAATTTCATGCATATTATTCAAGACCTTCTCCTCAAATGCTTTTATTTTATAGAATAGCATTATGTTGTTTCTCTTATACAAAAAAAAAAATACTTAAGCCCACTTTCATTCAGACTATACTACCCCATACATACTATCAGATTAAAGAATGACTTTATCAAATGCAATATTAAAATCACAGCATGCCATATTCAGGCCACCTTTTGCTCTACAGGCCAATTATAAAATAAATATGACTCATATTGCTGATATTTTCTTAATAATCCCAATTATTGTCCAAATTTTTGTAAATTCTTTAAAAGTTAATGAACAACTCCAGAATTTTTATTATAATGTTTGTAAATAAAACCTCAATTTCTTGTGGAGGAAAATTATAAACAACAACAACAGATGAATGGAAAATAAATGAATATATCCAATTGAATATTACATGATAAAGCTGACTTTCAATAAATTTAATTCTACATAAAGTCATGTCAGTATTATGGAATGCAAATAAAACTTTCATTTATATTGTCAATATATGCTGAAAGTCTATAACTGACCTCAATACAGAAACGTATTTAAATTTATAATGTTATTACAAACTTTCTTACATCTCAGTCATCACTTGTTACAAAATATAATTTAAAAATTATACTAATACAATAAGATTAAAAATATTACACAGAGCCAATTCATTCAGAAGATAATATTTTAAAGTTTTATTTTTAATGTAAATATTTTACCATTTATTTCACCTGCTTGAATAATAAATTCAGATTTTTTTTTAGACATAAGCCCATAGAACTCTCCCTGTATTTAAACATACTTATGAATACTAGGAAATATGTAATATCAATTCATGATGCTTCAAAAATATATTAAAATCTGTAAGTAGGCCTTCTTTATGCACAAAATCTTATACTTTTTTATTTTGCTTTGTGTGTATTAGAATAAAAAATTAAATTTCATATTTGTCTTTTTTCTCAGAGTTTTTAAAAAGTCTATCAGAATCCATTACTACAGTGTTTATATTCCTGTACAGAATTTTTCTTTCGTAGTTCCTCCCTTGAATATTTGCAGCTTTTGTAATTTCAGTCTGGTATTTCTAGTTTTCAGTGAAAGGGCACAAAATTCTATCCATAGAGAAGATTGTATCCATCCTAATGAAAAGTTCTCTTCCCCTCATTATATTAGCTTTCAGTCTGAACTGGGAAAATTGTAAACATAGGCTGATTTTCGACTACGGTTGCTAGTCCTTAAGTGCTGTGCTTATATTTGCCAACCTCAACAAACAGAGCACAGTCATAATAAGTAGATAAGACTGTATCCACAATCTTGTGGTGCACTCACTTTATGAGACATAAGAAAAGATATCTGAAAAATGGAGAAAACTGTCATTTTTCAAAAGTCCACTTACAAATGGGCCCAACTTGTACAGGCAGGTGAATGTGGAAAAGTATCATATAAAACAGCATGTCAATCTTCCTCTTTCCTCTGATAAAAATTTGAAATGAAATATTATAAAATGTTTAATTTTATTATATTTTCTGTAAATTTTAATTGTATATTCAGAGGCATGAAATTTAGTGGGATGTAATATATTTATAACATAATTATTAATCATTCTGATGTGTATGGGGCAAGTTTTTCAGCTGGTGTGCTCTGCTGGTGGAGCTGATAGTTTCCCTCTTATTGCTCACCTGTAATAGCAGCAATTTAATTCTCCAAATTCCTCCCACCTCCACCAACCAAAGTTAAACATTATTCCTCAGTTTTTCTTAGATACTTTTATTAAACAAGTCTGAATGTCTTTTCCATTTTTGCTCCACATGCTTGGAATAGTGCTGACCTTCACTTTTATAGGTTATAAGCAACAACTGCATGAGATATGTGTAAAATTAATAAATCTGTCAATTCATAAATACTAAATGGTTATTATGTTTTTAGACCTCTGCTAAAATATAATTAGAAACACCCTGCTATATCAATAATCATTAGGAGTAATCATTATATAAAAGACACAGCTAAGCACTTTTTGTTACCAATGGGCATGTCCCAAAACATAACAGAAAAAAAATCACTGTTATGTGCATTTTTTGAGATCCCTGTGAAAAAATATCTAATTTTCCCTCATCTAATAGTTGAATTCAAATGAATATTTATAGCAAGACACAGTGGAAGTGATTAATTCTTTAACTGAGTAAAGTGAAATCAGAGTTTAAATGACAATTAAATGCAGATAGATTGTTTTATACATACACACACACACACACACACACACATACACACACACACATACTATTAGGAAGTAAGCATAGGATATGGCAATGTTTAGGATTATTTTATGGTTTTATGCAGCTGTGAAACAAATCAGCTAATCCTCATTGGCTTAAAAAACTTTATTTTGCCCATGAATCTATAATTTGGATGGGGCTTATCTGGACGAGTCTTCCTTTTTCCACTCAGCAGTAGCTGGGACAGATCAAATGAGCTAGAATGCTCTTCCAAGATGGTTCACACACATGGCTTAGCAAGTTGCTGGCTGGCTATTTCTGTTCACCTGGGTTTCTCCATGGGGTCACTTGCTCTTCCTCATAGCTGGATTTCAAGGGCAGCTATCCAGAGGGACAGAACATGGAAGATTCCTATTCCTTAAGGTCTGAACTCATAAACTGGCCTGGAGTCACCAACACTTTATTTCACTGATTACAAAGTCCAGATTCAAGAAGCAGGAACATAGACCACTCTCTTGATGAACTGGGCATGAAAAAACAGAAGGATCCATGTTTTGAAACTCCGCTTCAATTTTGTCATCGACTAATATCTCTTAACAGCCACATTAAGTTCTAATATAGTAATAATGATTCTTTACCAACAAATATATTATAAAATATATTGCAGAGACATTCCCAATTCAATAAGGATAGATTCCCAACAATTAGGTTGGTGACACTTGATTTTGCTTGCTTGGCAATCTACTGTGTCAGTGGATGAATACTAACTCAAAATAAATTAATTAGATTCTCTCTTCTAGAAATTTGGGATTGTGTCTGAGACACACTTAATCATCTTTGAAAGTTGATTGATTTCAAATTATATAAATTCAGGGATTTTCAGAAACTATTTCAGGCTATGTGCACACAGAAAAACTAAACACCACTTAAAGGGAAAGAAAGAAATGAATGAAATAGGGTCTAAGAATGTAAGTAAATGAGAAACAGGTTTACAGATATTTGGTTGCTGATAATTTCCAGATTCTATTTACTCAGTCATTTATTCATTAATTCATATTTAATTAATTTCCTCTCAGCCAGGCCCAGGAGAAACCATGGTTAACAAAGAAGACAATGGCCCTCCAGGAAATCTGCATGACAATGAGGGAGAGGGTAAACCAGCAGCAAGATGAAAGTATAAAAAACCATGACACATTCAGATTGAGACAAGACTTTGGGTTGCAGGTAGCGTGTTCAGGAATGGCTGACAATTTCATGGTTAGCAAAATATACTACATGATGTCTGCCTACTAGATAGTTATAATTTTTATTATTATTTCTTCATAAAATTGGCTGTAACTACACAATGCTAATCAGAAATTATTACACAGATTCAACTATAATTTTCCAGCAAATAAGATTAGATAGATGAGATTAAAATGGGACTTTAATCCCAAAAATCCCCTACTACATATGATATAGGAATGCAATTTTTCTTTTCCCCATCACTTTATTAAAAAGACACAGTTAGCAGATAGTGAGACCTCTAAATTAAGAGGCCCACCAAAGTGTGGGTTCTTGCCACTGGCTGTGAAAGAATTCACAATAGAAGCAAAGGAACAAAGTGGAAAAAAGCCTCTTTATTTTTCTAAACAAGAAAAGGAAAGGAAGCACTTGAGAGGGAGGTGTCAGCCAAGATGGCTGGTTGGAACAGTTCTGGCCCAGGACAGGCCACATGGACTTTTGTGGGAGATTTCTACCATCGTGTCCTCATTTGGGATGTACTGGAACCAAATGATCTTTCTTTTGCATCTTTGTACAAGTTTTCTGGTTGTTGTCATGGAAATCATCGATTGTTATGGCACTGTGTGTGTGTCATTCAGCATGCTAATACATTACAATGAGTGTAAATGAGGTTCCAGATCGACTGAAAGTCAAATCCTTCACCATATTGGGTTCCATTGCTTCTAACCAGTTCTTGTTTCTTCTCCTTGCAATTGCCTCCTGAGACTTAGATAAAAATAATTGGTTTCTAGTTGAGAAAGGGGCAGACAACAGCCTTGGTAACAAAAAGGAAAGTTGCTTTTAATCAGAATTCCAGCAATCTGGTGGACACAGTATACTCCAAAAAATCATCTCCGAAGATTCTGCTCAGCCATAAACAAGAGGCAGTTTAGAATTGGGGAGGCCTTGACTCCTGCAGGAAAAAACTTAAAAAGATATTGTTAGGTATATAGAAGGAACCAAGATCCTGCCCCAAGGATGCACTATTGTTTCTTGTCTATTCCTCCCTAGTCTCTGTATCCCCTCCCTTTCTTGATTAGCAACTGTTTTAATATGCCCTTTGGAACTCAGGGAAAGTCTAAGAGGCTGAATGAAGCCTATTTCCTATAAATAAGAAATGGAGGAATATGGGATGATTTGTACCAGGGAGGACAACACAGGGTCCTGCTCAATAACAACACTGTCAAAGTAAAACATGAGTTTTTAAGAGCTAGAGAGTACAGATCATGGACCATCTGTATTTGTTAATTGACTTTACTGAAAGGAGAAGCAAACTTTGTAACAACTTCATAGAAAGTAGTTTCACAATTTGGAGAAAGTTGCCTGTTGTTAAGCTCCTACACTTCCACAAAAATTGGGAGAAAAGAGCAATGTCTTTCTTCTTGATGGTTACATTTCAAAGGGATGGCTCCAAGGTCCCTAAAAAAAACAACAACTCTGCCTTGTAAAATTTGCAAGAAGTTTTTAAAATAGATTTACATCTCTGAGGGAAAAGAAAGAATTTGCAATTTTCTAAAGTAGATACTCAGAGCAAAGGGAAATCAGATGCCTTGGTATTTAAGTCCTGTGTATTCTGTAAGGGTGGAGCCTAGAATGGAGATCAGAGGCTGAGAGCCTGCAAGAAGCTTTTGTAAAGTTTGATCAAGGTGAGCTAAATGTTAAGGCTACTTTGATGAGTATTTTATCATAGAAAGAGAATGGATAGGGCTTCATGAATGGGAAAATAGGTTGATAGGTAGATATTACAGTATTAGGAATATTTATTATAGATATTATACATAATATACATAGTACAGTGTATTATTGTATTATCTATGTAATCTAATATACATAATGAACCTCATTGAGTATATATGTATGTACATAATTAACAAGATTCAAATGGGACTTGAATCCCAAAGATCCTCTGGTATATGATATAGAAATATAATTTATATGTACATACATAATATTAATCAAAGCTTCACTTTTGAAGTGTTCACATCATTTATCAGTTCTTAAATATTTTAAACAGTTTAATTAATTTCATATTCACCACAATCTTACAAAATAAATATTATTACACTCATTTTAAATAGAGAAAACTGTAGAATAAAGTAGTTAATGTAATAACCATGGACAGGTAGCAAAAAAGTAATAGAAATAGATTTTCATAATCGAATTATTTTACACTGAAGTGGATAAGCATAATTAGACATCACAAAAATAAACTTTACTCTTATAGACTCAGAACAAATTTAAATGTTGGAAAATAAAAATCTAGAAAATTGTATTTATTTAAAATTATATGATTAATTTTTAAAAACAGCACATAGATCTTTATTACAATATCATTTATAATGCTGATTTAATTTGCTGACTAGATCCAAGGTCACAGTGCTGAGGAGTTCATGCTTTTCTATAGGAAAATCATCTAATTTGACAGAAAAATAAATTACACAAAACCTTTCCTTTATAAAACTGTTTAAATAGACACTAATAGAAAAAAAACATCAAATTTGGAAGAATTATAATGTAGCTATGAGTTATAATTTTTGCTTGCTTTTATTTCATTAAATGAAGCTATTCTACCCCACCAGAGGTGGTATTATTCAAACTGAAACTCTCCATGTGAAAAGAAGGCAAGAAAAACTAGATATGTAATTTAACAAAAGTCTTACATTTTTGAAAAAAACTTAAAATAGTATAGATAAATTATTTAAATGCAACAAAACTAAGTGACTAATTTACTTATCCAAAAAATTGCCACTTATTGCATTACTTGAAAATATTATTTAAATGTAATGGATTTGTTACTGGGAGGAGGAAAATAAAAGTTAACTCAGTTCTTAGTCACCCCCAAAAAGATGAATTTCTAATGGGAGACAGACAGCATGAAATAAATAGATTTTATTAGTGAAGCAAAAAGGTAGTAAAACATAGTACACCCCCAAGAACTGGGATCGGACCAATCCAAAAGAGGAAAAAATGGTGCTGCTCCTGTGTTTTTCCCATTCTTATATCCTGGCTTAGGGGACAATCTCCTGATTGATTGATTGATTGACTGCCAGCTCATATTCTTCGAGTGCGCAGGCTGATTGACAACTCTTGTTCCTTGTGCTCAGATATGCCCATTTCTTTTATGGATGTTTTTATCCATGACACAAAGAGAAACCTACAAGAGGGGGCTCAAACTGTTATGTTAATTATGCTGTAATGAGCATTGAGTCAAGTTAAGTCAGGTCCTCTCTAATATGCAGCCCCAAGTTTGATTCTAGCCGGCTTCTTTGCTGGCCCTCAGTTAGAGAAAGTAAAAGTTTTTGGAGCTCCTTATCCTGAGTATAGGTGTACTGCTACTTTCTGGGTTGCTCCCTTCCACTTCCTCTCCCCTTGCCTAGTGCTCATTTCTGTCTAACTACCTAACATATTGAATCAGTAATGATTTTCCATCTTTAAAAAGATTATATAATTTTTATAGGTTACTTTCCACTTAACGGTTATTAGAAAATATTGGTTATATTCTCCATATTATTCAATTCACCCTTGAGCCTGTCTTACACCCAGTAATTTGTACCTCCCATTCCCCTACCACTATATTGCCCCCCAGTACTACTGGCAACCACTAGTTTATTGTCTATATCTGTGAGCCTGCTCTTTTTTTCTGTTTTTGTTTTTGTTATATTCACAGGTTTGTTGTATTTTTTAGATTCCCCATATCAGTGATGTCATTCTCTGTCTGAACCTTTTCACTTAGCATAATGCCCTCCAAGTCCATCCATGCTACAAATGACAAAATTTTGTTTTTTTAATGGCTAAGTAGTATTCCCCTGTATATGTACACCACTTCTTATCCATTCATCTATTGATGGACACTTAGGTTTTTTCCCATATCTTGGCAATTGCAAGTAATGCTGCTAGTAATATTGGGGTGAAATCTTTTTGAATTAGTATTTTTATTTTATATATTTTTTTCAGATATATACCCAGGAGTGGAATTGCTGGGTCTTATGGTAGTTCCATTTTTAGTTTTTTGAGAAAACTCCATACTGTTTTCCATAGTGACTGCACCAATTTAAATTCCCACCAAGAATGTATAAGGGTTCACTTTTCACCATTTCCTTGGCAACATTTGTTTATATGTTCTTTTTGATGACAGCGATTCTGACAAGTATGATTTGTAGTTTTGATTTACATATCCCTGATGATTAGCAATACTGAGCATCTTTCATCTGTCTGTTGGCCATCTGTATATCCTCTTTGGAAAAATGTCTATTCAGTTCTCCTGCTTATTTTTTAATTGGGTTGTTTTTTTATGTTGAGTTTTATGACCTATTTATATACATTGGATAAATATTCTTTATTGGTCATATAATTTGCAAATATTTTCTCCCATACAGTAGGTTGCCTTTTCATTTTGTTGATAGTTACCTTTGCTATACAAGGGCTTTTAAGTTTAATTAAATCTCATTTTTAAATTTTTGCTTTTATCTCCTTTACTTTAGGAGATGAAATCTATTAGAGCTCATTGGTTAAATTAGTAAAGTTTCAGGATACAAAAGTTAATATACAGAAATCTGTTGCATTTCTGTATACTAATAAGGGAAAATTGGAAAGAGAAGTTAAGTAAAATATCCCATTTATCATCACATCCCAAAGAATGAAATATCTAGGTATAAATCTATCTCAGGAGACAAAAGATCTGTATTCCAAAAACTGTAATATGCTGATGAAAGAATATAAAGAAGCAATCTATAGAATCAATTTTTAAAAGATTTTATAATTCATGGTGTTAATAATATGCATGATTTCATTATTATAACTAATAATAACTATCATTTATTGAATATATTCTATGTAGCAGTCACAGTGCAAAGGGCTTCATATACATAATTTTATTCAATCGTTACTATGACTATCAATGATTTCCATATGAGAAACTGGTTCTCTGAAAATGATTAAATAATTGTCTCAGGGTAACAAAGATAATCAGTGGTAAACTGGAATTTATAAAAGTTCTAATTTTAAAACACATAATTTGTTTAGGACAGCTCAAATGAGTTGTAGATCCTAAACAAAAAAATCACACAACAACAAAACAAAACACATATAGTGGAATGGTGATTGTTTATTTAATACAAATTAAGGACTGCTTATTAATAACATTTAATACAAACTAGAACTTCTTATTAAAACAAGTAGAGCTAATATGGACAAAGCAGATTAAAATACTAATTTATTATTTGACTTTATTGAATATCTGATTATTCACCATTACTTTTTGATGTTGTAGTTCTTTCAAAACTGTTGTACATATTTTGACCAAATACATTACTACCTAAGTGAGAATGTTGTATTCTTATACTTTCTGTATAACAAAATACTCCCAAATTTAGCATCTTCAAAGAATAATTTTACATTGCTCCAGGCTTCCAGAATAGCTCAAAAGAGGAATCTTAGCTCGAGGACTTTCATATCATTGCAGCCAGGTGTTTATTGGGATTGCAGACATCCAAAATGTCTTACCCACTTGGCTGAGGCTGCTGCTAGCTCTTCTGGGGGATATGGATCTGAGGGCCAAAACATGGCCTTCCCAGTCTGACATTTCAATGTGTTCAGACTGCTTACATAATAGCTGCTGATTCCAGAATAAGCATGCCAGGAATATGTTCAGAAGTCTCATACTGAGGTTTCCAGTCAAGATGATGGAGAAGTTGGACCATGAGTTTGCCTCTCCTCATGACTACAGCAAAACCACAATTGATTACTAAACAATCATAAAAAAAAATTAAAAGACTGCAGCCTGGAAAAAAAAAAAAAAGATCCCCCTTAACTGGAAACATAAAGATAGAACCTCAGCTGGGCAGTAGGGGTGTGCTCTCAATATAATCTGGCCCCATCCACCCTGGGTGGGTGACCCACAAGCTAAAGAATAATTAAATTTCAGAGACCTTTCCACAGAAGTGAGAGTTCTGAGCCCCACATCAGGCTCCCTAGCCCAGGGTTCCAACATTTTGTGGAGAAGACTTGAGAACATCTGGTTTTGAAGGCCAGCAAGGCCTAAATCCAGGAGCCCCATAGGAATGGGGGAAACAGAGACTTCACCTTCTTGGGAAATGCACAGAATTTGACACATGCCAGGACCAAAGGCAGAGGAAGTGACTTCATAGGACCTTTGCCCAGACCTTTCTGCTGGTTTTGGAAAGTCTCCTGGGGAGATAGAGGGCTATTATGGCTCACCCTGGGGACATAAAAGCTGGTGACAGACATTCAGGGAGTGTTAATCTACATGAACTTTCTTGGAAGCTGACATTTTGCTTGGATCTTTAGCACCAAGACCTATCACAACCCAACAGCCTGTAGGCTTAAGGGCTGAGAAGCCTAAGGCCAAATAGCATACTGAATGGGGTCATCAGCAGACTTCCTGAGCCCATAGCCACCTATAGGTATACCTCTAGGCACAGCCTTACCCACCAAACCCCCAGGACCACGCCCCACCCAGCAGTGGACAGACACCTACTCCTCCTGCCAGGAAACCCACATAAGCCTCTAGTCCAACCTCATCCACCAGGGGGCAGATACTAGAAGTGAAAGAACAAAAATCCCAAAGCTCGTGGAAGAAATTTGAAAATACAGACCAGACTCTTTCCTGGAAGCAGTTGGATCCTGGCCCTTGGGTAACAAAAGAGAATTGTACTGCTGGGATCCATAGGAGGTCCCCTAGAAAGAGCCACTTCTTCAAGGTCAAGAAACATAACTAACCTACCTAAGAATGCAAATAGAAAGTTAGACAATGGGAGGTGGCAGAGGAATATCTTCCAGGCCAAGGCACAAGATAAAATCCCAGAAGAAATAAGTGATAAGGTGATAGGCAATCTATATGAGAAAGAGTTTAAAGTAATGATGGTGAAGATGTTCAGAGAACTCAGGAGGAATATAGATGCACAAAGCAAAGTTCTAGCAAAGAGTTAGAAAATATAAAGAACAACCAGAGTTGAAGAATATAATTACTAAAATGAAAAACAGATTAAAAAGAACCAAGAATAGACTAAATGAGGCAGAAGAATCTATCAGCGAGCTAGAAGACGGATCAATGGAAATCACTTCTACAGGACAGAAAAGAGAAAAAATGAATGAAAAGAAATGAGAACAGTTTAAAAGAACTCTGGGACAACATGAAGCACACTAATATTCACATTATACGGGTTCCAGAAAGGGAAGAAAGAGAGAAAAGACCTAGGAAAATATTTGAAGTGATAATAACTGAAAACTTCCCTAACTTGACAAAGGAAACAGTCACCCAAGTCCAAGAAGCACAAAGAGTTCCACACAGGATCAACCCAAAAAGGAACACACCAAAGCATATAGTAATCAAATTAACAAATATTAAGGACAAAATATTAAAATCAACAAGATAAAGCAACAAATATCATTTAAGGGAACTTCCACAAAGTTAACAGCTGATTTTTCATCAGAAACTCTACAGGCCAGAAGGGAGTACCACAATATATTTAAAGTGATGAAAGGGAAAAATTTACAACCAAGAATACCCTACTCAGCAAGGTTCTCATTTAGATTTGATGAATAAATCAAAAGATTCACAGATAAACAAAAGCTAAAAGAATTCAACACCACCAAACCACCTTTACAATGAATGTTAAAGGAACTTCTCTAGTGATCAAAACATAAGAAAAAAGAACAAAAATAAGAAAGAGAAAAAAAAAAAAGACCTATAAAATGAACCCCAAACAAGTAACAAATGGCAATAAAAACATACCTATTGATAATTACCTTAAATGTAAATGGATTAAATGCTCCAACCAAAAGACATAAACTGATTAAATGGATACAAAAACAAAACCCACATAAATACTACAAGAGACTCACTTCAGAGTAGAGACACATGCAGGTTGAAGGTGAGGGGATGAAAAATAATATTCCACTCCATTCCATTCCATTTCCCAATGGAAAACAAAAGAAAGCTGTAGTAGCAATATTTATATCAGGCAAAATAGATTTTAAAATAAAATCTGTTACAAAAGACAAAGTAAGGCACTACATAATGCTCAAGAGATCAACCCAAGAAGAAGATATAACAATTGCAAATATATATGCACCCAACATAGGAGCACCACAATATATAAGGCAATTGTTAACAGACATAAAAGAAGTCAACAATAGCACAATAATAGTAGGGAAACTTAACACCCCACTTACATCAATGGACAGGTCATCTAGACAGAAAATCAATAAGGAAATACAGGTCTTAAATGACACATTAGACAAGATAGACTTAATTCACAGCTATAGAGCATTCCAACTGAAAGCAACAGCATGCACTTTTTTCTCAAATGCACATGGACCAGATGGCTTCACAGGCAAATTCTACCAAACATTTAGAGTATAGTTAACATCTATCCTTCTGAAACTATTCCAAAAAAATTATAGAAGGAGGAACACTTCTGAATTCATTCTACATGGTCACCATCACTCTGATACCAAAACCAGACAAAGATACCTCAAAAAAGGAAAATTACAGGCCAAAGTCACTTATGACTTAGATGCAAAAATCCTCAACAAAATACTAGCAAGTCGACTACAACAATGCATTAAAAGAATTATATACCATGATCAAGTGGGATTTAGCAAAGATTTTTCAGTAGCTGCAAATCAAACAGTGTGATACACCACATTAACAAATCCAAGAATAAAAAGGATATGATCATCTCAATAGGTGCAGAAAAAGCATTTGATAAAATTCAACATCAATTTATGACAAAAACTCTCCAGAAAGTGAGCATAGATGGAACATGCCTCAACATAATAAAGTCCATATGTGACATACACACAGCTACCATCATACTTAAGGGTGAAAAGCTGAAAGCATTTCCTCTAAGATCAAAAACAAGGCAAGGATGCCCACTCTTACCACTTTTATTCACCATAATTCTGGAAGTTCTAGTCATGGCAATCAGAGGAAAAAAAATAATAAGGGGAATCCAAACCAGAAAAGAAGAAATAAAACTGTCACTGTTCACAGATGACATGATATTGTACATAGAAAACCCTAAAGAAGTGACCAGAAAACTACTAGAATTCATCAATGAATTTGGTAAAAATTCAGGATACAAAATTAATATACAGAAATTAGTTGCATTTATATACACTAACAACAAAATAGCAGAAAATAACTGAAGTAAACAATCTCATTTACTATAGCACCAAAAAGAATAAAATATCTAGGAATAAACCTACCCACAGAGGCAAAGGATCTATACTCCAAAAACTATGACAGTGATGAGACAAACTGAAGATGACATAAACAGATGCAAAGATGTACCATGTTCTTGGATTGGAAGAATCAATACTTTTAAAATGACCATATTACCCAAGGCAATATACAGATTCAATACAATCCTTATCACATTATTAATGAAATTTTTCTCAGAGCTGGAATAAAAATGTTAAATTTTGTATGGAAACATAACAGACTCAGATAGCCAAAACAGTCTTGAAAAAGGAGAAAAGAGCTGAGGAAATCATGCACCCTGAGTTCAGACTATACTACAAAGCTACAGTAATCAAAACAGTATGGTACTGGCATAGAAACAGACACATAGATCAATGGAACAGGATATAAATTCCAGGAATAAACCCATATACTTATGATCGATTAATGGACAACAAAGGAAGCAAGAATATATTAATGGAGAAAAGACATTCTCTTCAACAAGTGGCACTGGGATAACTGGACAGCTACCTATAAAAGACTGAAATTAAAACATTCTGTAACACCATATACAACAGTAAATTCCAAGTGGATTAAAGATCTAA
The DNA here is from genome assembly GCF_048564905.1 of Vicugna pacos. NCBI lineage: Eukaryota > Metazoa > Chordata > Mammalia > Artiodactyla > Camelidae > Vicugna > Vicugna pacos. The sequence continues at coordinate 38,704,270 of NC_133000.1, forward strand.
ATGTAAGACCAGTATTGTAAAACTCCTAGAGGAAAACATAAATCACAGTAATATTTTTTTGAACCAGCTCCTAGAGTAATGGAAATAAAATAAAAAATAAGATCACACTGTGCCAGAGGAGGGAGTATTTTGAGTGTACCACACATTTTCCTGCCAGTGTCACTGGTTTCAAACTCACCCAGGGTACAGGCTCCTTTTGATAGAAATCTAGATTGCTCACAAAGGAAACTGATATATAAATTGTTATGTTAGTGTCCCCAGAGTAGTAAGGAGGGTCTGTGATTTCCTTCTCTACCATCTTGCTAACATCATACTCTTGTCTTTCAAATTTTTAATTAACTATTCAAAATATTTTATTGATTTTTTTTACACTTGTACTTATTTTTAACATTATTGACCTGAGTTACACAGTTGGTTTTATTTGGGGGATATTTATATTATAATGAATATATTTATATACAAACTCATTTAATCAATAGCTCCTCTTATAGATTGATCTATAATCTTGTATTTCATGTTATTCTTGAATATGATACGAACTATTATTTTGTTTTCAAGTCTGTTTCATCATTTAATCTTTTCTTATGATAATACCTCACTTTTAAAATTATTTTGTGGTGATATAGTACATTTAATATTTGGTAGAGATAATTTTAATACTTTTTTTCTTATTTATTTTCCATTATATTTTCTTGTTTATCTACACCTCTATAGGAACTGACCTGAGATAACCTAATAGTCAACTCTGTGTTCTTTTTACACTTTTCACATGATCTCAATGCTGCTAGTTCATAAACACAATTGCTTTTCAGATTAGTATAGCTTTATCTTATCTGGGTTTGAATTAATCCGTGTGTCTCAGCCAAAAACCCTTCTTACATCTTTTCCAGCTAGATTATCTCTATTGAAGCAGAATGTTTTCATTCTTGGAAGATTTTTCTTTATCCATATTTCTAAATATTATATATGGGAGACTATTCCTTGGAAGTCCTAGTATATGATAGAATTTTTTGTGCTTACTTGGTAGCAATGTATTTTCTTTTCCTGTGTGTGTGTGTGTGTGTGTGTGTGCATGTGTGTGTGTTTAGGTTTTTTTTAGCAAAACGTTTTTTGAGTACATGTGAAAAATGATTGGTCTTTGAAGTTTAGAATAGTTGAAATAAATGCAAATAAAATAATCTCTTTTCCCAGATAAATCACTCTATACTGGGTCTTAACAGCACAAAGAAACAAACTATTATTGGTGCATTGTATTCAATACATAATCTTTATATAAATGGCTAATCCTACATAGTGATATTGGTAGTTTGGATTAAATCAGTTTTACCTCTGACCTAGTAATGTTACTGTTAGAACACACTGGAAAATTGGAGTCAGGAAAGCTGACTACAATAAGATGCCTAGAAATCATAGGCATGTGGCAATTGTTGAAAATTCCTACCTAAATATAGTGACATGGCTGCAAATTTAAGTGTAAGCAGTATGAAAGATAGTTTTTAGTGACTTAAAAAATAACATTTTTCTAAACAATTAAATTTAGAAAACAAACTGGAAAATTTTAAAATATCATTATCTTATGCTAGTAGAATTATAAATAAAAATGTTTATTTTTTCATTTTTTAAGCATATTTTATAATTATTATATTATGTTTAAAAGATAATTTAAGTTATAAGTTTTGTGACTTAATTTATCTTGCCTTAAACATCATGGAAATTTTATCATAAAAAAATTATCTGCAAATAAGATATGTTAGTTGCAAACCAGATAGCCGTCTCAAAGTCCACTGATAATAAAAAGAAAATTATTCTGATAAAGGAAAATTAAAATACCATATTTGAAGGAGACAAAAAAGTAATATGCTTTATTTTTATTATAATTTAAAATTGTGAGCCAAAAAGATTTTCTCAATAGCACCTGAAACTTAATTAAGTGCATTCTAAATACAGTTAAGTGAACATTATTATACGTATAAGCTATTTAAAGGCTATATATAAGGTTGTCATGGGCATATAAGGTGAATTCTTATGCATATGTTTCTAAGTATATACAATCAGCATACTGTAGTAGTGAAGAATGTAGTCTTTAGATCTAAAATACATAAGTTTAAAATATGGCATCTAATAGTGTCCACTTAAATGGCTCATTTCTTTCATCTTTGAAATGACACAAATGAACACAACATATAGCCAATTTGAGTATTAAATTTTATAAATACAATATTATTAATATTAACTATAATTGATGTTAAAATTAGACAAATTTTTAATAAGCAAATTTTTAATCACTTAATTCTTTCTGTTTTTCATTTTAGTTTTAAGTAAGAGGTATGCACACAATCTAAATGAAGTCCAGAATTCATGGAGTGTAACACAAATAAAGGCTCATTTGTCATGGAGCGCTCCAAAAACAACATTTAGTTTTCACTGACAAATGCAAAATCTGCAGATTGTTTAATATACACAAAAAAGTGTGTGTTCAAATTGATTAATTAAAAAATTTTACACTGATTTGTATCATAAAAATGTTATCAGAAGGAGGGAAATAAGAATTACCTTGGTTCTTAGTCACCCGAAAAAAAATTTTTTTAACAGGACAGAAAGTGTGATATAAACAAGATTTTATTAGTAAAATAAAAAGGTTGTAAAATATATAGTACACTCCTGAGAATTGGGAGTAGGCCAAACCAAGAGAGGAAAAAACATACCACTCCTTTATTTTTCCTATTTTTATATCCTGGCTTAGGGGACATTTTCCAGATTGATTATTGACGGCTTCTTTTGAGTGCTCTGGCTGATTGACAGCTCAGGTCCCTTGTGCTCAGGCACGCACATCTCTTTTATGCACATTCTTACCCATGATGCACACAGATAAACCATTGGGAGGGGGCTCAAACTGCAATGTTAATTACTTCATAATGAACATTGGGTAAAGTTAAGCCAGGTCCATCTCTCTACTTCACAGCCACAGCTTTCAATCCTAACTGGCTTCTTTGCTGGCCCTTATTTAGAGAAAGTAAAAGTTTTTGGAGTCTCTTATCCCAAGTGTAGGCATACTGTTATTTTCTGGGTTGCTCCTTTTCCATTCCTTTCCCCCTGCCCGGTGCTCATTTCTATCTAACTGCCTAACAAAAATATGATGTATACACAAAATATGCTTTCTGAACAAATATGATGATAGAATTTTAGTCTGGTAAGTCAACTTATTGAAGACAGAAATGTTTATACATTATACATGGTCAAAATGGAATGGAAACCCTTGCTGACAATAAATAATTCAGACTCTAAGCTATGTATAAGGAATAAAAACAATCAGGATTTGTTGTTGTTGTTGTAGTTAGCTATATCCTTTTTCTCATTGAAAACAATCAGAGATTCCAATATCCCTCAAATTTTTACAACAAAAATAATTATCTAGATCATCACAGGGCTAACAAAGTAAAAGAAAAAAGAAAAAGCTGATTGTTAAAGCAAACTAATTAAGGGCATCACTAGTCTGTGGTCCTGAATATGAAAATGTTGAAATTGCATTTTTAAATGAGTTCAAGACCAAGAATTTTGTAAAATCCATTCATCACACCCTTCAACACATGCATTAGCTGATTTCTTGATTCTTCGTTTCACTGAGCATTATTTAAAATAGTAGAACCTATCTTATTAAACATATTCTATATTTTAAAACTAAAGCAAATTTTACTTACTGTTTTTAATTTATAGATATATATTTCAATCAATAATTTTGGTACAGTGATCCAAACAATATTTTTTAATGAAAACATAAAATAGCAAAATTTGGTTGAATAATTTATTTTAACTAAAAGTATAACTTTTTAAAAAATTTTACTAAAGAAGGACAACATTCAGGGATTAACAGAACATATTACTTCCTAGTAACAAAAGAAGTATTTCATCACTTTTCACCAAAATGGCAGAACAAAACAGAGCACAGAAAATGCCTGTAACCAATGTAGTAGCAAACTAGTTGTGGATTTTAAGATCAGTACATTGTACAATCAAGTATTGAAATTCAAGAAACATCATTGTTGAAAGGAATGGTGCCTTTTTTCTCTGCATGGTTTATCTACTTTATTTTCTAGCTTGTTTCCTACAGCTCCTGCACTGTATGAACTATTATAATGTCACCAACCAAACATTCTTGATTTTCTTCAGTCATCTTACTGAAATGTTTCCCCAAATAAGAGAATGATCCTTACAAAGATAATTTATGTGGGCAAGTTGCTTTTCATTCGGCAAAGTGTAGCACAGTAGCTGGTGAATAGTGTGTGCTCAATTAATGTTTGCATTACTTAAATAGATGAGGATTAATATCATTAATTTATATTTGAATGGCAATAATGATACACCTAGCCAGATACAACCATGCATATTATAAGCTACATATAATGTGCTACATTTCATTAATTCTAAGATGGACTTTTTCACATTAAAACTTTAATTTTAAGTGTCACAATTGATGTGATTAGAAGATATTGAGTGATATTTTAATTGACATTATTATTTGGAAGCTTCTTACATGATATAAAATAATGGTGCATTTTATAATTTATGCAATTTTTACTTTCTTCCAGATTCTCCTTTTACTCAAAAATGAAATTTTGTTTATATTTCAGATGTGTGTTTACTTTGTAAAAAAAAAATAATAAAAAGAAACCTCAATTAGCTAGATTTGGGAGACCAGATGTGGGAGCTTTCATGCTCTGCAATGAGAGCAGAGCCCAACAGAAAGAAATACTTCTCTTCTTTCCTAGCAACAACACAGCCAATGAAAGCTTTGGAGTCTTTGTTTACTGAGCCCTCCCAGCTTCATTTTCTCCTCTATAAAAGAGTTCCCCTTTCCCTTGCTAGGAGATTGCACATGGCTTGCTATGGTTGCAGGCCCTGAATTGCAATTTTCTACTGATCCTGAATAAACCCATTTTTGCTGGAGAAATAACTGTCAGTCTATCTGTTTAGGTCAACAACTTTATAGTGACAGTAATAAACAGAAAAATAAATGTTTGTAAGAGCAAAGTTTGGCAGACTTGTGCAGACTGAGGGTGCAAGGAGAATGACAGATGATTTCTGGGAACATGTGCCTGCAAGGTCCACAATGATATTAATCAGAAAATATTTCAGAGAAAATGGAGAAAGACAATCTGGTCACCAATGACTCGAATTTTTGTCATTCTTTTGCTGTGATGAAGTAATTGTCTTTCTTTTTTTTTTTCAGAATTGTCCTGAAATGAACAAAGGGAGCAAGAATCTCAGTTAATCATGTAAATAAAAGTAATAATTATAATGATGAGATGATGATAATTATAATAATCTACTAATCCATCTATCTATATAATGTGTGATTTGATGAAAGAAGAGGTTTATGCCGATTCATTTAAGAATGTGTCTTGGTTTATCTAAGAAAGGAAATCTTCTTTCACTATGCAGAAAACATCAGGAAGGGAGCTTTATGTCATCTCCTCTATAAAGGAGTGGATGGCTCAGAGTCTGACAGCCACTGGGTCATGATTTATTAGAGGTGTAGAGGGTTCACTTTATTAGATGTCAAGTATTATTTAAAACATGACACTCATACATCTCTCTCATTCTTCTTGCTCTTTTTGCTTTCTGGATTAATAGGAATCAGGACCTTTCTTTTCCAAGATGGACTCATATGCTCTTTGTTCACTCTTCTCTCAGTCAAGAATAGACACAGACTCTTACCCAAGTCATGAGCTAGGCAAACAAGGCCAAGTAGGAACTAAGCATGAAGGGCAGAACATTTAGCTCCCTCTCTAAGTGAGACAGGCTGAGTGAGAGAATCAAGCCCACAGCTTCAACATAGTGCCATGTGAACTGATTTGAAATTTGTTCTAAGGACCCAATTATCTTGGTCTTTTTTTTTTTTTTTGTAGACAGAGCAGAGAGTGCATATTCCACACCTAAGATTTCCATAATATAAAAATATAATTTAACCTTTACTCTAAATCGTTTTCTCCAATATATTTAGCTACTTACATTTTGTCTGTTTACTCAGAAGTGAAAGAGAAGGGGTGAACACACCACAGAGATACTAGTAGGTGCCATTACTGAATAGTTATTATTTCATTCCTGCAATATAATAAGCCCTTTAGACACATTGTCTTATTTAATCCACCAACATTTCTAAATTACCCTCTATATTTACCCTTGTTTATCTGATAAGATTACGGAGCCTCAATATGGTTAAGTAATTCACTACGATCTGGCAGGTGGCAAGTGGCAAAGTGAAGATTTCAAACCAGTCATCCTGATTCTAGAATGTAAGTTCTCACACTACACTGAACACAGTCCAGTGCTTTTGGCTTGGTGACTCCAAGAAAGCAGCTGCTAAGTGAAGATCATAGACATTTCTCACTGTGACTCAAGAGATGACTGCTGTTCCTGCTGTTGTTTCCTTGCTGGCATGTGGAGCCATGAGCACCAGCACAGATCTGAAAGAATTTGCTTTTGAATATGACTGTCATCTCCATGGGTAGATTGTGGCTATGGACAGTGAGGTGGTGGATAGCAAACATGACTAGAGGCATTTTTGTCTTTCCAGATTGGTCAAGAGGTATCACAGGCACAAAGAAGCACTGAATAAAGGGGAAGGATAGCAGATTGCTTCCTTATATCCCAGACAGCAGGGCTCCTCCTGTCTTAACTTTAGGTCCTGGCAACCCAGACTGGTTTCCCTGGATACAGGAGCTTCCCTGCTTAGAAGGCTTGAATCATCAAGTGTGTCTGAATTTATTCAGACAAACTCAAAAGGAAGAATGCTCCCTGAAAAATATAAAAGGTCCTATTCCTAATAAAGTGAGAACAAATAAACTATTTTTTAATAAATTATATATGACCAGAATTTGCCAAGCTTTAGTTATTTTACAGTGATCTAAATTCAATCTTAGAAATATGTATTGTGGAGAGAGAAGCAAGATGGTGGAGTAGGAGGACGCTCATAGCTCACCCTCTCCCACCAATACACCTAAGCTCACATCTATGGACCTACTCAGCCAACCAGAGCACCTGCTGAACTCTGACAGAACATCACCCCCTTTGAAAGACAAAGACACCAAAAATCAGGTAGGACAAAAGGAAAAAAGAAAGAAGAAAAGCAAAACAGTGCAGGACCAGTCCTGCAGGGAGGGAGAGGCAAAGGAGGACTAGCATTTGTTCACTGGGTCTCCCCCCCTCCAACAGAGAGGTCAACGGGATGGAGGGGGTGCCTCCGAAGCTCAGATCTGCACTGAGCACTCATTGACTGACAGAACTAAGTTAAACAGACACAAAGTGTCCCAGCAACACCCAGCCCGAGATGCAAGCCAGCAGCTGGGGGACAGGACAAGCTGCCTGAGCCAAGCAGAGGACTGGGGCAACTGCACTGAGGCAGCCCCAGGGGACTGCAAGGTGCTGTGCACCGTGGCTGGGATAAGATACAGAGCAAAACAACATCCGTCCCCCTTAAACTGTGAAAAAAGCAAAGCAACAAGGCTGGTGTGCCCTGGGGGGAGGGGCACCACAGTCTTTGTCTCCTCAGACCCGCAGTGTCATTACTGGCATTTCTTGTGACAAGAGAGGCAGGGCACAGCCACAGCTGCCATCTCCTCCTGTGCACAGCGCCCAGGCAGGGGTGGGACCAAGACCTGAATCTGCACCTGGGGGCTCCACAACCTCCTAGGTGGGACTGAGACTGGTTTACAGCCCGAGGCAGATAGGATCTTTCTGCCCTGGCACCTCAGAGAACTCACACTGCCAAGACAAACAAGGAGCTGAGATTTGGCACAGAGCATGGGCAGGGCTCTTCTGTGGTCTTCCCCCAGCCTGCCTACGAAGTGTTGACATGAGGCACAGCGGACAGCTGCACAGAGCAGTGGAGTGAACTGCACTGGGAGAGGACATATGGCCACCCACCTACCTGGCAGGATCACAGCACCTGGCCATGATGCTGGGAGGGGGTGTGATCCAACCACCTGCCTCGCACTAGCATGACATCTGACTGCGACATCAGGAGAGGGAGTGACCTGCCCACCCACCGGCCACAGTGCCGGAGAGATATGAACAATATGAAGAAGCAGAGGAACCACTCCCATTAAAGATCAAGAGAAATCCCCTGAAAGCATGATCAAAGGAATAGACATTGATGGCCTACTAGATCAAGATTTTAAAACAGGAGTGATCAACACTAAAAGAAATAGTGTTTAAAGATATAAAATATGTCAAAAATGAAATTGAAGCTATAAAGAAGAAACAAATAGAAATAGTAAACTCATTTGCTAAGATTAGAGCTGACCTAAAGTCTATGCAAAGAAGACTAGATAGTGCAGAGGAACGAATAAGTAACCTAGAAGACAGGGCAACAGAAAGCACCCAATCAGAAAAGCTACAAGATAAACAAATGAAAATAGCATAAGGGACCTATGGGATAATATAAAGGATGCCAATCTTCACATAATAGGAGTCCCAGAAGGGGAAGAAAGATCAAAGGGGATTGAAAAGGTTTTTGAAGAAATCATGACTGGAAACTTCCCACCTAAAGAAGGAATCAGATATCCAAGTACAGGAAGCTCAGAGGGTCCTAAACAGGAAGAACCCAAATAGACCCACACCAAGACACATCATAATCAAGATGGCCAGAGTCATGGATAAAGATATGATTCTAAAGGCAGCAAGAGCAAAGCAAAGAGTAAGTTGCAAGGGAACCCCCATAAGGCTCTCAACTGATTTCTCTACACAAACACTACAGGCCAGAAGGGAGTGGCAAGATATATTCAAAGTCTTGAATGAAAACAAGATGCAGCCTAGGATACTTTATCCAGCAAGGCTATCCTTTAGGATAGAAGGAGAAATAAAGAGTTTCACAGACAAAAAGAGCTGCAGGAGTTTAGCAACACTAAACCCATGCTAAAAGAAATATTGAAAGGGCTATTCTAAATAGAAAAGCAGCAGGATGCTACAGAACTGAGAAACTCACAACTGGAAAGGTGATAAATCATGAATTACAAATAAAGAAAACAAGAAATTATAAAAGAAGACATACAAATCACTGAGAGTGGGAGAGGGAGGCAGGGAAATATAGAATATTTTTTCTTTCTTTTTAAAATTTTTTTAACAGTAGGATGGGTTTGAGATCATGTTACTGTCAGTTTAATAAAAACAGTTATAGTAATGGGTTAATAGATTTACAAAAAAGGGTAATCACAAGTCAAAAATTTACAAGGGAGTCACAAAAATTAAATAAAATCCATGATGATACAAAGGAATATTACCAAACCACAAAAGGAAGAAGAAAGGAACAAAGAGGATATACCAATTCAACTGCAAAGAGAAGTTCAAAATGGCAATAAACACACATCTGTCATTAATTACTGTAAATGTTAATGGACTAAATGCTCCAGTCAAAAAACATAGAGAGGCAGACTGGATAATAAAGCAAGAACCTTCAATATGCTGCATACAAGAGACCAACTTTAAGGAGAAGGACACATATAGATTGAGAATGAAAGGATGGAAAAGGATATTCCATGCAAATGGAAAAGCCAAAAAAGCAAGTGTTGCAGTACTGATTTCAGGCAAAATAGACTTTAAAACAAAGGCCATAAAGAAAGATAAAGAAGGACATTTTATAATGATTAAAGGGGTGATACAAGATGAAGATATTATACTCGTTAATAGGTGCACCTAATATAGGAGCACCTAGGTACATAGAACAATTACTAACAGAGATAAAGGGAATATTGATATTCCCTTGATGGGAATACAATCATAATTGGAGATTTTAACACTGCATTAACATCACTGGACAGATCTTCCAGACAGAAAATAAACAAGGAAACAGAGAAAATAAATAATACAATAGGAAAATTAGATTTGGTGGATATTTTCAGAGCATTACACCCCCAAAAATAGGATATACATTCTTTTCAAGTGCACATGGAACATTTTCCAGGATCGATCATGTACTTGGGCACAAAAGAAACCTCAACAATTTTAAGAAGATAGAAATTAACTCAAGTATCTTTACTGACCACAATGCCATGAAACTAGAAATCAACAACAGAGAAAGGAGAAAAAAAGGAAAGCATGGAGATTGAACAATATGTTATTTAAAAAACAATCAGTCAATTAGGAAATCAAAGCTAAATTTAAAAAATACCTTGAGACACATTACAATGAAGCACAACCACTCAAAATCTATGGGACACAGCAAAGACAGTGCTAAGAGGGAAATTTATAGCGATACAGGCCTTCCTCAAAAAAAAAAATCTCAAATAAACAATTTAACCCACCAGCTGAATGAATAAGAAAAAGAAGAACAAAAAGCCCCAAAAGGCTGCAGAAGGAAGGAAATTATAAAGATTAGGGAGAAAATAAATACAATAGAAGACCATAGAAATAATCAACCAAACCAAAAGCTTTTTTTTTCCAAAAAGTAAATAAAATCTACAAACCTCTGGCAAAACTCACAAAGAAGAAATAAGAGAGAGCACAAATTAGCAAAGTAAGAAAGGAAAATGGAGAAATTACAACAAATAACATAGAAATGCAGAATATCATGTGGGAATATTATGAAAAACTATATGGAACCAAACTGGATAACCTAGAGGAGATGGACAAGTTTCTGGAAACATACTGTCCACCAAGACTGAATCAAGAAGAAACTGACCACTTGAACAAACTGATCACTAGAAATGAAATTGAAATAGCAATTAAAAACCTCCCTACAAATAAAAGTCCAGGACCAGACAGCTTCACTGGGGAATTCTACCAAACATACAAAGAAGAATTCATATCAGTCCTTCTCAAACTCTTCCAGATGATTGAAAAGGAGGGAATACTCCCAAACTCATTCTATGAAGCCACCATCACCCTGATACCAAAACCAGGCAAAGACACTACCAAAAAAGAGAATAATAGGCCAATATCACTGATGAATATAGACAGCAAAATCCTCACCAAAATATTAGCAAATAGAATCCAACAACACATAAAATAGATTATACATCACGACCAATTGGGGTTCATCCCAGGGACACAATGGTGGTTCAACATACACAAATCAAGGTAATACATTACATCAACCAGAGAAAGGACAAAAACCACATAATCATCTCAATAGATGCAGACAAAGCATTTGATAAAATTCAACTCCCATTTATGATAAAAACTCTCACCAAAGTGGGTATAGAGGGAATATATCTCAACATAATAAAAGCTATATGACAAACCTACTGCCAGAATAGTACTCAATGGTGAAAAACTCAAAAGCTTCCCACTAAAATCTGGGACAAGACAAGGATGCCTACTATCACCACTCCTATTCAACATAGTCCTGGAAGTCCTAGCCACAGCAATCAGGCAAAAGAGAGAAATAAAAGAGATCCAAATTGGAAAAGAAGAGGTAAAAGCGTCACTATATGCTGATGACATGTTACTATATACAGAAAACCCTAAAAGGTCCACACAAAAACTACTAGAGCTGATCGAAGAATTCAGCAACGTAGCAGGTTACAAGATTAACATTCAAAAGTCAGTTGCATTTCTTTACACTAATGATGAACTATCAGGAAAAAAAAGTAAAGAAACAATCCCCTTTAAAATAGCACCCAAAGTAATAAAATATCCGGGAATTAATCTATCCAAGGAGATGAAAGAATTATACACAGAAAACTATAAACCATTGATGAAGGAAATTAAAGGCTTTAAAATATGAAAAGATACCCCATGCTCTTGGATTGGAACAATCAATATTGTTAAAATGGTCACACTGCCCAAGGCAATCTGTAGATTGAATGCAATCCCTATCAAATTACCCAGGATAGATTTCACAGAACTAGAACAAATCATAATAAAATTTATATGGAACCATCAAAGACCTAGAATTGCTAAAGCACTACGGAAGAGAAAGAAAGAGGCTGGAGGAATAACTCTCCCAGACTTCAGACAATACTACAGAGCTACAGTCATCAAGACAGCATGGTGATGGTACAAAAACAGATGTAGAGAACAATGGAATAGAATAGAGTGCCCAGAAATGAACCCACAAACTTTTGGTCAACTAATCTTCGACAAAGGAGGCAAGAATATACAATGGAATAAAGACAGTCTCTTCAGCAAATGGTGTTGGGAAAACTGGACAGCAGCATGTAAAACAATGAAGCTAGAACACTCCCTTACACCATACACAATAATCAACTCAAAATGGATCAAAGGCTTAAACATAAGACAATATACAATAAATCTAGACAAAAATACAGGCAAAACATTATCTGACATACATCTCAAAAATTTTCTCCTAAAAGAAATAAAAGCAAGAATAAACAAATGGGACCTAATGAAGCTTACAAGATTCTGCATAGCAAAGGAAACCAGAAGTAAAACAAAAAGACAACCTACTGAATGGGAAAAAAATTTTGCAAATGAAACTGACTAACGTTGATGTCCAGAATATATAAGCAGGTCATACGACTCAATAAGAACAAAATAAACAACCCAATCCAAAAATGGGCAGAAGACCTAAACAAGCAATTCTCCAAGGAAGACATACAAATGATCAATAGACACATGAAAAAATGCTCAATATCACTAATTATCAGAGAAATACAAATCAAAACTACAATGAGTTTATCACCTTACACCAGTCAGAATGCTATCATTCGAAAATCCACAAATGACAAATGCTGGAGAGGCTGTGGAGAAAGGGGAACCCTCATACACTGCTGGTGGGAATGCAGTTTGTTGCAGCCACTGTGGAAAACAGTATAGAGATTCCTCAAAATACTAGGAATAGACTTACCATAAGACCCAGGAATCCCGCTCCTGGACTTGTATCCAGAAGGAAACCTACTTCAGGACACCTGCACCCCAATGCTCATAGCAGCATTATTTACAATAGCCAAGATATGGAAACAGCCTAAATGTCAATCAACAGATGACTGGATAAAAAGAGGTGGTATATTTATACAATGGAATACTATTCAGCCATAAAAATGACAACATAACACCATTTGCAGTAACATAGATGTTCCTGGAGAATGTCATTCTAAGTGAAGTAAGCCAGAAAGAGAAAGAAAAATACCATACAAGATCGCTCATATGTGCAATCTGAAAAAATAAAAAAAACCCAAAGCATAAATACAGAACAGTAATAGACTCATAGACATAGAATATAGATTTATGGTTGCCAAGGGGGTTGGGGGTGGGAAGAGATAGACTAGGGTTTCAAAATTGTAAAATAGATAAACAAGATTATACTGTATAGCACAGGGAAATATATACAAGATCTTATGGTATCTCACAGAGAAAGGAACGTGACAATGAATATATATATGTTCATGTATAATTGAAAAATTGTGTTCTACACTTGAATTTGACACAAAATTGTAAAATTATTATAAATCAATAAAAAATATAAAAAAAAAAGACTAGGACTAGACTTTCCATAGGACCCAGGAATCCCTCTCCTGGCCATATATCCAGAAGGAATCCTACTTCAAATGATACCTGCACCCCAATGTTCATAGTAGCACTATTTACAGTAGCCGAGATATGGAAACAGCCTAAATGTCCATCAACAGATGACTGGATAAAGAATAAGTGGTATATTTATACAATGGAATACTATTCAGCCACAAAAACCGACAACATAATGCCATTTGCAGCATCATGGATGTTACTGAAGAATGTCATTCTAAGTGAAGTAAGCCAGAAAGAGAAAGAAAAATATCATATGAGATCACTCCTATGTGGAAAATTTAAAAAAAAAAAGAACATAAATACAAAACAGAAACAGACTCATGGACATAGAATACAAAGTTGCGGTTGCCAAGGACGTGGGAGGTGGAAAGGACAGACGGATTTTAAAATATAGAATGGGTAAACAAGATTATACTGTATAGCACAGGAAAATATGTACAAGAACTTGTGGTAGTTCACAGCGAAATAAAAAATGTGACAATGAATATATGTATATTCATGTACAACTGAAAAATTGTGCTCTACAGTGGTATTTGACACAACATTATAAAATCACTATTACTCATTTAAAAAAAGTTAAGAAAAAGAAATATGTATTGTGGTAATACCTGTTTTGACTATGAAAAATAATATTTGAATCAGATTTTAGTTAACAAATCATTTTATTATATTGCTTAGTATATCAGGAATCATCTGAAAATGTCAACACATTTATTTAATTATCTTTCTAAATAATGAATGCAAATATGAAACTCAATGTGTTTTACAGTTATTATTTCCAGGGTATCAAAATAGAAATCATTTGGTTTTTCTTCTTTTTTTTTTTTCTGTTATGGCACATAGAACAATGTCTTACATATAAATTTTAAAGTATTCTTTGAGATAAAGTTGCTTTCTCCTATTTCAGAATAAACTAAACAATGGAAAGAGTGAATCAAAAATCTAACCCAAGTGCCTACTCAGTAATTCTACATCTTTTATCTGGTAAATATTGACCAACCCGTACCAAAAAGTACTTTCAATTTTGGAAGTAGAAAGATAGTTGACTTTGATCACGTTAAGCTGGGGATTCCTAGATAAGACAGGCTAAAAGTGGAGAAAGTACAAGGGTCAGAAAAATTATTTGTTCATTAATTTGGCCCCTGATGTAAGAGACTGACACCCCAAAGCAGCAACTAAAATATCATGGGAAGCACAACATTGACCTGGTTTACTGCAGCAACTCCTTAGGGAATCTAATGTTTTGAGCCAGGGGAAGAGGTGCAGCAGGGAGGGTAAATCAACAGAAATTTTTAAGAAAAGACAAGATTTGGGTGGTTGACAATACTGTGCTTCTTCATAGTCCTTTGTTAGGAGCAGTCCAACAGACCACAACTCGAGGAAAAGGGGCTGAATAGAGAGAGCAATTCACGTTGTTATGGTTCTAGAGGTTAAATTGGTTCAGGAAGGATTTGATCCTCAGTGAGGGAAATGGAAAGCAATTTGGAAAACTGTAGGAATTGTTGTTAGGATGGTGCAGCTGGATGGATGGATACTGAAGGACTCCTACTCCTTACACAAACACACAAAATATAGGGTGTCTATTCTCTTTCTGCTGTGGGTGGACCTAAAAAAATGTCACATTAGCTAGCTGACCTTCTGGGATATAACATGGAGGTGTTTCAAAACTTAAATTGTCCCTGCTGTATGAAGTAATACATCAGCCTCACATAGAGAATAAATCTGTTACTCAGGGACAGAAAGCATGTGTATAATATGGGGAAAAAAAGGTTCTAGGAAACCACATCACATATCCCAATATCTTGTGCTTTGCCTATATCTTTTATAAATTTTATTGTATTTATCTTTTTACTTATGAGTAAAGCTTGATACTCTAAAAGCATATTTGATTTCTGAGATTCTAATTTGACAATTTGGTGTTTTCTTCTAGCTCAGTATGACACTGCTACCAGCTAAAATAAGAGCCTGTACGTCACTTCAACAATGAATCATAAATAGCTTTCTTATTTCCTTATAACCACCTCAGCTTATTTTTACCTTTGTCTCCAGTTTCATTGCTGGGGCAGATACATTTCCTATGTTCTACTTTTGTCAGGATACGGAAGACATATTACATTAGATTTTATGTTTTAGATTACCAAGCAACTATGATTTGAAATAGGTTATATACTGTGAAAATTGCGGTCACTTGCTTTTATTCTTTGAAAAGAAATAGTGTATATGTGTAAGTGACAAGTGCAGACTGAACAATATATTTATTATCTAGAGAATTCAAGACAGACTGTTTCCTACCTTCCATTCCATCATTTTTGTGCTCACCACTTCCTGTTCTGTGTTCCTGGGATGCACTGTCCATGTTGCAGTTTCTCTTATGGTCATGTTCTCTCTAGCCACAGAGTATTTGCACATGTAGGACTCTCCGTCTGAAATGTTTTTCACCTCTTACTCTGCTTCATTTTTCAGGCTTCAGTTCAAACATCATTTCATATAGAAATCCTTCTTGAATCATTCAAGTTAATTTTGAACATCACTTATTCCTGTTATGTACTCTCATAAAATCAAATGACCTGATGTCTTAACCCAGATCGCAGTTTTATTTTCAAAGTAATTCATTCAACATACATTTATTGAGTACTTTCTATGAACCACATACTGTTCTAGGCACTGAGTGTAAACTAGTGAATAAATTAAGCACCATAATTGTACATTTATTTTTATGATTAGTTGATTAATGCTTAACCCTCTCACTAGATTTTTTCTTAAGAGTAAAATTGGGTCAGACTTGGTCACTCTTATTCTCCAGCACTAAGTTCTTAAGTTAATAAATTAATATATTAATTTGCTTAAATATAATATATGTAATGGAAAGTCTTAACTAACCAATTTAATTATCTTTTTGTTTAATTCTAATAAAATTACTAAAATTTAATATTTTTTTTCTTTTAGACAACATGAAGGTGATCATGTACCTTAGTGTTTCTCAAATTCATTTTAACAAAACAGTTGGCTGAGCAAGAGATCATGAGATAATCTGCTATTCTTCCTCAGATTGCAAAAAGTACAGACTAAAAGATCAAATTAAATATAAAAGAGGCAGGAGAAACTAATAATCACTAGAGGAGCAATCAATAAAATTAAAAATAGGAAATCAATGGAAAAAATCATAGAAACAAAAGGTGGTTCTCTAAAAAGATAAATAAAATTGATAAGCCTCTATCCTGGCTATCAAAGACATGAGAAGACATAAATTACTAATGTAAGAAATAAAAGAGGGGCCATAACTACAGATCACAACAACAAAAACTAATAAATATTATGAACAACACTATGCTCACAAAGTGGATAACCTAGATGAAGAAATGAACAATTTTTATAATGACTCAATGTACTAAAATTCACAGAAGAAATAGACAATCTAAATAAGAACATATATATATATATGTGTATATATATATATATACACATATATATATATAAAAAATACATGCACACACACACACACACACACACATACAAGAAATTGAACTAATAATTGATAATTTTACAAAACAGAAAGTGCCAGGCCCAGGTGAGTTTACTGGTGAACTCTAAGTAAACAAATAACAATTCTCAAGACTTTCACATAGAAAATAAAAGTAGATAGAATACTTACTAACTCATTCTTTCATATTAACATTACCTAATACCAAAACCGGACAAAGACAGACAAGAAAAGAAACTAAAGACCGATACCTTTCATAAACACAAATGTAAAATTCCTCAATGATATAGTAGCAAATTAAATCTATAGTGTATGAAAATAATTATACACTGTGACCATGTGGGATTTATTTCAGGTGTTCAAGGCTGGTTCAACTTTTGAAAATTAATTAATGTAATCCAACACATCAACAAAAATAGACAAATATATCAATGACTCAGAATAGAGAGCCCAGAAATAGATCCACACAAATATTATCAACCGATCTTTTACAAAGAAGCAAAAGCAATTCAATCAAGAAAGAATAGGCTTTTCAATAAATGGTGCTAGACATCCAAAGGCAAAAATGTACATCTAGAAATGGATCTTCAAAAAAAAAAAAAACATGAAATGGATCACATTACACATTTGACAAAGGATTGTTTCCCAAAATATACAGTCTAAAAACTGAACAATAATGAAAAAACAACCCAGTTTAAAAGCTGACACAAGATCTAACAGACCCTTACCAAAGAAGATCTACAGATGTCAAATACACATATAAAAAAGATCCTGCATGTAACACATCTTTAGAGAAAATCAAATTAAAATAAGAAGCTACCATTACATAGCTATTAGAATGACTAAAATCTAAAACATTGACACCACCAAATTCTGGTGAGGATGTAGCAGAAATTCTTATTAATAGCTGGTGAAATTGTCAAATGATACAGCCACTTTGGAGCCAATTTGTCTGTTTCTTACAAACATGGTTTTATTATATGATCCAATAATCACACTCCTTGGCATTTATCCAAGTAAGTGAGAAACTTATTTCCACACAAAAGTCTGCACAAAGATGTGTATAGCCACTTTATTAACAATTACCAGAACTTGGAAGCAACCAAAATAAATTCAATATACTAACTGATAAATAAATGATGGTGTGTGTATTTATACAAGAAATATTATTGAGCATTAAAAAGAAATGTTCTATCAAGCCATGAAAGACATGGAGGGAACTTAAATGCATGTTACTCCATAAAAGAAGCCACTCTGAAAAGGTTACATACTCTATGATTACAACCATGACATTCTGGTAAAGATAAAACTAAGGAGAACAGTAAGAAAATTAGTGCTTGCCAGGAATTTGGGAGGAAAAGGGGGTGAATAGGTAGAGCTCAGGAGAGTTTTAGGGCATTGAAACTATTGTGTATGATACCATAATGATGGATACATGTCGTTGTACATTGGTTAAAACACATGTATCATAACATATAACACCAGAAGTGAACTCTAGTGTAAACTATGGACTTTGGTGATAATTATGTATCAATATTGGTTCACCAGATATAACAAGTGTACCCCTCTGGAGTGGGATGTTGACAGTGGGAAGTGTATGAGTGTGTGGGCGGGAGGTGCCATATGGGAACTCAGTTTTTCTCTGAACCAGTAACTGCCCTAAAAAATAAATACTATTTTAAAAAATGGACTGATATATTTTAACAGTCACAATACAAAATTTAATGGGCTTATGTTTAACAATGAGTAGTATGGGTTACCTGTATTTAAACAACTATAAGTACCTGCCTTAATATCTACATATTAGATAATTTTATAAGCGAAACATTATTAATATAAACATAAATAACAACACACAATAATTTTTACCATAAAGCCCTCAACGTTTAAAGTCAGACTAATAAGACAAAATCAATAATATATATGCTAAACAGCAAAAATAATAAAACAATATTTGTATGCTAAAAATAATAATAATAGAACAATATTTGTATGCTATAAAACAAAGTAACAGCAACCAATGCAAAGCACTGGTGGCAGAGATGTTAACAGAGCAATATTCCTGAAATTATTGGAGTTTTCAAATAACTTTGTGTGTAAATAACTAGTAAAAGATCTGCAATGTCGTCAGGCACTGAGTAGCCCTCCCACGGCTTGGTTATAGATCAAGTACAGACTTAGGTTAACCCTAATAACAGGCCAACTTTAGTTTATGAATCTCAAATTTCAGTGACTCTTCATAATGTGATTATTATACCACTAAATACTAGTCTGTCATTTATGGAAGTGAATATCATTGTTCATGAGTCCCTTGTGAGAATCAAGAGGAAAAGGTAACTTTTTTTTTTAATATAAATCACTGGAATGCACTTAGTTGTTAAATTTACAGATAGACTTTTCGGACTCACTTATTCATCCTAGCCAAATCTGTTCAATAAGATTCTGGAATTAGATTTTTGGAAATTATGCTACTATATATATCAATCCATTAAATAAACAAGAAGTAGCATGGTAGTGTTGTTTTGAACACATGTGGATTGTGTGTTGCTTATCTGTTTAAGCTCCAAAGGTAAGCTCCTGTCTCTTCCATGTAGTAGTAATGCCTAAGAGATTCCCAGAAATGTAAACAGGCACACCAGAGGAGATTTATGTGAGCATCCTTCCTCCATCCATTTCAGGCCTCTCCTGGTGGGGTCCCCAGAAGAATACTCATCCGTAGCAAAATCTTGTCACTGATACACAAAGTTATATAAGCTTGACTCCACACTTTTTCTCCAACTCTGTTTCCTATTTCCAAAATTAACTTATTATTTTTAGCTTTACTTACATTTTTATGTTACAATCTTATTTTTAGCTTTACTTGTATTATTTTTATGTTACAATCCCTTGCACTAAATTCATTACAAACATGAAGAGACTCATTAAGATCTAAATTAGTCCCCAGCACCAGTCTCCAACAAGTTATTCAAATTATCAGAATTTCTGTTTTATCATTCTACAAATGGGATAATGAGGATTGTTGTGTGGATTAAATGGGGCTTTGTATGAAAAACCTAATTTGCAATATCTAACACATTCTGTCTATGTGTTGGGAATGTTCACACTTCTGTCATTTGACTACTGTCGCAAATTTATAGTTCATATACAAGTGTGCAAATTGAAATAACCCACTGTACTTTCTAAACAAGTATGTGTGCCCAGTATCTTGAAAAGAAATATGTATACACTACTTTTAGAATGTGGAATGAGCATATATATATTTTGGAAAAGAAACCAAAGCCTGTTATACAATTCTCAGGCAAATGACTTTCTCATACTCATGACATAAATAATAGCAACGCAAAACAAACTTACAAATTAAAACATTGATGTCATATAAAGAAAGAGCAAAACATTTGATATTATCCAAATGATTAGATAAATTACAAAAATTAAACATATTACAATACAGTATCTATTTTGCTCCCATGGAAATGTTTTTAAAACTCCACGAGTTCCATCCCCCTGATAAATATGTGCAGTATTTTAAATCACAAATTATATGACTGATAAATGAGAAAGTGTTATTTTCATAGCCTTGAAAATGAATCAGTTGTTTATCAATTGAGATACGAAGAGGAATTCAATAATTTCAGAGAAAGCTGAGAGAAATGGTATTAACCAAATGTAAATACAATTATACTGAAATTTTACAAATATGATTTTGTGCCTAACACTGATACTGCTGGAATAAGTACTGACTTTTTACCTTTTCAAATGCTTAACAATCAACAATGTGACTATATGTTGTTTTACATTAAACTAATTTCTAGGCAACTCTCAAGATGAGGCTTATCACATTGGCTCATTGGTAGAGAAACTGAGGTTGGAAGGTTTTATAGTTTGAACATAAGGATGTAACTGAGACATGAGGTAATGCCAAGCCTTGGAATTTTATTCCCGGAGTCTTCTACTGCATTAGGGAAAGATTCTAAAAAAGGAAACAGTGACTTTTAAACCATCTTTTATCTCTCCCACTGAAATCAGGAAGTATTCAATCAACTGAACCTTAAAATTAAAGATTAAAGCTTTTACTTCAAGAAATATCTCAATATAATTGCATAATCATTTTAAAATATTGGTCTTTATTCTTAAAAACAGATCTTCTCTAAATAAAATGTCTGTTAAATTGTTTTACAAGTTTCCTGACATACAGAACTCATGTAAAGCATTCATGTTTCATGCTATTCAATAGTTTTTGTGTATATAATGTTTTTATTTGGAAAGTTAATATACAAATCTATTTGTAACATAGAATGGAATGAAATATGAACCTAAATTCTATGGTTTTGTATTGTCCTATTTCAAAATCATTTAATCTTGGGTAAAGTTTGATAAAAAACATTTTGTAAAATTGCAACTTCTCTAAAACTATTCCAAAACTAAAATGTTATATGTGTATACACATATATGTGACATTTGACCATCTTTTTTACCTACAAAACTAAAATTTGTATCTGTGTATGTATTTACATACACACAAAGTTTTTAAATGAAAATGACTTTTCTCAAGTATAAAAAGCAGAAATTATATAAGCAATTTTGTTAATGTAGCCATTTATAGAATGTCATTTGCCACTGCAGTCACTGACCTTTAACATACCGTGAAAGGAGTTCAAGGTAGAGGTTAAGAATGAGGCACTCTGTGCTCTGGGAAAATCTGGTCAAGTAGGCCTTCAAATAGATATTTTCAGGAGAAAATTTTATGAACTCAATTTCTTATATCCTCTAATACCTAGAAAAGCACTAAAATAATTAATGGAGACATCCACTCCTTGTAACTAGCAGCAACTTTCTAGCAGATGTATATTTGATTGTATGTGCCCCCCTCATCAAAATCATATATATCCTGACCTCCTCCCCCACCTCTTTGGAGAAGTTCCTCAGAGCTATATGAGTGGCTGTCCCCCTGGCTATTGTCCTCAATAAACCCCAGATAAAACTGAACTCACAGGTTCACATTGTTCTTTTCTTTAATTCCCAGTTGACAAAGTCCATTTTCAAATGCAGCTATTGTATATTCTACTAAGTAAAAAGTTATTAAGAATGTTAAAAGATTATTTTGCAATACAAATATTAAATTCATGATATGCTCTACTCTAAATATTAATTACATGTTTCAACAAAGCTGATCAAAATCCCATGATCATTTCATAATTTATATTTGTGAGCAGGCAGCTTCTGTTTAAATTTCTGCTACTCACAGGAAATATACAATTAATAATAAAATGTGTAGTTATGCTCAAGTTTTGTTCCAAATGACAGTACCTGCTTTTAAAGTGTACTCTTTTCAGAAAGAAAACTTTGAGTTACATTGTTTGGAACACTTAAATCTAAACTAGGGCTCTGTGGAAAAGGAAAATTAAATTTCAGTTATTTATGAGTAAACATGCATAGATACCCTTGATTAAAAATATGCCCTGAAAATATTCAGAATAAGCTCCTTAAATTTCCATGCAAAGCTCTTAGCAGTGCTTTACCATGAATTTCTTCTCTCTATGGTAAATTTTATTTCCTTCACTATCTGGCACTTTTTCACAAGTTTCTCATAAGATTTTTTTTTAAAAAGTTAGAACTTGAAAATGTTCATTTAAAAACAATATATCTTGTGTCATCTTCAAAGTCCATAAACATAAAATTTGTAACTATTATGGACATATTTAACACATATCAGCAATGTATTGTGATATTTTTGATGAAATAAACTGTAGAGGGGAAATCATAATCACAGTCCCACAGCAGAAAAAATTGCAACTTGGATTTATTGCAATTCTACCTAAAAATTCATTTCTTCTCATCGTTATCATATGTGAATATAATTATTAGTATACAAATGCTGATGTAATTTTAAATTAAATATGTAGATACATGACAAACATTAATGTCATTATGATGAAGATGAAGATTATGACAGTTAATTTTTTAATTGTGTAAATTAATCCATGTTAAATTATAAAAAATAATAAAGGTAAAATGTAAATTTATTGTTGTCACCTGTGATCATAACATCTTTTTCAGAATTGGAAACTTATGAATCATTTTGATTCAAACTTGTTACATTTTGATGTAATAACAAATGTGGCCTAGAGTAATTAAGTGAAGCACTCATGTTCTTATAGGCACTTATTTTTGTTTACATATCAGTTACAGTAGCATTCAGTGCAGACATAGATTTAATGGCTTCATAAGCATAAGGAGTTATTTAAGTTCCTGTATCTCAAAGTGATTGCAGACATTAAATACTTTAATAGTATTCTACTCTTCCTTTCTAGTGCCTGTTGACAACTTAACAGAACTGAAAAAGAACACATTCAGTCAGCCAAAGGGCCCTGATTTATTGCTAAGGGTCTAGCAGTGAATGAAATGTATGTTGGTCATTAAGAATGTGGGCTCTGGAATCACACTGCTTGTCTTCAAATTTTAGCTCTTCTGCTTTCCAGTATGAGATAGGGCACACGTGGTTAAAATCTTGGATGCCAGAGCCAGACTGTCTGGATGTAAATACCAGCTTCACAATTTATTAGCTTTGTCACTTCAAGCAAGTGACAAAATCCTCTGTACTTCAGTTTTCTCCATTGACAAAATGGAAAATAAAGTAGTAGTCACTAAGCATAGTTTGCTGTTTTTGTAAAATGAGTTAATGTATCTAAAGCCCTTAGAACAGTATCTGACTCCACCCCTAAATAGCCATATATTAGTGATAATAATACCTATCAGACATGTAAGACACTTAGTATAGTGACTGATAAATATTAAGTGCTCATTAAACATTAGCTCTTATTATTTCATTTGGTTAGAAACAAATAAATGCTTATCATATGTCAGTTACCTTGTGGATCCTTGGGGTACATTTGTAACCCAAATATTTTTGCTTTCCTTCTAACGTCCATTAGGGAAGATAGAAATTACACAAAAAGTCTAATTTAAAAGCAAATAATAATTAAGTTCGAATGTGATAAGGGATACAGTGGAAAAACATGTAGAGGAAGGCAAGGGGGTTGAGAGGGTCAGGGATAGTATAAGTTGCAATTTTAAATACACTAATCAAAGAAGTCCTAGTAACATAGTAACATTTGTCCAAAGACTCAAATGTGAGCCATGCAGATTTTGGGGGGAAAAGTATTCAGGACAGGACTAATCTTTGGAAAGGATTTGTGGTAGCAAGTGCCTGCTACAAAGTGCCTGCTATTCTGCTTCAGCCACCCTGGAAAGAAGACCAGCATGTGGAAGAGGCACTATCTGGACTGGATTGAAAGATGTAACTGGGGAAAGTCAACTAGGGCCTTATAGAGCCTTATAGGTTTTCCTTTTGTGAAGTGGGAATCACTGTGCAGTTTTGAGCAGAGTAGTGACATAATTTGAATTATGCTTTAAAGTTACACTCTGACTGCTATATTAAGAAGTGATTCTCAAGTGTCAAGGATAGAAGTAGGAAGATCTGTTAGAAGGCTATTGCAGAAATACAGGCTAAAAATGTTCATTGCTTCAACCACAGAGGTGTTGGAATGGGGGTGCTGGAAAGAATTAGCCATATTCTGGATGCATTTTGTAAGTAGAGACCACTGGATTCTCTAACAGATTTGATGTTGGAAAATAAGGAATGTCAAGAATTATTCTGTGATGTTTTGGTCTAACAGCTATATTGGTGCGGTTGGTATTGATTGAGAAGGGAAGTCTGTGAGAAGAGTAGGTTGAGGGTGGGAGCAGAAATTCAATTTTAGATTTGTAAAGATTGAAATGTCTATTAGTCATCCAAGTGGAGATGTCAAGCAGGCAGCGTAATTCACCTGTGAGTCTGGAGTTCATGAGAGAATTCTGAGATGGAAATTTAACAGATGATCGGGAGAGTGGATAAGATTGGAAAATGTTATAACTACTGAAAAGAAGGGAGTCAAAGTCTGAGCCCTGGGACATTTTAAACTGAAGAGATTACAGAGAAAAGGATGAACCATCAGGGAAGATGGAGAATGAGGGGCCAGCAAAATAGGAGGGAAACTGAGATTTTGGTGTCATGAAAGCCAAGGGAAGAATGTGTAATAAAGAAGATAAATGGGTCAACTGTGTCAGATCCTGCGGATGAAAGCTGATCACTGATTAAACTGAACATTGAAAATATGCTTAGCAACAAGTGACTTTGGCAAAAATTTTCAAAGTTGTGTTTTCAACAAGAATATAAACAGTGAACAAAGACAACTCTTTTGAGATGGTTTGCTATAAAGGGGAGTAAATAAATGAAGTAGTAACTGATGGAGGAAGAAGTGTAAAAGATGGACTGTCAAGATGGGAGAGATAATGCATTATTTCTATGCTGAGGGGAACATTAGAGAGTGTAAATGTCATGATATAAGAAAGAGAGGGAAGGATTGCAGACAGATGTTGTTAAGCAGGTGGCAGAAGATAGGGATTGTCCTTATATAGGAGAAGGTGGGGGGACAGAACTTGTGGATGAAGATGTGGATTCAATTTTGTTGATTTCTAAATTTCTTCAAATTACTTTAATATTTTTTTCACTTAAATAAGCAGTAATCCCATCACTTGAGAATGAAGGTCAGCTGAGGAGTATGAGAGGTTTCAGGAAAAAGGAAAACATGCGAAATAGTCATCTGATGGTGTGAACAAAGGAGTAAAGGGTGCTGAGTATGACTACCTGACAACAGTGCTGAGCTCAGCTGAATGAGTGCAATGTAAGGATGGCAAGATACATCTAACCACTGCTGTGATTTTACAGCAGACTGAGAGATAGGCCACCGAAGTGGGAGGATTTCGGGCAGGAGTGATTACAGTGACAATGAACTATAAAGTGGGCAAGAGAGGAATCCAGACTTGAAGAGGTTTAGGAGATGAAAACATGGTAGGATCAGAGTCCAGGTGGAGTGGAAGGATGCTGGATTCAGGGCCGCTGAAGATTGGAAATAAAAAGATAAAAAGTAATTGATCAGGGAATAGAACACATAATATTGACATTATGAAGTATAAGTGGAATTACTGGAAATATCAAGATTTTGGTAATGATCATGGGAATGAGAGGTATGATGGAAACAAAATCATAAAAGAAATGAATTTCAAGGAACTGAAATAACAGGGGGTTGGAAGGATAATCAATGTTTACTTTGAAAACAACATAATAAAAAAGAGAAGTAGTATTGAAGAGAGTCAGTAAATCTTTGTAGCAGTATTACTTTTTACTATCTCAAAGTTCTATGAAATTTGAATCTGGAAGAAGTGACCATAATTTGTGATTTATAGTTATATTCTCAAGCAATGACAATCAGATTTGAATAAAATAAAACTATTAAGTTTGATTATATTGAATATATACAATGGATATTGTGTTAGTTAATAGAAATACTGGGGAAAATCTGACCAGGATGAAAAATCTAATAAACTATATTCATAATAACTTACTGAAAAATAAATTCAAGAAATATATTTTCACTTAAATTTGAATTTATGATTATTACTAATATCCTTTTCTTTGAAGTAATACAATTTCCTAAAAGAAGAATTATCTCTTTCTAAACTTAATATCGCTTGTTTATTGTCTTTCTCCTCCCTAGAATTTAGGTTCAATGAGATATAAAGTGTTTACCTTTTATGAACATCAATTGCCCAGATGTTAGAACTGTGTATATTGCATAATAATCAATAAGAAATATTGAATTAGTGAATAAAATTCTATAATCACTCTGAAACTGAGCTTTCAGAACTATATTCTTAGAATCCTATCTTTAAACTTTTATAAAGTTTTAAACTTTTAAAATTTACCCTATCTCAGGGAATTAAAAAAAAAAACTCCCCATAGTCAAGCAGAGAGTTAAGGATATATCAAGTAGTAGATAACTGCTTCCATTCCCTTCAGATAAAACTGATTTCATGCCCCTCTGCTGCTTTACTGCTTGGTAAAAATGCCTACATGTTTTGGTAGGTTTATAGCAAATACTGTAATCCATTCTCCTAGATACAGGAGGGGATTGTTTCAGGAGAGGATGAGTGCCAATCAAGATGAATTTTAGAATAGCTTCTGGGAAAGCATAGACATGAGTGTTCTCTCCCACTGGATATTTATAAAGGAACTTGCAGATTTGGTTGCTACTGCTGGCAATCCTACCACCCTGATACTAATTTCTCTGACACCTCAGATGGCACAGCTGAAAGTCAAAGATACTGAGTCCTTAGAGATAGCTATCAGCCAAGGATTGCCAAAATTTGTATTCTGCCTGATACATGGACTCCTGCTTACATCAGCTAATATATTTTCTTTTTATTAAGAGAAAAGAAAATAAGGTTTTTTTCCTATACCCTTGGCAGTTTTCTCTCTTGCCTTCCCCTATTCAGACTCTGGAAATGTCAGAAACTATGGAAGATGAATAGTATAATTATTCATCAGGAAAGACAACAAGGCAAACCTACTGCCATTCTCAACTCCCTACTTGTGGTGGCTCACCTACAGTGGACCAGACAGGAAAGGAGACCTACTTCCAGTTCAGTGTGTGTGTGCCTGCATGTTGTGATTTATTTAATTGTCCTGGACATATTAATCATTAATACTGGGTTCTTATATTATATAAGAGTAAGTAGAGAACTCATAAGATCTCTCTAAATTATCAGCCAGGGGAATTAGCAGGCATTAAATCAGAAACCCAGGAACATGAACATCTAAGATATCCAGGAATCAAAGACTCAGGTTTATGATGGCAATAGTCCCATCAAATATATTTAAAATGACAATAAACACATTTGCTGTGTGAATGTTCAATGTATCATTATTTAGGTAAGTTTTCCAAGGAAAAAAAGAAAAAATGTTTAGTGGTGAAAATAAATTTTGTTAATACTATATTTTCTTTAATTCCTGCCATATCTTTAAAGTCTACTTCCTTCAGCAGCAAGCTTTACAAAACACATTGTCCTCTGAAAGTGTTTGAGTAGTCAATGAGTAAAGAAACCTCCTCATCTTTATTTAATACAGTCTTTTCTAAAAATTTTATTCAAAGTATACTCTCTTTTTTCCCATGGGATACTTATTATCTTTGAAGTCATCAGTAGACCACAGAACAGGATTTGAAAAACTTAGTTTCCTCAGCTAACTGTTTGCACCTGACAATGCTTTTATGACCCAGTGTTTGATTACAAAATCCATTCTCTGAAATCAGGTTATTGTTTCACTGGATGTGGAAATATGTAGCATATTCATTTTAACTTATTGTTATTTTCATTCTGTACTTTGTTCTAGTCTCTCCACTTCTTTTGGATTCACCAGTATTTGAAGACAAAAATCTTTGACTTTTGTCTCTGATCCCATGTACTTCTCCCTGTTAGTCTAACCTTAGGATATAATTTGGACAGTCTATTTCCTTCCTCCCCTGCCCTTCACTATGATACCTGGAAGCAGGACTAAGAATTGCCCATTCTTCCATACCTTAGCAGAATATTTAGTTTGCATCCAAAGCTCTCTCTTATGCAGTAAGTTACAATGTAGAGACTGTTATTTATCCTACCAATGTCTAAATTCAGAAGCATATAGAAAATTGATGACAACAGCAAATTAATCTTGTCCTTTGAGAACAATGTAGACATAATTTCCTAAAATCTTTGTACATAAACCTGATTACCATCAGGAAACAAATGTACATGTAATGTTGCAGTTTTAACTGGTTTCCTCATAGTTTGTTCCCTTTTGACTTATCCTCAATTTTCTTACAAATTATCTTATTTCTGACTTTTTTCATTGTTTTGCTAATATTCTTGATTATTATTATTATTTAATCATTTTATATTTTCAAGAGAGTTGTAAAAATTGTATGACTTACTATTTACCCGTACTTCAGTTTCTCTTAAAGTTTATATTTTATGAAACATAATACATTTATCACAACTCAGAAGTTGCTTAGAATTGGTACAAATCTGTGAACTAAACTACAGCTTTAATTCAGACTTTACCAGTTTTTCCACTAACATTCTCATTTTTCTGTTCCAGCATTTACTCTATAGCATATTCCATGTTGCATTTTCATCTCACTGTTCTCCAGTTATGAGTTATCAATATTTGTTTATTTCTCAAGAGCCTGACATTTTTGAAGTATACTCATCAAATATTTTGTATAATGTTTGGATTCATCTGCTGTTTTCTCATGATTAACTGAATTTATAGATTTTGAATGAAGAACACCACAGTAGGATACCTTCTCATCACATCACCCCCATTCCTTCCTTTAATCTTAGTTTCTCCCTGCTTTGCTCTCACAACCTTAATTTCTGAACTTGCTCTTATCACAGGAACATCAACATATTCTACCTTAAATCGGTTTATTTTCTGTGAATAAGGCTAGTGTCTGAAATTTATGGTCTCCTATTTAGCATCATGATTCTTACATGACCAGTATGATTTGACACAATTTATAATAAAACAGTGTCATAATTTCTAACTGTATTTTGTAAGGGTCCATGTTAGTCACTGATATAATGTATCTAAGACCTAGTTTCCCCTTTCCCATTATAGAAAACTGTGTAGATTTTATATAAAACTCTCAAAAAGAATTGTGTTTAATTATGAACCCAGATGATTGACATAAATTGGTAAATTCCCTTGACAACCTAGACACCTCTTAGTTAATATAAAAGTTTTATAATAAAAAATGGACTCAATGCCATATATTTTAATAATTGCTTCTTAAAAATTTTGAACTAAATTAGAAAATCTATTATCAAGGGTATAAAATGCAAAAGGGCTATGATTCCAGCTTTAAATTTTCCTCTAAAAGTTACTTTGAGTATTATTCTATATTGAGGTTGATTAAAAGTTAAGGACTCCTTCTCATTAAGTCAAATTAGATATAATGAGGAATCACTTATCCAACTATTACTTACACTTTTTTTTTCTTTTTTTTCTGATTTTTCATATGAACATAGACATACTTATTTTTTGACTTATAAGAAGGGCATTTCAGAAATATCACAGTAACCTATCATGCATTTCACCACTTTAGTTAAATAATGACATATTTAATCATTTAACCTTTTGTAATGTGGGAGAACGTTTATTTTAATAAATAAGTACCAAACAAAAATAACAAGATAGTTTATATAAAATTTGAATACACTTCTCCAACTTGTGTATAAGAAGAATTACAATCTCTTAAGACAAATCAACGTTACTTTAAAAAAATGTGATTCCTATGTATCTATTTTCTGAGGTAAGATGTCAATTTTTACTCTGTAATCTACATATTTAATATAAAAGCTAGATTTAGACTTCTGTAATCTTGTTGGACATCTTATTTTAGGCTTTTTTCTTCATTGTTTTCTACAAAGCTTCAGATGGAATTATTCAATTTAGTTTTTAAATTGAAATCATTGTTCATATGGCATTTTAAATATTTTCTCTCATACAGATAACTTGAAGTTTTAGTTTAAATTATTTGATTGTGATGATATCAATTTTAACTATTCTAAATGGATGTTATTTCCAGTCTACTCATTGCATTTTTATAAAACCTTAGATATTATGATTCTGATTATGATGGCAAAAGTCCCTATCAATCAGGTGCTATTGTTGCTGCGGCAGTTGTAATAAAAAGAAGGAACAGAAGAAAACAGTGGTAGAGAAAGGGTAAAAGGAGGAATATGGAAGGAAGAGAAAAAGAACTAGGTTTTAAAAAGATAAAAAAAATGTGATTTGATTAGATTATGAATTTCAAGTCCCAATACATAAAATGAACCTTTCAATTCATATTATACTAACATAGATTTCCAAACAGTCAATTTTTACATTGGGTAAGACAGAAATGTATAAAGGTAAATGACAGACTCTATAAAGTAAATAATAATATTAGCAACAGTATACTTGTTACTTGTCTTTTTAATTTTAGAAAAAGAAGCTGTTCTTTTTATATAATTGACATATGACATCATATTAGTTTCAGGTATACAGCACAATGATTTGATATATGTATAAGTTGCAAATGATCATCACAATAAATCTAGTTAATGTTTATCAGCACACATAGCTGCAATGTTTTCTCTTGTGATGAAAACTTTTAACATTACTCTTTTAGCAACTTTCAAATATACAATAAGGAATTATTAACTGTAGACACCATGCTGTGCATTACCCCCCCAGGACTTATATATTTCATGACTGGAAATGTACACCTTTTGACCACCTTTGCCCATTTTGCTATTCAAGTAGAATAGAATAGAATAGAATAGAATAGAATGAATAGAATAGAATAGAATAGAATAGAATAGAATAGAATAGAATAGAACAGGCTATTTTTATGGAGGTTTGTTTGTTTTGCTGTAGGGATTGTTGCTGATACATATATCATTTCTTTCCTTACTGTTTTCATCTTCAATACTTTATCATGCTCTAAATTTTAAAGTCAACAGCATTAATTAAAAATCAGCAGTCATCTTGTCAGCATGGTCAATAATGGAGATGCATAATTTATGTTCATGTGTATACCTTATCTAGTACAGCCTGAGTGGTTGCCAAATGCCCCTAAATCATTACAATTCCATATAACCCCTTACTTCATTTTCCTCAGTAGAATATTAAACACAATAGGATCAGTGAAAAGTGAATCCTTACTAACTCAAGACTTTTTTAGGTAAGACAAAAGGAAAATCAAAATTTGAATGGCTTATTTGAATAATTTATTTAAAATATGACTCCAATATGCTTTAAGCAAACATATTATTATTCAGTCTATCCAGAATGTTTTGCATGGTTCATAGTAGAGTTAAAATAAAACAAATACAAAAAAAGAAACTTTAGTAGATAGATTCCTCTGTTTCTGCACAATTTATTCTAGATATTAATCCAATAAACCTCAAAGCATATGTGTATATGTGTATATATATATATTTTTACATCCTCTAACTAGAATTTATATTCTAACCATTATATAAAAATTATCATTACCTAACATGCTTTAGCAAGAAATTTATGTCCTCTCTATCTTTTTTATTTTTAAATGGCAGGTCACTATCACTAAAACAGTACTACTTTCATCAACTTAAAAATGTAAGTCTTAGGGTCAATTCATTTGGATAGTTCAACATTTACTAAATTCACCTCAGAATCTTTAGATTAGAAGATGCAATAATGAAAGTAAGTACAATTTTCTGACAAAAACAATTCAATCTTCTTAAGTGCTTAATATATTCTATTTTTCTGTCTTTCTGAATGAAGTTCTTTGATCAATTGTTGATTTCCTGTTTTACTTTCTCTTATAGATAGAGCATAAATGTTGTCTGAAAGCGACTCTGTTACTGTTTAATTTTATATCTGAGCTCAGTACAGAATTTTATCCTATCAAGTTTTTACTGCAATACATATATATTTTTTATTGATCAATGACTTAAACAGAAATAAACTGGCCTCATAAACAGAATAGCAGAACAGTAAACTAGTAGAACTAAATAAAGAATTCAATTAGATGCCACATTAATGAAACTATACTGACAGTTCCCTTTCCTGCAACAAAGTACTTATAATACAAATTGTATAAAACATAGAATATCATGCTCTTGACTTTGGCACTGTTGTTTTCTCTAGGTGTTATTAGTAAGAGATACTTTTGGCAAATATAATCAGTAAATACCATGTTTGTTTAATTCTGTTTATTTGTTAGTCTTAGTAAGAAATCAGTAATTTGTGTTTACAATCATTAAGTGTTTAAATAATTTAGCACAATGAAAGAGATAGTATATATGATTTAAATTAAATTTAGTGAAGTCTTTTCTGCAGTCACTTATTGGAAAATTAAATGCTTTTTTTCAGTCCTAACCCAACCTGATACTTATTAAACTATAAAACCTAGACTCCTTAAGCTGAAGATAATGATTTTCTATGTCTGATGTGGAAAATAATATTTTCCTTTTTCACATATATTAACCATAGAAAACCTCTTTTGATCACTGTAAAAAAAGAATATCAAAGCATTTTAGGAGATTTGCATCATGGAAAAAAATAATAATCCTTAAAAAGCATTCTTCCTATATTTATTTCCACAATTCATAATTTTCTATTGCTGCCCTTGCTAATTTTACTGCACTGCTTTATGTAGCAAATGCACTCTTCTGACAAATGACTCTTCTCTTCTCTTTTTTTTTTTTTTGGCCAATATTGCAAGCTAATGGTAAACACAAATGCTTTTCATTTTCAGAGTTATAAGTATAAAACAACCTCAGCAAGCAGGAGAGGGAAATTAACATTATCTCTATTTTACAGGTAAGTAAACTAAAGAACAAAAGGAAAAGGTTGAGTGCTGATGCCAAAGTATGAGGCAGAGAAATGTATTAAAAAGGCAGTGTTTTTCCAGGTTACTGAAAGACCATCCATTTTCTTAAAATGTCCAAATGTCTGAGTATCTAATGTTGAAAGTCCACATAGACTACTCTTATGTATTATTACAAGGATACACATCATGTATTAACATATGACAATCATAGAATGTATGCTTTTATACATACCCTTATATATAGTCTTCCAGAATACCTTCTTTAATTAAGCCCTGATTATTTATTTAAACTGTGTGTTTGGGCACATAAGTGTTTTGTGACAAATTAACACATACCAGTGTGGGTCAAGTGCCACATGGTGTGTATTTTCTGTTTCTCATACTTTGCTATGTAACTACTGATCTTCATTTAGATTCCTTGACTTCTTGATGCAAGAAGCTGTCTTCTACTGTCTTATGCTAGTGCACCTCCCATAGAGGAATAGGCTTTAACCATGGGCACTCAACACAGTAGATGATGGAAGGATATAGCTCAAGTGGTAGAGTGCATGCCTAGTATGCAAAAGGTCCTGGGTGCATTCCCCAGTATCTCCTCTAAAAATAAATTAATTAATTACCCAATTACCCCCCCTTAAAAAATTTAAAAAGGAAAACATTAAATAAGTAAATAAATAATTACATCTTAAAAAAAAAACATAGTAGATGATGGGGGAGATGCTACTAGGCCATACTAGGTTTTAACAAATAATTCACAGGCCACTGAGTCTTAATAACTTGGTATGGAAGGGAATGGAAAGCGGGCTGTCAACACAAGTCAGGGAATCTGCATACTGTGTAGCTTACACTGCCACTTATGTTCCTCGGATATCAATCCAAAGGAAACAGGAGAGCATCCTGTTGTCTCAATGTATGAGAGAATAAAATGGTATTTATTTACTAAAAAATGTGGTAAATAATACTTGAAAGCTTTGCTGTATCTCCCAGATCAACATAAAACCACCTAATCAGAAAGATTTTCATCTTTCCAGTTCTCTGTCGTTCTGGACATTCCTTAGAGTGCTACCTAGTAAAGCAAGTCTATCTATTTCTAGGAGTTTAGAGCATCCTAAATTTCATATACCCATTGATCACTTGTATGTCTTCTTTGGAAAAATGTCTATTGAGTTCCTTTACCCATTTTTAATTGGGTTATTTTGTGGTTTTCTTTTTCTTTCTTTCTTTTCTTTCTTTCACTTGTATGAGTTACTTATATATTTTGGATATTAAACATTATCATATATATGGTATATAAATATTTGTCCCATTTCATGGGTTGCCTTTTCATTGTGTTGATGGTTTCCATTGCTGTGCATAAACTTTTTAGTTTGATGTAGTCTCACTTGTCTATTTTTGCTTTTAATGCCTTTGCTTTTGGTGTCAAATTAAAAAAAAAACAATCTTTGCTAAAACTAGTGTTAATGAGCTTTCCCCCTATATTTTCTTCTGGATGAAATTAGCATTTGAATTGGTAGACTGAGTAAAGAAGATTGCCTTCTTCAGTGGGGTGGGCACCATCCAATCCACTGAGGTCCTGATAGAACAATAAGGCAGAGGAAGGGAGAATTCACCCTCTCTCAAATTGACTGCTTGAGCTGAGATATCAATCTACTCTTAGACTGGGATTTACATCATTGGCCATCTGGTTCTCAGACCTTCAGACTTTGACTAGAACTCACATCGTTGGCTCTCCTGGTTCTTAAGCCTTTGGACTTGAACTGGAACTACACCCTCCACTTTCCTGGGTCTATAACTTGCAGACAGAAGATCAGGGGACTTCTCAGCATACATAAATGAGTAAATCAATTCTTCATAATCTCTCTCTTTTAAGGAGTATTTACTTGCATTCACTGATTGAAACTAGTTGCAGTACACAGAAAAAAAAATAGAGAGAGGGAGAGATACTTATATATAAGGAAAATATAAAGCCTGAATTTTCATTTAGAAATTTCCAATATGTATTAAATACAGATCATCTTTTAGCACTGGGAAATCTTCCAGTAAAATAAGAAATCTGTTCTAATTTATTTTCTCAGCATTTGCCACTCATTTAACCTATAAAGTTATATTTTGGCATATATATTTTTCAATATGCTGGGAAAACAGATGTATGACATTATAGTTTACTATTCTTATTGTGTAATAAGTAAGGAGTAATTTAAAAAAAAATGTGGCCAAGGGATAACATGATTGAATTTTTATTTTAGAAAGATTTATCCATTACAAAGAAATATGCTGTAATGAGACAGCTACCCAAGCTAAAATAATGAGAATCTAGAGGGAGAAAGAATCAGCATGCTTAAAGAGGATGGAATATGTGTGAGGATTGTTAAGTCATTAAATAGATCAAGCTTCTGACATCAACTGGATGAAAAATGTGAATGAAAAGGGGTATTGTATTGAGAATAGGAAAGTAGTATAACCACCAAAATAGGAAACAAAAAAATAGAGTTAGGATAAAATATATTTGCTTTAATTTTAGACATACTCATTTGAGATACAGAAAAAATAAGTATTATTCAGTACAGAATGCAAGTTTAAAGTTATTTTTGAAATCTGTCGTAAAATGTGTATTTAAAAGTCATCATCATAAAGACAACCACTGAAGTGATATTAGAAAATGAGTAGGTAAAACAGGTAAAGTGATAAAAAAAGGTTGAGATTGTAACTCTGGAGAAATTATGATATTTAATATATAGTCCAAGAATAGAAACATTCAAAGGAGATTTTTAAAAGTAAGAGTTTGGAGAAGAACTAGGAAATAACTCACAGAAATTAAAAAAAAAAATTGGTAATTAGAAATATATTTGCCAAAAATGTCAAATGCCATTTTGGAGAGATATAGCAATTCCTCAGAGTCAGTTTGATGTTTCAGTTAACAGAATAATTAGTGGCAGAGTTTAGTTAAAGCCTGACTGCAGTGATTTTAAATGCCCTCTCATAAATTAAAATCGTTGTCAAAATAGAGTTATTTTGACATTGCAGTAGGGATGAAGAGGTTGTGTTATGGACAGAAAACTCATGTCCCCTGAAATCCACATGTTGAAATCTTACCCCCCACCCATGTAATAGTATTAGAAGGTGGAATCCTTGAGAGATGATTAGGTTACATGGGTAGAATCTACATGAATGAAATTGTTGCCCCAGAGAACTCTCTCACTCCTCCTCTATGTAAGAATACAGCAAGAAGACAGTTGCCAGTGCCTTGATCTTGGACTTTCCAGCCTCTAGAACTGAGGCAAAGAAATATTCCCTGTGTATGTCACCCAGTCTATGGCATTTTTGTTATAGTAGCCTGAATGAACTAATACAGAGAAAAATAGACAGGTGGGGGCACAGATAATCTAGAAATAGATCCAATTCAAAGCTCTATGATCAAGGGTTGGAAGAGTTTTCTCAAATATGATACATTCACAAAACATAAAGTGAAAGACTGGTATGTTATGTTGAAATTCAAAAGTTATATACTCATATATATGTGAATATATATGAGCCAAAGTAAACAATATAATCTCATTAGCCAAAAAAAAACAAGCCCAGAAGATAGTCAATTTACAATTGAGAGCAATAAATATATTCAAAATGCTCAACTTTTAAATATTCTGTATTCATTAAGTGGCAAATTTAAATATCCAATTATCAAAAAGATACAAGTGAATGGAAATTTATACATTAATGCAAAAATTTAAATTGGCCAAAATTGAAATGTATTTGTCAATATCTAATAGATTTGATAATACATATATATTCCATAAAATGAATTTTACTCCTGAATATTTATTCTGGAAAACATATTGCATTTGTGCAAGGAGAAATAGGTTTAATTTTTTTTCTCAGCTGTATTATTTCTCATATTGAAATGTAGAAGCAAGCAAAAATTCCTTCAGGAAAACAATAAAGAAATTTTGACATGTTATATCAATTAATTATCATAATATTTTATAAAGCCAGAATTAATTTCAAAAACATCAAATTAAAGAGAAAAGTGACTTTTGGAAAATAACAGGCAGTATGATAATATATATGTGCAAATGTTTACTGCAAATTGTGTCTACATGTTGTTTAAAAATATTTATATAAAGTACAAATAGATATGAATGTCAATAACAAAAGTCAAATGCATAATAAGGGCTACGTCTGGTGGAAAATAGAAAAATATCTATGTCTGATGGAAGAAGGAACACAAAGGATTTCAATTATATTTATATCATGTTACATCTTAGGTTGGTTGTTGGGTGAATATATGCCTAATACACATACACATACACACACCTACCTACATACATATGTTTATATATTTACTTTTTTGTAATGGAAAAATAATCAACAAAACTAGATATTAAAGTAAAATTCTTTAAGTGGTGAAAATTTTTAAAATGGGTGAAAGTAGTCAAAAGGTACAAACTTCAAGCTATAAAATAAGTCATGGGAATGTAATGTACAGCATGGTGACTAGTTAGTAATACTGTGTTGTATATTTGAAAGTTGCTTAGAGAGTAGATATTAAAAGCTCTTGTCACAAGAAAAATTTTCTTTTGTAACTATACAAGGTGACAGATGTTAACTAGAATTATTTTGGCAATCATTTTGCAATATACACAAATATCAAATCATCATGCTGTACACCTGAAAGTAATAAAATGTTACATGTCAATTATACATCAATTTAAAACTAATTCTAAAAACAAAGAGAAAAATGTGGGAACTATAGAGTCAAGCAGCCTGCGTGTCACCTCTTTACTGATCTTTAGTCATTCTGTGACCTCTAGCAATTCACTTACCCACTCTGCACGTCAAGTTTCTTACTTTTAAATTGAGGTAACAATAGAAAATACTTCATCCGTTTGCAGTGAGGATTGGTAAAGTCAATGGGTCAAATGCTGAGATCAGTACCCAGTATATACTAATATAAATTATTTTTTAA
Source organism: Vicugna pacos (assembly GCF_048564905.1). Classification (NCBI taxonomy): domain Eukaryota; kingdom Metazoa; phylum Chordata; class Mammalia; order Artiodactyla; family Camelidae; genus Vicugna; species Vicugna pacos. Next base: position 38,742,476 of record NC_133000.1, read on the forward strand.
ATGGACCAAGAAAACAAAAGGGAGATTGCTAATGAGTGTACTTTATACATGTGAGGAAGAGATCAATCTGTAAGTAAAAGGATCCAAAGTCTTAAAAAGAATCCTTCCCATACTCAGTATGCATACAGCTGAGTACAAAATGTGAAATGATGAATAGAATAGAGAACTATTGTTAATAAACATACTTTTTATAGTTTCTCAAGCTCAGGCCCATGATTGGGATTCAGGGATCTTTGACTCAGTATAAGCAAATGCAAAACAAACAAATAAAAAATCCATGGCATGTAGTATCATATAAAACTGTTCTGAAAAAAGTCAGTGACCAAAAAGCTTAAAATATTTGGAAATAATTTTGTATACATAAATAGCTGTGTTAAAGTATGATAGATGCTATAATAAAAATAATGTTGAGTTATGATATGGAGAAGGTGACCATCTTGATTCTGTGGGTCCTAAAAGGAGTCCACAATGGAAATCATGCTGACACTAAAATCTATAGGAATTCCTCCATACAATATGATTTACAAAAATACTCAAGTTGAGGAAATAAAATGAATTTCAACTGGTTTGCTACAGTTGAAACATAATGGACAGGGAGGGGCACTGGAGAAAGGAGTTTATAACCGGCTTATGACATGCTATAGACTGGTCACTGTCATTGTTCCTTCCAGATCTTTTTAGATCTCTTGTAACCTGAGAAGTGAAAGCAATCAGCCTGTGATCCATTCACTGGGGTGACACCACTGGTTAACCTAGTTTACTTGTCCAATTTGCCTTCCAGGTAAATAGGTTAAAGATATTTAAAAAGAGGAAAAAGACTTATCTATCTAATGTCCCTAGATAAAGGGCATTTATGGTTCATGAACCTATAATTTATAAGGTTTACTTTCCTAGTGAATGTCACATAAGCTACTACCTATCTGGAGCATAAGATGAGATGTTTTGTATTTTGAATGCGTCCCTCCCTACATGAGATAACTCCAGGAACCTCACTTAGACACCTCATCCATCACTTTGCCAGAGGTGCATGTCTTGTGGAGGGCCATGAAATCCCAGACTTCTCCCTACTCAATTGGAGGTCCTTGATGTTCTGTATCCTTAAAATTATTCGGAAATCCTGAACAGGGTAAGATCTTTGATTAGTACATTCTGATTTGATAATCTGATCTTTTGTGTTACTCACACTGATTCTAAACATCCACCCCACAAGCAAACACCCTTTCAGGTGGGACAAAGGCTGAAGTGTACTTTCTGCTCCATCAGGCTGTAATGAGGTGTTTTGATTGAAATTCCAACTTCATTTGACTTCCCTTTCCCTGTTCTGCTTCCTCCACTCCCTCATCAATTTCTCTTAGTAACACATCCTTAATAAATTACTTGCATCTAAATCTTTGTCTCAGCATCTGTTTTTTCAAAAACCTGATCTTCTATAGGCTGTATATACTGAGATTTTTGGAACTTACCATGACTTTAATGCACACAAAAAATGGAAACCACTTAAAATTTTGGAATAGAAAAATGATTCTAAAAAATATGAGAAAAAGTTGTCAGAAGTCAATGGTGATATTTGTCATTAAAGAAGAAAGTACTGCTTTTGGTTTTGGTACTTAATTCTGTCTTTTGTTTTTTATCAGCTTTTCACTGTACTCATTGCAATGATCCTGAAGCTCAATGAAATAAATATTGAATTTGAAGGACAATTCAGTTTCTATAAGGAGCAGCACTTTAAATCTGTTGAAATCAAACAAAGTATGTTATCATCAGTAAACATTTTTCTGGGTAGCATTCTTTCAATGCCAATAAATAAATGTAATTTTAAATCGTGTGAAGCACAAATTGAAAAAGCAATTTTTTGAAGAATATAGAACCAATAAAGTGCAAAAAAACAGGTTGTTGCAACTTTAGTTCATTGCTCCAAATCCCTGAGAGACCTCTCAGGCTTAATTGAGTCAGAGTGACTTCACAATGCAAGTTGACCCAGTATCTTGTTCATTATTCCTGATTAGGTGACAGAAGTAAATATGAAGAAGTAAAGAAATGGAGGGAGGACAAAAACAAAAAAAAAATCCTGAAATTAATTTTGATTTAAGAAATTTTAAAAGTCCAATATTTATAACCAATTAAATGAGAAAAAAATCATTTCAAAGTTATAAATACTGATGAACTTTCTCCTGTATATAGATACATAAGACCGTTTTAAGTCTTAGATTATAAATGCTTGACTAGAATCTTCTAGGGTAAAGAAAACGAGTTGTTATGTATTAATTGTTTAATGTCATAAATTAATGCAACTCATGTATATCTCTGGTAAGAACTGACAAAAGGAAATTCAGTTAAATTTTAACAATAGACTTCCAATAAGGAAGCATATAAAAACATATGCCCATCTGGAATAACAAAGGTGGAATTAAGGGGAAAAAAACACACTGGAATACAATGAGACTCACTATTTATGCAAAGGCAAAATACCTTGCTGAACAGTAAGGAATGTAAATTCATTCTGCCTGAGTTTAATTCTTAGTTCTGATATTTATTAGCAGTATGATTTTGGGTAGGCACTTAACTACATGTCATTTTTCTATTCTCTAAATTAGAGATAATGATACTACACACCTCACAGTGTTGTTAAAGATAATGTATAAAAAACATTTCAAATGTTGTAAGGATTATATGTAAAGCACTTAAAATGAGGTTGTTACAGAGTAAGTACCATATAAATGCTATGCTCTGTTATTATTATGATTATTAGTTAGTGTTTATGCCTGAATAATGGAGGAATAAAACAAGGTACAGAACAGTGCTTAGTAAATGTTAAATTTAAAAAATGTTTAAATAGCACACAAGCAAAATATGCTAATACTTACATTAGGAAACTAAAATCTTAGACTTTAATATTGACTTCTTATTAAGCAAATAAATGCACTTGTGAAAATCTGAAATTTCTTCCTTGGATTATTTCTCTGTTTATTCACTGGCATTTTTAAGTGCTTATGTAGGAATATTGCTTCAAAATATTTTTATGGGGTAATATGTCCACTTAAGCAAATGAATTCATTGACACAGATGAGAAATATAAAAATAACAGCATTTAATGTCAATTAATATATTAACTAATTTAATTATTGAACTTCTGTTATATTTCTGACTCTATAATGTTCAGAAGTAATATGGGAATAAATGTGACAAACTTCCTGCAGTGATACAAGCTCACCATCTATTAGAGGAGACAGACATTCTTAGTTCTTCCATATTCTGGTAGGTTACAGTAAGGTTTTGTCCAGGGAAACAAGGAAAGGAGGCCCCTCAGCTTGTCAGTGGAACCAAATATGACTTTTCAGAACTGAAAACTTAAAAAAAATTTGAATTAAGGTCTTCATATTAGTTATCTGTCTACTCAAAATTAGACTTTGTAACATTTAAGAGCATCATAACAACAGCCATCATGTATGTTTTAGATTTCCTCATTAAGGAGCACCAAGACAATTTTCAACCAAGTATAAGATATCTGACAGCAAATACACTACAGATATTGCTAAATGTTCACTTGTGAAGGTTGTCCAGCCTCCCTGAGTTTCCACATTTGTGAAATGGGGAGGGTTAAATAAACCTAACTTCTGGGATTTTAGAACAAGCTACAATGCCTGGAACATAGTAAGCATTCAATAGGTGGTGGCTAGTATTTGCATTGTTGTATTCTTATTACTGTTAGGAGCAGTTTAAATGAAGGTTAATGACAATAGCCATGAAAAAAGATAACTTTCTTCTTTATAATTATATTATCTTCTAGAATTAATGACAACCCAGCATAGATCAGTGTCCTTCCAGAATTGCTTCATCCTACAGAAATGACCAAGCAATACAGATTTTCTGGGGCTGGCCAGAAACCTCAAAAACAAAATAGTTTTACCTTTGGATGTGCTCATTATTTCCAATGTTGATGTTGGCTTCTGAGCAATTCCTTGGACAATCTTGGGAATGTTATTTTCAATCAACTCAAGTGAATAAATGAACATATATACAGTCTTTACTTAAAATTTCATGGAGCCAAGATTAAGAAGCATAAACACACAAACACACACATATGCATGTATGTGTATATCTTCAACTCACGATACCCAGAACTAAAGCATCCAATGCCATGTCAAAATTGTTGATCTGAATTCTCTTTATCTGTTTTACTCCAGCACTCAAAATTAGTTCTATCTTTGTGTGACTTCCTTAGCTGTAGGAAATATTATACAATCACCTTTGCATTTTTTGAAATGACATGATTTTTGGTAAATCTATGAAAATCTATAGAGCATAAATGTACCTTTTGTGAATTCACATATTTGAAACTAATTTTTTTTCTGTTAGGACATCACAGGGAGCATATACTTGGTAACTTGTGATTTAAAAATCTAGCATTATAAAAATTTTAAAATATTGTAGTTGTGTCCTTTTAATGAAATGGATATTAAATAAGAAGAATATCCATGATAGGAAAATGGTAAAGTGTCTGTCAGTGTTGATGTTGGCTTCTGAGCAATGTTGGCCTAAGCACACCTCTCTTAGCATGGAGAGGGTAGATTTACTGTACATGTGAAACTAACATTATAAATTGACTACACTTCAACAAACAATAAGAATGAAAGATTTCCTGAAAATTGAAAAAAAAAAAAGAGCAGTTAAAAAGTCATCTTGACTCAGAGACACTGGAAGTGTGAGCTGGTATGACAAACTAAGAAAAGCAAAATTTGGCAACAAAGACCAATTCTTAAGCTTAGAATTTTACTTTTTGGTTCAATCTATGCTTAATGTTCAGAAGTCTCTTGTCTCTATCTAGACCACTTAATTTAGCTTTCATTTTTGAGTGAAGCATAGTTTGATTTTGACAGATTTAATTGAGCACAACAATATTTCTTATCCTGGTATTTCAATGGTGGAGAGAGGTGTCCAGAGCCATGCTGAAAATTATCTAATGAGATTTTAGTATCAAAATAGTATACCCTTTTTGCACATCAGACAGGGCAATTTGAACTACTTTCTATTTTAGATTACAATTAGTCTAAACACCCAACTGTAGATTTTCAAAATATACATTATCAATGAAGAAAGTTGTATTTAGTGGCAATAAAAATTTGTGATATGTGGAGTGAAAAAAAGTCTTCAAATAGATTTTTTTCATCTATTTTCTTACTCTCCAGATTTATGAGGATTCCAGCCAAGGAAAATAAAAAAGACAAAAACAAAAACATCAATATAAATACACACATATACAATTTATTAAAAAATTAAATCATTCAAGCCCACTAGTAACAAAATGTAAATTAAACAAGGCACAATGTTTTTCTTATAAAGTTAAAAAAACCCACAAAAGATGAAGAGACTGGTTTATTTTATTACTCAATAAATATGTACTGAGCATATACTATGAAACACCATTTAAACTTTTACAGGTATATCTGTAACTATGACAAAATACTTGCTCTCATAGATTTTGTATTCTAGAAAGAGAACACAGAAAATAAGTACCTAAATAAACAACAAAAATACTTTCAGATATATATATATATATATATATATACATACACACACACACACACACACACCTATATATATATATGAGTTACATGAAGACAATTAAAAAGGTGATTTGACAGAGAATAACTGTTGGGGGGAGCTATTTTTGATTTGATATTTTATATATTAAGAGCAAAAGTAAGAAGACTAGTGATCAATGATTCTGGCTTAGGCAGATTGTTGCAATGGAGATGGAGAAAAGTGAATAGATTTGACTGAAGGTAGAGACAACAGGGGTTGCTGAAATATCAAATGTGAAGGAGGGAATAAGAGAAAGGAATCTTAGAGATGTTACATTTTTTGGCATAAGCCAATTGAATGGTATATACTGAATGTTACATGCTCAGATTAGGATGATTCAGAGAGAGCAAATATGGTAGGGAATCAAGACTTCAACTTTTAGATGTTTGGAGTGAATTGCTTAACACTTGACTGACAGAGGTCAAAAGAGAAATAAAGAATGTTAAAAATATTGGGTAATGGGGAAGGATACAGCTTAGTGGTAGAGTGCCTGCTTAGCATGCACAAGGTCCTGGTTTCAATCCCCAGTATCTCCAAATAAATAAATCTAATAACCTCCCTCTGCCAAAAAGAAAGAAAAACATAAAGCTAAAAAAATATTGAGTAATGTGTAAGAGCCATCTCAGAGTTGTGTGGGGTCATATGAAACAAGATAAGAAAGTATTTCAAAAAGGAAATAGTTATTAATTATATCAAATGCTGCTGGAGATCAAGAAAGATAAAAATAGAAAATTAATCTTGGTATTGAGCAACCTGTACATATTATTGACTTGAAAAGAAGTTTCTGTTTCATTGTAAAAGTAGAACCAAAGTCTGATAATTTTTCAGAAGAACAGAAAAGGCGGTGGGTTAAAGCATAACAAATATTCTATTATTCTTATTTTCAGAGAAAGGAGAGACACACAGAGATAGACAAAACGTATAAGTTAATAGCCAGAAGTATGTTTAAAATCAAGAAATAATTTCTCAATAAAATAAAAACACTAGAGAATGATGGTATTTAAAAGAAAATAATTGTATAATCAGAAACTGAATGTGGAAAAATGTTTAAAAAAGAGTCTTGGACAACTATTGTGGTAGGATTAATTTGTGTAAATTTTGCCAAACACAGCTTAGGTTTATTTTATTTTTTTAATTGAAGTAGTCAGTTACAATGTGTCAATTTCTGGTGTACAGCACAATGTCCCAGGCATGCATATATATACATACATTCATTTTCATATTATTTTTATTAAAGGTTATTACAAGATATTCAACATAGTTCCCTGTGCTATACAGAAGAAACTTGCTTTTTTAATCTTTTTTTATATATAGTGGCTAACATTTGCAAATCTCATACTTCTAAATTTATCCCTTCCCAACCCCTTTCCTCTGGTAGCCATGAGATTGTTTACTATGTCTACTAGTTTGTTTCTACTTTGTAGATGAGTTCATCGTGTTCCTTTTTTTTTCCTTTTTTTAGATTCCACCTATGAGTGGTTCACTTAGAATGACGATCTCTAGGTCCATAGGTGCTGCTGCAAATGGCATTATTTGATTTTTAATGGCTGAGTAGTATTCCATTGTATAAATATACCACAACTTCTTTATCCAGTCATTGGTAGATAGATATTTAGGTTGTTTCTATGCCTTGGTTATTGTAAATAGTGCTGCTATGAATATTGGGGTGCAAGTATCTTTTTGAATTAGAGATACCTCCAGATAATATACCCAGGAGTGGGATTGCTGGCTCATGTGGTAAGTCTATTTTTAATTTTTTTGAGAAATCTCCATACAGTTTTCCCTGTGGCTGCACCAAACTACATTTCCAACAGCGGTGTAAGAGGGTTCCCTTTTCTCCATATCCCCTCCAGCATTTATCCTTCATGGACTTTTTAATGATGGCCATTGTGAATGGCATGAGGTGATAGATCATTGTAGTTTTGATTTACATTTTTCTGATAAATAGTGATAATGAGCATTTTTTTCATATGCATATTGGCCATTTGTATGTCATCATTGGAGAATCGCTTGTTTAGGTCTTCTGCCCATTTTTGGATTGGGTTGTTTATTTTTTTGTTGTTGTTAAGTTATATGAGCTGTTTATATATTCTGGAAATTAAGCTTTTGTCAGTCACATCATTTGCAAATATTTTCTCCCATTCTGTAGGCTGTCCTTTTGTTTTGCTTATGGTTTCCTTTGCTGTGCAAAAGCTTATAAATTTAATTAGGTCCCATTTGTTATTTTTTGCTTTTATTTCTATTGCTTGGGTTGATTGCCTTGGTAGACTATTACTGAGATTTATACTGGCTAGACTGCTGTAGGAGAACATTGTTAAGATTTATGTCAGAGAATGTTTTCCCTATATTTTCTTCTAGGTGGTTTTATATTTTTATATTTAAGTCCTTAAGCCATTTTGAATTTATTTTTGTGCATGGGCTAGAAGTGTTTTAACTCGTTGATTTTCATGCAGCTGTCCAGTTTTCCCAACATCATTTGCTGAAGAGACTGTCTTTACTATATTCTGTGTTCTTGCCTCCTTTGTAAAAAATTAATTGAACAAAAGTCTGTGGGTTATTTCTGGGCTCTGCATACTGCTCTATTGAGCCATATGTCTGTTTTTTGCATCAATACCATGCTGTTTTGATTACTATAATTCTGTAGTATTGTCTGGAGGCTGGGAGGGTTATTTCTCCAACTTTTTCTTCAGTGTTTCTTTGGCAATTCTGGGTCTTTTATGACTTCACATAAATTTTAGGATTATTTATTCTAGTTCTGTGAAAAATTTCATGGATAATTTGAAAGGGATCACCTTAAACCTGTAGATTGCCTTGGGCATTATGGCTATTTTAACAATATTGATTCTTCCAATCCAAGATATCTTTCCAATATCTTTCAATTTCTTTAAGTCATCTTTAATTTCCTTAATCAATGTTTTGTAGTTCTCCATGTATACGTCTTTCACTTCCTTGTCTGATTTATTCCTAACTATTTTATTGTTTTGATGGCAATTTTAAAAGAGATTGTTTCTACTTTCTTTTCCTGCCTATTCATTGTTAATGTAAATAAATGCAACTGATTTTTGTATGTTAACCTGTATCCTCCTACCTTGCTGAATTCTTTTATCAGCTCTAGTATTTTTTTGTGAAGAGCTTTTATTGTTTTCTATATATATTATCTTGTCATCTGAATATAGTGACAATTTTACATCTTCTTTTCCAATTAGGATCCCTTTTATGCCTTTTCTTGCCTGATTGCTGTGGCTAGAAATCTTAAGACTATGTTGAATAGAAGTGGTGGAGTGAACATCCTTTCCTTGTTACAGATTTTAGTAGGAAGACTTTCAGCTTTTCACCACCAAGTATTATGCTGGCTATGGGTTTGTCATAAATAGCTTTTATTATGTTGAGATATGTTCCTTCTATACCCACTTTGGTAAGAGTTTTTATCATAAATGAGTGTTGAATTTTATCAAATGCTTCTTTTGTTGATGAGGTCTATCACATTGATTGATTTGCATAGGTTGAAATATCCTTGTGGCCCTTAGATGAATCCAACTTGATCATGGTGTATGATCTTTTTTATGTGTTGTTGGATTCTGTTTGCTAATATTTTGTTGAGGACTTTTGCATCTATGTTCATCAGTGATATTTGTTTGTAACTTTCTTTTTTGGTAGTGTCTTTGTCTGGTTTTGGTATCAGGGTGTTGGTGGCTTCATAGAATGAGTTTGGGAGTATTCCCTCCTTTTCAATTTTTTTGAAGAGTTTGAAAAGGATTTGTATGAGTTCTTCTTTAAATATTTAATAGAATTCCCCAGTGAAGCAGTCTGGTCCTGGGCTTTTGTTTGTAGGGAATTTTTTTTTTATTGCTGATTCTATTTAATTTATAGTGATTGGACTGTTCAAGTGGTCTATTTATTCTTGATTCAGTCTTGGTGGACTGTATGTTCCCAGAATCTTGTCCATTTCATCTAGGTTGTTCAATTGTTTCCATGTAGTTGTTTATAGTATTCTCTTATGATAATTTCTATTTCTGTGGTATTGGTTGTAAGTTCTCCATTTTCCTTTCTTACTTTGTTTATTTGTATTCTCTCTCTTTTATTCTTGATGATCCTAGCCAGAGGTTTGTGAATTTTGTCTACTCTTTCAAAAAACCAGCTCTTTGTTTGATTGATGTTTTCCATTCTTTTACCTCTATATTATTTCCTCCCTGATCTTTATTATTATCTTCCTTTTACTGACTTTAGGTTTTGTTTGCTCTTCTTTTTCTAATTCTTTTAGGTGAAAGGTTAGGCTGTTTACTTGAGATTGTCTTTTTTGAGAAAGGCCTCTATCACTATGAACTTCCCTCTTAGGACTTTTTGTTGCATCTCATAGATTTTGTGTGGTTGTGTTTTCATTGTTGTTTGTCTCAAAAAATTTTTTTAATTTCTTCTTTGATTTCATCATTGACCCACTGGATTTTTAGTAGCATATTGTTTAATCTCCATGCTGTCATATTTTTCTCCTTTGTTTTTCTGTAGTTGATTTCTAGTTTGATAGCATTGTGGTCAGAAAAAAGATGCTTGAAATAATTTCTATCCTGTTAAATCTGTTTAAGTTTTTTTTTGTGTGTGTATGTGTCCAAGTACATGATCTTTTCTAGAGAATGTTCCAAACTCACTTGAAAAGAATGACTATTATGTTTTTGGGGGGATGTAATGTCTTAAATATATCAACGAAGGCCAACTGTCCTATTATGTCATTTAGTATCTCTGTTGCCTTATTGATTTTCTGTCTGGAAGATCTGTTTAATGTTATTGATGGGATGTTAAAGTCTCTTACTATGATTGTGTTCCAATCAATTTCTCCCTTTATGTCTGTTAGTATTTGCTTTATGTATTTAAGTTCTCCTATATTGGATGCATATATGTTAACAAGTGTAGTATCTTCATCTTGTTTTGCACTTTTAATCATTTTATAATATCCTTCTTTATCTTTCTTTATGTCCTTTGCTTTAAAGTCTGTTTTGTCTGAAATCAGTAGTGTTACTCCTGCTTTCTTGTCAATTCCATTTGCATGAAATATATTTTTTCCATTGTCTCTCTTTCAATCTATGTGTGTCCTTCACCCTAAAGTGGATATCTTGTATGCAGCATATTGTAGAGTCTTGTTTTATTATCCTACCTGCCATTCTCTTTCTTTTGATTGAAGCATTTAGTCCATTGACATTTCTGGAAATTATTGATAGATGTGTGTTTATTGCCATTTTGAACTTAGTTTTCCAGTTGATTTGGCATGTCCTCTTTGTTCCTTTCTTTTTCTTTTACTTTTTGTGTTCTGATAATTTCCATTTTCATTATCTTCTTTTTTTTTATTGTTATGACTCTATTACAAGCTTTTGATTTGTGGTTACCCTGGTTTTCAAGTATATTAACCCATTATTTTCTGTTTGCTTTAAACTGATAGTCTTATATGCTTGAACACATTCTAAAAAGAATTAAAAAACTTTTCCTTTTTTTGCTTCCTTCTCCCACCTTTAATGATTTTGAAGTCCTCTTTTGCATCTTCAAGTCCAAGGTCCATTCTGTTGCAACTCATTGTAGTTATCTCATTTCCAATTATGTTTTTTTTTTCCTTTTTATAGCATCCTGCTTCTTTTCTACTTAGAGTAAACTTTTCAATATTTCTTTTAGCATAGGTTTAATATTGCTAAATTCTCTTAGTTTTTTGCTTGTCTGTGAAATTGTTTATCTGTCATTGTATTCTAAAGGATAGCCTTGATGGACAGAGTATCCTACATTGCAGCTTTTTCTCATTCAGGCATTTTAATGTATCTTGCCACTGCCTTCTGGTCTACAGTACTTCTGTAACTAAATCAGCTGAAAGCCTTATGGGGGTTCCCTTGTAACTATGTTTTTCTCTTCCTGTCTTTAGAATTACTTCTTTATATTCAACCTTGGCCATCTTAATTATAATATGTTGTAGGTTTATTTGGGTTCTTCTTATTGGAGACCCTCTCTTCTTTCTGTTCTTCCATATCTGATTCTTTCTTTAGGTTTCAGAAATTTTCAGTCATGATTTCTTCAAATACCTTTTTAATTCCCTTTTCTCTTTCTTCTCCCTCTGAGACACCTATTATGCATATTGATGTGCTTTATATTATCCCATAGGTTCCCTATATTGCTTTCATTGATATTCACTTGCTTTTCTGTCTGCTGTTCTGATTGGTGATTTATGTTATCCTATCTTCTAAGTCACTTATTCCTTCCTCTGCATTATCTAGTCTGCTTTGAGTGCCTTTAGCTTGGCTCTTAAATCAGCCATTGAGTTTTCTGTTTTAAATTGGCACTTCTTTATAGTTTCTGTTTCCTTTTTATAATATTTTCTATCTCTATTCATAGTCTCTTTTATTTCCTGCAGTTCTTTTAACACTCCCTTTTTGAAGTCATGATCTAGTCTGCTGTCAATGTCTGTTTCATTTATTGTTCTTTCAGGGGACTTATCTTTTTCTTCTAATTGGGAGTAGTTCTTTGCTTCTTCATTTTACTTGTATCTCTCTGGCACTATGGATTATGAACTATGAGTTATCTATGGTGGTCTTGAAGGTTTTTTTGTTGTTGTTGTTTTGTTTTTTTAAAGAAGCATTCCTGTGTAGGCTGTGCACCTATAAACATTTTGTCATAAGGTCTTTTTTCAGTATGGATTGTTGCCACTTCTTTCTTCTGTGTGTGTTGGCTTGTATCTTTTGACTGGGTGTGTGGCCAGGTTTGTGGTGATCAGACTGCTGCCCTGGTTGTTGAGTATGGCCTCCTTTTTGTTCTGTGGTTCACACAGCACTGACAGGGGCCTGGTCTTTTCCCCTTTTGTTGAAATGGAGATTTCCAAGCTCATTTCTGAGCTGCTGTGAATGGTAGGTGGAATTGGAGCACTTTAAATACTCTTTGTTGACTCTTCCTTTGTCCCTATTTTAACTGTGGGAATGTCCCTGAGGCTGGAAACCAATCTCAGTCTTGCCTATGAAGTTGCAGAGCCCCTAGGTACAGATTCAATTTTCAACCCCACCTCTACCTGGAAGCACCAAGGAAGATGGTGGCTATGGCCAAGCCCCACTTCTCTTCTCCTGAGAACATGCCAGTAATGGGGCTGGGGGCCTGCAAAGACAGAGGATATGGCTCAGCTGCAGTGTGCCCTTCCTCACTATGTGCACCAGTAGTGTTTCTTTCTTCTTTTCTTTTTCTCAAGTGGGACCAGACTATTTTGTTCTGTGTACAGTCCCAGCCACAGCCCACAGCACACTCCAACCCCTGAGGCTGCCTCTGTGCAGTTGGCCCCAGCCCTCTGCCTGGCTCAAGCAGCCAGTTCTGGCCCACCTCTGCCAGCTCGCTTCTAGGCCTGAGGATCACAGGGACCCTTTGTGCCCACTTCTCTTAGTTTTGTCAGCCAGGTGGATGCTGTGCACTCCTCTGAGGCTGCGAGGTTAACTCTTCTTCCTTGCTATCATTGCTGACCTCTCTGCTGGAAAGGGGATGTCCCAACATAAGACCATTATTCTTCTTTTGTCACTCTCTCCCCATGGCGCAGGTACCACACTAATTTCCTTTTCCTTCTTCTATTTTTTTTTTCCCTCCTGCCAGATTTGTTAGGAATTTTGTCTTTTGAAGAAGGTAATGATCTGTCAAAATTCAGCAGGTGTTCTGAGTGAATGGGTTGGTCCATGGATGTCTCTTTTGGTATATTTCAGGGAGAGGGTGAGCTAAGAGTGTCCTTCTAATCTGTCATCTTGGCCACTCCCAGTATAAGTTTTAAGTTCTTAAAATTGTATTTACTTTGAGAAGTTAATCTCATTTCTGGGAATTTATCCCAAAAGCTTGCCTAAAAGAATACTATTCACTATATTATTTTAAATTTCAAAATATGGAGACCATAAAAATATCCTACAATATGACTAATCTCTATAATGCTATTTTATGCAATTCTTATAAAATCATATTTTTGAATAATTCTCAATAAAAGGAAACAAGATATGAAATAGTGCTATGTGATAAGGAATGGTTAAAATTAATATTCAAATTATTCTAATTATATATGTATATATAAGTAATATATTTTGACATATTTATATATATACATATAGTCACATGTGAGTATGTTTTCTCTACTTGTGAATTTTCAAATATGAATTCAGTTTACATTTCTGCTTGTAAAATAAGTCTTATTTTTTTCTAATTTTCACAGAAACAACTTCAAATTTTTATAATGAGAAAAAAATAGGAATTTTTAAATGCTTCTAGATGTGTTATTTTGAGAGCAGAATGAACCTGAGCAGCAGTTGGAAGGTATTTAAAAGTAGAAGTTTGGAAAGAGTTTTAAAGAATAGTCCTTGGGGAATAAACTGGATAGCATTCAACATGGAGGACATCTTTCTCCACTTAAAGCTAGAACTTTTCATCAATAACCTCTAGTCACCCTTAAATGGACATTTATTAACAGGGGAAATATATAGAAAGCATTTTGCAGGAGCAGGAGTGGGAAGAGTTATGTCTTCAGCTGTTACAGTGTCTATATAGTTTCACCAATTAAAAATTACTACACAGTAAGAATCAAAATAAAATTTTCTTAAAATGTTAGTCAAGCTAGAAAGCCTATATAATTTAGAGTTAAAACTTAGTATGCTTTAGAACAAGTGTTGAACTAAAATTGTTTTCAAAAAGCCTTAAATTCAAAGAAGTTACTAATTAAGTTTGAACTGAAATAAGTAGATTACAGGCACATAAGGAAGAGGGGAGAAAATAGAGGCTAACATAGATGTGTGGCTTTAAAGCTGGATCCTTCTAAAGCAACAATTTTAGCCTGATCATAAGAAAGACTTCACAAAAATCCACACTGAGAAACATTCTACAAAACACCTGTCCAGTATTTCTCAAAATAGTCAAGTTTACAAAACCAAAGAAAGTGTGAGAAACTGTCACAACCAACAGGAGCCAAACAATTAGGGATGGCAAAATGTAATGTGTTATCATTGATGGCACTCTACAGGAGAGAACAGTAGGTAAAAGCTAAAGAACTGAGTAAATTACAGACAACTAATCATAATGTACTATACTGATTTATTAATTGCAAAAAAAAATCATACTAATGTCAGATGTTATAAATAGAAGAAATTGGGTGCAGAGTATATGGGAACTCTCTGTACTATCTTCACAATTTACCTGTAAGTCTAAAACTATTCTAAAATATTAAAAAAATCCCTGAAATTATGGTAATACCAAGGAAACATATTATGGTACTAGGGATAAGTAAATTAATAGAATATCATAAGATTGCTCTTTAAGATTTTCTGAAAATTCATAAGGGAAAGACATATTTTGAATGTAAGCTCCTTTAAAATGAGTACCCCTATTTGAAGATGGTGAGATAAGCACAATTTACCTTCCTTTCAGAAAAGCCACTGAAATGACTAGTATAGGACTAGAAATGCAAATATAGTTTTCCTACCTGTTACCCAAAAGGGAAGGGAAAAGACACCAGTTACTGTCATCTCAAAAGGTAAGAATAGAGACAGGAGACAATGTGTTGTGCAGCAAAATATTTTAAAGGATTTATTTAGGAAAAAAATTACACCTCCAAGAACAGGAGGCATGCTGATCCAAAGGATGAAAAATTGTGGTCTTTGTTTACCTCTTCTCTTATACCCTTGCTTAGAGATGGTCTTTTAATTGATTGATGGTTCTTGGCCCTGAAGTGCTTAGTCATGTTTGTCCCCTTTCTTCATGTTATTACCCATGGTGTACACAGAAAAACCCATTCCTTGGGGCTTAAACTGCAATGCTATTACATTACAATGAACACTGTCGTGTCCATTTAGGTCCTTGTCACTAGTTCACAATTGCAGCTGTCAGGTTCTAACTGATTTCTTATTGGCACTCATTTGGAAGTAAAGCCCCTTTATGTTAAAGGTGGGCATAGTGCCATCTTCCAGACCATCTTCCTCTCCCCCACCTGTCTTCCCAGTGCCCCCATTTATCTACTTAACATGTCCAAAAGTAGATCTTCCTATGAAACATGTAAGCCAAAATGGTGTAAAGTGAAGACACAATTTCCCTAGGATTCACAAAATAAATTGTGATAAAGCAAAGATGCTCATACAGTTCAATCTACAGTGGTTGGATGCTGAGAAGCTAAGTATAGTTCCGGAGAAGGAGCTTGAAAGTGCCACTCTTGGTTCTTGATGTGTACACTGCCTCTATAATGGATTCCTGCAAAACCAACACCAGCACTGAATGCTATTTTTGCTTTTCTTGCAAAAGTGAAAATCCTCTGGGATTTCTTTTGGCTAGTGAAAATAGATACTAATGCAGGTCTTTAATGACAGTGAAGTGACATAAAGAGAAATTTCAAAAATCAGGGGGATACCTGTATATCCAGAAAAATACTGAAGACGAAGAGATTTCTGTGAAATATTTTTTTTTCAATTTTTGAAATAATATACAATTAACTGTGAATTAGTTACCAGCATTAGATATTAGATAAGATGATATAAATTACAGGTATACAAAAGTCTTGCTATGTCATTGACATTAGTTATGTAAAATTATTAGTACACTGAACACTATTTTGAAGTTGTTGGTGAAGGATGGGGTAGGATAAAAATTAAGGGGATGTTAAGTCCCCTTCAAGGGTCACGCTGTACTGTGCAGGGTTTATTGTTAAGGAAACAGAGGCTTGATTTATATAATTTAAAATTAAAAGCAACATTGGCTGTGGTATATACATCAGTTTTTTCTGTTTTTATTTGATATATTTTTATTGAAGTATAATTAGCTTACAATGTTGTGCCAATTTCTGGTGTACTGCACAATACTTCAGTCATACAGGAATATACATATATTTATTTGCATATTCTTTTTAACCATAGGTTACTATAAGATATTGAATATAGTTCCCTGTGCTATACAGTATACATTTGTTGTTTATCTATTTTATATACAATAGTATCTGCAAATCTCAAACTCCCAATTTATCCCATCCCACCCCCTTCCCCCACTGGTAACCATAAGTTTGTTTTCTATGTCTGAGTCTGTTTCTGATTTGTAAATAAGTTTGTCTTTATTTTTTTTTATGATTCCACATATGAGTGATATCATATAGTATTTTTCTTTCTCTTTCAGGCTTCCTTCACATTGAATGACATTCTTCAGATTCATCCATGTTGCTGCAAATGGTATTATTTTTTATGGCCGATAGAATTCCATTGTGTAAATATGCCGTGACTTCTTTATCTAGTCATCTGTTGATGGACATTTAAGTTGTTCCCATGTCCTGGCTATTGTAAATAGTGTTGCTATGAACATTGTGGTGCATGGATCCTTTTGAATTAAGGTTTCCTCTGCATACATGCTCAGGAGTGGGATTGCTGGATTATATGGTAAGTCTATTTTTGTTTTTTTGAGGAATCCCTATACAGTTTTCCATATGGTTGCACCAAACTGCATACCCACCATCAGTGTAAGAGGGTTCAGTTTTCACCATAGCCTTTCCAGCATTTATCCTTTGTGGACTTTTGAATGATGGCCATTTTAAATGGTATGAGGTGATACTTCATTGGAGTTTTGATTGGATTTTTCTGATAAATAGCAATATTGAGCATTTTTTCATGTGCCTTTTGGCCATTTGTATGTATTCATTGAAAAATTGCTTGTTTAGGTCTGCCCATTTTAGGATTGGCTTTTTTTGTTTTTTACATTTTTGATTGAGTTATAGTCATTTTACAACATTGTGTCAATTTCCAGTGTAGAATACAATTGTTCAGTTACTGATGAACAAACATACATTCATTGTCACATTATTTTTTTTTTTTTTTGCTGTGAGCTACTACAAGATCTTGCACACATTTCCCTGTGCTACACAGTATAATCTTGTTTATCGATTTTACATATGCCTGTCAGTATCTACACATTTTGAACTCCCAGTCTGTCCCTTCCCACCCACCTCCCCCTTGGCAACCACAAGTTTGTATTCTATGTCTATGAGTCTGTTTCTGTTTCGAATTTTTTTTTTTTGGTTTTTTGGGGTTTTTTTTTGGATTTTTTTTAGATTCCACATATAAGCGATCTCATATGGTATTTTTCTTTCTCTTTTTGGCTTACTTCACTTAGAATGACATTCTCCAGGGACATCCATGTTGCTGCAAATGGTGTTATGTTGTCATATTTTTATGGCTGATTAGTATTCCATTGTATAAATATATCACTTCTTCTTTATCCAGTGATCCGTTGATGGACATTTAGGCTGTTCCATATCTTGGCTATTGTAAATAGTGCTGCTATGAACATTGGGGTGCAGGTGTCATTTTGAAGTAGGGTTCCTTCTGGATATATGCCCAGGAGCAGGATTTCTGGGTCATAAGGTAAGTCTATTCCTAATCTTTTGAGGAATCTCCATACTATTTTCCACAGTGGCTGCACCAAACTGCATTCCCAGCACCAGTGTAGGAGGGTTTTATTTTCTCCACATCCTCTCCAGCATTTGTCAGTTGTGGACTTTTGAATGATGGCCATTCTGACTGGTGTGCGGTGATACCGCATTATAGTTCTGATTTGTATTTCTCTAATAATTAGTGATATTGAGCATTTTTCATGTGCCTATTGATCATTTCTATGTCTTCCTTGGAGAATTGCTTTTTTAGATCTTTTGCCCATTTTTGGATTGGGTTGTTGTTGTTGTTGCTGCTGTTTAACGTCATATGAGCTGCTTATATATTCTGGAGATCAAGCCTTAGTCGGTTTCATCACTTGCAAAAATTTTCTCCCATTCTGTAGGTTGTCCTTTTATTTTGTTTATGGTTTCCTTTGCTGTGCAAAAGCTTATAAGTTTAATTAGGTCCCATTTGTTAATTTTTGTTTTTATTTCTATTGCCTGGATAGAGTGCCCTAGTAGAATATTGTTAAGATGTATGTCAGAGAATGTTTTCCCTTTTTTCTTCAGGGAGGTTTATTGTGCCTTGCCTTATATTTAAGTCTTCAAGCCATTTTGAGTTTATTTTTGCATATGGTGTGAAAGAGTGTTTCAACTTCATTTATTTACACGCTGCTGCCCAGTTTTCCCAACACCTTTTGCTGAAGAGACTGTCTTTTCTCCATTGTCTATTCTTGCCTCCTTTATCAAAGATTAATTTACCATAGTTGTATGGGTTTATTTCAGGGCTCTTTATTCTGTTCTGTTGATCCATATGTCCATTTTTATTCCAATATCTTGGTCTTTTGATCACTGTAGCTCTGAAGTAGTGTCTGAAGTCTGGGGGAAGTTGATGACTTGTTCTTTTTTTTTCCTTTTTTAATATTGCTTTCTTCATTCAAAAAGAACTGATGTATAAATCTAGTAATAGTCTCCTAAGGCAATCAACCCAAGCAATAGAAACTAAAGCAAAATAATCAAATGGGTCCTATTAAACTTATAAGCTTTTGCACATCAAAGGAAACCATAAACAAAACAAAAAGACAACCTACAGAATGGGAGAAAATATTTGCAAAAATGAGGCTGTCAAGGGCTTAATTTCCAGAAAGGCCATCAATCAAAAAAATACATGGACCCCAATATTCCTATGCTGCCTCATCTTGTCTCTTTTCCTCTTTGTATTTTTAGATAAGTTAGTTATGATTCCCAACTTGGAGAAGTGGCCCTCTGTGGGAGACATCCTACACATCCCATCAGTACACTCCTCTCTTGTCACTTGAGTGCCAGGGTTGATCTGGTCCCAGTGTAGAGTCTGGCTTGTGTTTGTGGATTCCTTCCACAGGCTTTGGGATTGTTGCTTTTTTATTTCTGGTATATTTCCCCTGGTAGATGAAGCTGGGCTAGAAGCTTATGTAGATTTCCTGGCAGGAGGGGTTGGTGTCTGCCCACTGCTGGGTGAAGCTTGGCCTTGACCTCTGGTGGGTAATGCCCTGTGTAGGGGTGTTTGCAACTCAGAAAGTCTGCTGATGGGTAAGGCTGTGATTCTACCCAGTATGTTGTGTGGCCTGAGGTTTCCCAGCCCTTAAGCCTTAGGCTGTTTGGTGGGGCTGGGTCTTGGTGTTATTGATCCAATCAAGATGTCAGCCTCCAGGAAAGCTCATGTAGATGAACACTCCCAGAATGTCCACCATCAGCTTTTATGTCTGGTGTATGAGCTGCAGCAGTCCATAACTCCCCAGGAGAACTTCCAAAACCAGCAGAACTGGTCTGGCCCAGGTTCCTAGGCAGTCACTTTCTCTGCCCTTGGACCTGGTGCATGGGTCCTGGGATCTCTTCCTCCCACTGCTGGAACACTGGGCTGGGGAGCCTGATGTGGGGCTCAGGGGTCTCATTCCCATTGGAGCACCTCTGTGACTTAATTGTTCTTCAGTTTGTGCGTTGCCCACCCAGAGGGTATGGGCCCAATTATATTGTGAGTGTGCCCTCTCCTACCTTCCTGCTGCAGTTCCCTCTCTATGTTTCCAGTTGAAGTAGATCTTTTTTGCTAGGCTCCAGTCTTTTTTCTCAATGGTTGTTCAGCAGTCGATTGTGGTTTTGTTGTGGTTTTGTTGTAGTTCTGAGGAGAGGCAAGTTCTTAGTCCTACTACTCTGTCACCTTGACTGGAAATCAACTTTCGGTTTTGTTTGTTCTTCTTTTTCTATTTCTTGTAGGTGATAGGTTCGTTGTTTATTTGAGATTATTCTTGTTTTTTGAGGAAGGCCTGTATTCGTATGAACTTCCCTCTTAGGACTGTTTTTCCTGCATCCCATAGATTTTGTGTGGTTGTGTTTTGATTTTCATTTGTCTCAAGGTATTTTTTATTCTTTGATTTCATCATTGACCCATTGGTTTTTATTAGCATGTTGCTTAGTCTCCATGCTGTCATTTTTTTTTTTTCACATTAGTTTGTTTTTGTTTTTTTTTTCCTGTGGTTGATTTCTAGTTTCATTCCATTGTGGTCAGAGAAGATGCATGGGATAATTTCTATCCTCTTAAATTTGTTGAGGCTTCTTTTTTGCCTGAGTATATGGTCTATTGTAAAGGATGTTCCATGAGCACTTGAAAAGAATGTATATTCTGTTATTTGGGGTTGTAATATCCTAAAAATATTATCCAAGTCCAACTGTTCTATTGTGTCACTTAGTATCTCCAATGCCTTATTGATTTGCTGTATGGAAGACCTGTCCAATGACATTAGTGGGGTTTTAAATTATCCTACTCTCGTTGTATCCCCATCAATTTATCCCTTTCTATCTGTTAGTATTTGTTTTATATATTTAGGTGCTCCTATATTGGGTGCATATATGTTCATGAGTATAATATCTTCATTTTGTATTGCTCCTTTTATCATTATGTAGTGTCCCTCTTTATCTCTCTTTATGAACTTTGTTTTAACATCTATTTTGTCTGGTATGAGTATTGTTACTCATACTTTCTTTTCATTTTCACTTGCATGAAATACTTATTTTTCCTACCTCTCACTTTCAATATATGTTTATCTTTCACTTTAACATGAGTCTCTTGTAGGCAGGATTTTGGAGGCTTTTGTTTTATTATCCAGTCTGCCACACTATCTTTTGATAGGAACATTTAGTCCATTGACATTTATAGTAGTTATTGATAGATGTGTGTTTATTGCCATTTTGAACTTTGTTTTTCAGTTAATTTGCTATTCTTTGTTCCTTTTTGTTTTTCTTTTTGTGGTTTGATAAGTTTCTTTTGTATTATTTTGGTTTCTTTTTGATTTTTGTGGCTGTACTGTATGCATTTGATTTGTGATTACCCTGTTTTTCAGGTATGTTTTGCACTTACTATATCTGTTTCCTTTAGACTGATAGTCATGTAGGCTCAAACACATCCTAAAAAGAATGAAAAAGAAAAGAAAAATGGAAAAAAGTCTATATTTTCTTTCTCCCTTCTCCCAACTTTTATGATTTTGATGTTCTCTGTTACATTTTCATATTTATTCTCTTGCAATTCACTATAGTTATCACATTTCCAGTTATGGTTTTCTCATTACTATAGCTTCACTCTTTCTTTTCTATTTAGAGTAGAACTTCTAATATTTGTTTTAGTATAGGTTTAGTATTGCTGAATTTTTGAGCTTTTGCTTGCCTGTGAAATTCTTTATTGCTCCCTCTACTCTAAAGGATAGTCTTGCGAGATAGAATATTCTAGGTTGCAGCTTTTTCTCCTTCCGGGCTTTGAATATATCTTGTCATGCC
The DNA here is from genome assembly GCF_048564905.1 of Vicugna pacos. Taxonomy (NCBI): domain Eukaryota; kingdom Metazoa; phylum Chordata; class Mammalia; order Artiodactyla; family Camelidae; genus Vicugna; species Vicugna pacos. The sequence continues at coordinate 38,764,239 of NC_133000.1, forward strand.
CTTCTGGCCAGCATTGTTTGTGTAGAGAAACCAGCTGAAACCTTATAGGGGTTCCATTGTAACTAATTCTTTGTTTTTCTCTTGCTGGCTTAAGAATAATTTCTTTACCTTTAATTTTGGCCATCTTAATTGTCATATGTCTTGATGTAGGTCTGTTTGGGTTCTTCTTATTTGGGAGTCTCTGTGCCTCCTGTACTTGGATATGTTTCCTTGTTTAGGTTTTGAAAGTTTTCATCATGATTTCTTCAAATAACTTTTCAGTTCCCTTTTCTTTTCTTCTCCTTTTGGGACCCCTATTATGCACAGGTTGGCATACTTCATATTGTCCAATATGTCCCTTATATTGCTTTCACTGGTTTTTATTTGCTTTTCTGTCTGCTATTCTGATTAGGTGATTTCTATTATCCTATCTTCTGAGTCACTAATTCCTTCCTCTGCATTATCTAGTCTGCTTTTGACTGCCTTTACCTCAGCTCTTATCTCAACAATTGAGTTTTCTGTTTTTAATTGGCCCTTCTTTATAGTTTCAATTTCCTTTTAAATTAATCTCCATTGCTATTGATAATCTCTTTTACTTCCTTCAGTGCATTGATCATTCCCTTTTTGAAGTTATGAAGTAGTAGATTATCAACGTTTATTTCATTGATTGTTCTTTCAGGGGATTTCTCTTGCACTTTTAATTGGGAATAGTTCCTCTGCTTCTTCATCGTATATTTCTCTGGCTTTATGGATTTAGGAGTATCAGTTACCCACTGTGGTCTTGAATGGCTATTTTATTTTTTGTTTGTTTTTATTTCAAGTGGGAGTATTCCTATGTAGACTGTGTGCATCTAATAATTTTGTTACAGTGGCTTTTCCTAGCATGGATGGTTGCCACATCTTCCTTCCATGTGTTTTGGCTGTTATCCCTTTGACTGGGGGTGTGTTTGGTGTTGTGGTATTCAGAGCCTGCCCTGATTGTTGTTGAGCTGGGCTTCCTTTTTGTTTTGTAGTTGTCACAACCTTGACAAGGGCCTTGTCTACTCTTCTGCTGGAACAGGGGTTTTAGACCTATTTCTGAGCTATGTGTGTAGTAGGCAGTGTTGGGGTACTTCAGTTGGGAATAAGGGTAGGTAGGAGATGTCCACTTGGATGTGCCCTCTGTGGTGTTGTCTGTCACTTGTTATGTAGGCTTGCAAAGTACTCTTTGTTGATGCTATCTTTGTCTCTGCCTTAGCTGCAGGAATGTTGACCACATGCTTTGGTGCCCCGTGGTTTCTGAGTCCCAGAAACCACCAGTTCAGATATGCCAATGTCAGTCACTAGGACCCCCCCATAGCAAGTGTGCAGACACACCTGAATCTGGTGCACCATGGGGTTACCATAGACCCCAGCCTCACCTCCACATAGGATCCTGGCCTATTGTAAATATTCATACTTGCCCCTTCTGTGAGTCAGAACTCTGCTCACTGCCTGTTGGTCCCAGAGGCCTGGGTCTGCCATGGGTCCATAAAGAGTAAGTCAATCCTGTCTCCCTGGCTCAGTCCTGCCAGTGAAGTTACAGGGATATCTGGTATGAGTTCAACTTTCAGCCACACCTCCACACAGCAGTGATGGCTATGACCAAGCCCAGCCTCTATGTTGTGCCCCTCCCCACCTAACACCAAAAGTGGTGCATTTTTATGGGGGTGCCAGGCTGTCCTGCTCCACGCACAACCCCCAGCCAGAGCTCAAGCCACCCTCCAGTCTCCCGAGGCTGCCTCTGTGCAGTGGGGTCCTGCCCTCTGCCTGGGCTCCTCACCAATCTCAGCAGCAAGTCCTGGCTCATCCTTGCTGGCTCACATCTAGGGCCAGGGATCGCTGGAAACCTCCATGTCAGTTTCCCTTAGTTCTGACTGTCAAGCTCTTTCCACTTTCTCCTTGGAGCCTTGGAAGCTCTACTTCTGTCCCCACTGATCTCCTGGCTGGAGAAGGATCATCCCAGTATGAGGATTCTTTTCTTCCTATGCCACTCTCTCCCTACAGGAATGATCCTGCACCAACATTTTTTTCATTTTTCTTTCTTACCAGATTTGGTGAGAATCTTCCTATATTTTGAAATGAGAGACACTCTGACAGAGTTCAGTAGGTGATCTGTGTGATTCAATGGGTTTGTAGATGTAATTCTTGGTGTGTTTGTGGGAGAGTGTGAGCTATGAGTCTCTCTACCCTGTCATCTTGGCCCCTCCCTCATTTTTTTTACATACTTTAAATAATTTGGAAATTCTATATTTCAAAATATATAAATAAATTACAAATGGCTGGTTATTTACCTATCTGGTTTCCAGGGTCTGTCTTAAGGCTATATATGGATGATTTCATTTAATCCTCACAATGATCCTATTCTGTGAATATTTTTATTATCCTCTTTCAAAATTTATAGGCAATAATGTAAAAATAAAATTTGGTTTCCTGAAATTTTTGTTGATTATTAGGTTTTTGTCTCATTGCAGAAAGAATCTGATCATGAGACATGGAGGTCAAGAAAGTGAAGCAATGATTTATTATGCAAGAGATAATATACTCTCAAGGGTAGAGCAGGAAAGTTCGGGTGAGCAGCTGTGCTGAGTTTCTTTGGCAAGTTTGTTACATGGGATGTAAAAATGAATGGGCAAAATATTCATTGGTAAGGGAAGGGTTTGGGGTTATATTCCCTGATTTTCATCCCAGCTCTACTTTCCCAAGGGGAAGAGGAATTTTTGTCCTTATTTAGTCTGGATCAAAAGTGTCATGGCTTTGATGTATGATGGGTGCTTCTAATCTGAAAGGTTAATTTTATTATAATGAGAACATAATGAACAAAATGTTACATTTAGATACTATAGATTCCTCTCTTTTCCCACCTTTCTTTACCTGCCTCCAAGACACTTGTCACCCCAAAATATGTGATCTCTTATCAGTCCCATGTTCCTGATTTTCTCTGTTTGCCTAGTAACACCTGTCTTTCACATAATGTATGATTTCCTGCCATTTGGCCCAAGCTCTTCTTTTTTTTCCCCCCAATTGCTGCCATCTGGCCTTCATCCCCCTTTCTCTGCTCATATCTAGCTATGTGCCTGCTCTAACAAAATGAGTACAAATGATTAAATGTATAATGTTGAGTTTTCTGAATGTAGAAGATAAAACAATGCTAGTAAATAGACAGCTATCTCCAACAGGAAATTGACTTTTTTTTTAATGTGATGGCAAAGCATCTTGTCAAACTGTTACTGATATACTTTGGGTCTCAAAATATAGGCTGTAGGAGGCTGTAGTACTAGAATGTATGATAGGAAAAATAAATCAAAATATTTTGGAATGTGTAGATTTGTCACCATTTTCAACAAGTCTTACAAGAGGTATATTACCTCTGACCAGAAGTGATCAATCTGAAATCAGGAATTAAAGAAAATAGTGTTTACCAAAATACTCATCTCTGCTTATAACCTGCCATCTAAATTGACTGAGAGTCTCCAAATTTGGACCTCTATAGAGTTGAAAAATCCAAATTTTGTAAACCAAACTGAAGGTAATATATGTCTCAGCAAAAGATAAAATCTTGGCCTTAGGATTTTAAGTATTTAACATTAAAAGATCTTTGCCAAACAGATGTAGATTAAAAACATTGTCTTTTGCCAAAAGGCTATTGTTTTGAAATACTTCAAAGCAGTTCCCATTACGCTAAACAAAGGCTAAAGGAAGAGAAGACTGCATAAAATAATAGGCAATATAACCAAACAGAAACAGAAACCAATAAAAAATAAACCCTTAGGCTTAAAAGCTATGTCTGAAAACTCATTGACTGGTTAAGAAATGTTAAGAGGAACTTTAATGGCAAAACAAACAAATGACAAGCAAGCCAACAAACAAATAAAAAAAAAGGCTAGCTAGACACATCTTGTGACCTTCAGCACTTAAAACATTTCCTAGATCAATGAGTTTTCAGTAGCAGAAACAGACTTTGAAAATTGTGTATCCCCTATAAAAGGTCTAACTCAGTTATAGTTATGAAGTGTGATGGAGAGTAGAGATGATTTCAGAGGACAGAACTAAGGAAAAAAAATATATAACTCCACTGCCGTAGTAGTGAGTTTATGTAATTCTTGTCAGGATTTCAAATGTACTCTTGTATGTTACTGATTAATTGATTGATTACATTTGGAGAATTATTTTTCTTTAAAACAATTATTTGATATCAAATGTTGGCAAAGAGGTAGAGCAAATAGGACTCTCATGTATTGCCAGTGAATGTGGAAATTATTTTTTTCTTCCAGTTTTTTTGAAATATAATTGACACACAGCACCGTATATGAGATACACATGTCATGAAATGATTATCACAATAGGTTTAGTGAACACCCATCATCTCAGTAGATAAACAATTCAAAAAATAGAGGAAAAAAAGTTGTCCTTGTGATGAAAATGCTTAGCATTTATTCCCTTAACAACTTTCATATGTTACATACAGCAGTGTCAATTATATTTATCATGTTGTACATTAAATCCCTATTACTTATTTATCTTATAATATGAAGTTTGTAACTTTTGACCACCTTCTTCCAATTTTCCCTCCCCCAATCCCCACCTCTGGTAATCACAAATCTGATTTTTTTTCTATGATTTTGCTTGTTTGTTTTTGAAGTATGATTGGCCAACACACTATGTTAGTTCCTGTTACACAATACACTGATTTGATATTTCTATATATTTCAAAGTGATCACTCTAATAATTCTAGTTAACATCTGTCACCATGAAAAGATGTTACATAATTAACTACCTTTTCCACACTGTATATTTTATAACTGTGACTCATTTATTTTGCTACTGGAACTTTGTACCATTAATCTCCCTCCTCTATATCCTCCCTCCTCCTCCCCTTGGAAGTCATTTGTTTCTTCTCTGTATATATTCCTCTGTTTCTTATTTGATATGCTTATTCATTTGTTTTGCTTTTTAGAGTTCACATATAAGTGGAATCATACAGTTTTTGACTTTTCCTGACTTATTTCACTTAACATGATATGCCCTGGGTCCATCAGTGTTGTCACAGATGGCAAGACTTCATCCTTTTTTATGACTGAGTAATATTTTATTGCATATATATGTACCACATTTTCTTTATCCATTCCTGTATTAATGGGCACTTAGGTTACTTCCATATATTGTCTATTATAACTAATACTGCAGTGAACACAGGGGTGGGTGCATCTGTTCTAATTTGTGTTCTCATTGTTGTTGGACAAATAGCCAGGGGTGGAATTGCCAGTTGTATGATAGTTCTATTTTTAATTATTTGAGGAATTTCCATATTGTTTTCCATAGTAGTTGTACCAATTTAACTCCTACCAGCAGGTCTCAATGGTTCCCTCTTGTCCACATTCTCACCAACACTTGTTATGTGTTATATTTTTGATAGTCATTCTGACAGGTGTGAGGTGACATCTTGTAGTATTGATATTCATTTCTCTGATGATCAGTGATGCTGAGTATCTTTCATGTGCCTTTTGGCCATTGTATGTCTTCTTTGGAAAAATGTCTATTCAGATTCTCTGTTGATTTTTAAATCTGCTTTGTGTGTGTGTGTGCTTGTGTGTGTTTCATGTTGAGTTGTATGAATTCTTTTTAAGAGTGTACTATATTTTCTCCTAGAAGTTTTATGGTTTTAAATCTTATAGTTAGGTCTTTCATTCATCTGAATTTATTGTTATGCATAGTATGAAAGAGTAGTCCAATTTATTTCTTTTGCATGTTGGTTTCCAGTATTTCCAACATCATAAAGATAGCTTTATGAGCTATCTTTTCATTGCTGTATATATATTCTTGCCCTCCTTGTCATATATTAATAATCCATATAAATGTGAGTTCATTTCTGGGCTCTCTAGTCTATTTCATTGATCTGTGTGTCTGTTTCTATTTTGGTGCCAGTACTATATTGTTTTGATTACTATAGCTTTGAGGAACAGTTTGAAGTCAGAGAGCATGCTAACTCCAGCTTTGTTTTGTTTTTCTTAAGATTGTTTTGGCAATTCAGGGTCTTTTGTGTTTCCATACAAATTTTAGAATTATTTGTTATACTTCTGTGAAAAATGCCATTTGTATTTTGATAGGGATTTCATGGACTCTGTAAATTCCTGTGGGTAGTAATATTATTTTAACAATATCAGTCCTTGAAACCCATGACCATGGTTTATCTTTCCATCTTTTGGGTCATCTTCAGTTTCTTTCATCAATGTCTTCTGAGTACAGATCTTTTACCTCCTTGACTAGATTTATTACTAAGCATTTTATTCTTTTTGGTGTGATTGTAAATAGGATTACTTTCCTAATTTCTCATACTCATAGTTCATTAAGAATGTATAGAAATGCAACAGATTTCTATATATTAATTTTGTTTTTATTATTTGGTGGCATCTTTAGGATTTTCCTATACATATCATGTCATTTGCAAACAGTGAAAGTTTTACTTCTTCCCATTCAGTTTGTGTTCCTTTCATTTCTTTTGCTTGTTTGCTGCTGTGGCCAGGGCTTCTGAAACTTTGTTGAATAAGAGTGGTGAAAGTGGGCATCCTTATTTTATTCCTGATCTTAGAGGAAATGATTTAAACTTTTCACTATTGAACATGCTGTTAGCTGTGGCCTTATCATATATGTCCTTTATTATGTTGAGGTGTGGTCCCTCTTTATCCACTTTGTTGAGAGTTTTTATTATGAAATGATGTTGAATTTTGTCAAACGCTTTTTCTGCATCTATTGAGATCATATAAATTTTATTTTTCAATTTGTTAGTATAGTGTGTCACAATGATTGATTGGTAGATATTGTACCATACTTGCATCCTTAGAGTACATCCCAGTTGATCATGGTGTATGATCATTTTAAGGCATTGTTGATTTTGACTTGCTAATATTTTGTTGAGGATTTTTTCATCTATGTTTACCAGCAATGTTGGCCTGTAACTTTCTTTTATTAGGTTTTTATATTACAGTGATACTGGCCTCATAGAATGAGTTTAGAAGCATGTCTTCCTCTGCAATTTTTAAAAAATAGTTTGAAAAAGATAAATGTTAACTCTTGCCCAAATGTTTGGCAGAATTCACCAGTGAAGCTGTCTGGTCTTAAGCTCTTTTTTTATGTTGGGAGTTTTAAATGATTGATTCAATTTCATTACTGGTAAATTGTGTGCTCATATTTTCTATTTCTTTCTTGCTCAGTCTTGGGAGATTGTACATGTCTAGGAATTTATCCATTTTATCTACTTTGTCCTTTTCATTGGTATATCATTGTTCATAGTAATCTTTTATGATCCTTTTTTAATTTCTGTGGAGTAGATTATAACTTCTCCTTTTTAATTTTTGATTTTATTGATCAGACCCTCTTTTTCTATTGATGAGTCTGGCTCAATGTGTATCAATTTTGTTTATGTTTTCAGAGTACTAGCTCTTAATTTCACTAATCTTTTCATTGTTTTTTAGTTTCTATTTCTGCTGTGATTTTTATAATTTCTTTTCTTCCACTAACTTTGAGTTTTTTTTTGTTCTTCTTCTAGTTCTTTTAGTGTAAGTTTAGGTTGTTTATTTGAAATTTCTTGTTTGCTGTGGTAGGTATGTATCACTAAAAAGTTTCCTCTTATAACTGCTTTTGCTGCTGTGTCCCAGATTTTTGTTCTTTGTGTTTTTGTTTTTATCTGCTCCAAGTATTTTTTAATTATTTTATTTCTTCAGTGATACTTTGGTTGTTTAGTAGTATATGTTTTAACCTATACATGCTTGTGTTTTTTTTTCCTTGTAGTTGATTCCTAGTCTCATAATGTTGTGGTCAGAAAAGATGCTTGATATTATTTCAAATTTCTTAAATTCACTGAGATCCTTTTTTTTTTTTTTTTTTTTTTGCTTAGCATGTGATCTATCCTGGACAATATCCCATATACACTTGAAAGGAATATATATGTATTCCATTTGGTCCAATCCATCACTTAAGGTCAGTGCTTCTTAACTGATGTTCTTCTGGATAATCTGTTCATTGATGTAAGGGGGGTGTTGAAGTCCCTTACTATTATTGTGTAACTGTCAATTTTTCCCTGTATTAGTATTTGCTTTATATTTAGATGCTCCTGTTGGATGCATATATATTTACCATTGTTATATCTTCTTGGATTGATAACTTGATCATTATGCAATGTTCTTCTTTGTGTCTTTTTACAGTCTTTGTTTTAAAGTCTATATTTCTGATAACAGTATTGCTATCGTGGCTGTCTTTTCATTTCCATTTGCATGAAATATCTTTTTCCATTACCTCACTTTCAGTCTATGTTTGTCTTTATGTCTCAAGTGAGTCTCTTGTAGCAGCATATATTTAGGTCTTATTTTTGTATCCATTCATCCACTTTATGCCATTTGGAACATTTATTCTATTTACATTTAAAGTAATTATAGATAACTTATTGCCATGTTGTTAACTGTTTTTGAGTTACTTTCATTGTTTTTGTTGTTGTTGTCATCATTGTTATTCTTTTCTTTTTCTTTTGATTGCTTTCCTTGTGGCTTAATGATTATCTTTAGTTTTAATGTTTGGACGCCTTTCTCTTTTTTTTTCCTGTGGTATATATTATAGATTTTTGTTTTTGGTTACCATGTGGTTTATATATAGCAATCTTTACATATACATGATTATTTTAAGTTACTACTCTTTTAAATTCAAGCACATTTTAATAGCCCTTCATTTTTACTCCCCCTATGATATCTAATATTTTTGACATCATATTTTACAATTCCTTAACTATTTATTGCAGATATTGCTGATTTTACTATTTTTGCTTTTTATTGTTCCTACTAGCTTTAAATGTGGTTGATCTACTATCTTTACTGCATATTTGCCTTTGCCAATAAGATTTTTCCTTTCATAATTTTTATATTTCTATTTGAGGCCTTTTCTTTTTCACTTAGAGAAGATCCTTTAACATCTCTTTTAGTAGTGCTGAGGTCTTTTAACTTTTGATTGTCTGTAAAATTTTGCTCTCTCCAACAAATGAGAATAAAATCCTTGTCAAGTAAAGTATTCCTGGTTTTAGGTTTTTCCCTTTCATCACTTTAATATATTGTACCACTTCATCTGGATCACAGGGTTTCTGATGAAAAATCAGCTGATAGACTTATGGGCAGTTCCCTTGTATGTAACTTGTTGCTTTTCCCTTGCTACTTTCATATTCTCTATTTTTTGCCTTTTTAAGACACATTGTGTCTTACTGTGATTCTTTTTGAGTTTAGTCTATCTTGGATTCTCTGTGCTTCCTGGACCTGGATGTGTTTCCTTTTTGAGATTGTTCAGCTGTTAAGTCTTCAAATATTTTCTCTGCCCAGTTCTCTCTCTCTTCCTTCTGGGGCTCCTATAAAGTGAATGTTATCATGCTTAATATTGTCTCAGAGGTCTCTTAAACTGTATTTTTCTCTTTCTTTCTTTCTTTCTTTCTTTCTTTCTTTCTTTCTTTCTTTCTTTCTTTCTTTCTTTCTTTCTTTCTTTCTTTCTTTCTTTCTTCCTTCCTTCCTTCCTTCCTTCCTTCCTTCCTTCCTTCCTTCCTTCCTTCCTTCCTTCCTTTCTTTCTTTCTTTCTTTCTTTCTTTCTTTCTTTCTTTCTTTCTTTCTTTCTTTCTTTCTTTCTTTCTTTCTTTCTTTCTTTCTTTCTTTCTTTCTTTTGTTTTCTTTTTAGCTCAAGTGATTTCCACTACTGTCTTCCAGTTCACTGATTCATCCCTCTGTATTATCTAACCTACTGTTGATTAATACTAATATATATGCTTTTAATTTTGTTACTGTATTCTTCATGTCTGTTTGATTCCTCTTTATATTTTCTAACTCTTTGTTAAAACTTCTAACTTCCATTTTGTTCATTCAATCTTTTCCCAAGTTCTTTGAATATTTTTACAAGCATTGCCTTGAACTCTGTATTGAGTTGATTGCTCCTCTCCACTTTACTTAGTTCTTTTGGTGTGTTATGTTGTTCCTCTGCTTGAAACTTATTTTTCTGTTGTGTCATTTTGTCTAATTTTCTGTTTTTATCTCTAGGCACTTGGTAAGTTGGCTATGTTTCCAACCTGGAGAAATGGCCTTTTGTAGAAAATGTCCTATGCATCCCAGCAGGGTGCACTCCTTTTGTTGCCAGAGCTATATGCTCTAGGGCTGCCGCCTATGTTGGCTGCATGTGTCTTTTTGTTGTGGTAGGTTCAGTGCTGTGGGAAATCTGGTAGAACATGGTTGGTCCCTGTCTGGTTGGTTGCAGGGCCTGCCTTGTACAAAGGCTACTGGCCACTGGTGGGCAGGGCTGTGTCTCAAGGCAGCTGGCAGTGGAAACTCAGGGGCTTCTGGAGCTAGAGCTGTCCCAATGGTGTGGGATCCATAGTTTGGGGTTAGTTGTTGCAGGTCCAGGGGTCCTGGATCCAGTGTATTTCTACTGGTAGATGGGGCTGGTTCCTAGTTCTTCTGCATGATAGGTACAGGGTGACTCATAGCTGGTATTGGTCCAGCTGAATCCAAGGGTGGTTGACTGAAAACTCCGATGTGTTCCAGAGCTGGTATTGGTATGCTGGTGTGTGAAGCCAGGGCATGGGTGGTCCTAGGCCTAGTGGTCAGGGAACCAGGTCTCAGAATCTCTAGCTATAGGGCCTACACTGTTCCCAGAGTTAGTATGACATGCTGGTGACAGAAGCTGATACAGCTGGCTGCTGGATCCAGGGATTCCCAAAAGTTGTGTTGGCCTGCAGATGGGGGTGGGTGGATCCTGGGGTGACTGGCTGAGGGCCCCCAACTGTTTCAAAGTGGCATTAGCCTGCTGGTGGGCAGGGCTGGTCCCAAGGCTAAAACCAACTCACTTGTGGTTGGGGTCAGGGCCCGAAAGTTTCTGCAATTGTTGTCTGCCCCCTGATGAGAAAGCCAGTTTCTGGGTTCTTCGGTTGCAAGGCCCTGGAGATATTCAGGCTAGTGCCAGCACACTAATGGGTGGGGCTGGTGACTGGGCCTTCTGGTGGATAAGGCTGTGACCCTGGTGGCCGGCCTTAAGATTTGGCCAGTGGACATCAGCTGGGGGTAAAGTTGGGTCCCTACTTAACTATTTGTTTGGCCTGAAGTGTCCCAGGATTTGTGCTGACAGTCTGGTAGATGGGACTGGGCCTAGTTGATAATAAGCTACAGGGAAAATCCCAGAATACTGCTAGCCAACACCAGTGTCCTCATGGTAGAACAAGCTCTGCAGAATGGCTTCCACTGATGTTTATGTCCCCAGGGTAGCTCCAGATTCCTTCTCCCTCTTTAGGAAGCTCTCCAAGATCAGCAGGTGAGTCTAACCGAAGATGGTTTCAAATTACTGTTTTTTTTTTCTTTCCCCTGAGTCCCAGCGCATGTGAGATTTTATGTTTATCTTTTAAGAGTGGAGTCTCTATTTCTCACAGCCCTCTGGCTCTTTTGAAAGCAAGCTTCACTGACTTTCAAAGACTAAATTTATGGGGGCTGGTCTTCCCAGTGCAGGATTCCTGGACTTGGGAGCCCAATGTGAGGCTCAGACCCCCTTGCTCTTGGGGAGAGCTTCTGCAATTGTAATAATCCTCTTGTTTGTGGGTTGCTCATCTGAGGGTATTGGTATGGATTGTACAGTGTCTTTGCCCCTACTGATGCCTCATTGTGGTTTGTACTTCATATCTTTAGTTGCAGAAGATCTTTTCTGCTGGTCTTCCAGTTTTTCTCATCAATAGTTGTTCTGTAAATAGTTGTCATTTTGGTGAGCCCATGGGCAGAATTGAGCTCAGGGTCTTTTTATTCTGACATTTGGCCACTGTCTGTCATACTGAATTTTTTTTTTAATTTTCTGCTCAGAACAGTGGATTTTATTGGAGTTATAATGTTCCATCTCCATCATTATATATTGGTGATATTTAGGGAAAGTAACATGCCTTTTTTGATATAGTATATCAAACATGGAACCATTTCTAGACTTGATGAAATCAAGTATCTCTGGAGATACTGGAACTCAATGAAAAACGATGAGATTTAGTTTACTTTGGAGGTGAATGGAAGTGAATACACTTCCTGCCAAAAACAAACAAACAAACAAACAAAAAAACCATTGTGATTATGTGCCTTTAGTAGAAAAAGGGATAGAACCCTACAGACACTGTTAGTTGCTTACCCAATAAGTGTTATCATTATTTATTAATAAAATTCCAGTTTTCTTGAGGGTGACACTGGGCTCAGATTAAGAAACTAAATCACACCTCGTTATATCCTATCTTGTCAATCTTATTAGCAAATCCTCCTCCGTTGCTTTTAAGAGTGGCAATATACCCAATTCTGGCCAGTGAGACCTAAGTGGACATCTGGTGGGATGGAGTGGAAGTGGTGGTGTTGTAGAAAAACTTAATATTTCTGCATAAGGGAAACAGAATATTCCCCCAGTTTTGCTTCCTTCTTTTTGGTGTGCTGATGATGAAATCTTTCTTGAATGAATGTTAACATACAGAATGTGCTGTCAGCTAAGCAGATGCTGGTAGACATGTGAGATAAGCACAGCTACCGTGACTCTAGGGCCCAATTTCTAATCCACTGTGTTCAGCTGCACTCTGGCTTATGTAATTTTCAGCAAGAACACATACGGCATATAGCATACATTTCACAAGATAAATAATGAATGTTGGGTGAATTTGTTAAACAACTCTTCAGTACAGCATTGAAATAATATATGGCAGACTTTTCTTCTAATATTTTTGAAATCAGTGTTTAAAATATATTATCTTAATCTCCACATTTAAATTATAAATAATCTCTGAAGGTCACTCTTGATCAGACAAAATTGAAGATTTCTTCATGTTTTTCCCTATTTGCATACCTGTAGCAAGAGATGTTAATTAACCAAGGAACCCCCTTGAACCAAATATATTAGCAACAGTTGATGTCAGAAAATTGTCTAACTAGAAATATCATTATGAATGAATGATTGGAACCTCTTTTTAAAACCTCTCTTACTTACCCATTATCCTGATGTTAAGAACTCGACCTCCTCAAAACTTTTTCCACCAAATTTCTTCTATATTATCTATGGTTTTTGGTGAAGTCTTATTTCTTTAAGGTCACCAAAATTGATCTAGTTTTTTGACTTGCCAGGAAGTAATCTTCCTTATCACCTCTGAGACTGTGATCTTGTTTTGTATAAAGATGATTGGAAAATTGCTGTCAGTGAGATATTTAGCTGATTATCAGTGAGGGCCCACAGTTTTCCTTCAAGTGCTCCTAAAACATGTCCATAATGGGATTCTCACAACAAAATCATTTCAGTGAAGTCAGAATTTATATAGGGCAACCATCTTCCACCAAGGTGCATAAGTATAAGCTACCAGGCTTTCCTAAGGCTTAGGTCAGGAGCTAACCCAGTGTTACCCTGTCACTGGTTAAAGCAAATCACAGGCAAACTCCTATTCAAAGGTAGAAGACTAATGCTGGAAGCTGCAGTCCATCGCAGGCCACTAAAGTGACAATGTACCACCGTTTTTATATTACATAAAACGTCTATGCCAAATAATCAGCAAAGATGTTCAAATGTTCAGTGACTCAACAACAACAGAATCAATAACAAAATTCCAAGATTACAAAACATACTAAGATAGTAAATAGGAATTTAAGTGTAGCCTTGTGTTAAACGTGACCATACAAAATAAATATGGTTGATATACTAAGCTGCATATCAGAAAGTTCATCAATTTTATAATGATAGTTCATAATATATATGATCGATATCTGGAATTACAAATTGGAAAAGACATCCATTTCCATAATAGAAAGTATGATTAGGATATCTAGCACTTACTATACTACATCAGATCTCATTTTACAGCTTTATTTGCAGTACGCTGGAAAGTTTGACCAATTATTGACTATTTAATGCATAAACAGATAGATTTTTGATGGATGATACGTTATATGAGTGACTTACTACCTATAGGTAAAAATATAAGATTACAAGTGATTTGAAAGTCATAAATGATTTTCTTAATGCATAATAATCAGTAGTGAGTTACCTTCACAGTAAACCAATCAGCAGCTTATGTTTCCACCATATTAACTCCATGAATTCAGGCACAAGGGTTTCATCACTAAATCCTCAATACCAGACAAATAGCAAGTGCTCCAAAGTCATGTGTTTGTTGAGTAAATGACAAATGAATAGACAGCTTATGAAAAATCAGCTGAATTTATTTTTGGAAAGGCAAATGATTTGTCTCTTTTTATCCATTCTATATCAAAAATTCACACTTTGTAGGGAGTAGGGGCAGAAGTGGTAAAGAAACTAGAGTTGAATGCAAATACCAGGATAAAAAATCTGAGAATATATGCCTAATTTGAAAAGGAAAAAAAATTTGAAGTATGTGTTTATATTTGGAAATAAAATAAATACCAAGAAGTGTTCTTTCCAGGTATACATAACTTTTTATATATATCAAAAGCAAGAATGATTAAATAAAGTAACATACTTAAAAAATTAATATGAGATCAGTTTTCTATTTACTATTCCCATAAAACCTAGACATACTTATGTTAACATAAAATGAATTAAATCAGTCAAGTTTCTGAAATACAAGTTCATACAAATTAAACATATTTGTTTCTACATTTTGACACAATTTTTTAAATTTTTATTTATTTATTTATTTATTGGGAGAGAGGAGGTAATTAGGTTTACTTATTTATTTACAGTTCAAAGGAGTACTGTGGATTGCACTCAGGACCTCATGCATGCTAAGAAAGTGTTCTACCACTTGAGCTATATCCTCTCCACCATTCTGACACAATTTTATTTTTATCTGTTGTTTCCAAACTTTTTCAAACTTTTTCATTAACATCTGTCATATCACAGCTTGGAAGCCATTTACCTATATTTCAGATATAAGAGCAATCTCCCTTAAGCAACCACCTTGAAACCTCCAGTTAAGAAATGATCACTTCATGATTATATTGTCAAAGATTAAAAAGTTTAACTTCATACATTTTCTTTGATGAAATATAGAGAGGTTCAAGATAATTGATGTTTCTTTGAATCTGTTCTTCTTTCCCTAGAAAAATGTTTAACATATTTATCATCTTACTTACATAAAATTTAATTAAAGAATAATGAGAAAATCACACAAAAGTGTCTTATTAAATTCAATGTACATTACCATCAAGAGCAAACAACAAATTTTTCTCCTAAATAAAGTGCTAAAAATTGAACTACAGTTTTTTCCCAAACCATAAGGATTCTAGTTATCTAGTGTCCATTTTACTTGAGTGAAGAAGGAAAAGGGACATCACCCTATATTTAGTACGTTTTTAATTTAATAAGCAAACGTAACACAATTCTTTTGGAATTAAAAAAAATCTTTTTTGCATATTCAACTGAGATAACTTTTGTTTTATTTTGATGCTGAAAAGATCTGCTGTTATGGTAAACATCAACATCATTTGTCTTATTTTTTAAGTAAAAATGATCTTTGATTATGCCTGTAAATAAAAATGTGTTTAAAATTCTTAGTATCTGTAATGAAATTTTGAAATAGGAAAAATAATATGGAAAATGTGCTACTAACCTACAAAATAATTTTGAGTATCATGTATTAGTAGTTGGTTATATAAAAATACACTGGAGAAACAGAATCATCATTATGTGGAAGAAAATATTTGATTATCCAATCCAAAAAGCCCTAGCTCCTTAGCCCTGTGTTTAGGGGCTGTTAAGGTAGAAGAAGGCTGAAACAAGAACCTTGAATTTTATAAGACAAACAAGTTAATTTTGGAACATAAAATATATTCAAAAGAATTTAAATAATTAAAAATCATTATTATTGTACTAAATCACATACAATTCTTTCTCTCTACTGCATATTGGTGACTTAGCAGTAAGAACAGGCTTATTGATTTAGACATAGAAAATCAAATTAATATATATTCTAATTATGCACATCTAATCACAGTTTACTTGATAATTTTGTGTTTCAAGATGTTATTGTTTTGTTTCCACTTTCATCTCTTGCCAGAGCCAATTGTTATACCAGCACAAGCAAAAGTAATTAATGTTAAAGAGTTGGTTGAGCATAATCCCCCAAATATATCATATTCCAATTTCAATTTTTTTATTCCTGTTTCATCCTTTTCCTTTAGATGTCAAACTTATAGTTTAAATGTGACTTTTCTAAAAACTCCTACAAACACAAATATATTAGTTGCAAAAAATAGAGTAGTCTTTTTTTTTTTTGGAGATAGTTTTTTCCTATGATGTGAGTATCAGTAAAACTTCTGGAATATTTCTCAATACAAATGTTAATGATATAATTTTGAGATTATTAACACATTTTATTTCAGATACATTTGTATTTGAGAATATTTAGAAAATCCAAGAATGGAAAAGTATTTTCTATATTTTCACATATATTTCATATTTTTTAGAAGCTACATGACATTCTTTTTATTTTTTGTAAACAAACTGTTCACTTTTAGGTACACATTAAGTTTTCTAAAAATTTTTGGTGTTAAGATCCTTAACATAAAGGTATTATTTAGAGTGTTTCTTTTGCAGAATTAATCAGCATTAAAACACAAATTATTTCAGTCTGTACTATCAGAGGCCATTGACCTCAATTAAAATTTTTGAGTTTATTTTTAAGAAGTAAGTGCTTATAAATACTTATTATTATGACTTTCATTTTTTTCTTAGAGATATTCCAAAAATTTTTTACTTAGTCTAATAAAACATTTTATCTTATAATGGTTTTAGTAGTCAATTGGATATTTTATAGATTTAAAATACATAATGGAATCAATAGCTTATTTTCACATATACATGAAATATCTCGCTATTCCATCACTCTAGGAATTATTTATTACTTTTATCAATTATTCTCATCTATGCTAAAAACTACAAAAATAATAATAAAAGAAAAGAATGCTGGACTTTCCTGGAAAGATAATGAAAAAGTGAAAAAATCGTAATTTTATTATCTCAAATTTCCATCTTATGTTGTCTATGTATGCCATCTTCTTTTAAATGTGTATTAAAGGTATTGAATTTTTCAAGAATATTTTTTTCTCTTCTAGGTATTTTTATTTTTTTACGTAAATTTTAGAATTAGTTTGTTTATTTTAAAAATCTGCTGCAATTTTGACATGTACTGTTATCATGCAACACATTTGCAAAGATAGCTTAAGATGCTACCTGCTTTCTCTGCCATATACAGTACTGCCATCTATCACTGGACATTCCACACCCTAAACCCAGAGACAGATTGGCACTAGCATGTTAGCAACTCTTCCTGCATGATTTATGAGCAACTAGTATGTTCTTAGTGGTTGTAATGAGGCAGAATGATACTAGGGTATCAAGGCTTCCATAAGTGCTGTTAAAGTCTAGGGTGATTCTTACAATATTTTGTTGTTGGAGGAATGACTATAAGAAATTAGAAAGCCAAACTAGACACCTTTGCCTAATTTGACATACGTGTTTATGTATTTAGCTATGTGATCTTAATAAACATAATTATATTTTATTAACGTAGTAACTAAAAGAACTTTAAAAGATATGGATTTTCTAAGTCAGATTCTACATAAAACAAATATTTGACTGTGTTCAGGTAATTGGAAATTCAAATTCAATGTCACCTGAAGGGAGGCAAACTGAGTGTGTGTGTGTGTGTGTGTGTGTGTGTGTGTGTGTGTGTGTGTGTGTGTGTGTCTATCTATGTCTATCTGTGTATACATATTTTAATTTCTGGGAGAAATGCTCTCTGAAAATTTTACCAGATGTTTCTCAGAATCCATCTTTTACTATTCAGCTAACATTCTTATTCAATAAAGAAATTACACATCTTCATGTTTTTGTAATGCTGTAAACCTGTCTTTAACCTGTGCAGTAACTGATTTTAGGTCTATAAAGAAAAAATATATATACTTACTGGTATAAATTTGGATGATAAGAGATGACATAGGTCTCTGGGTCCTAGGTACTTAGGCATGTGTTTTCTAATTCATGGTTTTCATCAAGACACAAAATGAATGGATATCTATATTAATTCTTTACTGTTGAGCAACAAATTACTGCAAGTTAGCATATTTAAACAACTCAGTTTCTGTGAGTCAGTTGTCTGGGAACAGATTTGTGACTCCTTTATTTAGAGTCTCAACAGAATGAAATCAAGCTGTCAACTGGGGATGCAGTCTCATCTGAGGCTTCAGTCCTCTTTCAAGTTCACTGGTTATTGACAGAGTTAAATTTTTTGTGATTGTAGTACTGAGGTTCTCAAGTCACAGAGGCCATGTGCTGTTCCTGGCCAGGTGACCCCCTCTACATCATAGCAGTTAGTTTCTTAAAAGCCACTGAGAGATGTCTGGGCTGCATTGATTCTCTCTGACTTCTGTCTCTGACATCTAGATCCTATTATAAAACATCTGATTAGGTCAGACTCACCCAGGGTAATCTTTCTTTGATTAACTTAAAGTCAACTGATTATGAAACTTAATTATCTCTGTAAAATCCCTTCACCTTCATTATATAAGGTAGCTTAATCATACGCATGATGTCTCATTACAGTCACAGATACATATACTCAAGTGGAGGAAATTATACAAGGTATGTACATCAGGGTGTGGAAATCTTGGGTGTCATTTTAGGATTCTGCAGATCACAGCAGTAAGCAAACCCAGAAAACACACACTTAGCAACCTAGTAAGAACTCACTTGGGATGTGAGAGGTTATCACAACAAAATTTCTGGCAGACTCTTCTGAACTTTGCAGAGATATCACCCCACAAAATGACAACCAATCTTGCATGCACATGCACATACACAGGTTAAGTGTAGAATGAGCAAAAGCTTGAGGTTGTTCTCAATGAACCACAAACATGCTCAATTGATTATCAACAAAACAATTAAGTAGATGTTACTAAAAGAAAGTGATGCTATAATGTATTCCACTAGATGATCTCTCAAAGTTGGAATCAGTGAAGTGAGTTTGTTTGAAAATCCTCTTAGAAATAGAAGGTAGATCTTGCAATGAGCTGTGGTTGAGGTTTGTGCCCACGTCGGACACATGCTCTTGGATACCTGGAACTGAGTAGCTCTATAGCTAGTGCATTGTGTGCATGAATCCTTCTCAAAGCAATCTTTAGTAATGATAACCTAACAGCTGGTGTCAGATGCAGCATAAGCTTCTGAAAAGGCCAAGTATATGTGGAAGTGTTAGGCATCTTCTGGAAATAAGACCATGATTTCTTCCTTGGGAAGTTTGTATATCAAACTGTGAGATGAATAACTGATTTCATATACCGATTGTGAAGATGACCATTCAAGAATGGACTGGCACTTCCAGAAGGGTAAAAATTTTACCATGTAATTTCATGATTCCTAAATATGAATGATTTTTACAATCACCTGGGAGTTTGTAAAAGTACTAATAGCTATACCCCATTTAGGACAAATCCAGCTTAAAAAAAAAAAAATCTAGGATGGGATCCAGGCATCAGTGCTGTTTAAAATCTCCCCAGGTGATTACTGTATGCAACAGGATTGAGGGTAATTTATTCAGAAGACTTTGTTTTTATTTTTTTCATTGATTTATATGTGTGTGAGTCTATTCCTGAATTCTATTTTGTTCCCTTGATCTATAGGTCTATGCTGATGCCAATAACAAGCTGTCTTAATCATTACAGCATTATAATAAATCTTAAAGTCAGGCAATATCTTCCAACGGTCTTCATTTTCACAATTGTATTGGACACTAGGTTTTTTATGTTTTCCACATGAATTGTGAATTTTAGAATCGGCTTTTCAATTTCAACAACAGCAAAAAAAGGCCTACTGCAGTTTTGTTTGGGATTTCATCAAAGCTGTTCTGAGAAAATTAACATCTTAATAATAATGAGTCTTTAGATAAATTATTAAACCATATTGTTCCATGTATCAAAGACATTTCTCTCAGCAATATAATATAGACATAGAATGTATATTTGTTTTGACATTTTAAGTCTTGCACATATTTTGTCAGATTGACCCCTAAGAAATTCAAATCATATTTTAAAATGTTTGTAAATATTATTTTCATTTAAATTTCTGACTTTGCTAAATTATAGAATTTAAAATTGAGTTTCATAATACTGGTCTTTCATCCTATAATTTTGCTCATTTCATCTATTAATTCTAATAGCTTTCTTTTGTATTTTCCAATG
Organism: Vicugna pacos; assembly: GCF_048564905.1. Taxonomy (NCBI): domain Eukaryota; kingdom Metazoa; phylum Chordata; class Mammalia; order Artiodactyla; family Camelidae; genus Vicugna; species Vicugna pacos. Next base: position 38,784,462 of record NC_133000.1, read on the forward strand.
GATTTTATACATAAAAAGGTTGTCTGTGAATAAAGGTTGTTTTTCTTCTCCTTATAAATCTAGATGTCTTTTATTCTTATTCTTACCTTATTTCACTAGCTAGAATCTCCATTACAATGTTTAGAAAAATAAAGAGAATGCACATTCTTATCTTATTCCTGATCTTAGTAGGAAGAGTCTTTTACCGTTAAGTTTGATGTTAGCTGTAAATTTTGCACAAATACTCTTTGACTTTGGAGAAGCTCCCTTCTATTCCTAGTATGCTGACAGTTATCAACATTCAATGCTGACTTTTGTCAAATGCTATTTCAGCATCTATTGAGATAGCAGATTTTTTTCTCTTTCTTCTAACATGGCACATTACATTGCTGGATTGATTAAAGAAACTTTACATTTTTATTAGACCACTTTTTAGTGAGGATATGTTATCTTTTTTTTAAGATTGCTAGATTCTATATGCTAACAAATTCCTAAGAATTTTTTTGCATTTATTTTCATAGGGATATTGGACTTAGTTTTCTTTTCTTAATGTATCTTTATCAGGTTTGAGTACTGAAGTACTGTAGGTCTCATATGATGACTTAGGAATCACTTCTTTCCCTTTAACTTTCTGGAAGAATTTGTATAGAGTTGGTTTTATTTATTTTTGAATATTTGGTAGAGTTTACCATTGGATCCATATAAGGCTAGAACTTTCTTTGTGGAGATGCTTTTACTTTAAAAAATCAATTTCTTTAGGAGATATATGACTATTTATGTTATCTGTTTCATTTGAGAGAACTTAGAAATGTGTATCTTTCAAGAAATTTATCCATTTCATCTAAGACCTTGAATAAAGTTACTTGTAATATTTTCTGATTATTATTTTAATATCTAAATAATCTGTAGTGACATCACATCTCTCATTTCTGATATTGTTAATACATAGTCCTTTCTGAGGAAAGAATTGCTGCTATACATCAGAGAGTTGATTACTTGGCTTCAAAGTTTTAGATTCTATATATTTTTTTTCTATACTGTACTTTTGTTACTGAAGAGTAGATTCTTATCTAATCACAGAAAGAATTCAGAGACAAGACACAGAAATCAAGAAAGCAAAAATTTAGATGGTTGACTTAGGAGGTAGGATATAGCTCAAGTGGTAGAATGCATCCTTAGCATGCACAAGGCCCTGGGTTCAATCCCAAGTAACTCCTCTAAAAAAATAAATAATTACCACCACCCCAAAATAAAGAAAGCCAAGAGAGGACTTCTTAAGTGCTAGTATGCTGTCAAGGGGAGAGTGGGCAGACTCAGATGAGTAGCAGCCTAAAGTTTCTTTGGCAAGCTGGTTATATGGGTTATAAAAATAAACAGGTGAAATAGTCTGTGGGGAGGGAGGATTTTGCATCATATTTCCTGATTTTTATCTCAGCTCCACCTTCCCGAGGTGGGGAGATAATATTTTTCCTTATTTACTCTTAATCAGAAGTGTCATGTCATTGGTGCATGATGGATACTTCTTATCTGTAAGGCTAATTTTATTGTAATTAGGTCATAATGAGCAAAAGGTTACATTACAAAGCTGGAGATTTCTGCCTTTTCCCACATTTCTTTCCCTCTAGGACCATTGTTACCCCAAAATGTGTGGTTTCCTGTCAGTTCAGGAGTCCCTGCTTTTCTTTGTTTGCCCAAGGACCCTGTTGCTTTCAAGATGTATGGTTTCCTGCTATATGACCGGTACCCCTTCTTTCTCTGCTCATATCTAGCTATCTGCCTGCTCTAACACTTTTAAATATGAAACTCCAATTAATTAATATTAGTATCTGTACAATTTTCTACTGTTCATTAAAAGATTTAAGTGAAAACAAGAAAGAAAAATATCAATCAACTTACACAAAGTTCAGCTTTCTGGTAATTTAAAATTATCTGTTACTAAAACCATACACCGAGAATTTGTATATGAGAGCTGCATTTGTTAAATATTCTATAACATTTTATTAATTTAGAAGATGGAGCTATCAAAAACTATTAAAGTCTCTATTATATATAAGAACATTCTATTGTAATGTGATATACAAATATCCTTCCCTGGACTTTTATAACTGAAGTTATTCTGAGTTTCAAGAACCTATAATAATTCTACAGTCCAGATAATAGAAATCTTACCTTAAAATTTTTATAATTGCTTTTTATTTCCTTTGACTCTATTTTTTTTTGTTTTCATATTTAGAAATCAAAGGTTTATCATCCATTTTCAAAAATCAAAGAGAAGATTTAGTTTTAAGATAGTAACAGCATTTGGATATTCAAGCTATTTCACAATGTGTAAAATTTACCTATATTGAATTATAGTCACAGAGTCTAAAATTTAGATGGTTGATTTTGCACCTCCATGCTGTTCCAGCAATTTATTTTTTGGGTGTGCACATGACCTAATATGCTCTAGTCTTTATACATAATTAAAAATGCACAATAGAGTTAATTTTGTAAAAATACTAAAGAGTACACTTTTTCATTCTCTACAGTTAACATTGCTGGATTAGTAAAGCGTTGGCATAGTGGTTAGGAAGTATTAAGATTTCTTTCAAGACTCAGAAGGACACTCTCAGAATATTAAGGGAAGTTAGTTTCCTAGCTTGGTTGACAACATAATTCACCCCCAAATCTATGCTACCCTTTTCAGTAAACAAAATTCCCATACTTAGTAATTTGGGTCCTGTGCTTTTTAAAGTATTGTCATGCCATAAGCCCCTATTACAACTGCTCAGAAAAGTTATAGTCAACAGCAGTGAACACAGTTGTAACAACTTACAATTTAGACCACGATATAAACAAGAAGGAAGGGATAGACAGGATTTCAAAATTGTAGAATAGATAAACAAGATTATACTATATAGCACAGGGAAATATACACAAGATCTTATGGTAGCTCACAGAGAAAAAAATGTGACAATGAATATATATATATGTTCTTGTATAACTGAAAAATTGTGCTTTACACTGGAATTTGACACAACATTGTAAAATGATTATAAATCAATAAAAAAGTTAAAAAAAAAGAAATGCAAATACATATAAAAACCTGACTTGTTAATCATTTAGAAATCATTGTCAGTTTTGAGTTCAACATTCATAATACAACTGGTCTAAAAAGTAAAAGGGCAGTAAGTCAGTATTATAGAGTGAACTCTTCTTAATGAGGTTCACTTAAGAAGAAGTGAGAAGCGGGGTGAGGACTGTGCCAAACAACTCATTTAGCAGAGACTGCACCTGAAATATAACCACTGAACCTAATTAGGCTGCTTATTCCTTCCCTAGTGCTTCTCCTGTCTTGGATCTGGATTTGCCAAGGCTTTTTTTTTAGAAGTGAGCTCAGATAATTTGTTTATATCTATGCTGAAACTCTTTATTCCTACTGACAATCAGAACTCTTTAAAGGAAACTTGGAAATTCCAAATGGCCACAGGAGTGGCTTAATCTAACATCAGAGTCTGATGAGATTACTCTCTATTTAGAGCTGGGTCATTGGTAATAGCCCTGAGGATTCAGATAGAGACAAATTGTCTTCATTAGAAATTATCCTCAACTCTGAGTAAAAATACTAGTTTATATTAAATTCATCACATTAGCTGGAATGTATTTTTTAACTTCAGTAAAGCGTTGGCATTTCCTAAGGCAGGAACTTGTTAAATAGAAAAAATGGTTACAAACCTCCTTTAGTCCGTGAGGAAGGTATAACAAACATTCAGTTTTGTTTTGTTCTGTTTGGATTTCTAAGGAAAATCAAAATCTCTTGTGTAGTCTGCTTCAATGCAAAAAGAGGTCACTTTCAGCTTTCCTTTTTAGAATGATTTCCTAGACTATTGATATCTTTTGTTTTGAGTCTGATTTGTTCAGAATCTTCCTGGCAGGTGACTTGTTACTTGTAAGAAGGATTACAACATAAGTTTTGTTTTCAGATGTTTGCTCATGATTTAATGGAAGAACTCATAGGGTGACCCACCTGTACTGCAACAGGAAGGTGCCATATGTACAAACTAATCAGATGAATTGTTTCTAATCTCAGGATATGAGAGGCTTGATTGTTCACTCTGTTTGAGAAAGTAATAACTGTAATAGACCTGGGTAACAATTTTCTTATTTATGCAGACAAAGAAGAACTGATGGGGAAAGTGGCTGCAGCAAAACCCCACTCCCACTGTAAAGTAATTTCCTGGATAGGACAAATTACATCCAGTTTTTCTTTTACTAATGAAGACAATGGCTTCAGATAAGAATTTATGTTGCCAATTGAACAAATATTTGGTTAGAGTGGGTAAATGAAGTTGGTTTTTTTTTTTTTTTGGCTATTTTAGAAGCCATAAAATAAATACTATTCCCCCCCAACCCCCAGACTCTAAAACAGAGAATATGGTAAATAAAACTTTTGGTACTAATATCTTCATACATTAGACATATATTTTTTTACTTGCTTGGAAAATGTAAGCTATGTTGTGACAGTTGACTACTTGCAGAATCCTACTTTTTTCTTTTTAATTAGAAGGGACCATATCAATTATAGAATCTACCATCTCATTTGAAAGGTCAGAATATCTACTAACTTGGAGTGAAATAACTAAATTTTATCACATTTTGAGTGTGAATATAGACTTGTATTTGGTGGATATTTCTTAGCATGAATTTGTAAATTGTTTAGTTCAGATAATATAATCATCCTAAAACAAGTTAGAATTATTACAGTGTAATAGCATCAGATTTTCTTGGGGAAAGAAGAGGGATAGTCAATAGAAACTAAAATTAATTCAGAAAAAATAGCTTTTCTAAATTTTAAAAGTACAAGAATTATACAATGTTGTTCTCCAACAGATTCATTAAAAGCATTCAAATTCTAATAAACAAGAAAAAAAAATTATATTGTTTTGCCAAAAAAAAAAATTTGATGTCATTTAGATACTTCATATATTAAAATACTTTACCAGGGGAACCTAATTATCTGCTCCTGCAATTGTGTTCCTTAGAGCTGCCTTATAAAAAATACCTGGGAGCTTGTTAAAAATCCAGAATTCAGGTCCACTTTCAGACCCACTGAATCAGCGCTGGTATTTTAACAAGATCCCCAAGTGATCACAAAAGACATTAACATTTGAGAACTGTTAACAAGTTACTGCACTAATAAATCTGAAAATAGTAAAGATATTTTACTGAATGTTATTGTGTTACAAGCATTGTTTGAAAAACTACATACACTTAATATCTGTTATTTATCCCTGACAACTCTATAAAGTTGCTGCTGTTGTTATAATTATTATTATTTTCATTTAATTATGTCATAATTTCTAAAGAGACAGCTTGTAGTCATGAAGCAGAGCACTGATTAAAGAAATCAACTCAGAGTTTGCACAATTAATCACTACATGATATTGATTGCCTATTATTGCAACTCATAGGAATATACTGTTCTTTAGAGGAAAAGAAGTCACTTAATATTTTATCATTCAGGAAGTATTGACTGAGCATCTACTAGGTAAGAGGCACTATTTTAGCCCCTGAGGACACAAAACTAAATTAAGTGGATAAAGTTTCTGTTCTCATGTAGTTAATCTTTTTTTTTTTTTTAGCATGGAAGAGTTATACATAATAATGAAAGGAAACAATCTATTTTCATTGACTATGTGGAACAACTCAAAGATTTCCCTCAGGATCTTCAGTTACTGGTATTTAGTCTTTTGTGCTTTTCCATTTGAAAGTTAATGGAAACTGTGACTTCCTTTTAACCAACAGAATATGACAAAAGTGTATGTGTGTACGTGATGTAGGGTTGTTACACATTTTGCTGGAGACAGTCTTTCTCCCTTACTGGCTTTCCACAAGCTGTCCTATTGTAAGCTGCTTACGCAAAATGCCACATGGTCAGGAACTAAAGGCAGCCTCTGAACAGCTCCTCTCTTAGTCAGTCCTCAGATAAAAGAAAGCCCTTACCTGCAGCCTTGCAGAAGACCCAAATAAGCCATGTCCAATACTTATGACCAACAAAAACAGTGAGATAACAAATGTGCATTATTTTAAGCCACTAAATTTGAGGTAATTGGCTTATCAATAGATCATTTAAACATTGTTTCAAAACAAAGTTTACCTTGTATCATGAAATACATGAAATAAATCCCTGGGGACATAGATGCTTGTAGTAGTCACTTTGGGGAGCTTGTTCTCTTCCAAGGACCCTGGTGCTGGCAAGTACCATTTCAGAGTCTTCACTATAGACTGTTTGCACTGGGACCTGGCCTGCCCCACCAGTCAGTCAGCACCAGTTTCAGGAGCCACCAGGTCTCCCAGCAAGCAACCTCAAGATGAATACTGCCCACAAGCAGGCCAAGAAGACCCTTAGGATCTGCAAGCCCTCCAACCAGCTTCCCTAGGACCTACCCCACCCCCCAACAGGCTAGTGCCAGCCCCAGAACCTTTAATGCCCTGGCCCTGTCCACTAGTGGGCTAGCACCAGGACCCATGACACCCACAGCAAGACACCCTGGGGCCCAGATCCACCTAGCATCAGGCAAGCACCAGCCCTGAGAACCCCTAAGCCTCACAATCAACTGCACCAAAGCCCAGACCTGCCCATCCGCAGGCCAGAACCAGCCCCCAAACTTTCAAAGCCCCTGGCCCTGTCCACCAGTGGGCTGTCACCAGCCCTGGACTTCCAGGCCAAGTCATGCCAGGAGTGGCCTTGCCCACAGTGGCCAGCAGCCTCCACACAGGGCAGGGCCTGGCAGCCAACAGGGCTAGGGACCAGCCCTATGTTCCAGTGTGCCCACAGTAGTTGGCTCTACCACAGCAGAAGGGGCCACATAGCCCACATGTGGAGTGTTCCTAAATGATATAGCTCTGGGGACCCTCGGGGAGTGTGCTTCTAGGCCCCATGGAATATGTCCTACATAAGACCACTACTCCAAGATCAGGAAACATAACTAACCTAGCTGATACATACAAATAAATGCAGAGAATTAGGCAAAATGAGGTGACAAAGAAATATGTTCCAAATGAAAGAAAAAGATAAAACCCAGAAATATTAAGCCAAGTGGAGAAAAGCAATCTATTCAATAAAAAGTTCAAGGTAATAATTGTAAAGATGCTTAATGAACTTTGGAAAAGAATGGATGAATATGGTGAAAAGTTTAACTGACTTAGGATATATAAAGAAGAACCAAACAGAGGTAAAGAATATAATAATTGAAATAAACAACACTAGAAGGAATCAATAAAAGATCATGATACAAAGGAATAGATCAGTGAACTGAAAGACAGAACTGAAAGAGAGACAAGTAACAATTTTTACAAGAAAACATCAGATAAGATTAACAGCTGACTTCTCATTGGAAACCATGGAGGCAAGAAATCAGTGGGATGATACATTCAAAATGCTGAGAAAAAAAGAAAAAGATCAGTCAAACAAGAATCCTATAACCAGAACAATTTTATAAAATAAAAGTTAATCAAAAACAATTCTATATGAATAAAAATACAGATAATTTGTTGTTAGCAAATATACCTTAGAAGAAATACTAAAGTAAATTCTTTAGGCTGGAAGAAGTAGACTTCCTACAGCAATCTGAATCCACATGAAAAGGCAAGAAGTTCCAGTCTAGGTGACTGTGAAATTATTAATTAAGATCTAAAAGCATATTTATTCTTCTTGCTTCCTTTAAGCAATTGAATAAAAAAGTATATAACTGTATTATTGAGCCTGTAACATAGAAATGTAACATATTTGCTAACAACAGCACAAAGGATGTGGATGGGAGAAAAGCTGTATTGCAGTGAGGAAATGGCATTAGATGGCAATTTGAATCCACAGGAACAAACAAAAGGAACCAAGAAGAGTAAATAAAAATATTACAGCAAACTATAAATTTATACTTGCTCTTCTTTCTAATCTCCATTTCTTTAAAATGCATAAAGTTATATAGCATAATAATTCTAACAATGTAGTGTTTGGCTTATAAATATATGATTACATTACCCATTAAGGTGTAAGAAAATTACCACAAAAATACAGAAATGAAATAAACACTGTAGTAATAATGTTTATGTCTATCTCAATGGAATTAAATTAGTATAAATTTGAATTATATTATTACAATTTAAGATGTATATGTTAACCCCTGAGCTAAGCAAAATGTTTTAAAATATAATGAAAAAAATAATTAAAGGGATTGAATGCTACGCTAGAAAATATTTATTTGGTGTAAAAGAATTAGTAAAGCAGGAATAGTGGCATAAGAAAGATATGAACATATAGAAAGCAAAGTGAAAATGGCATACATAAGTGAATCCAAATAAATCAATAACATTAACCAACAGTGGATTAAATATCCAATCAAAAAGTACAGATTATCAAACTAGTTTTTTTCAATCATCCATCTTTATGCAATGTACAGGGTATAAATTTCAGATTCAAACATACCATAACTTGTTACCATCTAAAATGATTTTATGTAGTTTAAGATATACAGAAAAGAAAAACTGATGTCATTATATAATCAATCAATTTGTTGGGGTAAAAAATATGATATACACTTGAGAAGGCATTTCAAGCAGGAGCAACAGTTACAATGCAACCAATTTCATTACTTTGTTTAATTTTAATCCCTTCCTTTCAATAATGAAACAATTATCTTTTCTTATTTGTATAAGCATTATTTGGAGTACTTGTAAAATAATTTAAAACACTGGCTCCTACAGTTTAGAAATTAACTTTTATAAAATCTAACATGGGACTCAGTGATCCAACTTTTATAACATATCTCTTCTGAATATTCCATTGGTCTCTCTGACCTCTGTTTACTGCCTAATATTATTTAAATTCTTCTCTCCAGTTGGCTCATTATAATTCAGTCTTAAACTTTTATCTATCTCAGTTCCTAAAACACATAAAGCCCCTTTCTCTTCATAGTCTCACATAGGTTTTTAAAACCTGTATTAAAAGCTTTCACTGCTGGACTTTTAGGATAAGGGAAAGAGAATTAGTAAGATAGTAATCAGTAATATTATTATAATAATAGCATATGCTTTTCAAGTAATCCAGTTACCTATGAAATGAGTTTTAAAATTCTCAGCCTGTTTGAAGGTAGGGAGAATTTCTTTGCATGGTTCAAGTCATAGAAAATTTATTGATCTAAAGTACTCAAAACAGTAGACCTACATCTTGAGGCCAGCTGGATACATAGGTAATTCAAAACACTAGAGTGCAGGTAGGATGGTTGGAGCTAACAATGGACTGGAATAAGAAACTGGAAAGCTGGTAGAAAGCCAAGCATATACGTGCTGAGTGTATCTTTCTGGACTCACAATTTCTCTCTCCTAGTGTTTTCTTTGTGTTTAGTTCATTCATTTAATCTACTGTTTCACTTTTTCTCTTTGTTTATAATGGAAAAGAGCTGCCTCACATGGTAAAAATTCTTAGATCAAGTAAATCTCAAAAATAAGTTGATTTCTGATTCTCACTTGCAGATTTGGAGGAGAGAGTAGCTGAGAGCCCCAGTATGGATCAACAGTCCATTTCTACTCTGATCAGCTGTGTTCTGGTGGGTAGAGTTTTATGTAACACCAACAATGGAGCCAAAGTTCTCCCTCCCAGGGGAGTTCTTATTGAAAGCGATGCCATGTGTTGGTCAGATATACCAAAAAGAACTTCTTTAAATCTTTCCAAATATGGTTCAAAAATACATCCTAGCTGTATATACCACCATCTCCTTCCTAAACCTGTGATTATATAATCAAGTTTCTACTGCAGAAGACCACCTAATGGTAAATAATCTACTTGGAAAAAAAATTAAGACTGTCAGTGCCAAAGTACTCAAGAAGACCTGAACTTTAAATGGAAACGTATGACAAAAAGTCAATTTGCAGAACATAATTCTGTACTAATAAATAAAAACCCTACCCTAGCATCATTGATGTACTTCTCCTTTATTTGTATGCTTGTTCCATATTCAGTTCTCAAGGGACAGTATCTCACATTTATGTCACATTTTTCCTATGGTTATTGATCTTGTCAAGCATCTTATATCTGCCAAAACCCAACCCTGCTTTTAATATACAAAATCATTTGAAGATTTTCTCAAGCTTTCTAAATTTATTTCTCATTTAGGATTCTCCTGGTGTTTTTGCATGGACAGTTCACAGACTTGCCTGGCCATATGATAAATATAAGACCCTCAATATACTCTGTACAGGGCAGATAAGCACAACTTGTACTCTGTAATTAAATTCATTCTGACATCTCTGTCTGGACTTTCCCCCCTTTTTTAATACCTATCAAAATCCTCTTTCAAAACTCACATTAAAAGTTACTACTTTTGCAACATCCTTTGAAAAATTGATGATAAAAAATAATTGCTACTTTTCTGTAATCTCACAATTTTTAATTGAACTTATCTGAAAGCTTTTCTTTACAGATGGTCTAGAATTTTGGATAAATGTGTACTAGTCTTGTCTCTTTCACATGAGTAGGAAATGTCTTGCTTTTCTTGTAATTGCATCATATAATACAGTATCTATCACAAGGCAGGTACTTGGCCAATGTTTGGTGAGTGAATAAGTTGCTTTAATTTGAAGCATAAGGCAAAGGACTTGCACTATGAGATTTTACTCATGTGGATCTGGAAACCTAGTAATAAAGAACATTGTTAGTATAAGAGGACAATTTGACATTTTGAAAAATTGGAATACTTTTGAAGAAAATTCTTCAACTTCATATAATCAACTTTAAAAAGTAAAATGACCACATGCTAAAAATTATAGTTTATTTCATTTACTAGATGCTATGGAAAGTGTAGCCAAGTAATAAATTTTCATATACCAAGAAATCATAGTTTACAAAATAAAAACCATCATGGATTTAGGAGGACAAGTCATGAAAAAAAATTCTAAATTCCATTGATGACACAATGACAGGTTTGTAGATAGAAGAAAGCACTAAACGTAATATAATTTGACTTCAATAAAGGTTTGATTTTTTCTATATGATATATGTATTTTAAAGTAATACATATATCAGTAATTATACTGCCAGGATGGAAGATTGCAGGAATGAAAAATAGTTGTTCTTGGTTCAATTCTGCTTTAAAAGGGTAGAATCCAGAACTTATCAAATGGTGATCTACAAGCTAGTGACTTCAGATCAATATTGCCTCAGTATTCTTTAATCTCTAAATATTCTTAATGTGTGTAGGTGAGGTTGGGGGGCAACAGAAAAAATAGCATTAAGAGTAAGTTTAAAAACTATTATTTATGGAACAGCATGCAGCCAATATACCTGCATTGTCTTCTTTATCTTGCATAGTAAACTTGAAAGATTGGTTTTATTATGTCAATTGCTACAGTAGAAAAACCAGAAGTTTTTAATGTAAAGTGAATTAACAAAGATCATATCAATAGTACATGACAAAGCTGAGATTCAAGTCAGGTCTGTCTGATTCAGAAACCAAAATGCCTCTATCATCTTCCAAAAAAAATGAAATTACATGAGAGTTGTTTTCATTCTTGTTTTATTTGTAGCATCAATTGTTTGTAACTGCAAATGCTTGTTAACATTATTATTGCTTTATTTGTATTAATTTGTTTGCTCATTAATTTTAGACAAAAAAAAAAAGGATAGGGACAGACTAGCCATCCATCATGAATTTCTTCCAAATACTTATTTGAATCAAATAAACCAATTAGGTTGGTTAAAAATACCATGGAATGGATGACTTTTATGGGTGATTTGTGCTTATCAGTTTAGTTAAATTTAAATTATATTTGCTAGAATGTCCTTCCCTGCAGAATCTAGGGTAAGTCTAGACCATATTTTGTGTGAGATTTGAAAGGCAGAGATGAAATAGCTTTATTCTTATTCCACTCAACAGATCTGAAAAGAGCATGAAGTGTTCTTGTCCTCAGGTTTAGATTGCTTATCTGCTACCTCACCTTGTGGCTGGGGAATCAACTGGGCTGCAACAACTCTAGCTCTCGCTGTTCTCCTGGACCAGATGTGCATTAACTCCATGAAGATGGCAGCCATTCTCCTACAAGACAATTACATTATCTAGGCAGTGGGCTTGGAGGGAGTGAGAGACTGATGATTCCCATTCATCCTCAAGAGTACCAATGTGTCTTTCCTTCTCTCCTTTCATGTCAATCTTCCCTTCCCAACCACCTGCCTGCTTACTTCAGGCTGGCACAGATACAAAGGAAATGGCCATAGATTGTTTAACCTGTCTGAATCAAATCTGTATAATAAGCTTTATCATATAAAAATTCTCATGGCTCTACTTCTCTGATCAAATCATGACTGATAACTATATCTTTGACAAAATTTGCTGATAAAAATTCCTAGCAAATTTCATGACATGATCAGGAGTAGCCAACCCAGCAACTGCTGACACAAGACAGGAAGATATATGGCATAAATTGTCAATGTAAAAAATCTGCTTTAAAATACAATTCTCGTTAATAAATGTGGAAGAAATCATAGAATAAGAACATCTCAATTTGCAACAGCTAATGAAATAACTGATCTAGGTAAAGATCACTAATTGGTGAAAATATTAGATGAAATATTAAGGAAGAAAGAATGCTGAGGGAAATGGGAGCTTGCTGTCTTCACCTCATCCAGCACATCATTCTTTATATCACTGCGAGGGAAAACAAGATCTATGTGTCTCCTTAATAGGATGGAATGTGAAGTTCGCAACACCAGCCATACATATTCTTACATAAAATGTTAAATCTAAATTGAATAAAACCTTTAAATACAAATTCTAGTTTACAAGAATATGGGAAATAGAAAAACATGTAAAAATCATCATGAGGGAAAAACGTTCAGAATGTGAGGTATTCTCTGTGATAATTGACGTAACTTCCTCACAAGTCAATGTCATGCAGGAGAAAAAATTTGAGACAGTAATTGGAGGCATTGTGTGAAAGTCATTTGGAAATTGACTTGAACACACAAATATAAAAGAATAATGAATTTGAGATTACTAAAACTTATTAATATGTAATGGAAGACACATTAATGTTAATCTTTTAGGTATAATTTTATCACTGTAGTTATTAAATAATTATTTTTAAATAATGAATGAAGTATATAAATTGAAAACCATGAGGTCTAAGATTAAGATTTTCTTCAAGTACATCGTCAACAACAACAAAAACTAGATGATAGTTATTGAACCTGGATGACAAATACACAAAGATGTATTGTCTTATTCTCTTTGCCTTTGTTCTATATATAAAATTTTTCACAATAAAAATTGTAAAACTTGAAAAATGCTGCACCAGAAATAAAAAAAAACATGGGAATATTCTATAACCTATGCCTGGTTAAATTTAATCAGGATTGATAGAATGATAAGAAAAGGATAGATAAACTTCAAATAATAGTGTGTTGGACTATAGACATTATACAAAACAATTTAGGTCTTCATTTATTCAAAAAAGAAAGGAAAAAAGTTTTTTAAAGTATATCTGCAGGAAGCAGGAAAAATTATATTAGAAAATAATTCATATTCTTTTAAATGCTCTATATTAAGAATAGCAATGTGCATTATTATCACTCATTTAAGTGCATTTAAAAATATCTTTTGTATTCCTAAGCTATAAACATTGTAAATATATAAAGAATTTACAAATACAATATATGTATACATAATGAAATATATTATATATTATACATATTTAAAATATATACACATAATATGCACATGCATATTATACATACATAGTATATATTATATAACTTACACATATATGCATTATATGTTTGTATATCATATGTATGTAATGTATATATACACAAATATACACACATATAAACTTTTACACAATTAAATAACAAGATAATCTCCTTATCTCTACAGCACATTGAGATATTTTACAGGTAAGGCTAAAGCAAATAAGTAAAAGATTCTAAAGTTTACACAAAGAAGGAAAACAATTCCTCCCCTCCTTTTTTGAGCTAGTTCAGTGTGCATAATTCTACTTGGTGTTTTATATAACATAAGTATAACTATTCTTAAATTTGCTGTTATGAGAAACAGAAAGACAATGTAGACTATTATATAGCTTTGAGTGAGTGATTCACTGTGGCAAGCCTGTGGAAAGGCTGTAAAGGAGTGAAAGAGAAGTGAATCAAGCGAAATGTTTTCAAAATATCCTTAAAAATGCTCCCAGAAGAAAAAAAAATCTGTGTAGAAAATGTTTATGTCTTTGCCCTTGACCATTTAAAATCAATCAAAAATATTGTAGGCATTTTTAAATTTTATATAGAATAAGGAAATAATAGTATTTCATATTTTAACCTAGATTTACTTTGATAGAGATAAAACCCTTCATATACAAAATTTGTGTACCTACTTGTAGTAGACAGCATATAAAATGGTCCCCAATGAATGTGAACTCCTGATATTCATACCCTGCCTGGTACAGTGCCCTCCTGTTGTGGTCTGTTCATACTAATTTGTTTCTAATGAATATGATATGACAAGAGTGATGGGATGTTACTTCTGAGATAACAGGAAAGGACTGTGGCTTCCATCTTAGGTATTCTCTTTTGCCTTTTTGCTGGCTGTCACTGAATGAAGCCAGCTGCCATTTGTGACTGCCCCATGGAAGACATAGAACTGTGAGAGATTCTGGGGAAAACTATGGAAAAACTGTGATCTTCAATCCACAGAACCACAAGGACCTAAATGCTGTGAATAGGCTAAAAAAATTAATTTTCTCCACTTGAGCTTTAGATGAAATCACAGCTCTCTGCTGACACCTTGATTTCAACTCTGTGAGAGACTTGGTCCAGAGTCACAGAGCTAAGCCAGACCCAGAATTATAACTACAAAATTGGTAGCATTATAAATAACTGTTGTTCTAAGCTACTAAATTAGAGGTAATTTGTTAAACAGCTGTATGTTATTAATATATCATTATCCTTAAATATACATTGGTTAGTGTAGAAAACTTAATTACATTTTAACTGGCAACCATAAGTTTTAATTCTCTTTATTTTATATTCTGTATCTCAAGGTTTGAAAGAAGCTAGAATGTAATGGCTGTCAACTTATTTCCAAGTTACCTGACATAAAATTCTTGAACTTTGTTGTTCACAAATCTTGTCCCCCTTTCCTCCTGGGGACACAACACCACCTAGACTTTTATTTCAAGTCTTTATTGCACTGAGGTATGTCTTACTGACATTTAGCTGAATTCTGATCCTTGATTGATTGTTGTCAGGGTGAGGTTTGCTATTTCCAAATAAACACACAAGGAAAATATATTCTACTTATACACGATGGCCTTTCACTTATTTAAAATACTTAAACATCCATGGGACTTTCTTCCCTTGGTGGGTTTCCTCACATAGATTTTGTCTTTTGCCTTTTGAAATTATTCAGTATATAAGTATATTCTAATATTAAAATCTGATGTCCAGAATTATTGAAAGAAAAACAATTCATATTTACTCTGTGGCCTTATCCTACACATGAGAGGAATTTCTACTTCCTTTATTCACATAATTACAAATATATTGATCTTGACTATAGTCATATTTAGGGGTTTTGTTGTTTTGTCTGTGTCTACTGAAATAAATGTTCAGCCTAAAAGTTAAGAGTTATGTTTTATTTGGTAAGAGGACTCAAGCCGGGATGACAGCCTCTCAGTTCCAGATCGCTCTGAGGGACTGCTCAGAAGAGGTAGGGGAGGAGCTAGGATATATAGGAGCTTTACAGCAAAGACCAGGTATTTGGAACAATAAAATATTGCTTGTTATCTAGAGAAAACCAGGCATCTTAAGTTAAAGAATTTAGTGCTTTTCTATGTATGGGAGGAAGCAAACATTTGGGCTCACTGAATTCATTCCTTTGACAAACATCTAGCTATCTAGGGCCAGTATCCTGTTCTTTCTTATTCTGAGTCCTCTCAGAGTGCACCATTGTAAGTGGCTACAGAGGCTGGGCTGCAGGCCTGTTCTCACTGTGGGGGTGGCTGTTGCCGCTGATGATTTGGTTTCAGCATTCTTTGTTTACTGATATGGTTGCAGTATTTTAATTCACATTGCAGTATTTTAGTTCACATCTGTGACTCATGGTAAGCTTTCTCTAAAAAAAAAAGTGAAAAATGACTGTCTTTCTTAAATATATTAATAATTTTCCTTCAATTCTGAATTTTACCAGTTAGATATTTGTATACATGTCTTTATACTTACTTTTCTTAAAATGCATTCTCTTATATGAAATTTGTTGTCATAAGGTCTTCCTAAATAGCAATATTTTTATTTAATCAATTAATCTCTACACATTTTGTCATACAACTAGATAAGTATTTTTTCCAAGGTCATCATCTAAATTATCATCATAGTTTTGAACAAGACAGAAGGACAGAGATCTGAGATCTAGAGATATCAATCTAGCTTGATGATAATCATTGAGAAATGCAATTTGAATAAAATTGCTCAAAAATTAACACTGAAAAAATGATAATATTATCATAATACAAGTCAACATGAAATAACAAAAATAAATATACCTGGCTTACAACATAATCCAGAACTATTAAAATTTTAATCACAAAACTATTTTTTCTTTATAATATGATTCTGATCTTCTGTCATGAATTCCAGTTTGAAAGACAAAACAATCCCTCTAAAGTCTACAGTGCTTAAATAATTTAAATTAACTTTAAATTGTGCTTTCCTTTACAAGCCCAGAATCACAGCCACAATCTTACTGGAAACCTTATAAAATTTTGAAATGCTCCAATAATTTTAAATCTTGTAGAAGTCTGGTACCTTCCAAATTAAAGTGCTAATAAAAAATTAGCACTGAAATTTAAATCTCCATGAGCAATAAAGAATGATTTAAAATTATTAAAGCCTTTCAATTTTTTATGAACTTTCTATTTAGATGTGAATCAAGTAGCTTCTTTAGTAGCAAAGTTTCACTTAAAAACACACAAACAACACTGCTAGAACTAAAACATTTCCTGGAGCAAATATCTGTCCTGTTTGTCCTACACAATATGAAGAAAAATAATCAACAACACAAAAGAATTATTTTTTGCATCCCCTCAGAGTCCAATTGCTCCCATCCACTGATTACCTGAAGTTCTTCGGACATCAGGTACTGTACGTCAGTGTAATAAAGAGGGGAGGGGAAAGAATAAAAGGCTTCCAGCAAACAGATAGACCCTTGGTGTATATAAATCTACATCCCAAATCCTCTTGTCTTGGACCCATTCATCTGCCTGACTCTAAGGCCCATAGGACATGGAATAAAAACCTTGAACACATTCTACATTGTATACATTTTCTTTTTTTTTTTTTAACATTTTTTATTGATTTATAATCTTTTACAATGTTGTGTCAAATTCCAGTGTTCAGCACAAATTTTCAGTCATTCATAGACATATACACACTCATTGTCACATTTTTTTCTCTGTGAATTATCATAACATTTTGTGTATATTTCCCTGTGCTATACAGTGTAATCTTGTTTATCTATTCTACAATTTTGAAATCCCAGTGTAGCCCTTCCCAACCTCCAGCCCCCTGGCAACCACAAGTCTGTATTCTCTGTCTGTGAGTCTATTTCTGTCCTGTATTTACGCTTTGTTTTTGTTTGTTTGTTTTTCTTTTTGTTTTTGTTTTTGTTTTTTTAGATTCTACATATGAGCGATATCATATGGTATTTTTCTTTCTCTTTCTGGCTTACTTCACTTAGAATGACATTCTCCAGGAGCATCCATGTTGCTGCAAATGGCATTATGTTGTCGGTTTTTATGGCTGAGTAGTATTCCATTGTATAATTATACCACCTCTTCTTTATCCAGTCACCTGTTGATGGACATTTAGGCTGTTTCCATGTTTTGGCTATTATAAATAGCACTGCTATGAAAATTGGGGTGCAGGTGTCATCCTGAAGTAGATTTCCTTCTGGGTACAAGCCCAGGAGTGGGATTCCTGGGTCATATGGTAAGCCTATTCCTAGTCTTTTGAGGAATCTCCACACTGTTTTTGAAAGTGGCTGCACGAAACTGCATTCTCACCAGCAGTGAAGGAGGGTTCCCCTTTCTCCACAGCCTCGCCAGCATTTGTCATTTGTGGACTTTTGAATGATGGCCATTCTGACTGGTGTGAGGTGATACCTCATTGTAGTTTTGATTTGCATTTCTCTGATAATTAGTGATATTGAGCATTTTTTTCATGTGCCTTTTGATCATTTGTGTGTCTTCCTTGGAGAATTGCTTGTTTAGGTCTTCTGCCCATTTTTGGATTGGGTTGTTTATTTTTTCTTATTGAGTTGTATGAGCTGCTTATATATTCTGGAGATCAAGCCTTTGTCGGTTTCACTTGCAAAAATTTTCTCCCATTCCGTAGGTTGTCTTCTTGTTTTACTTCTGGTTTCCTTTGCTCTGCAGAAGCTTGTAAGCTTCATTAGGTCCCACTTGTTTATTCTTGCTTTTATTACTTCTAGGAGAAAATTTTTGAAATATATGTCAGATAATGTTTTCCCTTTTTCCTCTAGGAGGTTTAATGTATCTTGTCTTATGTTTAAGTCTTTGATCCATTTTGAGTTGATTTTTGTATATGGTGTAAGGGAGTTTTCTACTTTCATTGTTTTACATGCTGCTGTCCAGTTTTCCCAACACCATTTGCTGAAGAGACTGTCTTGATTCCATTGTATATTCTTGCCTCCTTGTCGAAGAATAGTTGACCAAAAGTTTGTGGGTTCATGTCTGGGCTCTCTATTCTGTTCCATTGGTCTATATGTTTTGGTACCAATACCATGCTGTCTTGATGACTGTAGCTGTATAGTATTGTCTGAAGTCTGGGAGAATTATTCCTCCAGCCTCTTTCTTTCTCTTCTGTAATGCTTTGGCAATTCTAGGTCTTTGATGGTTCCATATAAATTTTATTATGATTTGTTCTAGTTCTGTGAAATATGTCCTGGGTAATTGGATAGGGATTGCATTCAATCTACAGATTGCCTTGGGAGTGTGACCATTTTAACAATATTAATTTTTCCAATCCATGAGCATGGGATAGCTTTCCATTTTTTTAAAGTATTTCTTAATTTCCTTCATCAATGGTTTATAGTTTTCTGTGTATAATTCTTTCACCTCCTTGGTTAGATTAATTCCCAGAAATTTTATTATTTTGTGTGCTATTTTAAAGGGGATTGTTTCTTTACTTTCTTTTTCTGTTGATTCGTCGTTAGTGTAAAGAAATGCAACTGATTTTTGAACGTTAATTTTGTAACCTGCTACCTTGCTGAATTCTTCAATCAGCTCTAGTAGCTTTTTTGTGGACCTTTTAGGGTTTTCTATATATAGTAACATATCGTAAGCATATAGTGACACTTTTACCTCTTCTTTTCCAATTTGGAACTCTTTTATTTCTTTCTCTTGCCTGATTGCTGTGGCTAGGATCCAGGACTATGTTGAATAGGAGTGGTGATAGTGGGCATCCTTGTCTTGTTCCAGATTTTAATGGGAAGCTTTTGAGTTTTTCCCCGTTGAGTACTATTCTGGCTGTAGGTTTGTCATATACAGCTTTTATTATGTTGAGATATGTTTCCTCTATGCCCACTTTGGCGAGAGTTTTTATCATAAATGGGAGTTGAATTTTATCAAATGCTTTTTCTGCATCAATTGAGATGATCATGTGGTTTTTGTCCTTTCTCTTGTTGGTGTGATGTATTACACTGATTGATTTGTGTATGTTGAACCACCCTTGTGTCCCTGGGATGAACCCCACTTGGTCATGATGTATAATCTTTTTTATGTGTTGTTGAATTCTATTTGCTAAAATTTTGGTGAGGATATTGGCGTCTATGTTCATCAGTGATATTGGCCTATAATTCTCTTTTTTTATAGTGTCTTTGTCTGGTTTCGGTATCAGAGTAATGGTGGCTTCATAGAATGAGTTTGGGAGTATTCCCTCCTTTTCAATCGTCTGGAAGTTTGAGAAGGACTGATATGAGTTCTTCTTTGTATGTTTGGTAGAATTCCCCGGTGAAGCCATCCGGTCCTGGACTTTTATATGTAGGGAGGTTTTTAATTGCTATTTCTATTTCCTTTCTACTGATTGTATTGTTCAAGTGTTCAGATTCTTCTTGATTCGGTCTTGGTGGACAGTATTTTTCCAGAAACTTGTCCATCTCCTCTAGGTTATCCAGTTTGGTTACACATAGTTTTTCATAATATTCTCGTATGATGTTCTGTATTTCTATTTTGTTTGTTGTAATTTCTCCATTTTCCTTTCTTATTTTGCTAATCTGTGCTCTCTCTTTTTTCTTCTTTGTGAGTTTGGCCAGAGGTTTGTCGATTTTATTTACTTTTTCAAAAACCAGCTTTTGGTTCGGTTGATTTTTTCTATGGTCTTGTTAATCTGTATTGTATTTAATTCCTCTCTGATCTTTATTATCTCCTTCCTTCTGCTGCTTTTTGGGGCTTTTTTTCTTCTTTTTCTAATTCATTCAGGTGGTGGGTTAAATTGTTTATTTGAGATTGTTCTTCTTTTTTGAGAAAGGCCTGTATCACTATAACATTCCCTCTTAGCACTGCCTTTGTTGTGTCCCATAGGTTTTGAGTGGTTGTGCTTTCATTATCATTTGTCTCAAGGTATTTTTTAATTTCAGCTTTGATTTCCTCATTGACTCATTGTTTTTTCAATAACATATTGTTTAATCTCCATGCTTTCCTTTTTTTCTCCTTAGTTTCTCTGTTGTTGATTTCCAGTTTCATGGTACTGTGATCAGTAAAGATGTTTGAGATAATTTCTATCTTCTTAAAATTGTTGAGGTTTCTTTTGTGCCCAAGTACATGATCGATCCTGGAAAATGTTCCATGTGAACTGGGAAAGAATGTATATCCTATTTTCGGGGGGTGTAATACTCCGAAAATATCCACCAAATCTAGTTTTTCTATTGTAGTATTTAATTTCTCTGTTGCCTTGTTTATTTTCTGTCTGGAAGATCTGTCTAATGATGTTAATGCAGTGTTAAAATCTCCAACTATGATTGTATTCCCATCAATATCCCCCTTTATCTCTGTTAGTAATTCTTGTATGTTCTTTGGTGCTCCTATATTGGGTGCATATATATTAATGAGTGTAATATCCTCATCTTGTATCACTCCTTTAATCATTATAAAATGTCCTTCTTTATCTTTCTTTATGGCCTTTGTTTTAAAGTCTATTTTGTCTGAAATCAGTACTGCAACACCTGCTTTTTTGGCTTTTCCATTTGCATGGGATATCCTTTTCCATCCTTTCACTCTCAATCTATATGTGTCCTTCTCCCTAAAGTGGGTCTCTTGTATGCAG
This sequence comes from Vicugna pacos, assembly GCF_048564905.1. Lineage (NCBI taxonomy): Eukaryota > Metazoa > Chordata > Mammalia > Artiodactyla > Camelidae > Vicugna > Vicugna pacos. The sequence continues at coordinate 38,805,805 of NC_133000.1, forward strand.
CATATTGAAGGTTCTTGCTTTATTATCCAGTCTGCCACTCTATGTCTTTTGACTGGAGCATTTAGTCCATTAACATTTACAGTAATTAATGGTAGATGTGTGTTTATTGCCATTTTGAACTTCTCTTTGCAGCTGAATTGGTATATCCTCTTTGTTCCTTTCTTCTTCCTTTTGTGGTTTGGTAATTATCCTTTGTATTATCATGGATTTTATTTAATTTTTGTGACTGTCTTGTAAGTTTTTGGCTTGTGGTTATCCTTTTTCATAAATCTATTAGCTCATTACTATAAATGTTTTTATTAAACTGACAGTAACATGATCTCAAACCCATCCTACTGTTAAAAAAATAATTTTAAAAAGAAAGAAAAAAATATATCCTATATTTCCCTGCCTCCCTCTCCCACTCTCAGTGATTTGTATGTCTTCTTTTATAATTTCTTGTTTACTTTATTTGTAATTCATGAGTTATCACCTTTCCAGTTGTGAGTTTCTCAGTTCTGTAGCATCCTGCTGCTTTTCTATTTAGAATAGCCCTTTCAGTATTTCTTTTAACATGGGTTTAGTGTTGCTAAACCCCTGCAGCTTTTTTTTTTTTTTTTTTTTTGGTCTGTGAAACTCTTTATTTCTCCTTCTATCCTAAAGGATAGCCTTCCTGGATAAAGTATCCTAGGCTGCATCTTTTTTTCATTCAGGGCTTTGAATATATCTTGCCACTCCCTTCTGGCCTGTAGTGTTTGTGTAGAGAAATCAGCTGAGAGCCTTATGGGGTTTCCCTTGTAACTCACTCTTTTCTTTTCTCTTACTGCCTTTAGAATCATTTCTTTATCCTTGACTCTGGCCATCTTGATTATGATATGTCTTGGTGTGGGTCTGTTTGGGTTCTTCCTGTTTGGGACCCTCTGAGTTTCCTGTACTTGGATATCTGATTCTTTCTTTGAGTTTCGGAAGTTTTCAGTCATGATTTCTTCAAAAACCTTTTCAATCCCCTTTGATCTTTCTTCCCCTTCTGGGACCCCTATTATGTGAAGATTGGGACGCTTTATATTATCCCATAGGTCCCTTATGCTATTTTCATTATTTTTTATTTGCTTATCTTGTAGTTCTTCTGAATGGGTGCTTTCTGTTTCCCTGTCTTCTAGATCACTAATTCATTCCTCTGCATTATCTAGTTGGCTTTGCACAGCTATTAGATCATTCCTCATCTCAGCCAATGAGTTTACCCGTTCTACCTGGTTCTTCTTTATAGCTTCAATTTCATTTTTGACATATTTTATATCTCTAAGCACTATCTCTTTTAATTCCTTCAGCAATCTGATCACTCCTTTTTTGAAATCTTGATCTAGTAGGCTATCAATATCTATTTCATTGATCTTTTTTTCAGGGGATTTCTCTTGTTCTTTTAATTGGGAAAGGTTTCTCTGCTTCTTCATCTTACACATACCTCTCTGGCACTGTGGTTTATGGAGTATCACTTGTCTATTTGGGTCCTAAAGGAGTTTATCTATCTAGTGCCTATTTAGGAATAGAACTTAGGAAAAAAAGAAAAAAATTAGACAGAGAGAGAAAGAATTTTAAAAGAAGGGAGAAAGAAGGATTGAAAACAGTGCATAATGAATAACAGAAGAGAGAGTTGAAGCAGAGTATTAATCGGGTTGAGACGTCCTTTTAAAACCTTTAAAAAAAAATGGGGGGGAAGATGAATAGATGTATTTGAAACCTGTGTCTAATCAATAACAAGACATCAAAACCCAGGAGAAATAGAAATGAATCAAGAAGTAAAAATTAAGAGGGTAATAGAAAATAGAACAGGTAAAAACAGATTTAAAAAAAAGGGGGAGGGTTGTCAGTGTTCTCCTGGAGTCTGTGTGCTTTAAATGTGAAGTCTTTCTGTCTTCGTCCTGTTTTGGAAGCTCAGCTTGCTGTTTTCAGAGGCCCTCCGTTGCGCCCTATTCTGTGCTGCTCCCAGTGCCTGTCAGCAAACAAATTGCACCTCCTCCCAGCACTGGATCAGGTGCAGCTCTCCTCTGCTGTGGGCGGGCAGGTCATTGCCCATCACGATGCCACAGTCAGATGTTGCAGACTGGCCAGGTAGAAGGGCGGGTCCTGCCCCCTCCCAGCACCTCTGTCAGGGGCTGTGTTCCTGCCTGAAAGGTGGGGGGCCACTCTCCCTCTCCCTGCGCTGGTAGCTCTGCTGCTCTGTGTGGCTGCGCGCTCTGCCCTGGTTGGCGCTCTGCAGGTGGGCTCGGGAAAGACCGAGGGACAGCCTTGTCCCTGCTTCAGGCCAAAGCTCAGCTCCTTGTTTGTCTTTGTGGAGCAAGTTCTCTGAGGGACCAGGATGGAAGGATCCTATCTGCCTCGGGCTGTAGGCAAGTCTCAGTCTGGCATTTTGGGCTGCTAAGCCCTTTGGTGCAGATGCAGGTTTTGCCCCCATCCCCGCCTGGATTCTAAGCTCTGGAGGATATGGCGGCTGTGCCTGAGCCCCGCCTCTCTTCACTGGAAAACTTTCTGCAGGTTTTCAGAGATGGGGGTATGCACCCTTCCCCCTAGAACACATCAACCATGCTGTTTCATGGAGGGCCCAGATTGTTCTGCCCTGTGCACCCACAGCCACGGTGTACAGCACCTTGTAGTCCCCCAGGGCTGCCTCAGTGCAGCCGCCCCCATCCTCTGCCCAGTTTGGGCAGCCTGGCTCTGCCTGCCGCTGCTGGCCCGCGTCTCAGGCTTGGTGTCGGGGGACCCTCTGTGCCCATTTAACTTAGTTCTGCCAGTCAAGGGCTGCTCCATATAGATCCGAGCCTCGGAGGCTCCTCCTCCATCCCGGTGGCCTCTCAGTTGGAGAGGGGAGTCCCAGCAAGCGAGCGCCAGTCCTCCTTTGCTGCTCCCTCCCCATGGGACCCATCCTGCTCTGCTTTGCCTTTTGTTCTTTCTTTTTTCCTTTTCTCCTACCAGATTTTTGGCGTCTTTATCTTTTGAAGAGGGTGATGTTCTGTCGGAGTTCCGCAGGTGCTCTGGTGGCTGAGTGGGTCTGTGGATGTGGATCTTGGTGCATTTGTGGGAGAGGGTGAGCTGTGAGTGCCCTTCTACTCCACCATCTTCTCCGAGTCCTGTGTACATTTTCTAATAAGGGAAACTACCTAGTCTCTTTTAACTTTTAGAAAATGAGTACATTGTTGTCTGTGAGTGTGTTCTCATTAGAAAAGCTAAAATGTGCTGGTTTCAACTGTGGAAGTAGCTGCTTAGAGATGGTCTATTTTTTTCTTCTTACAAGTTTTCATTAGGTTATAAAACACACCAAAACTACCTCTTATATATAGGGATACACATACTCAGCTTCTATTAACAAATTGTATCCATCATCTTTCCTACTCCTAAGTGTAACAAAAAGCAGTGACAGAAGAAACAAAAAAGTCTTGTCACCTTTACTACTACTCTTTAAACAGATTTGCATTCCTTGCAGGAGTTCCCTTCCTTTGCTTAGGCTGCTTGATGTCTTTTCCTCTAGAGATAGCAAGGGATGATTTTGAAAACTTTAGTATCTGAGACATCTTGTAATCATGCCCTATAAATTTTTAAATAAAACACTTTTTATTTTTTTTGGTATTAAAAGACACACAGAACATCCAAAGTCTCTGGTTTATTTGATAAATTTCCATTATAAAAGTACACTGATTATAAGAAAGTGGCTTTGTTTTCTAAATACACATTTTTTTTTAAAGTAAGGTATGCCTCATGCTTTATCTTCTAGGAAGTAATAATTTATTATGTTTACAGCACTGCTTGAAATTTCAATGTTCAAAAAATACCCACTTAATTAAGAAGTAAAAGTACTGTGCTTTCCAGAGATTTCCCTTTACTAACATTCCATTTTAATTTATTTGTGGTACATGCTTTGTGAATGTTCATGCGTCTGTGTGTATGTTTTTTTGTGAAAGAGAGAGGGAGAGAGGTGTTAGTGAATAGAAAGATTCTCAGAGCTCCTGTCTGTATCTACTCTGTTCCTATATTCCAGGGTTTTCTGGTCTTAACTATGACCCAACTGCTGGTCGTGGATGGCAGCTGAGAATGATTTAAACCACCACTGTCTTCTCTCTTCCCTATTCTGGCCTCCAGGAAAAATAAATTATTCCTTTCTTTCTAGAGACTTCCTCCGATATGACCTAACAATTCCACCAAAGAAAATGAAAATACAAATTTGATAAGATACATGACCCCAATATTCACAGCAGCATTATTTACAGTAGCCAAGATATGGAAGCAACCCACAGCCAAGAATGAAATCCTGCCATTTACAACAATGTTGATGTATGTAGAGGGCATTATGTTTAGTGAAATAAGTCGGACAGAGAAAAATAAATACCCTCGTATCACTTGTATGCAGAATCTAAAAAAATAAAATAAATAAATTATATAACAAAACAGAAGTAGATTCACAGAAACAGAAAAAACTAGTGGTTACTAGTTGGGAGAGGGAAGCGGAGGGGTAGAATAGGGGTATGAGATTAAAAGATACAAAGTACTATGTATAATGTAGATAAACAACAAAGATATATTGTACAGCACAGAGAAATATAGCTGTAAATTTGTAATAACTTTAAATTGAGTTTAATCTATAAAACTGTTGAATCACTGTTAGAATCAGAGAGAAAGGACCAGAGACAGCTGAATGGCAGAGTCGGGTTTATTGCGAGAAACCTGTAGAGGGGGCCTCCGGTTAGGCTGGAGCCTGCTTCTCTGTGTACAGGCTTAGTTATTTATGCCTGGGAATTGGAGATGTTTGGTGAGTTTCTTATGCTGATTGGAAGGATTCTGAAACTGAAAGGGATGTGTCTGAAAGAGAGAGGGGCATGCCAGATGGACTTTCCTGCCAGTATTCTCACTTAGGTCCAGGGAGGGTTTTACAAGCAGAAAGCAGAAATTGTGGATTGCAGTAAGCTGACTTGTCCCGAAATGGCATGGATCACCAAAATGGTGTTGGCTGTGTCTATCATTTCTGCCACTTGGTATATAGGGAAAAGGGTGGCATTGTCTCTGGCTACTTCCTGCTGAATAGGGGTGATGCAGATTGAGGGGAAAAAGGCAGGACTGATAATTTATTTGGTAGAGTCACGGTATTGGTGGAGGGATAGCGTGTTGGTGATCTGCTCTTGGGCAGTTGCTTGAACCATTTGGCTCATTTTAGGGGACAAAAGCTGGGAAATCAGCCTAAAGAGGCAAGGGCTGAAAAGAACAATTAGAATCAGTGTAAGTAGGGGTCCTAGCAAGGAGGCAATCTGGGGGAACCAGTACCTGTCCATGCCTAAAATCCCCTACCCCGTTCCCCCACCCTGTCAGATCATCTCAGATGACTGGCTTGCTCCTGGAGTGTCTTTACAGCATTTCAAACAACTCTGGACTGGTTGACATAGAAGCAACATTCTTCTTGAAGAAACTTGCAGAGACATCCCTTTTCTGCTGTCAGCAGATTGAGGCCGCACCTATTCTGCAGAACAACTTGGGCAAGAGAGGCAAGCTGATTTTGTAAGGCAGTGAAAACTGCATGTACTTACTCAATTATTTTATAGGCCTCTTGAAGGAATTTTTCAGCAAAAAGGACTGAGGCTGTGGTGCCTGCAATGCCCCTGCCAAGGGCTGAGGTGAGACTTATTCTGAGGAACACTGAGAGGATGATATTGCCCTTTTTTGGTGAGTGCGGACCTTGTTATCCTCAAAGGGAAGAGAGAGAGGAGAAAAGGGGGATTTGAATAGTCTGGTTATTGGGCATTATTTGGATTTTAGGGAGATGATCTACAAGGGTGCATGTTCCTGTCCATTTGGCAGGTAAGTGGTAGAAGGCTGAAGTTCTGCATGGAAAGGTCAAGCTGGGGGTGGAAAGGCAAAAAGTCAAGGAGATGGTGCCAAGCCAGGAGGTCTTTGTTTGGCAGGAGCCAAATCTACCATATCCAGAGCAATCAAGAAAATACACTTTGCCCCAGGCAAAGTACTCTCCCAATTGAGTTGCCCCAGTAAGGGTTTGGTAGGTTATATTGGTGGGAGAGGTCAGATAATGAGTCATGTTATGGGTAGATAGGAAGTAATTAGTGGTATCGATTTGAAAGATGGTAAAAATTTAGACATTTCATTTGATCTAGTTTCTGTTGAACACTGAGCCATTCAATACCCAGCAATTTTGTAAGGACTGGCCTATGTCATGAGCAGGGGATTGAGATGGGTGTATCTGACCTGGAGTACCCATGAGTGATGGTTGGGGAAGATTGTAGTAAAGATTGAGATTTGGGGGTCTCTATTCCACCAGTCTTGGGAGGGGTGTAAGTGTAGGGATTGGTTACAGAGATTAGCAGAGATGTTTCCAAGGAATATGCCATGATCAATGTTGTTGAAAAAACAGCTGATGAAGATGGGTGCTTGGTGTAAGAGGGAAAAGGGAGAAGAGAGTGGCCCATATACGTGCCATGGTGCAAGAGGGCCTTTGTTGTGTGTGTGTGTGTGTGTGTGTGTTTGATGTGTCTCTACAGGGATCTGCTAGATTTTGTAGGTGTGTTAATTTTGGTGAAGTAGACATCTGACCATTGTTTTGCTGAGCAGCCAGAGTCTGGGTAAGCTGGGAGAAATACAAGATGGGTGTTCATGTGAGGAAGCAGACTGATCACCATAAAAAGAGTGGGAATATTTTGCTAGAGGCCCAAGAGTCAAGGGTTGCAGGATAGGCTGCCTCAAGCTGGAAGGAGAAGCAGTCCAACAATTTCTTGCTAGGTTGGGATTAGTTAATTTTAGGAAAGATTGGGTTAGGTTAACTAAAGGGTAGAAGGTGTTTTCTGCTTGAGTGTGGGTTGGTGTGGGCAAGGGGGAAGGAAAGAGCATAGGAGGGTTGGGCAGAAAGAAAAGAATGATATCTGTGATGGGGTGAATTTGGTATAGGAGCCCAGGAGCCATAGTTTGGTTAGGGCTTTGGGGAACAGCACACTTCTGGTTGGGGGAAGGGGCAACAGTAGATGAAAGGGATTAATATTATGAGGGCAATGAGGAAGACATAGGTAAGGAGACAGGAGCCATTAATGGGGTTAGACAGGTGATCATCTGTGGTGGGCTCTAGGTTGTCACCTTTAGATGGTGGGCTGCCCTCTGGGATTCAGGTTAGATGAAGTTTGGTTGCCCCTGTGGGAACACAATGGAAACACGGGAGTTTGTTGGGGTTCTTAGGGTTGGGATCAGGAAGGGCCCTTTTTAGTTGTGGCCACGGTAGGGGTGGTTATTGCAACCTGGTAGAGTCCCTGCCATTTGGGCACTAGTGAGGTTGAGGGGGGTCTTCTGTCACAGATATACCCAGTCTCATGGGGAGAGGGCCAAGGGTGAGTCAGTAGGTTCACATCTGTTGGGCAATGGGAAGGTCTCTTCAGCATATTGTCCATGAGATGTCGAGTGAGGTACAGAGCAGGCTAGATGTCAGGGAGTGGGGTATCAGTCAGAGGGGAGGTTGTGTAAGTCAAAAGGTTGCCCGTGTAACAGTTCAAAGGGGGTCAAGTTGGTGGGTTCTCAAGGGAGCTTGCAGAGCCTAAGAAGAGCTAATGGAAGAATTGGGTCCAAGAGAGTTTTAACTCCAGAGTTAGTTTAGTTAAATGTTGTTTTAGAAGAGCATTGGATCGTTCCATCTTACCAGATGATTGGGGTCTATAAGGGGTATGAAACTTTCAGGAGATGTTTAGGGCTCTGGCGAGTTGTTGGGAGACCTGGGAAGTAAGGGCTGGGCCACTGTCTGTAGGCTGGCTGAAAGTCCAAATCAGGGGATGTGTGTTGTAGCAAGACTGAAGAAATGGCTTGGGCCTTTTCTGGTGTGGATTGGAAAGCCTCAATCCATCCAGTAAAGGAGTCAAATAGGTCAGGAGATACTTGGAGGCATGTGGGTGAAATCTAGCTGCCAATCTTGTCCAAGGGAGTGTCCTCCTGCTTGGTGTGTGTGAAAAGGTGGTGGCCTAATTGCTCCTTGGGTGGATGTTTTGGAACAAGTGGTGCAGGCAAGAAGGATTTGCTGTAAGTTGGTTTTTTAAAGGGAGGGAGGATACTGGGTTAATGTTTGATAGAGGGGGAGGTGTCCAGAGTGAAACTGAGAGTGAATTTGTTCTAGGATCTGATTTTCGTGATTTTAGGAGTATGACTTTGGTTATTAGGTCTATTTATTTACTATTATTTTTTTTTAAATGGAAGTACTAGGGACTGAACCCAGGACCTTGTGTATGCTAAGCATGTGCTCTGCCACTTGGGCTATACCCTACCCCATTGGGAATATGGCTTTGGAATTGAGCATGAACCATCCTTGAACCACAGGGCAACCTTGAATTTGATATGTGCGTTATTCATCTCAGGTATATGTGGGTTTGATTTGTGGAAAGATGGGGAGGAATTTGGGTATGTTTGGGGTTTGATGAACTCTCTGGTGGCCCTTTTGGCACTTGCATCTGCAAAGGCATTGCCTCAGGCTATGTCATTTTCTGGGACTTGGTGTCCCTTGCAATGGAGGATAGTTGTGGCTGTTGGAAGTAGGGCTGCCTTTAAGAGTCCATGAATCAGTTTTCCTTTAGAGATGGGGGTTCCATGGGTGTTGAGGAATCCCCGTTCTTGCTATATTGTGGCATGGGCGTGTATGATATAAAATGCATATTCAGAGTTGGTGTAGATGTTAATGTGTTTACCTTTTTCTAAGGTGAAGGCTCTGGTAAGTGTGATTAGTTCAGCTTGCTGTGAGGTAGTGCAAGGAGGTAGGGGTTTTGCTTCAAGGATGGTGTCCTGTATAACAATGGCATATCATGCTCGAGGGTGAGGATCTTAAAAGAGCTCCTACCAATAAACCAGGTAGGAGCATTAGGCAAGGGGAGGTCAGATAGGTGAGAGAATAGAGAGGGAAGGGAATCTAACACTTCAAGGCATGAATGGGCTGATCGTAAGGGATCAAAGGGAGTTGGTAACAAGGTGGTGGGGTTAAGAGGGGTACAATGTTGTAGGGATATGGAGTGGTCCTGAAAGAATGTGATATCTATTTGTTGTAAATGAGAGGAGGGTAGATTAAGAAGGGCACGATGGCAGGTTCTTATAAATTGTGTGAAGAGAATATGAGGAGGGACTGGTGAAGAGAAAATTTTTTGGCTTAAGCTGTCAGGGCTGTAGTGGCACCAAGTGATTTTAGGCATGAGGGCCATCCAGCCATTACTGGGTCGAGTTGTTTTGACAAGTCAATGGGTGGGGATCCTCTCCATATGTTTAGCATAGGACACCCAGGGCTAGGCTTTGAGTGGTATTCAGGTACAGTTGAAAAGGCTTTGTAGTGTTGGGGAGTCCTAGGGTAGGTGCCTGTGTTAGAGCTTTTTTTATTTTTTTAATTGGGCCAGAAATGGGTATGGTCTGGTCTAGAGGTTCTTGTGAATCTCCTTTAGTAGCCTGGTAAAGAGGTTTTGCTAGGAGGCTAAAACTGGGGATCCAGATTCTGAAATAGTTGGTTAAGCCTAAGAAGAAGAGGAGTTTGGGTTTTGAGTTTGAAAGAAGCAAGGTGTCAATTAGGGCTTCTTGTTCTTTGGGAATGGCCTGGAATTGTGGGGCAATGGTGAGCTCCAGGTAAGTGACCAGTGGCTGGGAAATTTGAGCTTTGGTGGAGGTCATTCATTATTTGTGGTTGGTGGGGAAATTTAGTAGTTGGGTGATATGGGAAATGGAGTTCTTTTGAGGGACTGCATAGAAGTAAGTAAGTCATCTATATATTGTAAGAGAATGCTGGAGGGGAATGCTGGAGGAGATCAAGGAGGGAGAGATCATGAATTAAGGCTTGGGGAAGAATGGTCCTGGTTAGTTGGGTTGATTGTGTGGTGTCCAGATAGATCCAGGTAAAGGTGAACAACTCTTGGGAGGAGGGATTTAGAGGGACTATGAAAAAGATGTCCTTGAGATCAAGGACAGAGAAATGAGTAGTCTGAGGAGAAATGTGTGAGAGGAGGGTATAGGAATTGGCTATGAAGGAGCAGATGGCAACAAAAGCTTGGTTGAGGAATTGAAAATCCTGGACCAAATGGTAGGTCCTGTTTGGTTTTTTATAGCTAGAATAGGGGTGCTATGGGGGAAGTTTGTTGGCTGAAGGAGTCCAGTTCTTAGAAGATGAACAATTATGGGCTTTAGTCTTCTTGAGTCCTTGGAAGCTCAGAGCGTACAGTTTTGACAGACTATGGTTGAGGGATCTAGGAGGGAAATACAGATAGGGGTTTTGTGGGAGGCGACCATGGGTTGTAATGTATCCCAGATGACTGGGTTTATGTTAGGAAGAAGGAGAGAGAGGGCACATTTGAGGCTGGGGGCATTTCTGAATGGCAGAGGACAAAAGAGGAGGGGAGGTAAAACTGGGTCGCTGCCCTGAATTGTTGGAGGGCATTTCATCCCAGAATGGTGGTTGGGCAAGTCAGTATTACCAGGACGGAGTGGGTGAATTGGGTTTGGTATAAGTCACAGAGGAGGGGTTTGATTTGCTTTGGTCTTGAAGGAGTGCCATCAGTGCCCACAACAGAGATAGAGGACCTGTGTAATGGTCCTTGGAATTCTGGTATAACAGAATAGGTAGTCCCTGTGTCCAGTGGGAATGATGTAGGCTTCCCAGATACCATTAAAGTTATCCAAGGTTCATCATGAGAGATGGTAGTGGGGACAATGGACTGATTCATGAACTCTTAAAGGGGTTTGTCTGTCCTCAGTGGCCAAGCCGAGGAGCTGAGTCAGGTCAGAAGTGAATAGGGATTGGGATGTACTCAGGTCCGAGGTGTTCACCCGCTGAGGACACTCTGATTTCCAGTGCCACTTTCATTTGCAAAGCGGGCAGGGCCCTGGTAGGGGTCTAGGGCTGGGGCAGGCCTTTGCTCAATGGCCAGTTTTATCACATTTGAAGCAGGCCCTGGGTGGTTCTCTGGTCTTTTGTGTTTGGTAAGACATTGCCCCTTCTTGTAGGGTCTTTGCCAGTATCTGGTGTTTAGCTTGATCATGTTTTGTCTTTTGGGCTTTTTGTTCTTCCTCTCTGTTGTTAAAGACCTTAAAGGCCAATTTTATGAGGACTTTCTGAGGGGTTTGTGGGCCATCTTCTAGTTTTTATAGTTTTTTTCTAATGTCTCGGGCAGATTGTGATATGAAAAGTAGATGAAGGTAAATGTGGCCTCCATTGGAATTGGGGTCTAAGTTGGTATATTTTTACATGGCCTCAGAGAGTCAAGAAAGGAAAAAGGTAGGGTTTGCATCCAGATCTTGGGTGACTTCTTTGACCTTTTCATAATTGATGGCTCTCAGGGCTGCCTTTTCAATGTCTGTTAGGAAGAAGGCAACAAAATGGTCGTGTTTTGGGTGATCTAGGTAGTCTGTTTGATAGTCCCAGGTAGGGTCTATTTTGGGGACCAATGTTACTGCCAGGGGTTAGGTATTGGGGTGTTGTTGGTGGAGAGTGTCAGAAGGTCCTCAGCTGCTGCCCAGATACTCCCTGGTCCTCTTGGGAGAGACATGAGGAAAGGATAACATAAATGTCATGCCACATCAGATCATAGGACTAGGTAAGGTACAGGAATTCCTTTTGGAGGGTGATGGTGTCTGCTGAGTATGACCCGCAGTGTTTTTCAATGGTTGAAAGGTTGGAGAGAGGAAAAGGGACATGGACTCAGATGATGCCGTCAGTGCTGGCCACCTCATGGAGGGGTATGGCTGGGGTTGTGGAGTCAGGGGCTGAGGGTTGGGTTTTATATCTCATGTGTAGGGGAGAGAGAGTAGAGGGGCCTCCATTGGGGGAGAGGGGCAGGGTTGTAGAGAGGAGGAGGGGGTTCATCTGTGGGGTCGAATTCAAATGAGGAAGGATTGGTGAGGGTAAGAGGATTTTGGAGGTCAACTTTTGTTTTAAGAAGCTGAGGTTGTCAAGGAGAAGGTTCATTTAGGAGAAGGATATGGTAGGGAGAGCAAGATTGTCAGAGGGAGCAATGAGATCTGAGGTACTAAAAGGCTTGGAGACAGGGGACTTCTTACCATTCTCCATTGCACTGGAGGAAATTGTCAATGTCTCTAAGAATTTAAAATCAAAAGTCCTGTTCTCAGGCCATTGGCTGTCATTATCAAGTTTATATTGTGGCCATACAGTATTATAAAGGAAGATGAGAAGTTTGGGTTTGACAACCTCTTGAAGTTTGAGGTCTCGAATGTGCTGAATTAGACAGCCTAAAGGGTTGTCCCGGTTTTCAGCACCAAAATGTTAGAATCAGAGAGAAAGGACCAGAGACAGCTCAAGGACAGAGTCAGGTTTATTGCAAGAAACCTACAGAGGGGGTCTCCAGTTAGACTGAGGCTCTCTTCTCTGTGTACAGGCTTAGTTACTTATGCCTGGGGGTAGGAGCTGGTTGATGGGCTTCTTATGCAAATGAGGGATTCTGAAAGTGAGAAGGGCATGTCTGAAAGTGAGAGCCATGTCTGAAAGAGAGAAGGGCATGTCAGATGAACTTTCCCACCAACAGTTCTCACTTAGGTCCAGGGAGGGCTTTACAGGCAGAAGGCGGAAGTTGTGGCTTGCAGTTGGCTCGGCTTGTCCGGAAATGGCTGCAGATCACCAAGACGGAGCTGGTGGTGTCTATTAATCACTATGTTGTGAACCTTAAAGTAATATAATACTGTAAATCAACTATAATTCAACAAAAAATACAAAATTAAAAAATACAGTAGAACCTTTTTATCTATGTATTCTGTGCATAGTAGTAGTATTGCTCAGAAAACTATATTCAATGGCTCATGGTAACCTGCTGTAATGAAAAATAATATGAATATATATATGTATATACATATATAAAAAACTGAATCACTATGCTGTGGACCAGAAACTAATACAACATTGTAAATCAACTATACTTCATTTTTTTTAATTGACAGGAAAAATAAACAAATAAAAGACTTTCTACAAGACAATTGCCAGGATTATAGTAGTAGAGATTACTTTATATTAATTTCCTCTTTATATCACAATTAATTTATTTCCAAACTACAAAGAGACTGGGAGGTTTGAGGAAACAAATACCCCCAGAAATCCAGAAGCTTTGATTATTCTTATCCATTTCCAAGTGTCTTCTCTTAGTGAATCATTCTTCCTTAACCCCATTTGCTGATACTCTCCTGTTGAAACTCCCTTAAGAACCTAGTGTTTATTTTTTAAATAGAGATATAATTTACACAGAAGAAAAATCACAGTATTATGTTTTCACTTTTATGCACTTTGACAATTATATATATCTATTAAACTACACCCTATGTGACAGAGAATATTTTCTGTATTCCTCACATTTCCTTTGGGTCCTTTTTCCTATTAGTCTCACATCCCCGATCCTTATCCCCAGACAATCAATTTACTTTATATAAATGCAATCATAGAATATGTATTCTTCTGTGCCTCTCTTCTCTTGTTCATCATAAAAACGTTGCCCACCTGTAAGGCCACTCTGAAAATTAAATTAGGTCATATATGTACATCTCAATTTCAAGCACATACTAAGTGTTGAAGACATATTATTTGTGTAACAGCTTGTTAAATCTGGATTCATTCAGTTTCAATTTTAGTGAAACTAAGCCAAAGAGTGGCCATTATTGCATATCTGAAATAAAAGTACTGCACCAAATGCAAGAGCAGGAAAGAAAGTGAAAATTAAAAAAAAGTGACACTGGGCCTCATATTTTCATTGCAGAAAATTCAAAAGTTAAGAATGAAAAACTGACAGTAAAGTTTTTTGAAAGCAACATATTGTAGAATAGATAAACAAGATTACACTGTATAGCACAGGGAAATATACACAAAATGTTATGATAAATCACAGAGAAAAAAATGTGACAATGAGTGTGTATATGTCCATGAATGACTGAAAAATTGTGCTGAACACTGGAATTTGACACAACATTGTAAAATGATTATAAATCAATAAAAAATGTTAAAAAAAAGCAAGCAACATATACACACACATAGAAGAGAGAAAAAGTAAACAAGAGTAGAGCAGTGTGTAGGTCAGAGGTTTGCTGTGGGAGTGAATAGAAAGCTGCCCTTAGGGTGTTAGTGCACTTGCTTGGAGGAGGAATCAGAAGGTATGCCTATTGTGGACCAATAGGGAAGGTTAATGCTAGATGTCCAAGGTGAGGGTAGAGAAGGGGGTAAGTGTTCCAGGAGTCTGCAGGGAAATCTCTGAGTTTTAAATAATAAATAAACAAACCAATAAACCAATACCTGATTACACTATGTCTTATGAGATCTCTTTCTTTCTCTTCCCTATTTGGACCCTTGAAGAGTCAAAACCTGTGATGAGGAAATAGAGGCTGATTTAGATAAAGAGTAGAAAATCTGCCCCTTCCTGCTCACAATAACCCAGCTTAAAAGGTTAAGAGCATACCTTTGATTTCAAATAAAGTTTGAAGTTCCATCATTATATTGGACACATTTAAAATATATTTATTTCTAAAATTGAATAACTTATTATTTATTTAATTATTATTTGATTATTTTTGACTAGACATGAGAGGACTTTCCATATTTGCAAATGAATGGATAACATATTCACTCTACTTTAGATTTCATCAGGGTCAGGGGAAAAAAAGGAGTTTCATCGACCAAGTTTAAACCAGCATTGAGAGAGGAAGGAAAAATACTTACTATTTGAATCTTTTAGTTCACCCCATTTTTCCCCTGGTTATCTTCCACGCATCATTGTAAACATTGATCAGATGTGAACTCTTCAGCTGACTTCCTGCAATCTTATCTGGTCTGGAATATGTGACCTTACAGGGAACCCACAACAACTGGTGACAAGTTCTTTCCTGACACTATCACTTCCAATTATATTTGCTTTTTTGTAACAGATCTTGAACACTTAAGAAGAGAAAATACTTTAACTTCTGCTTGTCCAGGTGCTAGAATGTTGCCTAGCCTTGAGACTATACTTGATAAGTGTTATCAAGGAAATAAGAAAACAAATTAAATTAATAAGGAATAAGGAAACTAAATTAATTCATACTCACCAAGTGGTACCCAGTAAAGATGTATGTGTGATTAATATAAAGAATAATAGCTCTTTGCTTGCATAGATTTTTGTTTTACTGCTATATGAAACACTGAAATCACATTTTTAAATGGCTTATGCCATATTAGCAGAATATAGGTAAAATGGAAAGTTGTCTGAAAAGGGTTTAGAATAAGTATAATTAAATCATGTATTATTTTAATATGTTTCTATCCAATCACATTACTTTATTAATAACATTTTATGTTATAATGATAACATATGACTATTTAAATCTAATGATAACATATGACTATTTAAATCGTATTATTTTAAAGAACAGTTCTGCAAAAAATTACTCTTAAACCAAATTTAATTATTAATTATTTGTAATTTTTTCCAGAGCACGTTAAGCTATAATTTCTATATAATTCTGAATTTCAGTTAGATAGCAACAAAAACCATCCTGCATTTAAAGATAAGCATAGAATATTGAAAGGCTGTGCCTTAAGGACATACTTTATCTAATTGATCTTGATGAGGTCCTGTTAGAACAACACAAACTTCAGCTCAAATTTCCAACTTTGACTTGATCTTGGCTTCTCTTAAAGGTGAATGTGTGTATGTGTGTGTGTTTGTAGCTAACTGGTAAAAAGTTCCTCAACTCTAAGGTGGTTTCTGAAATCTTTTACAGCTTCCGTATTCTCTCTACTGCTTCTATCAGGTATGAGTGTCTAGCTTCTTACTCTGGAACTTGCTCTCTGCTCAGCTTGCATGAAATCTCCTTCTTCTTTGTATTGGCTTTTCCTTTTTAGTTTCAGTAGTCTCTTATTTTCTTCATTTACACAATTTAAATATTTATTCCACTATAAAATGATTACCTATCAATGAAACAAATATTTCAGGAGTGTTTTGTATTATTTATATTAAAGAGAGAGCTAACCCTCTCATTAAAATAATCTTAAGAAATGTTTAAAAGTATAGATTTCCCCTAATCATGTCCTTAGAAAACAATTTATTTAGAATAGGATGGGCTTGGCAATCTCAAACAGTTTCATGCATGATTATCTTGACCAGTCGAGGTTAGAAATCATTTTATTAGATCACATTTAAATTAGCATGTGTTGAAATGTGTTAGGATCACATTTAAATGCATAACTAAATAGCATTATTGAGTAGGTATTCATTTGTTTCAGTCTATGAGAACACCCCCTCTACTGGCAAAATAGATTCCTCTGTCTATCAAACACTGTAACAGGGCAAATCAATGTCAGAAGGTAAGAAAGTGAACAATTCATGGATCATGCAATACCTACAGTGCTCTAAAGGGTTTAATGTTATAAATCTTAAAGTAAATGTTTATTAACAGAGAATATTTCAGTTTATATATTTAAATGAAATTTTAAAGAATTTTCATTATTAGAAATGTCCTTGCCCCATATTTCATCATATAATAGACAAGACTATTCTAAATCCAACCAACAAAGCCTAAGCCAGTTAAAAACATCCATAAAACTTAACAGGAATGGGGTAATGTATTTATACTTAATGAAGCAAAAAAAGACTTAATTGAGTTTGAAAATTCTTGTATTTCACAAGTGGTTTATGGAAGTTGAGATATGAGCTGAGTGTGCATGTAAAAAAAAAAAAGTACAGTAAAATGTTAATTGGCACATCTCCACTGAAGCAAAAATTTGCCAATTAAGTGATATGCTGATTATAGTGATAGAAATTTGATTTTACACTATACTCTTTTCAACACTGGCAACAATATTTGCTGGGGATTCTATAAACACAGGAAAATAAGGTGAAAGGTAAAAGTGAAAAAACATTGGGTAGACGCACATGTTATTAATATATTTCTTTCTCTGAGTACAAAGATCTTTTAAAAACATCTTTAAGACATTCTTAGGTTTGAAGAAGGTTTTTCTGTCTTTAGGTTGTTTTCTGCTAAGATGTAAATGCATCAGAGAGAAGAAATACCTATAACCATCTGTCAATAATTATTTTGCAACTTTGACATGGAAACTAGCAAATGGTGGCAATGGTCTGAATTGAAGCTGAATATCAAAAACTATATTTTTTTGTACCACTTGAATTAATATGTCCCAAAGATGCATAGTAGGAATGAGACATTAGTTAAATAATTAGTAGTTTGAGAAATGTATTCATTTCTCAAGACAATTCAGGAACATATTATTATTTTAATATAGAAATAAAGTTTTGCATTTGAAATTACTGCTACATTTTCCTGAAGAATTTAGAAATCCTATTCCACATATCAAATACAAAAAAAAAAAAGGATTTAACTGAGTCTGAAAATTGAAGTTTGAAAATTCAGCAAAGATTTTTGAAATAAGTCTATATAAGATGTTAAATATTTAAAAATTCCTTAAAATTAAATATATACTATTGATAATGTAGAACATGGAAACATGTTTACCAAAAGAAAAAACTATAAAATGATTTCTGGACATTTTAGGTCAGTAAATGTGATTTAATGATATATGAATCATTTGGATTAAATTTGCAAAAGTTAGTAGTATTGAACTGGTAAAGGTTTGGTATTTACTGCTTTGTTCAAAAACACAACAGAAATTTATGAAGATATATGTGAGACACTACTAGGCACTGTGATGTAAAGGTAAATATGATCTGTTAATAGTCCATATCCTCAAGATGTTGATAATTTATTAAGGAAAGCAAGGCAAAAACAAATTATTATACTATAAGGCTTAATATGATGAATGTCATTGAAGAAAAGCAAAGGTAAAATATAACAAAGTTTTTTAAATTGGGAGCAAGACTAGATCCAGAGAACTTAGGAAACATACATTGTCTCTAAAAGGCCAGACTGGCATTGAACTGGTGGTCAGAACTAACATCCATTTGGAACAGTTGTGCAGTGCCTGGAGCCCATGATGTTTTCAGAGAACGACTGAAAAAATTTGATTTCTTATAAAAGTAAAAGAAAAATGGACACTTTTATATCAAAGAAAACATCTTAATACAAAATACCAGCATATTTATGCTTATATCATGGTGATAGTAAAATGTAATTTTGAATAAACTTTTATGGAGGAAGGGTCCTACGAAGACAAAAGTGCCTAGGTCCTATGAAAGTCACAGTGCCACCTTTTGCTAGTTGTAGAACTTTAGCCTCTCTACACTTCAATTTTCTCATCAGCAAAGTAGTGAAAATAATTGTTTCTACCTCATAACATTCTTATGAGGGTTAAATAAATTATCACAGGTAAAGTTCCTAGAACAGTATCTGGAATATAGTCCATACATACATAAATGTTAACTGTGTTAATGTCATTTTAATCTGCCCTGAAGATTAAATGAGGTGGACAGAAACATAGAAGTGGTCAATATGTTTGGAGGTAGTAATTTTGACAGTTGAGTAATGGTATTAGTTGTATATAGAGTAGTAATGAGATAAATCTGGCATTTCTTATGTAGGACGTTAAGTTCACATTTGGAAAGCTGACTGTATTGTAGACCTTAAAGAGTAAGGCAATGGAGAGCCACTGCATCACATGAACAGATAATTAGCCGAAAGTACGCAGGAAGATTTGAAATGTTGAAAGACCAAAGTTGGGGGAAGAAAGGACAATAATTGAAATAGAAATGGAAAAACAGTTGAGAAAGATTAAATTTGAGAAACTTCTTGAAAGACTGATTTTGATGCTAAAAAAAGAAAAGAATCAAGTAGATTTTTTAAATAGTGACTCCTACGTTCTGAAGGAAATTTAACTTGCTTCCTAATTAAATAAAAGTTGAGGCTTACCAGAAGATATTTTAATTTTTTTTTGTAATCTTGGAACCTGTATTTGTCAACTTTATAACTTAATTGGGCTGTGAGGCTGACAAATTGATTTTTCTTGCTCCTAATTTATTTAATTCAGTTTTCACAATTAGGTAAGCAATTAATCAATGGTGGAGTCATTAAGATTCATTGCATTGAAACGGTGTCCTGACAATCATCCAAAGTAAGAACTGTGCAATTTATCAGAGAGCAGATAACTGGAAAATCTTGAGTATACTAGATGTAAGATATTTGTAAGTGTGAGATTTGATGTTTTAACTTTACCTAAAATTGTAAGATGAAATTGAACTGAAGTCTTTTAAGTTTTACTTTGGTTCATCTTGCAATCTTATCTAGAAAAAAAGTGACATTACCTATGGGTTATTAAGTCAAAACATGACAGAATGTTAGTGTGTAACCATATTATAAAAGAATAGTCATCCAACTCATAAGTAATTTATTTTTCTATAATGTGGAAGAATACAGTTTTTAGCCAGTTAAGATTTAAGTTTAGGATATCATGCTTATATATGTGAAACATACAAAAAATTTTAAATGATATTTTATTTAAAGCCTGTATTGTATACTGGAAACATTTTGAATTTGGAATCTGTAATTCTGAATTCCAGTGAATTCTGCCATATAAAAGCTTGAGGGAAATTTCACTGTGCTATAATTTCGTAGCTATGATTAATGTTAATTTAGAGTAAAATAATGTACATGAAAACACTTTGTAATTGTAAACTGATATAAAAATTTTTAAACCTATTAATTTGGTCTTATTTAGTATCACTGAGTATAATTAAATGTTTTAAAGAAAAATACATTTTGTGTATTTTTTATATTGATCATTGTTTTAGGGATATATCAGCTTAAATAAATACCTAAATAAAATTATACTACTTTCCTATTTGTCTTGGCCCTTGTACCCTCACCAAAATTGATCCCCAAAACTTTGAGATGTCATATTGTCTTGGGTTTTCAACATATCCAGTCCTTCTATCTGTGTTTTAGTTAATTTATCCCAAGCTTCAAAATGTAGTCATCTTTACCCTAAAGATGTGTCTGCTTCTGTGCCTCAAGTCAAGATGGATTTCTTTCAATGTTGCTGTCCATTTTCCTGGATTCTTCACTCTCATGTACTCTGAAGACACTCCTTACTCTTCTGTAGTTCTCTGTCAGTCTTCAGATATTGTAATCCTACCACTGGTCTGAGAATATCCCTTAACAGCCTCAATTCTTTACTATTATATCTGAAGCTGCTATCTCAGAATATTCAAAGGTTACAAAGTATTTGCTCATTAAGGTTTATTCAAAAATTCTGAAGTATAAATACATCACAGAGACTTGAAATTGGTTCACATTTAGCACTAAGTAGAGGCTGAATCTAAAGTTTTTTCTTACCTGTGCTAGCATGATAGCTAAACACGTGCTCACTACTACAATCCAGAATGGCTTTTTGCATCTCTCATTGCCAGTGCATTGCTTTGTAACCTCTGCAAATTTGATCAGGAAGCTGAAGCACTGTGCACACTGATAATGATGCTATAATTCTTCAGTGGCTTTTGTGCCTTTTAGTGCAGAAACTCAGAAATCCACCGTTCTGTCTACAGGACAGTTAGTGCACTTACTCATGATATTGAGTCCCACTTGCTACTTTTTAAGTGCCATGAAAATCATTCTCACTGATGAAAGTCATTGATCTTTCTGGAACAGATGAAATAACTGCCAGATTCATTTTTTCTCTTCTTTTGAAGTTCACCAGTATTACTTGTGGAATGGTTTCCTTTTGTTCAGCTGTGTTTTAGTTCTACAAACACTGTGGCCAAGTTATTCTGATTCATTCAGTCTAGTGTGAGCAGTTTGTATCTATAAATTTAAAAGCTGAATCATAGTTGATTTTGATGCACTTCAAATAGGGAAACATTACTTTCCTAGAGTTCCTAATCTGAGATAGTCTTGACAAAATGATTTCCCTAATTTTAGAGTTATTAACTAGTCATACATTGTTCATTTCAGATTCTTTTATTGGAACCTGTGTGGACACACATTTAACAGATAAAAAATTGCCTCTGTAGTCATATCTATATGTTATGTTGTGTCTAAAGTTCTTCCTTAAGAACCTGAGGAGATGAAGATGCCCATTGATATGCACTATGTTTAGAGCTGGCATCAGAGTACCACTCTAAGTCAATTCTAAGCCTCCCTAAAGTTTATCCTTATGCCTTCTTAAGGAGCTGTAAAGAATTTCCACCTCCAACTAAGATGGGCTAACACGAACCAGATATTGAGAGACAAGTCTCCATAAATCTCACATCTAGTCAGTAAAAGGCCATGTGCTGCATCTCTATCTCTTCAGGAATATTTGTATAAATACATAACTCTGGAAACATAGAGACAAGGACTCCCTCTGAAGCAACTTTATTTACATTTTCAGATAGCAAAGATGGAGACATTTTTCTTCCTGAAGACATTCCAAGATAATAAAAATGAGACAATACTCTCCTCTTTCAAGAGATATTTGCTTACATTTCAAGATAATGAAGAAAATGTCCCTCCAGGGAAATTGGGCATACTTTCGGGCCATCCCAATATAACAAATGTCTCTTAACCTTGGAGTTTCTTTCCTGTAGCACACCTCCAGTCTCTGTGGCAATCGGGGTCCAGGATCCAAGGCTACCATGTTATTCTGACTGCTGCTTTTTACTGTGAGTGGTACATGGTCTCTTGTCACTGACCCAGACATCTCATGTCTCTGTTTCAGGTATCTTGAAACAGTAATAGGTTAATTATTACTTAGTAAGAAAAATAAAATCCCAGATGCTTTTCCAGTTTCTTACTTGACAATTTAACATCAAATTCACCCTTCCATCTGAAACAAATAAAAAGATACAAAATACTGTTTTAAAAATGGGAAACATGTTTATAATAGTGGACATCAGGTAATAAAGTACAGCAACATCTGAAAGATGGGGAACAACTAAGTCCTATGATTGTTTCATCTTGTTGCCTTCTAAGGTTTTCCATGGTATAGAGAGCAGGATCCAGACAGATCCTGTGTTGAAATTCCTGTGTTGAGGAAATGAAGTTCAGGAGATGGTCTCCAAGGAGGCCAAGGTGGCTAGATTACTAAGTAGAAAGCTGCGTAGAAGAGAACCCCAGAGATCTGAAAAGGATTCTCCTTAAATATTCAGCACAGCACTGATAACAGAGCATGCTGAAGCTGGGAGAGAGAGGTAATGCCTAGTTCTCACTCAAGGTCAGAGTAGTTCCTGTCCCTGCCAGCCAGACTGGAAAAAACCATAACTTATGGGGAACTGGTAGAAGAGTCCAGGTACTTTTAATTCATCATGGGAAGTACTTGGCCCTAGATTGAGACTTGCACTGGATCTTCCTAATAAATTTAAAAAGCAAGACCTTAATGAATCATATTCTTTCCAAGTAATTTAACTGCATCCTCGAACAAAAACCATTAAATACCTTTGCAACTATAAACATATCTAATAGTCAATAAGGTAAAATTCACAAGTCTGGCATCCAATCAAATATTATTAGTCATACAAAGAAGATCCAGGAAAACATAATGAAGAGAATAATTAATCAAAATCAAAACCAACCCAGAAGTGACACAGATATTGGAGTTAGTAGGCAAGAATATTAAAACAGTTATTGTTAACTCTATTACAGATGGTCAAAAAATAAGTAGAGGCATGAAAAGTATAAAAATATCCAATCAAATTCTAGGGATCAAATGATAACATTTGAGGTGAAAAATATACGAGCTAGGATTCTACAAATTAGATACACCAGAAGAAAGATTAGTGGACTTGAAGTCATAACAATAGAAATATCTAAAATAAGATAAAGAATGAAAAAAAAGAAAAACAAACTTTATAACACCTTTAAAGGGTGCAATATACTTGTAAACAGAGTCCCCAAAGAGGAAAAGGAACAGAAAACATTTGAGGAAATAATTATCAAATTTTTCTAAATGTGATGTAAACTATAAACCCACAAGTCCAGGAAGCACAATGAAACCTACGCATAAAGTTTTGAAAGTATAGAAGTCCATGATCTCTCAGATTCCTGTGTTGAATAGATATTTTGGAACATAGGAAAAATCTGGGTTATATTTATAGAACTCTTATAGTAACTTAGTCATAAAACTGATTTACCATATACTAGAAAATATGTTAAGTTCTACAGACATTAGTTTTTTTAATTCTAAAGGTAACAATTTTAGGTTCATATGATACTTCCCATATATATATATGGAAAGTGAGGTCATAAAACTTAAATAATTTCCCTAAGATTGTATATCCCTTTACTGGGATCAAACACTAAGTCTGGTCTAAAGAAAACATTATAACATGGATCATTTTTACAGTTCCATTTCAGATTGTTTTTAAAGAAAATGTTTAAAACTTGTATTTCATTAGTAATGAGATAAATGAAGTGTTTTCAATAAACAGATTAAGTAATAAAATTACTGTACTGAGGTATATGCAGTATGGAATGTGGCGATGATAGTGATCTTCCTTTACTGTTGACTAGTGTTTGTGAAGTTTGAACACATGCTGTATGGCCTTCTTTCTAACAGATTATCCATTTCAGGTTCCTCACAGCTCCAGAGTTGAGACTGTCGGGAGAGGGAAATTTCCACTTTATCCATGTTGAGTTCTTTTGGCTGGTCTAATAGTTAAATTGACACAAGATAGACTAACAGGAGGAAAAAACAATTTAATTCATATGCACAGAGGTCTCATAGAAAGGGACCCCTGAAGTGACCAAAGCAGGCTGTTTATGTATCATTTTGGGACAAAGAAATAATCATTGTGAGGATTTAACACAACAAAGGGGCCTGTGCTTGGGATAGCAGACTAACTGATAAATAACAAAGTTAGCCTTGAGTTCCCTAACTCTAGTGCTATGTGTCTGGTACAGGGAAGATTCCTTCACGTGGGAGATTTATTTCCCACTTTCAAGGGAAAATAGAAGGAATCATAGTATTTTTATTTATTTATTTTTCACTAGATGTTTCAAATAAAGTTCAGATAACTTTAATTCAAAATAATCAATTTTCCATTAAGGCATATTTTTGAGTGGCATGCCCTGGGCCTTAACAAGACAGTTAAAATTGAGAGAAGTCAATGAAGTTGCTCAAGGACACCCAATCAGTTTAGTTTAGGGGCTGATGTTAGATTTCTAGTGTTATGATTTATAATTGGGATTTATTTAGTTAAGACTATATGCAAAAATGACTGATAAAGATCTTGAATAAAAGTAGTGTTTCTTAATAATAAACCCAGCACAGCTGAAATATTTCAATTTAATTAAGGAGAATGTTAAAGTGTAAAGATCACTTTCAAAGCTGGCTTACAATTGCTGAAAGAGAGTAGGTGGTTCTCTCTAGTTCTATAATTAAAAAAAAAAACTCAAAAATAAGCATTTCTCATTAGTAATTTCCATATCTTTCTATTTTATCTATGTATATGAAAAATGACTCAAAAAGATATCTTAGGGCAATAAAATACAGAATTTATTTTAATTATTACCCATTACATTGGAACTTGAAAAGAAAATTTTCAGTAAACAACATACTTGACTATGAAATCTGCTGGAATAGACTGTTCAGAAATTATAGCCATTCTTTGTCTTTGCCAATCACAACAGGGGAACATTATGCAATCACAATGTGAGAGAATTGCTGATGGCAGAGTCAATAACCATAAGGGGATGTGATTTAAACACCACATGGGAGAATAATTCATGGCAGTATCACAGAATATAAAAAATGTTTACAAATATCAGTTGGCATCTATATGTGTCCAACTAGCTAATTGCATTCTATGTGAGTAGCTATTGCTGTCTGCATCATGACCATAGGCAAAAGGCTGAGCTAGCCATGTCTGGTAAACATCGACATTACTATCTGAATCCCCTCGGAGAATCAATTTTCCTTTGATTTTTTAAGCAATGTTCTCTATAAAATACTATAAAAAATAGTTGAGTTTATTATTTTAAAGTAAGGCAGATATTATATATACATGTAGATGCAAGTATTTATGTATTAAAGTGTCTACTAACCATATTTTAAAATTTCATCCCAGTGCTGTTATAATGCCTTTCCTCTCAAATGATTTCTACAGTTTTTTGGTAAATGGAATAAAATGCCAGAAAAAGGTAATGTGTACTTGTATTTAAAGTGTTCAATACGAATATAGTTAAATGGAATGAATAACCACAAATCTTTGGATTCAAATAGTCTGGGTTCAAAGCGTGACTTTGGAACATTGAGAGTGTTTCGTTCATTAAATGAAATAATTCTGATTAAGCAGCTAAAATATGTAGGCATATGATAAAGGTTAACCTTTATATTACTATCACTTTTGCAATGCAAGAGCTGGGTAACAGAAGCTCACCCAAAATTGCCTTCCATTAATGTAACAAAATATAATATTACCTTGTGGCAAATAAGTGTCTGATACTAGTTGATAGAAAGAGATAAGCATAATAAATAGGCACATAATTTAATCATTTACTTGTTTTTCTACATTATACCTAAGAATGTTATTACATTGGGCTTCTCAAGGGAAAAGAGCAGCCCAATTACTCTTAAATATGTGAACTTCAAGACTGACTTGATGAGGAAGGGTTATAATTACTCATAGTGGATATTTCAATAGGCAACAGTGATATAACTGCCCAAGACATAAATTTGTGGAGGTAAATGTTATGACCTTGATCATTTACTTTCTGATTAGAAGGACAATGTTATGGGTGATTGTGAAGAGTTTCTAGAGCTCAATTGTATAAGTGATAACTGGATAGACCTAGTGCACACGAGTGAAGATGGAATAGCAGGTCCTTCAACTGCAGCAGTAATGTTTCACAGCAGGATCCCTGTTTTGGTCTCTACATTGCTATGCATGTTAGGATACTAGTGTGAAGAAGAAAATAATAAGTTTATTGCACCCATCTTTTATACAGATCTAGTGGCAAGAAATACAGAAGCAGTAAAAGTGACATATGCAGGATTTTAGCCTTGAATAGAAGCAAGAATTCAACTTCCCAATTGTTCTTAAGTAAAGATTTAAGAGAGGGTTGATAAAGAAAGTCCCATCTCATTGCTCACATTTACTCTTTCCTTAGTGAAAAGAGAGGGTTAGTGAGACTCTGCAGATATATTTAGCTGGCCATTTTGACCTTGGAAAAACAAAACAAAACAGACTTCTAGATTTTGAAATAACAGTAAATATTATAAAGAAAAAATGTACACAAGTTGTTCATTACTGATAAATGTAGTTCCGAATTTGTAAACCTCTTAAATGCTATGCTTTCCACACCTGTGCAATGGAACAATCCCAAATTATTACTGATTTGCAGCAGCTGCCACAAATCACCACTGCCAGGAGACAAATTTGTTGTCAAGAAGGAGAGCATCTGCCAAATTTCCTGTCTGAAAAATAGTATTAGGTGATTTTTACAATTGCCTACACTACTAAATTCAGACTGAAAAATCTGCTTTCTAGTTTTCACTATTATCTTTTGGAATATTTTGAATCTTCCGAACTTCCATGAGTCAGTTGTCTTCTATAGACTATTTGTTGATTCTAAAAGATAAAAATTTACAAATTTTCAGAATTATACTTTATTTGTAGTATATTACCAAACATATCCACAGGCATATGTTTCTTGGTTTTTTCTTCTCTCCTTTTTCCAACAAGCATATAAGATTTAGAGTTGACTTTATGACATTATTTTTTAAATTTCAAAATACCTTAGGTACTTTAAAAAATCAGGAACATAAATGAGTACATGATGATTAAGTAGATCTCCAAACACTGAAATACTCTGTAATATAGTAGAAAGAACCCTCTGTATGGTGTCAGATCACAAGGGTTCAAGATTAGTCCCTTCCACCTAACAGCCCCATCAAAACCGAATCACTCAAACTCTGTGCTTCAACTACACTGTTAACAATTTGAGAAACATAATACCTGTCTTAACCAAATTAAAGAGTAAACAAACATGACGGAAAAAAATGTACTCTGTTTCTCATCTGGCAAAATTCATAGAAATGTTGATAAGTAAATTTATTTACTTTATTAAATGTATGTATTATTATTACATTTATCTTTCAAAGAAAATAAAATCTTTCATATCATTTCTGAGTCTATGTCTCTCTTTTTCACAATTCATATCCAAATTATCAGGAAATCATGCTGCTGATAAACACTCATTTACAAAGTAGTCCAAGCCAGTATGATTTCTCTCCTGTAATACTGCAGTGGCCTTATAAACGAGCCCTCCACTCTTACACCTGTATCCTGCCTAGGATGCACTGTAAATAGGGTAACCACCTCATTTAGCTCTCGTTACTGGTCTGCTCAAAACCCTGCAATGTTTAACTATTTATGCAGAGTAAAAGCAAAGATCTTTAATTATCCCCAGGTTATGCCCTTGACTTCGTTTCCTTCTATTCTTCCCCTTGTTCTCTGCACGTCAGCCCTAGAAGCTCTTTGCCATTCTGTATACACAAGGCTGAACCTCAGCTGAGGGCCTCTGCTCTTGCTATTCCCTCTGCCTGAAACATTTTTCCCTTTGCTCAAATAACACTTTTTCAGTTAAGTTATCCTGACAATCTTTTAAAGCCTTATATCCCTGTCCCCATCCCTCATACATATTTTGGTTTTATTTTTATTTTGTTAAAGAGGACATTTTATCTTCTGATGTATTACATAAAGTGTCTATTTATTATGCTTATAATTTATTCCTTGTCATGCATATTAGTATGTCAGTCCCATTTGGACATAGACCTTAGTCTGTTTTGTCCATTGATATAATCCAAATGATTGTTGATGTGTTTAACAAAAGAAGCAACTAAGAGACATTCTTTTCATTCCTAGCATACTTTTTATTTACTTGTTTGATGAGTATTTTTCAGATATTTTTATTTAGTTTCAGAGAACCACAAACACAACCTCAATGAGGTATAGAGTCTTATCTCAAAATCAATTTAAGCAATATTTATACAAATCTGTTCCCAGAATACCTATATAGCTCAAAGGGTATTGTAAGAAATGCAGACATCTAGACCACATTCAGTTCTACCAATTCTTTGGTCATTGAAGCCCTGGAATCTGCATTTTAACTAATTTTTCAAGAAGTATATTTTGCATCAAGTTTTGAGATTCAAAGAATTAATGTGATCAATTTCAAACTAATGTTTAACTCATTAGAAATACACTTAAAAGTATGCCCTGGTCTGCAGTATATCATGTGTACATAGAATGTTCACCAAGAGAGGACATATTCTCAGCTTTAAAAGCAAATTCAAGTTTACAAAAATTAAAATATTGGAAAATAATCTGAGCATAGCATTATTAAATTACAAATAAATAACAACAGACTATCTAGAAATTCTAGCATTTTTTTAGAAATCTAAAAATGCCTTCTATATAACCTTAAAACCAAAAATAAATCATGAGATAAATTAGCACAAACTGAATGACAATGAAACTGTAACATATTAAAATTTGTGAGAAACAGTTTAATCACTATCAAGAAGAAAAGTTATAGCCTCAAATGTCTATGTTAGAAAAAAAGAAATGTTTAAATTTAATTATCTAAACTTCTACCACAATAAACTAGACTTTTTAAAAAAGTACAATTACCTCAAAGTAGTAGAAGACAGATAAAATAAAGATAAAAGCAGAAATGAATAAAATAGAATATAATTGGTAGAGAGAATTACCCACCAAAACTGTTTCT
Organism: Vicugna pacos; assembly: GCF_048564905.1. Lineage (NCBI taxonomy): Eukaryota > Metazoa > Chordata > Mammalia > Artiodactyla > Camelidae > Vicugna > Vicugna pacos. Next base: position 38,834,410 of record NC_133000.1, read on the forward strand.
TTATAAAGATTACTAAGTTGATAAATCCCTAGTAAAACTGATCAGAAAATAAGAGAAAAGCAAATTACTGACAAATAGAATTTTAAAAGGATATTCACTCAGATCCCCAGGATGTTAAAAGGGCAATAAGGAAAAAAAGTGAGTAGACATAAACAAACCATTTTGGCAACTTACATGAAATGGATATTAAAATAAAACAAAATAAAACCACCACAACTTGCCAAAGATAATACAAGAAAAAGCAGAATTTCCAAATGACAAGTAAATAAATTAAAATTTTAATCAAAATCTCCCCAAAAAGAAAACCTCAGGTTCTGGTGGTTAAATTAGTCAATTTTTCAAACATTTGTGAAAAAAAATAAATCTTACACAAATTTCTTCAGAAAAATAAAAACAGTTCCTAGTATAGCTACAATATGAAAACATGACACATTAATTACAGAAAATCGGAAATTGCACACCAATATTCTTGATAAACCTCAATAAAACACTAGCAAATTTAATCCTGTAAGATAGAAATAGTATAAATACAGTGTGATACAGTGGAGTTTATCTTAGGAACCCTCGTTTTGTTTAACTTTAGAATATCAATTAATATAATTATATCAAAGAATAAAGAAGAAAAGTATATAAATAATTAAGGAATAAAGAAAGAAGAAAAGTATATAATCAATTCTGTAGATGCAAACAAAACATTTGGAAAGAGAGGTAATTTTTTTCTTTTGGAATTTGAGGATTTTTTTTTCTTTTTAGGAATTAGGGAAAGAGAGGTAATTTTTTTCTTTTGGAATTTGAGGATTTTTTTTTCTTTTTAGGAATTAGAGCTATAGAATAAATTTTTATTTTCACAGGACATCCACAGTTATTTTATACAAAGTAATTTAATTGCAAATTTGTCATGAAAGATAAATTGGAGTAATTGAGAAGTTATAAAACAACCCAAGTGTTCATATATGGATGTATTTCCAAACAGACAATCATGAGTTTTTCCACAAACCCCACTAATATCAAGGAAGGCACAATTTTTAAGTTAACCTGAATGTTTTGCAAGTATCTTTAGGGCAAAAGAAAACTAGAACTGCAAATTAATGTGCCTTAGAATTTCCTGGGAATGTTTGTTTTGTTTGTTTTGCTTTTTGTTTTTTAGGGTTTCTTTTCCTATAATATCTGTTCATTGAATCCTCAGAAATTTAAAAATGTCAAGGCTCTTAAGAAATTTCAGGTAAGAAGGGACAATATTGTAGAAGTAATTCAAAGGTACTCAGTTGATGCAATTTTTTTTACCATATTTTTCCTTCAAGTATTAGGTTGCTATTTTTCTTCTCTCATATTCTCTCCTACATTTACCTAAATATACTTAAATGTTCATAAAGAAACTGGAAATCATAGCAAGTCTTTCAAGTTTTAAAATCAGTGACTATGTGACAAATTTGTATCATGAAAAAATATTGCTATATATATATTTATTTATTTATATATAGTTCAACAAAATAACAGAGAATTTTCAGTTTCTATTCATGAGAAATGATGACACACAGGAGATTTTTAGACCATATCCATGAGGGCTGAGTACACATCCTCCCACCGTATACATTCTATTTTTAAAAAGCAGGACTTTTCATGTATTTTATATATTTGGTCTCATAGTTGTATTTTATTTAAACAAAAGATAATCAATACCTATTTTTATCATGGATAAGTGATGCAAGCAATCACTGTCTTGGTTTTCACATCTGGCAAGAGTGATAATAACATCATTGTGTTGTTGCTGGAATAAAATGTGACTATACATATAAAATGTTTGACATGTTAATACACAAAAATGTGAGATAATATATTTGAAAATTTGAAAACCTCTATTCTCAGGTATACTGCATGAGAAAGAATATTAAAATCAAGAATTTACAATGGAAATAAAATATTTTTAAATATTCTGAACTTAAAGGCTTGTGTTTGATTTCCTAAAATACTTTAGCTAGTCTAAATTTATAAAATTTATTTAAATTAAAAATGTATGTATTAAAAATTGACTTTCCCACAGCTTGAATAATATTAAAGGAATGAATTACAACATTCTTAAATAAAGAAAAGGAAATCAAAGTAAAATATAGCATTAGTAAAGTTTACAGGGGAAAACCCAGCCAGACAGCCCTTTATTCCTATTTCTCAGCATCAGCACCAAGGAATATAGAACACTTAATAAATCACGAGGTGTGTAAAATTAATGACTCAAAAAAAGGCTTAAATCCTGAACTCATTTAAAAAATCTGTCATTAATATAAAAAATGCAAGGAAAGTGGATAGCTTGGAAGTGAAGAAGATCTTGCTGAATTACTTATTGACAAAGAGAAGATAACAAAGTACTTGGCTCATATTGAAATGAATGTAAACAAGCAGGATGCGTAACTTGCATTTCAGAGGAAATTAGAAAATGTGCTTACTCTGTTAAGTTGTATTTTTAAAGCTAAGGAAAGTGGGATGATTTATTAAAATAGAACTCAGTGAAGGAGACACTAAACAATGAAAGATTTAAAAAGTGAATATAATGATGAAGGGCTAATATGGTAATCTCAAATGAACACTTAGGTTTTTAATTAAAATGGCATAATTTTTAGCTGCCCAATTTTCCTCTAAAGTGATAATGCTAAATGATAAAAATACAAAGACTCACAATTTCAAAAACTAAGAGTAAGGAAAAACATAACAGCATATTACATAAAATATTAAAATATATAAGATATATATATAAACCCAGGGAGTTCTTAAACTACTTTTATTTTATTTTATTTATTTTAATTTTTTTTTCTGGGGAGGATATAGCTCAGTGATAGAGTAAATGTTTAACATGCATGAATCCAGAACCTCTGTCTAAATAATAAAAATAAATTAAATAAACAAACCTAATTACCTCCCCTCACCAAAAAAAAAAAAAAAAAAGACAGAAACAAACAAGTAAAAATTTTGTTTTTCATTCTGCTGTTCTGATGGCTGATTTTCAATCAAATCACTTATGAGTATCACTTTATCGGCAGGGACAGCAATACTCATATCAGAAAAAATAAACTTTAAACCAAAGATTATAACAAAAAAAAGGTATTATATAAAGATAAAGGGTTCAATAAAAGAGGATATTATACTTGTTAACATGTATGAACCCAATACAGAAACATGAATATATAAATCAAACAGTAACAGACATAAAAGAAAGAAATTGACAATAATACAGTAATAGTGGGGGATTTTAACCCACAATTGTATCAATGGACAGATTATTCAGACAGAAAAATCAATAAGGCAACAGTGAGCTTAAATGATATAAAACTCCAGAAGAAGAAATCAATGATGATGGGATAGGCCATCTATCTTAGAAAGAGTTTAGTGTATTGATGGTGAAGATGTTCAGAGAACTCAGAGGTAGTATAGATGCACAGAAAAGAATGAGAAAATATAAAGAATACTCAAACAGAGTTGAAGAATAAAACTTCTAAAATAAATACACATTAAATGGAATAAAGAGTAGATTAAATGAGGCATAAAAATGGATCAGTGAGCTAAAAGATTAGTGGAAATCAACACTGCAGAACAGAAAAAAAAAGAATGAAAGAAAATAGGATACTTTAAAAGAATTCTGGGACAACATGAAACACATTAATATTTGCATTATAGGGATCCCAAAAAGTGAAGAAAGGACCTGAAAATTTTTGAAGAGCTAATAACTGAAAACTTCCCTATCTTGGGAAAAGAAACAGTCACTCAAGTCAAGGAAGTGTGGAGAGTTCCACACAGAAGCAACCAAAAAAGGAACACACTGAGGCACATGGTAATCAAATTGACAGAAACTAAGGCTAAGGAGAAAATATTAAAATTAGCAAGAAAAAAGCAAAAAAAAAAAAAAACATACAAATGATCTCCCATAAGGTTATTGCTAATATTTCAGCAGAAACTCTACAGACCAAAAGGGAGTGGTGCAATATATTTAAAGTGAGGTAATGGAAAACTTACAACCAAGAATACACTATCCAGCAAGGCTCTCATTCAGATTTGATGGAGAAATCAAAAGTTTCACAGATAAACAAAAGCTAAAAGAATTCAGCACTACCAAACCATCTGTCATCTGTACAACAAATGTTGAAGGATCTTCTCTAGTCAAACCACAAGAAAAGAGAAGAAAAGAGAAGGAAAGAAAAGACAGGAAGAAAGAAAGAAGAAAGAAAGATAGAAAGAAAGAAAGAAAGAAAGAAAGAAAGAAAGAAAGAAAGAAAGAAAGAAAGAAAGAAAGAAAGAAAGAAAGAAAGAAAGAAAGAAAGAAAGAAAGAGAGGGAAATAAAAGATCTACAAAAGCAAACCCAAAACAATGAACAAAATGACAATAAGAACATATTACCTTTAATGTAAATGGATTAGACACACCAACCAAAAGACATAGATTGGCTGAATGAATACAAAAACAAGATAGATAGATATAGATTGATAGATAGATAGATCGATCGATCGATAGATCGACCTCAGTGCTATTTACAATAGATCCACTTCAGAGCTAGAGACACATGCAGGCTGAAGGTGAGGGGATGGAAAAAGATATTCCATGCAAGTGGAAACCAAAAGAAAGCTGGAGTAGCAATACTTATATCAGACAAAATAGATTTTAAAATAAAGACTGTTACAAGAGACAAAGAAACACTTCATAATGCTCAAGGGATCAATCCAAGAAGACAATATAACAATTGTAAATATATGTGCACCTAACGTAGGAGCAGCTCAATATGTAAGGCAATTGTTAACAGACATAAAAGGAGAAATTGAGAATAACACAGAAATAGTGGGGTACCTTAACACTCCACTTGAATCAATGGACAGATCATCCAGACAGAAAATCAATGAGGAAATATATGTCCTAAATGACACATTAGGCCAGTTGGACTTAAATGATATTTATAGACCATTCCATCTGAAAGCAACAAAATACACATTCTTCTCAAGTGCACTTGGAACATTCTCCAGAATTGTTCACATGCTGAACCACAAAGCAAGCCTTGGTAAATTTAAGAAAACTGAAATTGTACCAAGCATCTTTTTCAGCCACAACTCTATGAGGTTAGAAATTAACTGCAAGAAAAAAAGCTGTAAACACATGGAGGCTAAACAATATCCTACTAAACAATCAATGGATCACTGAAGAAACCAACAAAGAAATCCCCAAATACTTTGAGACAAATGAAAATGAAAACATAATGATCCAAAACCTCGGGGATGTAGCAAAAGAAGTTCTAAGAGGGAAGTTAATAAAAATACAAGCTTACCTCAGGAAGCAAGAAAAACCTCAAGTAAACAAACTAACCTTACACCTAAAGCAGCTAGATAAGAAGAACAAACATAACCCAAAGTTAGTAGAAGAAAATAAATCATAAAGATTAGAGCAGAAATAAATGAAATAGAGACTAAAAAAAATAGGAAAGTCAATGAAACTAAAAAGTAGTTATTTGAAAAGATAGACAAAATTGATAAATCTTTAGTTAGACTCATCAAGAAAAGAAGGGAGAGGGCTCAAATTAATAAAATCAGAAATGAAAAAGAAATTAAAACTGACACAACAGAAATATGAGGTAACATCAGAGGCTACTATGAGCAACTATATGCCAACCAAAAGGACAATCTAGAGGAAATGGACAATTTCCTCAAAAAGTACAATTTGCCAAGGCTGAACTAAGAAAAAAATTTAAAATATGAATAGTCTAATTATCAGTACTGAAATTGAATCAGTAATTTAAAAAATCCCAACAAACAAAAGTCCGGGACCAGATGGCTACACAGGTGAATTCTATCAAACATTTAGAGAAAAGTTAATGCCTATCCTTCTGATATTATTCCAAAAAATTGCATAGGAAGGAACACTTCCAAACTCATTCTATGAGGACATAATCACTGATATCCAAACCAAAGATGTCACAAAGAAAGAAAACTATAGGCCAATATCACTTATGAGTTAGATGCAAAATTTCTCAACAAAATGCTAGCAAATCAACTCTAATAATGCATTAAAAGGATCATACACCATGATCAAGTGGTATTTATCCCAGGAATGCAAGGAGTTTTCAATATCTGCAAATCAATGTGATACACCATATTAACAAATTGAAGAATAAAAACCATATGACCATCTCAGTAGATGCAGAAAAAGCTTTTAATAAGATTCAACATCCATTTATGATGAAAACTCTCCAGAGAGTCGGCATAGATGGAATATGTTTCAGAGTAATAAAATCCATATATGACAAATCCACAGCTAATATCATACTTAATGGGGAAAAGCTGAAAGCATTTCTTCTAAGATCAAGAAGAAGATAAAGATGCCCACTTTCACTATTTTTATTCAACATAGGTTTGAAAGTCCTAGCCATAGAGTCAGATAAGAAAAAATTAAAAAAAAAATCCAAATTGGAAACAAAGAAGTAAAACTATCACTGTTTGCAAATAACATGATACTATACATAGAAAAATCTTAAAGAAGTGACCAGAAGACTACAAGAACTCATCAATGAATTTGTTAAAAGTTGTAGTATACAAAATTAATATACAGAAAGCAGATGCATTTCTTTACACTAACAAAGAAATAGCAGAAAAAGAAATTAAGGAGACAATATAATTTAGCATCACATCTAAAAGAATAAAGTACATAGGAATAAACCCACTGAAGAAGGCAAAAGATCTAAACTCCAAAAACTGTAAGACACTGATGGAGAAAATGGAAGATGACATAAACAAACTGAAAGATACACTATTTTCTTGGATTGGAAGAATCAATATTGTTAAAATAGCCATACTACCCAAAGTAATATACAAATTCAATGTAATCCCTATCAAATTACCAATGACATATTTCACAGAGCTGGAATAAAAACATGTTAAAATTTGTATGGAAACACAAAAGACCCCAAATAGCCAAAACAAACTTGAAAAAGAAGGGAGCTGGGACAATCATGCTCCCTGACTTCAGACTATACTAAAAAGCTACAGTAATCAAAATAGTATGGTACTGGCACAAAAACAGACACATAGATCAATGGAAAAGAATAGAAACTCCAGAGATAAACCCACTTGTGGTCAATTACTCTATGACAAAAGATGCATGAACATAAAATGCAGAAAAGACAGTCTCTTCAATAAGTGGTGCTGGGAAAACTGGACAACTACCTGTAAAAGAATGAAATTAGAACACTCTCTAACACCATGTACAAAAATAAACTCAAAATGGATTAAAGACCTAAATGTAAGGCCAGATCCTATAAAACTCCTAGAGGAAAACATAGGCAGAACACTCTTTGACATTAATCATCAGAATATACTTTTGAACCAGCTCCTAGAGTAATGGAAATAAAAGCAAAATATTATAAATGGAATCTAATTAAACTTCAAAGATTTCTTACAGCTAAACATACCATCAACAAAACAAAAAGACAATCTCCAGAATGAGAGAAAATGTTTTCAAATGATGTGATCAACAAGGGCTTAAATTCCAAAATACACAAATAGTTCATACAACTTAATACCAAAACAAACAAACAAACAAACAAACAAAAAAACACAAACAAGTAACCCAATCAAAAAATGAGCAGAAGACCTAAATAGACATCTCTCCAAATAAGATGTACAAGTGGCTAGCAAACACATGAAAAAATGCTCAATATCACTAATTGTTAGAGAAACGACAATCAAAACTAAATGAGATATTACCTCACACCAGTCATAATGGCCATCATTAAAGTCTACAAATCATAAATCCTGGAGAGAGTATAGAGAAAAAAGAACACTCCCACACTGTTGGTGGGAATGTAAATTGGTGCAGCCACTATCAAGGACAGTATGGAGGTTCCTAAAAAACTAAAAATAGACTTACTATATGAGCCAGCAATCCCACTTCTGGGCATATATCTGGAGAAAAATATAACTCAAAAAGACAAACACAAACTGAATGAAGGTCCACAAATGGCAAAACAGACATCTTTTTTTTGAGTGAGTTGTATTCCATCACATAAAAATGCTGCATTTTCTTCATCCATTCATCTATTGATGGGCACTTAGGATGCTTCCATATCTTGGTAATTATAAATAATGTTGCTGTTAATAGCAGGGTGTAGGTATCATTTCAAATTAATTCTTATCTTGTGATTGGCTTTATTCCCTTGATAACTATGTAAGTTTAAAAACCTGAAGCTTTAAATATTCTTAGAAACAATAAACAGTACATATATCTAAATTTTAAAAAAATATGTGCAGTATATTGTATATATCTATTTATATGCAATACATTGTATATGTGTAGTCAAATTGTAAAAATTCCATGTAATAAAACTGAAAAATAATAATAAAAAAAGACACATGCATCCCAGTGTTTACAGTAGAGTATTTACAATAGCTAAGACTTGGAAACAACTCAAATGTCCATCAACAGATGACTGGATAAAAAAGATCCAGAAGACTGGATAATGGAATACTACTTAACCATAAAAAATAATAAAATTAAAGCCATTTGTAGCAACATGGATGGACCTGGAGATCATTCTAAATGAAGTTAGCCAGAGAAAGAGAAAAATTCCATAATGACATCACTTATATATGGAATCTAAAAAAAAAAAAAAAAAGACAGAAATAAATTCATCTACAAGACAGAAACAGATTCACAGACATAAAGAACAAATATGTTTGCCAGGAGGTAAAGTGAGTGGGAAGGGATAAATTGGGAATTCAAACACTGTACCTCTGCTATACAGTATAAACTTATTGTTTATCTATTTAATATATAGTAGTTACTATCTTCAAATTTTGAACTAAAGTGATGAAAGATCTATACTCCAAAAACTATAAAACATTCATGAAGATAATTAAACATGATACAAAGAAATGTAAAGATATCCCACAGTCTTGGACTGCAAGAATTAATATTTTTTAAATGGTCATATTACCCAAAGCAACATACCAATATAATACTATCCCTATCAAAGTACTCATTTCATTTTCCTCAGAACTAATCCTAAAGGTCATGTGGAACCATAGACAAAAAAAAAAATTGCCAAAGCAATCTTGAGAAAAATGAACAAAGCTGGAGGAATAACCCTCCCAGACTTCATACTACACTACAAAGCTACAACAATCAAAACAATATGATAGTGGCATAAAAATAGATACATAGATCAATGGAAGTGTATAGAGTGCCCAGAAATAAACCCACAAATCTATGGTCAATTAATCTATGTCAAAGGAGGCATGAATATATAATGGAGGAAAAACAGTCTCTTCAACAAGTGTAGTGGGGAAAACTGGACAGCTCTATGTAAAAGAATGAGATTAGAACATTTCCAAATACCATAAAAAAAAGTAAACTCAAAATGTATTAAAGACCTAAATGCAGAACCTGAAACCATAAAATTGCAAGAAGAAAACATAGGCAGAACACTCTTTGGCATAAATTCTAGCAATATTGTTTTGAATCTGTCTCTTTAGACAAAATAAATAAAAATAAAAATAAACAAATGAGCCCTAATTAAACTCAAACGTTTTTGGCTCAGAAAAAGAGAAAATCTACAAATGAAAAAGAAGTCTATGGAATGGGATAAAATATTTACAATGATATAACTGACAAGGGGTTAATATCCAAATTATTTAAACAGCTCACAGAACTCAATATCAAATAAAAACAAAAAATAAATGAACCAAAATATGGGCTGAACATCTGACTAGACATTTTTCCAAAGATATAGAAATGGGTAACAGGCAAATGAAATGATGCTCAAAATCACTAATTATTAGAGAAATGCAAATCAAAGCAACAATGAGATATCACTTCACACTTGTCAGAATAACCATTATCAAAAAGTTTACAAATAACAAATGTTGGAGATGGTGTGGAGAAAAAAAGAGCTCTTGTACTCTGTTGCTGGGAATGTAAATTTGTGCAGCTACTGTGAGAAACAGTATGAAAGTTCCTTAAAAACTAAAAATAGAACTACTATATGATCCAGAAATTCTACTCATGTATACATATCCAGAAGAAAAAACACTAGTTCAAAAAGATGCATGCACCCCAATGTTCATAGCAGCACTATTTACAATAGACAAGATATGGAAGCAACCCAAGAGTATATCAATGATTAAAGAAGATATGATAGTATGTACAACTACCCCCCCGCAACAAATAAAAAAACACAAATAAACATACAAAACAAATTAAATTTCAGATGGGAATCTCTCAATTTCACAGATATTGCATTTGAACTTGTGAAATAACTTTTTTCTCAACCTTTACCTTTCTATCTTTCATTGTATGAATCTAGTGAAGGAATATTATATTCTGGGTAATGGGTTTCACACACTAGGCTGGAGTGAATCCTAAAATCAATGCACACTATATTAAAATTCCTCTACCCTAATGATTCCAAAACCTGATTGCATATTAGGATCACCTTCTGAGCCTTGAAAGGAAAATCAGATTCCCAGATGATCAGATACACAGCTAAATCAGAATCTTGAGGGTTAAGTCTTGTATGTTTTTTTCTTCCTTCCTTCTTTGTGTTCTTTCTTTCTCTCCCTCTCCCTCTCTCTCTCTATGTCTCTCACTCTTTGTCTCACTCTATGTCTCTCACTCTCACTTTCTTTCTTTCTTTCTTTCTTTCTTTCTTTCTTTCTTTCTTTCTTTCTTTCTTTCTTTCTTTCTTTCTTTCTTTCTTTCTTCTTTCCTTCTTTCCTTCTTTCCTTCTTTCTTTCTTTCTTTCTTTCTTTCTTTCTTTCTTTCTTTCTTTCTTTCTTTCTTTCTTTCTTTCTTTCTTTCTTTCTTTCTTCTTTCTTTCTTTCTTTTCCTTTCTCTTCCAGTGATTCTGATGTGCAAGAAAGTTTGAGTATTTGGTAGGTATGAAACATCTGGAAGAACTTGTCTTCAGGAACCACTTGTTGATTTCTTTCCTATACCCAATTATTCTACAGTAAATATGACACTCAGAGTACTGCTAAATATCTAAACACAATTAGTCAAAAACCAAAATCATTATCTATCCTTTTCCTCAGCTTCTGGACAGTTTTTTCCTTTTTCTTTTCCTACCACACTGGGAAATTTTACCACCTTTTCTCCATTATCTTTTTTTGAGGCAGAAATGTCAGGGAATCCTAGCCTCTTCTTAAATTTAAAGAGTTCTAGTCATTTTCTTTGATAAGTTGGTTATAAATCTTCTAATTGTTCCTATTTCCAAGATGCTTACTTTTCACGTAATATATCGTAAAGGTGGCCTAATTGATTTCATTGTCTCAAGCTTCCATACTCCCTTCTTAGCCTAAAACATACAGCAAATGGCTACTTGATGATATTTCTGACATGTGGCCTTGAATTGATTACTCTGCTATTTAGTTTTTTTTTTAATTCCTTACAATCTTCAGGAAAAAGTTTAGCCTTCTTGTTTCCCCAAATGGGAAGCAACAAAATCTGCAGACTTCCTCCTCTTCTAATCAACACTCTAGAAATTGCAAAAGCAAGAGAGAATTATGGATCAGAGAAATGAGCTAAAAATCCCTGAGAAATAATTAAGAAACCTGAATGAAAAAGTGAACTGATGTGGATCTCCATAAACTTCTGTTGAGAGATAACATCCTAGGACCAACCTTCACTAGAGACTTTAGAGGTAGGACAGATGGGAAGGAAGATTTTAATATCACTCCTACCTCCTTCCCCATTGCTGTGGAACAAGAACTGCCCTATCTCTGCACTGTGGAGAGCCCGGTATCACCGAAGTTATTTCAGGTAAAAAAAGAAAACAAATTTGCTGAGGATTTCGTGAAAGGGATATGGGCAGATCACTTGCTCTCAGGGATTCACTTCTCTCCTTCTCTCCCTCTCCATCATCCACCATCCTACCCAGTGGCAAGTGAATTACAAATTAAGGAAACTGATTATTCCTGAAGCTATCTTTGACAGTACAAATCCCCACTTTAAATTATCTGGTGAAGTGACTGCCAGTGGAGTGATCACAGCAGTTAAGCTCTTCAATATTTCCTCTCAATTCTTAAAGATACCTGGAGGATGCAGACATATTGGTCACCCCTGAAATATTACTTTTATGGAAGTGAAAAATCAGAGATCAAGAAGACTAGGTGATGGGAAAGTAAAATCAATCTAAAAGAAAGAGGTCGCTGAACAAAATACATCAACTGCAGAAGAATCAATGACATAGAGCAATAATTTAAAATAAATATTATTAACATACTGAAAAATAAGGAAATATTTACTATATATGAGGAGGAAATTATTTAAAATGTAACAATTACAAATATTTGAGAAATATAAATAAATGCCACATTATATGAGACAAATGGCAGAAGGAATAGATGTGCAACTAAAATTAGTGGTTTCAAACTAAACCATGTATCAATACTTCTACTAGAAGGAAGAAAAAAGTGAGTAAGAGTTGGAAAACTTAAGATAAAGGATGTTTTTCCCTCTAATACCAACATGGAATGAAAATTCTTTCTGAACACGTGGAGAGCTTTTAAAGAACAGAACTTCTATCAAGCCACATAAATAGTCTCAATAAATTCCAAAAGGTGAATGCCACCATATATTTTTGTTACCATAATGCAGTAATATTTGATATTATATAAGAGGAAGATAAACATATTCTGACATGTTTAGAACCAAATAATATATTATTAAATAAACCTTTTATTCTAAAGTAAGTTCTAAAATAAGTTATATAACATTTAGAAGTAGTGGGCAGTGAAAATAATACACTGAAAATTTGATAGAAAAAATGAATGCAGTTCTCAGAGAAAATTTTATAGCATTACATACTCATTTTACAGGAAAAAAGAAATTAACAGTCAAACTAGTTAAGCAAACAAGTTTAGCATTTACCTCAGGTATTTGGAAAAAATCACAAACAAAAAAGCAAATAAAGGGACAAATAAAACGAGCAAAAATCAATGAAACAGAAAACATGAGCAGCACTAAATAAAATTTAAAAAAACTAACGTTTAAAAACAATACAGAGCAAACTTTTGGCAAATTGGATCAAATAAAAAGAGTGAAAAAATAAAAATAAACAAAAGTAGAAGATAGAATTTTAAATTTGAATAAGTACGGATACAAAGAAAATGTAAAATTACTGTGTTTTTAAAATAACTATATGTATGAAACAAGATATTCTATATAAAATTCTAAATTGGTCAAGATGATCTAAGATTTTCTTATGCTCTTCAATATTTTTCCATTTCCCACCCACTACCCAATTCCAAAGCCTTAGTTACATATGCAAAATCCCTCTTTTCATAAAATGTAACAGAATCCTACCCAGGAGAGATAAGAGTGAGGAACATTGGGGGTCATCTTAGAATTCTGTGTCCTATAATTCCCAAAAGGATAACATAGGTCTTCTTCAATTTACTGTGGGATTATGTCCCAACAAACCCATCTTAAATTGAAAGTATTGTTTTTCAAAAATAAATCTAATTCATCTAATCTACCAAACATCATTGCTTAGCCTAGCCTACCTTAAATGTGCTCAACACTTAGATTTGCCTATACTTGGAATAAAAGATTTAATGCAAATCTTATTAAATAAAAAAAGTGTTGAATACTGTGCTGAAAGTGAAAAACAGAATGATTGTATGGTTCCAAATGGTTGTAAGCGTATAGGTTGTTCATCTTCTCTACCGCCTGGCTGACTGGGAGCTGTGGCTCACGGTAGCTGCCCAGCTTCACCAGACAGTACTGCACCACATATCTCAAGCCTGGGAAAAGATGAAGATTCAAAATCCAAAGTACAATTTGCACTAAATGTGTATCACTCTCTTGCTACTGTAGTCAAAATATCTTGAGTCAAAACATTGTAAGTCAGGGACAGTTTATAATGAAAACCCACAGTCTTCCACCTCACTGCTTTTTCCAATACTGCTCTTCAAAGCTTCATTTCTTCTTGTAAAGTATTTATATATATTTTTTATTGATTGATGTTAAAAATTAGAAACCGATTTCTCATTTTACTAGAAATAGTTTTAACTCTCTTAAGTCTCCCTAACATCACTTTCCATATAATTTTATATATGTAAATAATATTTGCTACAAATTCAAATAATTTAATATAATTTTATTAATATCTTCCCCACTCAAAGTTTTTAAATGCTTTATTACCCTCAATTTCCATTATTATGTCCTATTTTTCTCAAATGTTTTAATATATAAGATAATCTACCAAGTAACTATCATTTATAAGTGGCTTCTGCTTCAAATTGGCTTATTGATCTTTAGGCATCCTTGGATAAAGACAACTTTCCTTCAATACTTTCATTGCTTTTTTCTTTCTGGATTGCATGTTTTCACTTCTTTATTTTGCTGGAACACATCCTAAGAAGATGGGATTGGGAAATAAATATTTCTAGTCTTCATATTTGTGACAATGTTTTAGCTATACTCTAAAATTCACTTATAGTTTTTCTTGGATGTAAAAATTTAAGATAAAAATTTGACCCCTCAGAATCACTGAAATTTTATTTTGTTGTTTTCTAATATCCAGTGTCACTAATGTCCAATCCAGCATTATTTGTTCCTTGTTTTATTTGAAGTTGACCTATTTGTCTCTCTCTAGGAATTTTTTTCTTGTCTATTCTTTATCACTGTTGTGATAGCTCTTGGTGGTTTTTATTGTTTTCTCATTGTGCTGTGGAATCTATGGAGCTGTTAACTGTCTCTGCTATAATACAAATGAAAAAAGGTTCAGCTGGGCTAAGCTATTAATACCAAAGTGTTTACATTAAAAACCCTTAGTTGAGCAGTTAGTACTATCTTTATTCAAGTGCTCGATGCTGAGATGGAGGCAAATGTGTGGGTTTATGATATAAAAGTATAGAAATTAAAGATGCCTAGACTCTTCCAAAGATAGGGACATCATTTAAGGGTTCATTTATAGTAGTGCAATTGAAATACAAAATGTCACACCTTAATCTAGAGTGCAAAGGAAAATAAATTGTGTTTAGTAGAGAAGAAAATAATAGTTCTTTTTGACTAATCCTTTTAGTTCCTGAAAAAACTTAAATGTGTAGAAAACTTGGATAAAATTCATAAGTATTAGAGAAATATTGAAGTTATTAACTGGGATTTGTTCATGAGAAAAGATTAGAAAAATCCATAACTTGGCTAGGAAGTAGCTAAGAGGATACTAAGAGGTGCAGCTGAGTTAATGTAAGAATTTTAAGAAATAAAAGCAATTGCTTGGGACTGTTACAAGGAATTATAAATAGTTTTAATAGAATTAAATAAAATGTTAATATAATACTTAATTTGTAATATAATACATTTTGAGATTCATAACCACTAAGTTTTAAATGATTACTTCATTAATTAAGTATTGTATTCATTTTGATTTTTCAAGTTCTCTCAAGTAAACATGATAAAAATGACTATCACAAAAGCATGCAGTTTATTCTTTCCAACATTTATCCAACCAGAATACATGGTATGGGAGGAGAGGCTGGTGGTGGGGGAAGCAGGAGGTAAGAGGGAAGGCTTATATTTATTTACTTTCCAAAGTACACCAGTCTTCTTTCTTCATTCAAATATATCTTACATCCATATTTATAGAGTTTTCTCTAGTCAACTAGAGACTAGTTTCTGGAAATTGAGTGGCAGCATAAATTTCTACCTTAAAAAAATTAGACTTAAACATTCTTAGCAGGCCCATATAGTTACCAAATAACGTATGGTAATACAGCACAAAAAATTATGAAATCTACACAAAATGTGTCAGGTCCCAAAGACAAAATAATTTTCGCTTTCTTGTGTGAACCACTCACTACACAAAGAGTTCTTTATAAGAATTTCTTTTGTATCCTTTCCATCTTGTGTAACAACTAGATACTTCTAAAGTACACATGGTGTCTGGCTCAGTTCACAAATTCGAGAACAAAATTAGATCACCCTTCAAGATACAGACAATTGATTCATTCAGCAAATATGTATTGAATGTCTACTCCACACCATGAACTTCTCCGGGCCCTCTAGTGGGGAATATAGGAAATAATCCTGTGGGCAGTTGAAGTAAGATACTTAGTGTTCTGAAGGAAACAAAATGGGGAAATGTGATAGTGGATTGAGAGAGAAGGGGCTAAAACTATAAGGTTTAGAGTATTTAAGTGTGGCCTCTTTGAATTTAGAAGAGAAGAACTGAAACTTGACCTATTTGTTCTCAGGTAGAAATCTATTATCCAATCACTTATGATGATATTCTGAGAACAAATTTCACAATTATACATTCAATATGATGTGTGTTCTGATCATCTTTAAATTAACTAGTTTAAAAACAATTGATATTTTTCTATAGTTAATACTGTGATTCTCCATATGATACTCTCAATAGATGCAGAAAAAGCTTTTGATAAAATTCAACACCGATTTATGATCAAAACTCTCCAGAAAGTAGGCATAGACAGAACATACTTCAACATAATAAAGGCCATATATGACAAACCTACAGCTAACATCATACTTAATGGGGAAAAGCTGAAAGCACTCCCTCTAAGATCAGGAATAAGACAAGGATGCTCACTCTCACCACTTTTATTCAACATGGTTTTGGAAGTCTTAGCCATAGCAATCAGTAAAGAAAAAGAAATAAAATGAATCGAAATTGGAAACAAAGAAGTAAAACTGTCACTGTTTGCAGATGACATAATACTATACACAGAAAACACTAAACAAGCAACCAGAAAACTACCAGAACTCATCAATGAATATGGTAAAGTGCAGGATGCAAAATTAATATACAGAAATCAGTTGCAATTTTATACACTAACAATGAAATAGCAGAAAGGGAAATTAAGGAAATGATATCATTTACCATCATGCCAAAAATAATAAAAAATCTGGGAATAAACCTACCCAAGGAGGCAAAAGGCCTGTATGCTGAAAACCATAAGACACTGATGAAAGAAACTGAAGATTACGTAAACGAATGGAAAGATATATCATGTTCCTGGCTTGGAAGAATCAATATTGTTAAAATAGCCATACTGCCTAAGGCAATTTACAGATTTAATGCATTCTCTAGCAAGTTACCAATGACATTCTTCACAGAGCTGGAACAAAAAGTGTTAAAATTTGTATGGAAACAAAAAAGATTTCAAATAGATAAAATAATCTTGAAAAAGAAGAATGGAGCTGGGGGAATCATTCACCCTGACTTCAGACTATACTACACTACAGTAATCAAAACAGCATGGCACTGGCACAAAAACAGACACATAGATCAATGGAACAGGATAGGAAGTCCAGAAATATACCTACACACATGTGATCAATTAATCTTTGACAAAGGAGGCAAGAATATACAATGGAGAAAAGACAGTCTCTTCAATAAGTGGTGCTGGAAAAACTGGACAGCTATTTGTGAGAGACTGAAATAAGAACATTCCCTAACACCATGTACAAAAATAAACTTAAAATGGATTAAAAACCTAAATGTAAGACCAGATAATATAAAACTCTTAGAGGAAAACAGGCAGAACACTCATGGACATATATTACAGCAATATGTTTTTTGAACCAGCTCCTGGAGTATTGGAATTTAAAGCAAAAATATACAAATGGGATCTAATTAAACATAAAGGTTTTTGCACAGTTAAGGATATCATTAACAAAATGCAAAGACAACTTACAGAATGGGAGAGAATATTTGTAAATGATGCAACTGACAAGGGGCTAATTTCCAAAATATACAAACAGCTCATACACCTTAATATCAAAGAAACAAGCAACCCAATCCAAAAATGAGCAGAAGATCTAAACAAGAAATTCTCCAATGAAGATATACAAAGGGCCAATAGGCACATGAAAAAATGCTTAGCATCGCTAATTTTCAGAGAAATGCAGATCACCACTACAGCAAGATATCACTTCACACCAGCCAGAATGACCATCATCAAAAAGTCTCCAAATGATAGATGCTGGAGAGGGTATGGAGAAAAAGGAACCCTCCTACACTGTTGGTGAGAATGTAATTTGGTTCAACCATTATCGAAAACAACATGGAGAGTCCTTAAAAAGTTAAAAATAGACTTCCACGTGATCCAGCAATCCCACTCCTGGGCATATATCCAGAGAAAAATGAAATTCAAAAAGACACATGCACCCCAATGTTCATAGCAGCACTGTTTATGATAGACAAGACATTGAAACAAACCAAATGTCCATCAGCAGATGATTGGATAAAGATGTGGAACATATATACAATGCAACACTACTCAGCCATAAAAAAGAATAAAATAATGCCATTTGCAGCAATATGGATGGACCTCTAGACTGTCATCCAAAGTGAAGTGGGATGGAAAGAGAAAGAAAAATGACATATGACATCATTTATATGAAGAATCTAATAAATAATAATAAGGACACAAATTAACTAATTATTATTTTGATTTCTTGTATATGTGTAAGCACATTTGACTGTCCTTTATGATTGGATTACCACATTCTGTTGTTTCTTATTTTGTAGTTGGCTTGATTCCTTTGATAACTATGTAAGTTTAAAAAGCTAAAGATCTAATCTATTCTTAGAAACAATATTTAGTACATATATGAAAACTAAAAATTGTGCAGTATACTGTTTATATGTATTTACATGCAATATAATGTGTATGTGCAGTTGAACTGTAATAATTCTACATCATAAAACTGGGGAAAAAATGTGATTCTTAATAAACTTTAAAGACCTGATTTAAGATTAAATATTGACTGTGTAACATCTGTTATATTAGACTCAATATATAGATGAGTAAACAGAGACTTGTTTACAGTCATTTAACTAGTATGTAATTCAGCTCTTATTTGAACCGAGATCAGTCTGTATAAAATACCCATGTTTTATCCATGGAAGTTCTATTTTATTTTCAACATGAAATACAGCATTAAATTTTAGTTTGAACTTAGTTATTTACACTGGGTTCAGTATCTACAGGGGAAAATCATGTCAAAAGATGCCAAAAATGGGCAGAAGACCTAAACAAGCAATTCTCCAATGAAGACATACAAATGGCCAATAGGCACATGAAAAAGATGCTCAATATCATTAATTATCAGGGAAATGCAACTCAAAACTACAATGAGGTATCACCTCACACCAGTCAGAATAGCCATCATTCAAAAGTCCACAAATGATATATGCTGGAGAGGGTGTGGAGAAAAGGGAACCCTCCTATACTGCTGATGGGAATGTAGTTTGGTGCAGCCATTATGGAAAACAACATGGAGATTCCTTAACAAGTTAAAAATAGACTTGCCATATGATCCAGCAGTCTCACTCTTGGGCATATATCTAGAGGGAACCTTAATTCAAAAAGGTACATTTATCCCAATGTTCATAGCAGCACTATTTACAATAGCCACAACATGAAAACAACCTAAATATCCATTGACAGATACCTGGATAAAGAAGCTGTGGTATACTTATAAAATGGAATATTATTCAGCCATAAAAATAATAAAATACTGCCATTTGCAGCAACATGGATGAACCTGGAGATTGTTAGTCTAAGTGAAGTAAGCCAGAAGAGAAAGAAAAATACAATGTGATATCACTTATATGTGGAATCAAAAACAAAACAAAACAAAACAAAACAAAAAAAACTTATTATAAAACAGAAACAGACTCACAGACATAGAAAACAAACTTATGGTTGCCAGGGGGGTAAGAGGGTGGGAAGGGTTAAATTGGGAGTTTGAGATTTTCAGATACTAAATAATATATATATATATATAAAATAGATAAACAAGTTTATACAGTATAGCACAGGGAATTATATTCAATATCTTATAGTAACCTATGGTGAAAAAGAATATAAAAATAAACATATGTATGTTCATTTATGACTGAAGCATGATGCTGTACACCAGAATTGCCTCAACATTGTAAACTGACTATACCTCAGTAGAAATTTATATATACAAAAAAAGTCACAGTTATTGTTTAGAAAGTCAGATTTTTAATTCAAAGGTGGCATTTTTTAAGTTATTGTGAAATATTTGTACTAGTATTTGATTAAAATCTAAAAATATATTAATATGCAGGAAATTAAATTATAATATTTACATATATCTAATTTTTAAAATGGTTTTAAGAGAAAATAATGGCTTGGGGTCAACAAATAAAAGACTTTAGAAAATATATGGAGAGTGATATTTGTTGATAGAATTGAGTAGTGTGGCAGTATTTGTGCCTTGGGTTGAGTCATGGGAAAACAAATCTTTATGAGTCCTGCATTAGATCTCTGCATTAGAACCTGGAAGGCAAAGCACAGCAGGAAAGCACTGTTTCCTTGGAAGGTAGGAAATCACAAATCAATAGCAAGTATATGCCCCAAAGGATGAGATGATCATTAGGGCAGACTCTTATTATCTAAGTGAACCTGGGTCAGAGCATTTTACTGGTTTTTTATGTAAGAAGAAATCTATTGAAAATTAACCTTCCAATTATGCATTTTTATTTTAAAGTTAACGATAGACAAGTAATGATAGATAGATATCACTATATATAAAAGTAACTATATGTCATATATATAATTGCTTTTCTACTAACTAATTTTACTAATGATATATATGCAAGTGATTATTAAATACAAATGTTAATTTATTCTAAATGAGTAGACCATTATTAGCATTTGTGTTAATTGCCATTGTGTTAATTGGCATTATGTTAATTGGCATTCAATGCAGTGATGATGTCAAATTTAATAGCTTTATTAATTAGGATATAAACACTTGATAATTTAAGATGCACTTGTCAAAAACACTGTGCATTTAGGAAACCATTTGGCAGGTTGTTTAACATAGAAAAATTTATTTTTTTCATAAGTAAAATGCTTGAATTTGCATAGAAATATCCTTTGAGTTGCTCCTTAAAGTACTCTAGATTATTTGGTAAAAAATGTAATTGACAAAATATTTATGGTGAAGCACTGACTTGATCACAGCCTATATATGGGCCTCACACAATTTGTACTCAAGATGTGAAGAAACATGTTCTTCCAGAGCCCATTACATCTACACAGCACTGAAGTTCTGCGTAATGGTTCACAGAACGTAAAGTTTGTGATGATGCTATAAAGAATGGGGGAGGGAGAGAACATGATGTCTTGAAATTGTAAAATAGAAGAAGGATTAATGAAATGAAGACAAATACATAAAATCTGAGCAAATAAATTCCAATGATGTCTGTGTTCAGATTTAAATTAAACAATGTTTTAAAAAGGAATTATTTTATCCTCCCAATTAATTCATTCAAGAAGCCTTTTCCACTTTAACTATACTATGTGGAGGAAGGCTGGCTTCTGAAGTTCCTGTTTTCCATAAATAACCCCAGTAACTCTATCCTGTTCCCAGAATTGAGAAACTTTTCTCAGTTTTCCTGTTTTCTTAGCTCTAGGCAGAAAAAATATTTCTCCTCTCTGAAGCCTCTACAGGAGACAACTGGTCTTAACAGGGAAAAGATTGCTAGCAAGGCCAAATCACAAAGAGCTGCTCTGTGTTCAAAACTTGAGGAGAATGATTCTCTTCAGTTTAATATCAAGCCAGAAATAAGCAATGCAAAGAATACAAAATATATGAATATGAGTGAGTGGATATAACCGGACTATGCCTTCTAGCTTTGTCATGGTGACACAGCCTAAGTTTGGCGGCCAGGGCAAGCCATACAGGCCAAGGAAACCAACAGGTCAAAAGAGCAAAGAAATAACGTTTTATGTCTCAGTGTGGGAAAGTGAAATAACTTAACCTCTATTTACTTGCACATTTTCCTTTTCCTTCATCTTTTCTTTCTTACTGTGTCACTAAGCCTAAAAGAGTGTACTTTCACACTTCAGTATGATTTCCAAAACATATCTCCAAACTTTTATTTAAAAAACCCTATACATGTATGGTTCATATGATTCCATGCCATTAATTTTGGTAGTTTAAAGTTATCAAACTCTGAATCACCCTCTCAATTTAGTCTAGATTTTAGAACTCACTTCACAGTCATTTTTCTCCCTGTAGTTTCATGTTCCTGATTCACTCAATAATATATTCTAACAGATCTGTGACTTCTTCAATGCCAATGAACTTATCAGCACTTTACCAACCCAAATGCCATAACTGGTTTGAACTTGTATAAACAGCAAAGTGTGATATGTGCCTCTTTAAACATAACCTTTTCTCTTTTAACCTATTGTATTTCTGGAATGATCCATTTTCCCCCAGTCTCAAACTTGTTTTGCTTCATTTCTTATACTAGGTAGACCCCATTATCCACCAGTATAAATACATTCTTCTAAACAATAATAAAAATAAAATTAGCTAATATTAACTGAGTTATGACCTGTGTCAGGTATATTTAGTGTCCTTTCTGCCACCATTGGCATGGCTGTACGACCTGCTCTGCCCAATGGAATGTGAGGCTACAAAGAACACCATGTCCTCATAAAAGCTTTTTAGAGACAGCACAAATTTCTGCTTGGGCTCTTGACCTTCTGATTTTAAGAATATGTCTCAGAGAGTGGTCATTTCTTCAGCCTGAATTCTAGACAGAAAACTATTGTAATAGATGGAGAGTTAACCTCAGTCTATAATCAAGCCAGGTGGAGCCTGGCCAAGATGACCTGATCTAAATGGAGTAGAGTCCTGTAGGTCCATGATAAGTGTTTGTGATTTTAAGCCATTGAGAGTTAGAGTTGTTTGCTACCAGAGCAAGTTTGATTTTAATCACCAGGTACAGTGTTATCCACAGATAAAGAAACTCACCTTTATTATTTAAAGAATTTAAATAATTTATCACATTTGCAAAGCTATTAAATGCTAAGATTTAAATCCAGAACCCATTTCTTAGGCTGTATGCTCTGTTGTCCTTTGAAATATGAAATGAAATTTTGGTGGAGACAGAAAGTTCCTGACACTCTCATCCATATTTGACTTTAACTTAGAGATCTACATTGAAGCTGCTGAATATTTCATTAGAAAGTTATCAAATCCTTCAGATATGTTGTGATATACATTCATAGTTTACAACTTATTTTCTGCCTTCAATTTTGATATCTTTCCATGTGTTTCTCATTTACTATCATTTCCCACAGAAGTTTTCCCTAATCTTTAACAGGTCTCTCAGTTTTTTCATCCCACCAATATCTCGATATCCACTTGCAATGCCTTGTCTCATATAATATCTCTTCATTATTTGGTACTACTTGCCACTGCTCCCCTAGTAAAATTATTTTCTTTGTTGGCTTCCAGGAAGGCATTCTAGACTGGTTTCCTCAGTTTTCTGAATGTTCAGTTTGTTATCTAATTTCTTCCTTTCCCTATTAATGCTGCTTTTGAGGGAGTCCAGGCTGAGCTTTGCTAACAGAGAGACCCAAATACATTGGCTCAAGTACCCTGGAAGTTGTTTTTTCTTCACAGAATGGTCCAGAGGTTGGTGGCTGCCCAGAGTGGAAAAGCTGGTGTTTCAGAGAGGATAGTCATATTCTCAGCTTTGCTTTCTCTTCTTGTGTTAACATATCCCATGGGTATTTCTTGTCTAGATTGCTCACCATCATTTCTACACCCAGCAAGTGAGAAGGGATAAAGAGAGGAAAAAAAGGGTAAGCAAATTTCCTTTTAATGAAGCAATGTAGAAATTACACATATCCTTTCTATTTACACCCTAGTAGTCATAATTAAGTCACATGTCCACACTTCTCTGCAAAAAAGGAGATGAAGAAATGAAGTTTTTATCAGGGTAGATAATTGTCATGCTTAAACTTACTGTGGGGAATTCTGTTACTGAAAATAAGAGGATGTACATTCGGGCATAATTGGACATGATTTCCAGAACTGGTCTTAAAATTTCATATTTGTCTATCTATGATATTATATATTTCTGTGTGACTTTATCCACATCTATGGCTTATATAACTCTTGTAAGCTAAGAAATATAACACCATCCAATTCTATTTCTAATCCCTCTCAAGATTTCCATAAATTATTATATAGAGATTTGTTCCTTTCATCATGTTCAAAACTGACTTGGGTTCTTTAATCAGCTAAAGTAGTTCTTGTGTGGACCCTTTAGGGTTTTCTATATACAGTATCATGTCATCTGCATATAGTGAACATTTTACCTGTTCTCGTCCAATTTGGATCTCTTCTATTTCTTCTTCTTTTCTAATTGCTATAGCTAGGACTTCCAAAACTATATTGAACAGAAGTGGTGAGAGCAGGAATCCTTGTCTTCTTCCAAGTTTTAACAGGATGTCTTTCAACTTTTCTTCATTGAGTATTATGCTGGCTGTAAGTTTGTCATAAATAGCTTTTATTATATTGAAACATGTCCCTTTTATTCCCACTTCAGTTAGAGTTTTTCTCATAAATGGGTGTTGATTTTTTTGCATTGATTGAGATGATAATGTGATTTTTGTCCCTTCTATTGTTGATGTGGTGTATCCTGTGGATTTATTTGCATATATTGAACCATCCTTGTGTCCTTGGGCTGAATCCAACTTAATCATGGTGTACAATCTTTTCTATGTGTTGTTGGATTCTGTTTGTTACTATCTTGTTGAGGATTTTTAAATCAATATTCATCAATGATATTGGCCTATAGTTTTCTTTTTTGGTAGTGTCTTTTTTCTGGCTTTGGTATCAAGGTGATGGTGGCTTCATAGAATGAGTTTGGGAGTATTTCCTCTACTTGTATCTTTTGGAAGAGTTTGAGAAGGATTAGTATGAGCTCTCCTTTGTATGTTTGATAGAATTCCCCAGTGAAGCCATCTGGTCCTGGACTTTTATTTGTAGGAAGGTTTCTTTATTACTAATTCTATTTCACTTCTAGTGATTGTTCTGATCAAATGATCTATTTCTTCTTGATTCAGTTTTGGTGGACTGTATGTTTATAGAAATTTGTCCTTTTCTTCTAAGTTGTCCAATTTATTGCCATATAGGTGTTTTTAGTATTCTCTTATGATTTTTTTGTATTTCTGTGCTATTGGTTGTAATTTCTCCATTTTCATTTCTTATTCTGTTTATTTGTGTCCTCTCTCTTTTCTTCTTGGTGAGTCTGACCAAAAGTTTGCCAATTCTGTTTACTCTTTCAGAAAACCAGCTCTATGTTTGATTGATTTTTTAAATCTCTATTTTATTTATTTTCTCCCTGATACTTACTATTTATTTCCTTCTGCTACTTTTACATTTTGTTTGCTCTTATTTTACTAATTATTTTAGGTGGTAAGTTAAGTTGTTTATTTGAGATTGTTCTTATATTTTTCAGGCAGGCCTGTATTGCTATGAACATCCCTCTTAGGACTACTTCTGCTGCACAGATTTTATGTAGTCATGTTTTCATTGTCACTTGTCTCAAAGTATTCTTTAATTTCTTCTTTGATTTTATCATTGACCCATTGGGTTTTTTAGTAGCAAATTGTAGCTTTCAGCAGGGTAGCAGGATACAAGATTAACATACAGAAATCAATTGCATTTCTTCACATTAATAATAAAGTATCAGAAAAGGAAAGTAAAGAAACAATCTCTTTTTAAAATTGTGTCTACAAAAATGAAATCCTTAGTAATAAATCTGACCAAGGAAATGAAAGACCTACACAGAAAACTATAGAACATTGACTAAAGAAATTAAAGTTGACTTAAAGAAATGGAAAGATATCCCATGCTCTTGGATTGGAAGAATCAATATCATCACAAAACACCCAGAATTGCCAAAGCAATACTGAAGAAAAAGAACAAAGCTGGAGTAATAACTCTCCCAGATTTCAGACAATACTACAGAGCTACAGTAATTAAAACAGCATTTTATTGGCACAAAAACAGATACATGGATCAATGGACCAGAATATAGAGCCCAGAAATAAACCCAAAACTTTTGGTTAATTAATCTTTGACAAAGGAGGCAAGAACATACAATGGAGTAAAGATAGTCTCTTCAACAAAAAGACAGTCTCTACAACTGCATGTAAATCAATGAAGTTAGAACACTCCCTCCCACCATGTACAAAAATAAACTCAAAATGGCTTAAAGGCTTAAACATAAAACAAGACACTATAAAAGTCTCAGAAGAAATCATAGGCAAAACATTATCTGACATAAATCTCATCAATGTTCTCCTAAGGCAATCTATCCAAGCAATAGAAATAAAAGCAAAAGTAAACAAATGGGACCTAATTAAACTTATAAGCTTTTGCACAGCAAAGGAAGCCATAAGCAAAACAAAAAGACAACCTATGGAATGGGAGACAATATTTGCAAAAGATGAAACTGAAAAGGGCTTAATCTCCAGAATATATACGAAGCTCATATAACTTAATAACAACAAAAACAAAACAACCTAATCCAAAAATGGGAAGAAGACTTAAAGAAGGAATTCTCCAGTGAAGACATTCCAGTGGGCAATAGGCACATGAAAAAATGTTCAATATCGCTAATTACCAGAGAAATGAAAATCAAAGCTACAATGACTTATCACCTCCCACCCACAAATTGGCCATCATTCAAAAGTCCATGAAGGATAAATGCTGGAGAGGGTGTGGAGTAAAGGAAACTTTTCTCCACCATTGGTGGGAAATTAGCTTGGTGCAGCCATTATGGAAAACAGTATGGAGATTCTTCAAAAGGCTAAAAATAGAGTTACCATATGATCCAGCAATCCCACTCCTTGCATACATTCAGAGGCAACCTTAATTTGAAAAGATACATACACTCCAAGTTTATAGTAGTACTATTAACAATAGTCAAGGCATGGAAACAACCTAAAGTTCCATCAACAGATTACTGGATAAAGAAGTTGTGGTATATTTACACAGTGGAATACTACTCAGCCATCAAATAATAAAATAATGTCATTTTCAGCAACATGGATGGAACTGGAGATTGTCATTCTCAGTGAAGTAAGCCCGAAAGAGAAAGAAAAATATCATATGATACAACTTATATGTGGAATCTAAAACAACAACAACAAAAGACAAACTTACTTACAAAAAAGAAACAGACTCACAGACATAGAAAACAAACTTATGGTTACCAATGGTTAATGGGGATGAGAAGGGATATATTGCAAGTTCAAAATTTACAGATATTAACTACTATCTATAAAATAGAAAACAAGTTCATACTGTATAGCACAGGAAACTATATTCAATAACTTGTTGTAACCTACAATGAAAAAAGAATATGAAAACACATATATGTATGTATACGTGGTACAACATTGTAAACTGAGTATACTTCAATTTAAAAAATTCAAAAATAAAAAAATTTTAAACAGCTGAGGATGTTAAAAATAGAGTACAATTATGAGAGATTTCTAAGAGATTCTACTCAAATTATCTCCAGAAACATAAACTATTTTTAAAAGGTGTCCTTTCAGAATATAATAATGTTAACCATATATAATTTTTAAAAATAAATAATAAATTATGATCAAATTCATATTACAGAAAGAGAACTCTGTGATCACTTTAAAGAAAGAATTTGTGTTTGAGAGACTAGAGACAGAGGAATTAACCAAATGGTATGCCAATTGGTTGAAATACCATGAGTGTGTGAAATTATCAGTGCATCAGTTGGGAATGGGTAAACACTGAAAAAAATAAGGAGCAAACAAGGAAAACCCCAAAGACCTGGTTAGAGATTCAGTCACACTGTGAGAAGTAAGAAACCAAGATGATTCACTGGATTCTAATTCAGGGAATTGAGCAATATGGATGGGAAGATATTCGGGTGGGGAACAGGATATATTGTTTGTTACCTTTAGCAGGAGTACCCTTTGGTTCTTACTATACCTGTAAAGACTTAAAAAAGTCTTAAAAAAGAAAAGGCTGATGGGCTGACAATAGCATTTAATATGATTATAATTCCCGTGACACCTCGTAAGGAACATGATAGCATACATCAACTTTCTTTCCAATAAATACATTTTGAAACTTCTTTTAGAACAATATTTTACAAACTTTCCTAATTTCCTTTAAATATTCACACTCTAAAAATCTTTATTATCTCTGATGATGGTGAATATATGGAATTTTACCAGGAGAAAAATAGTTTTCTGCTTACTATCACTCATCCCTAATTTAGAATATTTATCCTTCTATGCTTTCCTCTGTCTTTTTCAGTCATATGTCTTGAATTATCATTGAAGTCCACAGTGAATTCATCAGATAAATAAAAATTCTTTTTTTTAGATTCCACATATAAGTGAGATCATTTTAGAGACCTCTAAAAATAAGTCTTAAAAGTTCTCATCACAAGAAAAAGAAACTGTAGCTCTGAATGGTGATGGATACTAATTGAACCTATCATGGTGATTAGTTCACAATACATACATCTATTGAATTATTATATAGTATGTCTGAAACTAATATAATATTATACATCAATAATTTAAAGTAGTGAAAATGATAGATTCCATATATAAAACCTAACACTCTTTTTAAAAAATATCTCTGGAGAGGGTTTTGGAGAAAACACATTGTTACTGAGGTTGCATTGTTGCAATTGGCTACCAGGTGCTTAGAGTGTGCCAAGTCCTATCAGTGCCCCAGAGGTAGAGGAAATGCCCACACACTTGTTCTGGCTTCCAGAGGACTCTTAATTGCCTGCCCTGCAGCTCCCAGATACAAGCTAATTGGAAGCCTGACCTCGAGCAGCAGCTGGGAATGTCGAGACATTAAATACCGC
The DNA here is from genome assembly GCF_048564905.1 of Vicugna pacos. NCBI lineage: Eukaryota > Metazoa > Chordata > Mammalia > Artiodactyla > Camelidae > Vicugna > Vicugna pacos. The sequence goes on from NC_133000.1 coordinate 38,863,125, forward strand.
AGTCCAGCCCCTGTGGGGAGAAACTGGAGCAGGGTGTTTTTGTCTAGTTGCTCTGTGCTGAGCCAGAGGAATAGTGCTAAGAGTGCTATGTGTCCACATAGAATGGTCCCTTTGTTCTCTGTGGCCCAGGAGACTCTCAAATGTCAAGCTCCATCACTGCCTAGACATACGTGATTTAGGAGCCAGTCCCTTGTATGGCAACTGCAGAAATCAGGCGGCTAGATGTGTGGACAAACTCCTCTCTGGAAGAAGCCAGAGATCTGATTTCATTGCTGGGTGAACCAGTGGACGGAAGGCTCTGGAAGTTCCCACACATCTGTTCAAGCTTCTGTAGGACTGCTAATTATGTGCTCTGTCAGCTCCCAGAGGCAGGCTGATTAGAAGCCTGGCCCTTGGACAGCAGCTGGGACAGTATGCAGACAAACTCCTTCTAGGAATAAATGGAGAGCCTTGTGATTCTGCCCATTCTTTCTGTATGGAACCCGAGGGCTAGCTGTAGGAAATGTTTGTGCACTTGCTTAAAAATTATCTCTGTGTTTAATGAGGTTCTAAGGAACCTAAAATGCAGAGTCCCATTGGGTCTCAGAGCTAGGTGACTTGGGGGTCCAGCCCTTGGTTGGCAGCTGTGCAAGTTGGAGCACTAGATTTGTGGACAAGTTTCTGCCAGGGAGAAGCTAGAGACCTGGCTTATTGGAATGAGCCAGCAGAGAAGGCAAGGGAATAGTCCACGTGTACTTTTATACTCCCAGAAGGATCCCAGTTAGCTCTCAGAGCACAATAACTAGAAACCTCACTCTCAGGCAGCACCTAAGAAAGAGTACAGTCCAATCCCAGCGAGAAACTGGGAACTAGAAGTTTTTTTTTCCGATTTCTTCTGTACTGAGCCCAGGGGGAATAGCCACAGGAAATGACTGTTTCCTGGTTTAAATCTGCCTTTGGGTTTCATGTGGTCCAGAGGGGCATGACATTCACAAAGTCAAGCCCCCTTGTCTCTCCAAGTTGGATAATTTGGGAGCCAGTCCCTCAGATGGTAACCATAAAAGTTGGGATGCTATGTGTGTGTTCCAAAACCTTCACTCCTCAAGGAGAAACTGAGAGCTGGGGGGATCCCTCACCACTGTAAGGAGCTGTGCTCTGAGTATTGTTTGTGATGTGTGTCAGCTCTTTCTACCTATTTCAATGCAGTTGTTTCCTCAGTTGCCTGAACTGTAGGAGCCACTCAGCTGCTTTCTGGTTTTCTCTTAGGGGGAACTGATCCTTGTGTAGTTGATTATTTGGTGAGTCTGACGGAGGAGAAATAGTCAGGAGCCTCTCTTATTTAGTCATTTCTCTGATTTCACCTTTGAATACATTGTGGGCATTAGTTTTAGCAAAGTGTTATCTGATCAATTAGGAGTAAGAAAAATAAAGTTTTTTTAAAAAAATTTACTTTCACTTTTTCCTTCTTTGATGTTCTGTTTTCATGTAGATCTAAGTTTCTGACCTACATTGTTTTCCTTCTCTTTAAAGAACTTCTTGTGACATTTCTTGCAAGGCAGGCCTACTGGCAGCAAATTTCCTCAATTTTTGTTTCTCTGAGAACATCTTTATTTCACTTTCTCTTTTGAAGGATAATTTCATAGGGTATAGAATTTTAGGTTGGTGGATATTTTATCTTAAAACTAAACATTTTACCCCTCTCCTTGTTTTCATGGTTTCTAAGAAGTCAAATGTAATTCTTATCTTTGTCCCTTTACAGGTGAATTTTTTTTTCCTTCTGATTTCCTTCAGGATTTTTTTTTCTTTATCTTATCTTTATCTTTGATTTTAGGTAGTTTGTGTAGTTTTGGGCATTTATCCTGCTTGGTGTTCTCTGAGCTTCCTGGATCTGTGGCTTAGTGTCTAAAACTAATAGGGGAAAATTCTCAGTCATTATTGTTTTAAATATTTTTTTCTGTTCTTTTCTCTCTTACTTCTCCCCCTGGTATTCCTATTATGCATATGTTAAATATTGTGTATTTATCCTGTAGTCTTGGATATTCTATTATTTTTTCTGCTGATTTTTGTTCTCTTTGCTTTTCAGTTTGGGTGGTCTTTATTGAGATATATTCAAGCTCAGTATTTTTTTTTTCCTTCAGCCATGTCCAGTCTATTAAAGAAGCAATCAAAGAAATTCTTTATTTCTGTTATAATTTTTTTTTTAGCTATAGCATTCTTTTTGATGCTTTCTTAGGATTTCCATCTCTCTGCTTATATTTCCCATCTGTCCTTGCATGCTGTCTACTGGATCCCCTAGGACTGTGTCCTCAATATTTTAGCTATGACTTGTCTACACTAAGCCTCCAGAAATTTATCAATTACACTTCAGGTTTTCCTACCCTAGTACCAGTTCCTTCAGTGGATTCTGCCTGTGAGTTTCTGTTAAGTAAGCCATGGCTACCCATTTGTCTCTCCAGTCTTGGGGGCAGTGTCCTAATCTATTTTATGAATCCAAGAAGAGCTGTTGATTTTTCAGTCTAGTTAGCTTTATACTTGTTCAGATGGATGGTGACTCCCAACTTCCCTTGTGTGAGACCATAATCTGGAAGCCATCTCAAAAGTTTATGAAATTATTAATATGCTACATAACCTTCAATAAAAGTTATATTCTTCAATTTTTGTTAGATACTCATCTTGCCATTTTCTTTGGGCATCAGGCAACATTTTACACATTTAATTTATGGATTAAAAATAAATATAAACATTATTTAAAGTCCTTAATTAAAAGTGTTGATCATATTTTAGAAAAGAATTATACAGAAAAAAAAAGTTGTCATTCAAATTTTTAACCAATGTGCTGGTTAATATTGAGTGGCACTAAAAATATCAAGTGCCAAAATCAACTTGCTTTGTGAAGAGAATTGAGAACATTATTGAATGACTAATTACTTTATCATCTAGATATTGCTATTATTCATTATTTTTATTTAAAAAAAGAGATGAAACATATCACTATAAATATAAGACCTAAACAATGGGGAATTTTGGTCATCCTTTGGTGATTTTGCTTTTTATTTCTTGCCCATTCCTTTAAATACAGTAACATATAGACCAAAGAAAAATAATTTCTCAAGCCCATAAATTGAATTGGGGAGTATTTAATTTTTGTAATCTCACTCTTAATAAACTGTTGGAAATGTACATGCTCATATGTCTCCAAGACTATTATAATTTTGTTCGTATTCCAGCAGATTTATTAAACCAACACTGAGAGAAATAAATGAGAGCAGAGATGAAAGTACATGAATATTCCTTCAAAGCATCATATTTTATAATTACTGCCTATCATGTATATTGTCCCATAGTATCATATGTATGACATGCTGATTAGTGTTTAGTCACTAGATGTTTTAACTATCAGTCCATTTATCATAAGGTTGAACTGAGTCAAAATTTCACTCTAGAACTTTATTAGTTTCCCCACAGCTTTCAAAGATCAAGAAAATTTTCAAATTTTATCTAAGGATTCAGTATTAACCTTTATGTCACATAAAACTGCAGGCCTGTTGAGTATCTGTGGCTGACAGTCACAGAGGCTAATGATTGGTGAACTGATGCCTTGCAGGCCCAGTTTCCTAGGGTTCATGCCATTCTCAGACTAACATTAAAAAGGTAAAATTGCATTTTGTCATGCCTAAAGGGAAAAAAAGGGTCTTTGTGGTTGACCTTGCTTCCGTGGAGATTCCCAGGTGTTCTGCTCCACATTGAGAGGAAAAAAAGGTATAAGTACATTGATTTTACACAGGCCTTTTAGTAATGATGTACTAATTTCTGGTTTGCACCATTAAAGTGTGTATTTTTAATTAACTTCTAATATACTAAAATAACCATTAATTGAAAATTAATTACTTAATATGTTCCATAACTATTATATCTGAAAATTATTCTGCAACATAAAAGGGAAGTGGGGAATTACTTAATAGGTTAAAAGTTTACTAAAGTCTGTACATATTTCTCTACTAACCTGACATCATTTTACCTTTATCTGAAATCCATTTTGGGGTCTTAGCAGGACTGGACATATAGTGGGAATTGAAGTGTTTCTCTGTTTCACTTTTTGATTTTTACAACTTTATTGTTAGCATCACTATCATTGAAGCTATTTTTTGATGGAGAAGCTAGCATTGTGTCCATATTTAATTTTTCTGTATTAAAATATAAAAAGCTCAAGGATAGGGAAAACCACCTGGAAGGAAAAAAAAGTTCTCTGTCCATTTTTTGAAATATCAGGGGAAAAAAGCAAAATAAATATTAACTTTATTCATAGAGCTAAAAATTTCCACACCAAACCCATTTTCTGTATTTGATAAATAGTCTGATATTACAGCAGAAAAGTAATGTATATAGTACAGTATGTTCACACTCTGATATTTCTAACAATTTGATTATATCCATTCAAATTAGGCCTTCATATATATAAATCTAAAGATTAATTGTCCATAATGCTGGATTAAATTTACAGCTAATGACAAAAATGCAGATTTGGTCCTTCTTGGTCCCTGTCATTGAATGTGTCTGGTGTGCACACATAAAGAAGACATCAAAGACAGAAAGCCCTGACTTAAAATCTGGCTCAGGCACTAGACTGTGTGGCCTTTAACAGATTTCTTATGATTTCTGAGGCTCAGCATCCTCAATTCTAAGAGGAAGATGTTATCTACTTTTTAAGTCTGGTGATTTAATGCAATAGGATATATAAAGCTCTTAGAATCAGGCATTGGTAATCATTCAATTAGCAATGCTTAATGACAATAGTAAATAATTTCAGAAAAAGTTTGATCCTCAATGAAATAATATTTAATGCAATATTCTTAGAAATTTTATTAATACATATAAAATGTACAGCTAAACAGAAAGTAAATAAAGGTGTTTGAGAATGTAAATCTTGAAGACATGTCTGCTCATTAAAAATGAAACTTTCTCCTTTATCTGGTTATTTTACCTTAAGGTAGGTGCTATAACTATCACAGCAAGTTAACAGCTATTGGCCCCAAGGATCCCTGATAGTAATTCATTACAGGTTTCACTAAATGATATTGTCTAGAGAAACTTTAAACTACTAGTTGCAGCCACCCTTTTGATTGGGTATACAGTTAAATGTTAGACCATTTATTGTTTGTGCTTAATAATAATAAACATGATTAATTCCATTTTATTATATTAGATTCTTCTTTATATTTATTGCCTTTTAATACTCTCAACAATTTTGAGGAAAGTACTACTTCCTTAACAATTTTACACATGGTTACGGACAAGCACAGAAAGCCAAGGAACCTGCACACGATCAGACATCACCACAAAGTGGGTGAGCTCAAGGCATTTTGTCTCTGGAGCTCTGGATATTAACCCTACACACTGTATGAACTGAAGGACACAAATGAAATTAAAATGAGCCAGTTTCACAGTATCGTGTTTGATTTAATATTTTAAACTTTATTTTAGGTTATACAAATCATTCTAAGAAATATTTTAATTGCAATGCTTTTATGTAATGTGGACTAAAGCTTCTCAAAGTTTATCTTAGAAGTGTATTTAAATGAAATTTTCTTAAAATTTAATTTCAAATAAAAAGGCTTACATTATATCCAAATAACTGAATTGTCAATTAGTCAATTATAATTTAAAATATAATATCTCTATTATTACAATTTGAAAATACATGGTGTGGTGCCATAACTTTATCTTTTAGTGTATTTTTTTGTTTACTTGCCCATTTTTTGTTTACAAAATTAGAGAATTGCATAAAAGCTTGAATGACAGCCAAAATAACATCACATTAATTACATAAAACCTGCATTATCTTTAAATAATTTGCTAATTTATCAATACTCTCAATAAAGAAGTACTTCTAGGAGACGGAGAAGACGGCGGAGTAGGAGGACGCTCGTAAGTCACCCTCTCCCACAAATACACCAAGACCCATATCTACAGACCCACTCAGCCAACCAGAGCACCTGCGGAACTCCGACAGAACATCGCCCTCTTCAAAAGATAAAGATGCCAAAAATCTGGTAGGAGAAAAGGAAAAAAGAAAGAACAAAAGGCAAAGCAGCGCGGGACGGGTCCCGCGAGGAGGGAGCAGCAAAGGAGGACTGGCGCTCGCTCACTGGGACTCCCCTCTCCAACTGAGAGGCCAGCGGGACGGAGGGGGAGCCTCCAAGGCTCAGATCTGTACAGAGCAGCCCTTGTCTGACAGAACTAAGTTAAACGGGCACAGAGCGTCCCCTCCTACACCCAGCCTGAGACGCGGGCCGGCAGCGGCGGACAGGGCCAGGCTGCACAAGCCGGGCGGAGGACGGGGGCGGCTGGACGGAGGCAGCCCCGGGGGACTACAAGGGGCTGTGCGCTGTGGCTGTGGCTGCACAGGGCAGAACAATCTGGGCCCTCCATAAAACAGCAAGGTTGATGTGCTCTCGGGGGAAGGGTGCATACCCCCATCTCTGAAAACCCGCGGAAACTTTTCAGGGGAAGAAAGGCGGGGCTCAGGCACAGCCGCCATATCCTCCGGCGCTGAGCACCCAGGCGGGGGCGAGGAGAAACCTGCATCTGCACCAAAGGGCTCAGCAGCCTCAAGGGCCAGACTGAGACTAGTCTACAGCCCGGGGCAGGTAGGATCCTTCCATCCTGGTCCCTCAGAGAACTTGCTCCACAAAGACAAACAAGGAGCTGGGTTTTGGCTCAGGGCAGGGACGAGGCTGTCACTCAGTCTTCCCCGAGCCCACCTGCAGAGCGCCGACCAGGGCGGAGCGCCGACCTTGGAGTGCGCACCTGCACAGAGCAGCGGAGCTACCAGCGGCGCAGATAAAAGGAGAGCGGCCCCCCGCCTTTCGGAACACAGCCCCTGACCAAGGTGCTGGGAGGGGGCACGACCCGCCCTCCTACCTGGCCAGTCTGCAACATCTGACTGCGGAATCCAGAGGGGCAGTGACCCGCCCGCCCACAGCAGAGGAGAGCTGCACCTGACCCCGTGTTAGGAGGAGGCGAGATCTGCTTGCCGACAGTTGCTGGGAGCAGCACAGAAGAGGGCGCCAACGGAGGGCCTCTGAAAACAAGCTGAGCTTCCAAAACAGGACGAAGACAGAAAGACTTCACATTAAAAGCACACAGACTCCAGGAGAACACCCACAACACCGTCTTTTAAATTTTTTTTAAATCTGTTTTTACCTGTTATATTTTCTATTACTCTCTTAATTTTTACTTCTTAATTCATTTCTATTTCTCTTGGGTTTTGATTTCCTGTTATTGATTAGACACAGGTTTCAAATACATCTTTTCATCTCCCCACCGCTTTTTTTTTTTAAAGGTTTTAAAAGGACGTCTCAACCCGATTAATACTCTGCTTCAACTCGCTCTTCTATTATTCATAATACACTGTTTTCAAACCCTCTTTCTCCCTTCTTTTAAAATTCTTTCTCTCTCTCTCTTATTTTTTTTCTTTTTTTTTCCTAAGTTCTATTCCTAAATAGGCATTAGATAGATAAAAACCTTAAGATCTAAAATAGACAACTGATACTCCATAAACCACAGTGCCAGAGAGGTATGAGCAAGATGAAGAAGCAGAGAACCCTTTCCCAATTAAAAGAACAAGAGAAATCCTCTGAAAGAAAGATCAATGAAATAGACATCAATAGCCTACTAGATCACGATTTCAAAAAAGGAGTGATCAAATTGCTGAAGGAATTAAAAAAGATAGTGCTTAGAGATATAAAATATGTCAAAAATGAAATTGAGCTATAAAGAAGAGCCAAGCATAATAGGTAAACTCATTGACAGAGATGAGGAATGATCTAATAGCTGTGCAAAGCCGACTAGATAATGCAGAGGAACAAATTAGTGATCTAGAAGACAGGGCAACAGAAAGCACCCATTCAGAAGAACTACAAGATAAGCAAATAAAAAATAATGAAAATAGCATAAGGGACCTATGGGATAATATAAAGCGTCCCAATCTTCGCATAATAGGGGTCCCAGAAGGGGAAGAAGAATCAAAGGGGATTGAAAAGGTTTTTGAAAAAATCATGACTGAAAACTTCCCAAACTTATAGAAGGAGTCAGATATCCAAGTACAGGAAGCTCAGAGGGTCCCAAACAGGAAGAATCCAAATAGACCCACACCAAGACATATCATAATCAAGATGGCCAGAGTCAAGGATAAAGAAATGATTCTAAAGGCAGCAAGAGAAAAGCAAAGAGTGAACTACAAGGGAACCCCCATAAGGCTCTCAGCTGATTTCTCTACACAAACACTACAGGCCAGAAGGGAACGGCAAGATATATTCAAAGCCCTGAATGAAAAAAAGATGCAGCCTAGGATACTTTATCCAGCAAGGCTATCCTTTAGGATAGAAGGAGAAATAAAGAGTTTCACAGACCATAAAAAGCTGCAGGAGTTTAGCAACACTAAACCCATGCTAAAAGAAATATTGAAAGGGCTATTCTAAATAGAAAAGCAGCAGGATGCTACAGAACTGAGAAACTCACAACTGAAGAGGTGATAACTCATGAATTACAAATAAAATAAACACGAAATTATAAAAGAAGACATACAAATCACTGAGAGTGGGAAAGTGAGGCAGGGAAATATAGAATATTTTTTTCTTTCTTTTATAAATTTTTTTAACAGTAGGATGGGTTTTAGATCATGTTACTATCAGTTTAATAAAAACAGTTTTAGTAATGGGTTAATAGATTTACAAAAAAGGGTAACCACAAGTCAAAAATTTACAAGGGAGTCACAAAAATTAAATAAAATCCATGATAATACAAAGGATAATTACCAAACCACAAAAGGAAGAAGAAAGGAACAAAGAGGATATACCAATTCAACTGCAAAGAGAAGTTCAAAATGGCAATAAACACACACCTATCATTAATTACTGTAAATGTTAATGGACTAAATGCTCCAGTCAAAAGACATAGAGTGGCAGACTGGATAATAAAGCAAGAACCTTCAATATGCTGCATACAAGAAACTCACTTTAGGGAGAAGGACACATATAGATTGAGAGTGAAAGAATGGAAAAGGATATTCCATGCAAATGGAAAAGCCAAAAAGGCAGGTGTTGCAGTACTGATTTCAGACAAAATAGACTTTAAAACAAAGGCCATAAAGATAAAGAATGCCATTTTATAATGATTGAAGGAGTGATACAAGATGAAGATATTACACTCGTTAATATATATTCACCCAATAAAGGAGCACCTAAGTACATAGAACAATTACTAACAGAGATAAAGGCGGATATTGATAGGAACACAATCATAGTTGGAGATTTTAACAGTGCATTAACATCACTACACAGATCTTCCAGACAGAAAATAAACAAGGCAACAGAGAAATTAAATACTACAATAGAAAAACTAGATTTGGTGGATATTTTCAGAGCATTACACCCCCCAAAAATAGTATATACATTCTTTTCAAGTGCACATGGAACATTTTCCAGGATCGGTCATGTACTTGGGCATAAAAGAAACCTCAACAATTTTAAGAAGATAGAAATTATCTCAAGCATCTTTACTGACCACAGTGCCATGACACTGGAAATCATCAACAGAGAAACAAAGGAGAAAAAAAGGAAAGCATGGAGACTAAACAATATGTTATTGAAAAAACAATGGATCAATGAGGAAATCAAAGCTGAAATTAAAAAATTCCTTGAGACAAATGATAATGAAAGCACAACCACTCAAAACCTATGGGACACAGCAAAGGCAGTGCTAAGAGGGAAGTTTATAGCGATACAGGCCTTCCTCAAAAAAGAAGAACAATGTCAAATAAACAATTTAACCCACCACCTGAATGAATTAGAAAAAGAAGAACAAAAAGCCCCAAAAAGCAGCAGAAGGAAGGAAATAATAAAGATCAGAGAGGAATTAAATACAATACAGATTAACAAAACCATAGAAAAAAATCAACTGAACCGAAAGCTGGTGTTTAGAAAAAGTAAATAAAATCGACAAACCTCTGGCCAAACTCACAAAGAAGAAAAAAGAGAGAGCACAAATTAGCAAAATAAGAAAGGAAAATGGAGAAATTACAACAAACAAAATAGAAATGCAGAATATTATATGAGAATATTATGAAAAACTATATGGAACCAAACTGGACAACCTAGAGGAGCTGGACAACTTTCTGGAAACATACTGTCCACCAAAACTGAATCAAGAAGAAACTGAACACTTGAACAATCCGATCACTAGAAAGGAAATAGAAATAGCAATTAAAAACCTCCCTACAAATAAAAGTCCAGGACCGGATGGCTTCACCCGGGAATTCTACCAAACATACAAAGAAGAACTCATACCAGTCCTTCTCAAACTCTTCCAGTCGATTGAAAAGGAGGGAATACTTCCAAACCCATTCTATGAAGCCACCATCACCCTGATACCAAAACCAGGCAAAGACACTACAAAAAAAGAGAATTATAGGCCAATATCACTGATGAACATAGACGCCAAAATCCTCACCAAAATTTTAGCAAATAGAATCCAACAACACATAAAAAAGATTATACATCATGACCAAGTGGGGTTCATCCCAGGGACACAAGGCTGGTTCAACATATGCAAGTCAATCAATGTAATACATCACATCAACAAGAGAAAGGACAAAAACCACATGATGATCTCAATTGATGCAGAAAAAGCATTTGATAAAATTCAACATCCATTTATGATAAAACCTCTTGCCAAAGTGGGTATAGAGGAAACATATCTCAACATAATAAAAGCTATATATGACAAACCTTCAGCCAGCCTACTTCTCAACGGTGAAAAACTCAAAAGCTTCTCAATAAATCTGGGACAAGACAAGGATGCCCACTATCACCCCTCCTATTCAACATAGTCCTGGAAGTCCTAGCCACAGCAGTCAGGCAAGAGAAAGAAATAAAAGGAATCCAAATTGGAAAAGAAGAGGTAAAAGTGTCATTATATGCTGATGACATGTTACTATATATAGAAAACCCTAAAAGGTCCACACAAAACTACTAGAGCTGATTGAAGAATTCAGCAAGGTAGCAGGTTACAAAATTAACGTTCAAAAATCAGTTACATTTCTTTACACTAACGATAAATCAACAGAAAAAGAAAGTAAAGAAACAATCCCCTTTAAAATAGCACCCAAAGTAATAAAATATCTGGGAATATATCTAACCAAGAGGTGAAAGAATTATACACAGAAAACTATAAACCATTGATGAAGGAAATTAAAGAAGACTTTAAAAAATGGAATGATATTACATGCTCCTGGATTGGAAGAATCAATATTGGTAAAATGGTCACACTGCCCAAGGCAATCTGTAGATTGAATGCAATCCCTATCCAATTACTCAGGACATATTTCACAGAACTAGAACAAATCATAATAAAATTTATATGGAACCATCAAAGACCTAGAATTGCTAAAGCATTATGGAAGAGAAAGAAAGAGGCTGGAGGAATAACTCTCCCAGACTTCAGACAATACTATAGAGCTACAGTCATCAAGACAGCATGGTATTGGTACCAAAACAGACATATAGACCAATGGAACAGAATAGAGAGCCCAGAAATGAACCCACAAACTTTTGGTCAACTCATCTTCGACAAAGGAGGCAAGAATATACAATGGAATAAAGACAGTCTCTTCAGCAAATGGTGTTGGGAAAACTGGACAGCAGCATGTAAAACAATGAAGCTAGAACACAGCCTTACACGATATACAAAAATCAACTCAAAATGGATCAAAGACTTAAACATAAGACAAGATACATTAAATCTCCTAGAGGAAAACAGGGAAAACAGTATCTGACATATATTTCAAAAATATTCTCCTAGAAGTAATAAAAGCAAGAATAAACAAATGGGACCTAATGAAGCTTACAAGCTTCTGCAGAGCAAAGGAAACCAGAAGTAAAACAAGAAGACAACCTACGGAATGGGAGAAAATTTTTGCAAGTGAAACCGACAAAAGGTTGATCTCCAGAATATATAAGCAGCTCATACGACTCATTAAAAAAAAAAAAAAAACAACCCAATCCAAAAATGGGCAGAAGACCTAAACAAGCAATTCTCCAAGGAAGACATACAAATGATCAAAAAGCAAATGAAAAAAATGCTCAATATCACTAATTATCAGAGAAATGCAAATCAAAACTACAATGAGGTATCACCTCACACCAGTCAGAATGGCCGTCATTCAAAAATCCACAAATGACAAATGCTGGCGAGGCTGTGGAGAAAGGGGAACCCTCCTACACTGCTGGTGGGAATGCAGTTTGGTGAAGCCACTATGGAAAACAGTGTGGAGATTCCTCAAAAGACTAGGAATAGGCTTACCATATGACCCAGGAATCCCACTCCTGGGCTTGTATCCAGAAGGAAATCTACTTCAGGATGACACCTGCACCCCAATGTTCATAGCAGCACTATTTACAATAGCCAAAACATGGAAACAGCCTAAATGTCCATCAACAGGTGACTGGATAAAGAAGAGGTGGTATATTTATACAATGGAATACTACTTAGCCATAAAAACCGACAACATAATGCCATTTGCAGCAACATGGATGCTCCTAGAGAATGTCATTCTAAGTGAAGTAAGCCAGAAAGAGAAAGAAAAATACCATATGCGATCGCTCATATATGGAATCTAAAAAACAAAAACAAACAAACAAACAAAAGCAAAACATAAATACAGGACAGAAATAGACTCACAGACAGAGAATACAGACTTGTGGTTACCAGGGGGGTGGAGGGTGGAAAGGGATAGACTGGGATTTCAAAATTGTGGAATAGATAAACTAGATTACACTGTATAGCACAGGGAAATATACACAAAATGCTATGATAACTCACAGAAAAAAATGTGACAGTGAATGTGTATATGTCCATGAGTGACTGAAAAATTGTGCTGAACACTGGAATTTGACACAGCATTGTAAAATGATTATAAATCAATAAAAAATTTGAAAAAAATTACTTCTCTATTTACATCAAAATATATGATAGGAGTTGATATGTAAGGTTTGATTTATTTAATTCTCACATTCTCTATTTTACAATTAATTTGATTTTTATTTACTTGGCACTTTCTTATAAAATTGGAGCAAGACATGTGCTGTAGGAAAGCACTTAGGCTGATTTAAATGACTTTATGCAAATTAATTATCTCAAATCCTGATCTCAGTTCAGGCTTCTACTAAGTCCCATTTTCATAGACTGTTTTTTCTCATTATAATGCTTAAGCATCATTCTCATTATAATTGCCTATTTATTATTTATAATCAGAATAGTTACTGATTAGCTCTTTGTTTGTGGTGTTAGCACTAATCAAATATCCACAATCTGTGCTTTTATACTGTTAAGAACAAATTTGCTTACCATCTACTTCCCTTTATAATAAATTTTTATAACTAGCTGCTAATTAATTTGCTTCTCAGTAAAACTTATTGAAAACTTAATATGTGTTAGGCACAGTTAAAGGATCTGGGAATAAACAGAACACAACACTAGTTTTTCTTAATAAACATTCAATCATATATACCAAAATCAGTAAAGACTGAGCTAAGATCAAACTATAAGGAAAATTATAAGTCAGCATCCTCAGCTAATTAAAAGAGATTTCCAATCACCTGTATACGGGATAGGTGGGAGGAAAAGTGTTTGTTTTAGTATATGTTCACTATCTTGATTGTGAGGAAACTTTCATGAGTGCTTGCGTATTACAAAATGTATTAAACTGCACCCTTAAAAATTTGCATTCTACACCTACTACTATAGTCAGTCCTTAATGTTAATGCAACATGCTTAAGACCATACAGAACATGTACATAGAAATTACAAATTACTACAGTTCAGGAAAGGGAGCATTGCTGGCAGAGATGATCAGAGACAATTCTAGGAGGATACGGGAAGTTGAAATCTCTCTTCAAGGACTGGTAAGGTGCAGAGATGTAGGGGCAAAAAGACCAGTTCATTTAAATATGTCTAATGGTGGTTTCCAACCTTTCAGGAACATGAAAACCACCTGGGAAGCTTGTTAACAATTCATATATTTGCACTGCATGTACAGACAATCCAGTTTGGACCTGTGGTAAGTCCTATGGTTAACCATAAAACCAAGCAAAACTATCTCAACTTCTGATTATTTTGATAAAGTTGCACTTTGGTCCACACAGGTTGTAATCAGGGTTGGATTCCCAAGTCATGCTCAGAATAATTAAACATGTAATGGTCAGAAATGATTCACTGTAACTTCTAAGCAAGTACATATATAAAACTTCAAGAAAAGTGTAGTGATTGAAACTTGTATTTCTAAATCCATTTTGCACCAATCAATATCTAATCCAATCACAAAATTTCTAACTATAATGCTGGATGAATGTCAAAGTTATTTATTTGTATTTATTTAACTATTTATTTTAGTTATGTATTATCAGTTGATATTTTTAAAAGTTTTTTAATTGAATTCTTGACTTTGCTTTTTTAAATTCTTATTTTTTTCTAGAGAAGGAAAAAAAAGCTCTCACTTTTCTTTTTCTATGAACAAGATGCTAATGTTTTGAAAACATGTTTTCTAATCACATTTTTATAAAGAGATATCCTGCACTGCTTAACTTCACTGGTCAGTTCAAAGTCAATTTGTATTGTAACACTTTCTAAAAGAAAATAAAGTAGCAATCACATCTGGCTTAAGAAGTAAACAAATGAATTTCATTTTATTTTGGGTTGACTTTTTTTTCTCTCAAATATTACTGATTTATGTGACTGTCAGGTTTTAATGCACATATATATATAACACAACTTTCTCAGATGAATCCAATTGATTTTCTATAACAATGTCAAGCATTCACTATATCACAGGGGCAGTGAGACTGAAATAATCCCTTCAAAAAGAAAGTGATTCTTTTCTCCTTAAACACATAGGTAAATACTGTTTGCTTTTGCTCTTTCTAGCTATAGAAGGGAAAGTGTTCTGAGTCTTAAGTTTTAGTACATTCTTCATTCCTAGCCACTTTCCCACAAAAAATTGTTTTCCTTATGACCTTCCTTTCAGCATTACCTCTGAGACAATTGTTAGAACTGATTTAAGTTTGAGTTAAAAGAGTTGATGATATAGAAATGACTGTTATTCTACCTTGCAAAAGGTGGGAGATACACAATGCACCATGAATTCTGGGAATCCACTTTGACTGTATTTAGGAATATCACAGAAGAGGAGCTTTGAGGAATACCATTCTCCTGAAAAAGAAACCTAACAAGTTTCATACCTATACCTCTGAACTATACCTCTTTTGAGTTTTGTTATATTTTAAATATTATTTTTAGTAACAATCTTTCTTGATCATTTACTATTGCTTATTTGGATAAAATAGATAAAGCATAATGATCAATTTATAAATTTTTGTTTCATAAGAGGTCAGTAACCAATATGTTATTTTTTGTATTAATTTGTTATTTATTTTCCATCCTTGTTATGTACAATTTGTCAGTACAAAATTTAAGCTGTGTAGGCATCATTTATATGATTTAAAAGCAATTTTACAAATCTTTGTGAAAAGATAACATCGTATTAATGTTTTAAGAACATTAGAAGTTTCACTAGGTATTAAATGCAAAAGTGTAACTAGCAGATGTGAGGCAGATTTGGGTAAGTGATAGGGAAATACAAAAAGAAAATCAATTCATATCCTTATGCTAAGGATTAGTATGATGTGATAAATATATTATATATTACTGCCATGAAATTTTGTGTTACCAGTAATACTTACTAATACTTTTGAGTGGTTACATTGAGCTGTGAACTTTCTTACTGCTTTAAAATACTCTCTTGTTTATCTCATAAGAATTCTATCAAAAAAGATTGATATTATATGCATTTTATAGATAAGGAAATTTAGATATAAAGATGTAAGTTAGCTTGCCCAAAATAATAAAGTGGAAATAGAACTGAATCTTGGAGTCTGACTCTCAGGACCACAATTCTGACCACTAAAAGTGTCTTTTGCTTCTTATCCACACAATTTGATGGACATCCACGGATAGCAAATTTGCAATGTCTGTTCTTCAATGTAGTGAATATATCTAACACATCATTTTGTTTTCCTTTCCCACTGTTACTCTTCTATTTTAGATATTTACATGGCAAAGCTACCTGCAAGTCCTTTTATTAGATATCCTGCCTTTTAAACATTTCTTATGTCCTATTTAATCTGCATATCACAATTGATGCCTGTCACAGCCTCACTTCTCACCAACTTTTCAAGGAGACTTGTTGATAACAGGACACTGAATATATGGAGTTTAAAAGGTAATTGCTCTCATGAGGTGGTCTATCCAGTATTTTCTGATCTTGCCTCTCATCCACACTCTTTCTTTCATTTTAAATATCTAACGGCCTTTCACTTAAATCTATCTTAACACTTTATTACTTGTCAATGAGTGTATGAGGTTATAAAAATATATAAAATTGTTCATAAATTATCCACTTACTGGGCTTAGCTTTTCTATGCAAACTTCTACTCTGAATTCTAATTAACAAGTGCTGTGTCAACTCATTTGACACCTATTTTACAATGACTGTATGTATTTTAAATCTTTGTTATTGGATAAAATTCAAGCTTGTGAAGGGTTGATATCACTTATTCTACTTTCAAAAAACACTTTACATATGAAGGTCTAGAGAAATTGTTTATATTTGGTAAACCTTTGGTAGCAATTCGTCTTAGAATGTATCAAGTAAGAGATAGTAAAGAAACAATAAGAAGAAAATTAAAATTTCAAATAAACTAAGCTGCTCTTTTTCTCAGAAGACAACAAAAGTTACTGCAAACCTAGTACAGTACTTGTACATGATTTATTTTAAAATTAGAGAGAAAGCAATGATTCTGACACCCCTGCTGAAGTAAGTGAACTGACTGGGGGGAAAATTTATTTGAACTTATTTTTATGAGAGTACTTGCATTTATTTTTCCAGATCACACTATCACTTCTTCAAGGCAAAAAATAAACTTAATTTCATTCTACTGTTATTATACCTAAAGAAATGAGTGTGATTTTTTTTAAGTGATAAAATGCATTTGATAAAAGTCCTCTTTTCCTATATTAAATTCTTACATGTGCTACTTATATGTAATAAAAGCAGAAACCGTTAAAGCAAAGGAGAAAAATGGGGAGAGTATTTTAGAAATGAAATGCTAAGAAGACAAAAAGTAGTAATTACTGTCAACAATTTATATGTGGTATAATTAGCAAGAGGCTTTTTTTTTGTTTTTATGTATATAGGATTTCAGGATATAATATTTATGGAATGGGGGAATAAATAGACTGGGATTCCTTATATGAGTGTATTTCTGATAGATGTTTCACTGCTTAAGAAAATAATCTAAAAAAAGTCCAAATATTACCTTTTTTCATTTTTCATAATTTATTTGCATATGATCAAAGTGTCTGATTGATACTGAGATTTTAAAATTTTTTGAAGACTTTTCTACATTTAAATAGAATCATGAATTCCTGAAAAATGTGTATTCTCTAATTGTTAAATTCAGAATTCTAAATACATTTATTAGATTAAGCATGTTAATTATGTGGCTAACTATGTCATCACTTTTTCTGTTCTTCTTCTTTGTTCTACAATTTTTAAAAGATATATGCCCAAAGCTTTCACTATGTTAATAGGCATAATTTCCCCATCCTTTTAACTTTCCTGGATTCTTATGTTTTGGTATAGTTTCCTTTAAAATGCCATATACTTTTGATTATGTTCTATTATCCAATATTTCTTAACTAGAAAGTTTGGTTTAGTAGTCTCTTGGCTTTAAGCTGTATATTTCTAAATGTTGATAACTCACAAAATTTTTACCTTGGCTCATGTCTGTCCTCTATATTTTAGACTCTTATATCCAATTGCCTTCATGATGTTACAAATTGGAAGTCACATATGTATCTCAGAATAAACATGTTAAAACTTGCTTTTGATCTCTTCTACCTAAATATCAATCATTTTTAACTACTATAAATGGAAGAATGTAAAAAAAAATTGCCTTGTTAAGGTGATTGAAGAACAAGCAGTAAAAACTCAGCTCAGGCTGGAGAGCTGGCAGCTCATGTTATAATGTGGCGAATCTTGATATAAGGCAAAAAAAAAATTGGTTAAGCTGTCACCAGATAGAGCATACATTCGTTATCTAAAGCTGTAGCACCAAAAAAAATTATAGAAAATATTCAAACCATTACAATTTATTGGCAACTTTTTTCAGAGTTCTCCAAATTAGAAGTGAATTCATGTTAGAGCTAGCTAGTCTGCACATAGAAAGGAAGGGAGGATACCTTTAATAAAGATTGTGCTCACTGCCCATGTCCACCAGTATGATACCTGGAAGTCCAATTAACTTGGAACTTCCAGAGTTGAAAAAATCAACTCCTTTTTAATCCCCAAATGAAGAAGCATAAATTTTAAGTGGTAGCTTCAAAAAGATAGCTCTAGCAGGAGATAAAATTATAGGTATAATTTTTTTAACAGAACTTTGTTACTTTGATAAGTGTAATCCAACCATTTAAAATGACAAGATTCACCATAACATCCTTCCTTCTACCCATTAAGATAAAAGAGAAGAAATGCTCAAACGCACAGAATTCTGAAAATGAAAGAAAATTGTTTTCAAGTCTAAAGCTTACATCTAGTTAAGATTGTTGTTGTAATTACTTGTGTATAGAAATGAGAGGAAGCAAACAGATTATTAAACTCCTTATGTTTTAATATTTCTTTAAAAAGCCTATTGCTAAGGAAATATTCATTCAAGGTCCACATTAGCATATTATTATTAAATCAATAAGGTAATCTTTAGTCATTTAAGTGACCATCAACTTAAATAGACTTATATATAAAGGCCACAAACAAAAAACCTATAAAAGAAGCACAAAAAATAAATAAAAAGGAAAATAAACATAACACTAAAGAAACTCATCAAATCATAAGAGAAGAGAAAAGAAACAGAGAACCATAAAACGACCAGAAAACAATTAACAAAATGGCTATGAGTAGATATCTGTCAACAAATAATTTGAATGTAAATGGACTGAAATTTTCAATCAAAAAATATAATGTATTCTAAAAAAGACCCCTATTTATATTGCCTACAAGAGATTCACCTCAGATCTAAAGACACAAACAGCCCAAAAGTGAAGGAATGGAAAAAGTTATTCTATGCAAATAGAGATAAAAAGAAAGCAGGGGAGAAATAACTATGTGAGGAAAAAAGATTTTAAAACAAAGACTGGGGGAAGGTATAGCTCAATGGTAGAGCACATGCTTAGCATGCACGGGATCCTGGGTTCAATCCCCAGTATCTCTATTAAAATAAATAAACAAACCAACCAACCTAATCTCCGCCCTCCCAAAAAGTTAAAAAAAAAATAAAAAATAAAACAAAGACTGTAACAAGAGACAAAGAAGGGCATTACTTAATGATAAAGGGATCAATGCAACAAGAGGTTATACATTAGTAATTAACTATGTACCTAATGTAGGAGCACCTAAATACATAAAGCAAATATTAACAGACAGAAAGGGAGATACTGGCAGTAATAAAATAATGGTAGGGGACTTTAACACTCCAACTATATCAATGGAGAGATCATTTGGATAGAAAAGCAGTAAGAAACATTGACCTGAAATGGAACATTAAACCAAATTAACTTAGATAGATAGACAGATAGATAGACAGATAGATAGATAGATAGATATAAATCCATCCCAAACTAGCAGAATACACATTCTTTTCAAGTGTGCATGGAATGTTCTCCAGGAAATATGACATAGTAGGCCACAAAATTAGTCTTAATAAACTTAAAAGATTAAAATCATATCAAGCATGTTTTCCAATCACAGGCGTATGAAACTACAGATAAATTGCAAGAAGAAAACTAGATAAAAACACAAACACATGGAGACTAAACAGCATGCTGCTAAATATCCAGTGGGTTAAGGAATTTTTAAAAAATAAAAACAAATGAAAATGAAAATATAAAGATCCAAATATAAGGGATGCAGCAAAAGCAGTTATAGAAGGGAATTTTATAGGGTTACAAGCCTACCACACGAAATAAGAAAAGTCTCAAATGAACACTCTAATGTTATACCTAAAGGAACTAGAAAAAGAAGAATAAAACCCAAAGTTAGAAGAAGGAAGGAATAACAAAGAACAAAGCCAAAATAAATGAAATAGTGACTGAAAAATAGAAAAAATCAATAAAAGTTGTAGTTGGTTGTTGAAAAAGATGAACAAAATTAATAAATCTTTGGTCACATTCACCAAAAAAAGAAAAGTCCCAAATAAATAAAATAAGAAATGAGGAGGAATTACAATCAACATGATAGAAATAAAATTAAAAAAAAATAGATGACAAGAGATTACTATGAACAGTTATATGCCAAAAAATAGGACATCCTAGAAGAAATGGACAAATTCCTGGAATCATACAATCTTTCAACACTGAAACACAAAGAAATAGAAAATATGAATATATTGATCACTAGCTGTGAAATTGAATTTGTAATAAAAAAAAAATTCCCAGCAATAAAAAGCCCAGGATTGGACAGCTTCACAAGGGAATTCTACCAAACATATAAAGAAGAGCTTAACCTATCATTATCATATTATTCCAAAATATTAAAGAGAAAGGAATGCTTCCAAAATTATTCTATGACACCAAAATAGAATCCTGATACCAAAATCTCTTTTAGATGCCACTCCCCAAAAAATTACAAACCAATATCACTGCAACATAGATGCAAAAATCTCAACAAAATATTAGAAAACTGAATTCAACAATATTTTAAAAGGATAGTACATCAAGATCAAATGGGATTTATTTCAGGGATGCAAGATTGTTCAATATCTCCAAGTCAACCAATGTTATACAGCACATTAACAAAGTGAAGAATAAAAATTATATGATAATCTCAATAGGTTAAAACTCTTGACAAAATTCAACAACCATTTATAATTAAAAAAAACCTTTCAACTATGTCTCTCTAGAGGAACATTAACAATATAATAAAAGCTATATATGACAAATACTCAGCTAATATAATACCCAATAATGAGAACTTGAAAAATTTTCCTCTAAAATCAGGAACAAGAAAAGGATGCCTACTATCACCACTTTCATTCAACATAATGTGGGAAGTTTTAGCCACAACAGTCAGACAAGAAAAAGAAATGAAATAAAAGGTATCCAAATTGGAAATGAAGTAGAAAATGTTACTATTTGCAGATGATATATACTATAAATGTAAAACCCTAAAGATGCTACTAAAAACTATTAAAATGGATAAACGAAGTAAGTAAAGTTGGAGGATACAAAATCAATATACACAAATTGTTTATATTTCTATACACTAATAGCAAGTTTTCAGAAAAAGAAATTAAGCAATTTTATTTACAATTACATCAAAAGAAGTAAATATCTAGAATTTTTTTGCTTTTTATATTATTTTTTATTGAAGATGGTTGTACAATATTCTATGGCACATGTGACAATATTATTCAAAATTCTAAAGGTTATATTCATTTATAATTATTATAAAACACAGGCTATATTCCCCATGTCGTACAATATATCCTTGTAGCTTATTTTACAAATTATAATCTGTATCTCTTAATCCCCTACCCCTATACTGTTCTTCCCAACTTCCCTCTACACGCTGGTAACCACTAATTTGTTCACTATATCTATGAGTCTGTTTCTTTTTTATTATATCCACTTGTTTGTTGTGTTTTTTAGATTTCACATATAACTGATATCATATAGTATCTGTCTTTCTCTATCTGACTTATTTCACTTAGCATAATATTCTCCAAGTTGATCCCTGTTGTTGTAAATGGCAAAATTTCATTCTTTTCTATGGTGGAGTAGTATTCTATTGTATATGTATGTATACATCACATCTTTATCCATTCACCTGTTGGACGCTTAGGTTGCTTCCATATCCTGGCAATTGTAGATAATGCTGCTATATGAACATTGGGATGCATACATCTTTTCTAATTAGTGTTTTTGTTTCTTTCAGATATATACCCAAGAGTGGAATCGTTAGGTTGTATGGTAGTTCTATTTTTAGGTTTTTGAGAAAACTCCATATTGTTTTCCACAGTAGCTGCACAAATTTACATGCCCACAACAGTGTATAAGGGTTACCTTTTCTCCATAGCCTCATCAATAGTTATTTCTATTATTTTTTATAATAGCCATTCTGACAGCCATGAGGTAATAACTCATGATTTTTATTTGCATTTCCCTAATAATTAGCAATGTGGAGCATCTTTTTATGTGCCTGTTGGCCATCTGCATGTCCTCTTGGAAAAATGTCTATTTAGGTCTTCTGTGCATTTTTTTAAATTGGGTTGTTTGCTTTTTTGATTTTGATTTGTATGGTCTATTTATATATGTTGGATATTAACCCTTTATTGATCATATAATTTGCAAATATTTTCTCCCACTCTGCAAGCTGTCTTTTTGTTTTATCAATGGCTTCCTTTGCTGTGGAAAAGCTTTTAAGTTTCATTAGTTTCCATGTATTTATTTTTCCTTTTATTTCCTATAATTTAGGAGACAGATCCAAAAATATTGCTACAAATTATGTCAACGAGGGTTCTTCCTTTAAAACTTACAGGAAAATATACCTATGAATCATTTTAACAAAGGTAGTGACAGAACATTACTCTGAAAACTATAAGACATTGATGCAAGAAATTGAAGACAACACAATTTAATAGGAAAATACAGTGCTCATAGGTTAAAATAGTTAATATTCTTAAAATCTCCAGACTACCAAAGGCAATCTACAGAATCAATAAAATTCCTTTCAAAATGCCAATAGGATTTTTTACAGAACTGGAACAAATAATCCTAAAATTTGTATTGAGTCACAAGAAACTCCTAATAGCCTAAGCAATATTAAGAAAGAAAAACAAAGATGGGGGTATTATGCTTTCTGATTTCAAACTATAATACAAAAGTATAGTAATCATAACTGTATGGTACTGGCATAAAA
This sequence comes from Vicugna pacos, assembly GCF_048564905.1. Classification (NCBI taxonomy): domain Eukaryota; kingdom Metazoa; phylum Chordata; class Mammalia; order Artiodactyla; family Camelidae; genus Vicugna; species Vicugna pacos. The sequence goes on from NC_133000.1 coordinate 38,886,187, forward strand.
ACAGACACATAGATCAATGGGCCAGAAGAGGAAGCCCAGAAATAAATCCACACTTATTTGGACAATTTATGACAAAGGAGACAAGAATGTACAGTGGGAAAAAGATATTGTCTTCAAGAAGTGGTTTTGGGAAAACTAGAAAGCTACATGCAAAAGAATGAAGCAGGACCACTTTCTTATACTATATACAAAAAATAAACTTAAACTTGAGTAAAGGCTTAAATTTAAGACCAGAAACTATAAAATTCATGTAAGAAAGCATGGGTAGTAAGATCTTTGTCACAGATCTTAGCAATATTTTTAAAATCTGCATCTTCAAGCAAGGTAAACAAAAGCAAAAATAAACAAAGGAAACTAAATCAGACTAAAATGGTTATACACAGTGAAGGAATTCTTCAGCAAAAATAAAAGGCAATCTCCTGCATCTGAGAAAATATTTGAAAACCACATATCTGATAAAAGGTTAATATGCAAAATATATAAAGAACTTACACAACTCAATATCAAAAAAAAACTCACTAATTAATGGACAGAGAAACTGAATAGACATTTTTTCAAAGAAGCCTTATATATGGCCAACAGACACATGGGACGATGCTCAACATTACTAATCAGGGAAATGAAAATCAAAACCACAATGAAATATCACCTCATACCTGTCAGAATGGCTAGTATATTAAAAAAAATAGTAATAACAGCTGTTGGGATGTGGAGGAAAAGGATACTTCATACACTGGTGATGAGATGTAAATTGGTACAGTCACTATGGAAAACAGTATGAAGTTTCCTCAGAAAAATTGAAAATAGAACTATCATATGAACCAGCAATTCCACATATAAGTATCTATAAGAAGAAAATGGAAGTAAAACACTAACTTAAAAAGATATATGCACCACAATGTTCATAGCAGTATTATTTACAATAGCCAAGATATGGTAGCAATCTAAGTGTCCATTGATAAATGAATGGATAAAGATGTGATTTATGTATGTATGTTTGTGTGTATGTGTGTGTATACACACAAAATGCAGTATTACTCAATCATAAAAGAGAATGAAATCATGTTATTTCTGACATGGATGGACCTAGAAGGTGTGATGCTAGGTGAAATATCAGAGAGTTATAAATACCATATGATTTCACTTATATGTGGAATCTAAAGGACAAAAGAAGCAAACAAGCATAAGAAAACTGTAACTGATTCATGGATACAGGGAACAAACTGGTGGTTGCCAGAGGGGAAGGGGTCAGGAGGTTGGGAAAGTAGGTGGAGAGGATTAAGAAGTGCAAACTTCCAGTTACAAAATAAATAAGCCACTGGGATGTAATATACAACACGAGAATATAGTTGATAATATTGTAATAATTTTATATGTTGACAGATTAGACTTATCATTGTGATCAATTTGTAATGCATATAAATGTCAAATCACTATGTTGTATACCTGAAAGTAGCATATTGTACATCACTTATCCTTCAATAAAAATATAAAAGGACAAAACAAAAAATATTCATAGATTTATAGCTCAAAAGTTCAGGAATGGAGTAATTTCTACAAAGAAAGGAATAGAGTTCAGAATGGTAACTTGAAAAGATTTGCTTTGTCTAATTCAGATTAAGCATATTTTTTTCTGGTACTTTAGTATTTATTATCTACCATGAGAGCCAATTTATCAGAAGCCCCAAGGATGTTTCCATTTCTCAGGAGAAAAAGTATTAGAAAAGTTATAGGAATATCTGAGTTTATATTTGACTTAATGTCACAAAATAAATTTTGAAAAATACAGCATGTATCTTTCCTGATTAATGCTGAGATTAAGTAAAGTGCAAGGAAGGTAAATATAATTAATAGAAATGAAGAAACTTTTTGATACTTTAAAAAATTATTGCTAATAAAAATAGAAGTGCTTTAAGAAAGTAGTAATGATTTGCTAGTACATTTTTTCCTACCATTTCCAATCTATGTGAAGGGCTATTAAAATTTGGTACTTGAAATTAATTATTGAATATAATTTTCATTATCTACATAAAAATCAGTATAAATTTTAACAATTTCATGGTTTAAATAATTAGTCTTTCTTAGGTACAAGGTATTTGGGCTTAATGTAATATCAGCTACTTTAAAGCAACATGGAATAAAGCATGCCACAGATGACAATTAGGAATCAGCAGGACTCAAGAGCTTTTATACCATTTTGGGTTTTATGTGTTTACAAAGCTGCAACCTATTGGCATTTAATTCCATATTTACTGTCTCTTGAGTCTCATTGCACAGCAGGACATGGAATGAGCAATAAACATGTTATCATAGTATTGTACTGAATGAAAATTTAATTAAATCACAACTGTTAGGAAAATGTCTTTTCTGTCACCTTTGGGTTTGATATCTTCAATTCATATATTTCATTTTATCAACTTATCCATGCTGAATTATAAAAACACATTGAAGTAATTTAACGCATAACATTTTCAAAATAAAAGATCTATTTTAAATATATTAGCACATAGAAAATTTATTTAATATTGCTGACTTGAAAAATTATATGAATATATAGTTTAATATATTAATTTTTTATCTATAAATACAGTGAAATTACATAACAAAAATTTCAAGTAGTATAACTGCTTCCTTTGAATCTCATTCTAACATGTATATTTTTAATTCTTCTTTGAATATAAATGATTACATCATTTTATCTAGAGTCTTAAGAAGAAATTAATTTTTCCATTGGCAATCTATCATATGATTTATATAATTTGCAATGAATGCTTGTTTAGTAACTCATTTCTTACAAAGGAATAAAATTATGAGTTATTCACCTGGAATTGTATGAATGAATGAAATTATAAAATTTTAATTATGCTAAGTGTACTGTTTCTGTATGCAGGGGTGTAAGGGAAGAATGGAAAAAGTGAAGAGAAAATATATAGAATTTCAAACTTTATCCTGTTATAAAAACCTGGAGACATTGTCGCACATTCATGTTAAAAATAAGAAGGAAATTAACAGAAAAATTGATTAGTCACAGAGGAAGCCTAAATGTTACTTAGAATTTTGCTTAATGTTAGTAATAAGAAAAGTAATAGTGTGATAAAGAGGTAGACCTCAACTCTAAAGAGTTCACATCAAAATGAGGAAAATATAGATTAATAATTGACCTGATCCATAGAAAGTCCAAATGCTGAAAAACAGCTAATATGCATCCACCAGTCAAGCAAGGGCTCAGATTCAAGAGATTCAGCTAAAACAAGGAAAAGACACATAGATCAACTGGATACAGAACACAGTGATAATCCCATGAGATAAGGAACTCTACCCATTCCTTGGAAGAAGTTGGAATGTAGACACAGGGATTGAACAAGAAACTGAAATCATGAGGAACAAAAGCTTGATAGCTCAAGTTTTAAGAATTTTAATATATGTATAACAAATTTAGAAATGGTTTCAAATCCAGATAATCCTGAGCATATGAATGAGTGTTTACAGTAAATTATGTATGAAAAATGGTGGAAGAGAATTTTGAATTGAGGCAGGGAATTACCATTTATATGTCAAGACTTTACTATGTAATCTATGATTAAATTTGGGAAATTATAGTATAGTTAAATATAAACATTTAGACCAGAGACAAGAAAATTGGATTTTCAATTTGTTTTGTGTCCTTTGGCAAAGTACCATACATCTCCTGAGTTAATTTATTCCTAAAACACACTCAAATTTCTTTATGGATTCTTTGTAATGATTAAGTCAAATGATATATTAAAGTACCTATCACAATGGCTACGGCATATTAAATATTTTAATATATTAGCTTTCTTTGGTTAAGATTACTTCTGCCTGTATACATGTTTTGTCAAATGTTAAACAAATATGCAAATACATAAACTAATGAAGGCATCAGATGAAATTTTCAGAAAATAATGAAGTATTTGAAGTATCTAAAAAGTCCATTAAAATTGTTTAAGTGTCCTGAAGGATAAGATATTTACTTATCTTGTATTTTAAATAATCTTACAAAATGCAGAAAAAATATCAGCTTGTAATATGTCCATGGAATTTAATATAAATGTTGTATAATCCTGTAGAAAGATGAGTTTGTGTTATTATTTGCAGTATAAATTAGTATCTAAAATCTTATTCTTCAAAGTTGTGATATATATGTGTGTGTCTGTGTGTGTGTGTGTATTTGAACCCTCTTTCAATCATCTACTATAGTGTTTGCTTTAAGTTTCCTATGACTGATTTTACATATATAAACCTTACACTTTTGAAGAGGATTATTTTAAAAGAAAAAGTATAAATTTAATTTTATTGTTATATGTAAGTTGATCTACAAAATATAAGATTTTTTGACATTTCTACTGTAGATACTTTGAAAGAAAGAAAATTACATAAGCATATAAAACCATATTCCATCATCAAAAATCTAGTGAATATCCAGGTGACTTCAGTTTCTTTAAATGCTTATCATTTATGTATGTATAATTTACAGTATGTGATATATGTCATGAAGAAGAATAGCCAGACGATCCAAATAAAAGTAAAAGACTTCAAAAATTCTGAAATAAAAAAAAACTTTTAAAAACAAGAGTACAGGTATTTGACAGCATAGTAATTTCTTATCCATACTTCAGACCTAAGTGGATACATAGCTGCACAAAAGATAGACAAATTGCAGTATTGTATATCACATGTCCTAACTCTTTAAAGAATGCTTTCAAACTCCTGAGTGAAAACAAGGTAAACACTTATCTTCCCTAATCATCAAACATCCTTTATAATAAATTGTAATGCATATATCTCACTGCTACCTGAATTAAAGTCAGGTTGAAGATGTTTACTAATAAGTTAGTTATGACATTTTGGCAGTTAAAAACTCATGAATCATAACACTACTGTATGTTATATATAAAAGTCATTAGCGTAAACCTAAAAGCTCTCATCAGAAGAAGAATTTTTTTCTATTTCCTTAATTTTGTACCTATGTGAGATGATGGATATTCACTAAACTTATTGTGCTGATCACATCGTGATGTATGTATGTGAATCAAATCATTATGCTGTATACCTTAAACTTATACAATGTACGTTAATTATATCTTAATAAAATTGGAAGAAAAAGATAAAAGAACTCACGAGTCTTCCTAAATTTCAATTCTGGCAACACCAAATATATTTTAGAAAGATTATTGTTAATTCTCTATTGATCTAAATGTACAACTTCTATTTATTTGTTGTGATTTATTGAAGTATAATTGAAAATAAAATTGTGATATATATATATATATATATACACACACACACATACATACATACAAATATATATCACAATGAATTTGAGGTGTTTTTTTAGATTCTACATTTAAGTGATATTATGGAGTATTTGTCTTTCTTTTCTGGCATATTTCACTTAGCATAATTCCCTCCAGTTTTTAACATGTTTCTGTAAATAACATGGCTTCCCTCTTTTTTATGGCTGATTAACACATTATATATTTATTTATATCTCATATTTTAAAAATTCATTCATTTTTTAATGGATCCTTAGGGTGTTTCAATACCTTGGCTATTGTGAATAATGCTGCAATGAACATAGTGGTACAGATGTTTCTTCAAGATAGTGACTTTGTTTCCTTTGTAAACACACCCAGAAGTAGGATTGCTGGATCTTATGGTGGTTCTGTTTTCAGTTTCTTGAGGAAACTTTCTACTATTTTCCACAGTGGCTGTACCACTTTACACTTCCAGCAACAGTGTACTAGATTTCCCTTTTCTGCACATCCTTGCCAGCATTTGTTATCTCTTGTCTTTATATATATGATATAAAATTAGAATACAATAGATGTTCTAACAGGTGTGACATGATGTCTTGTGGTTTTGATTTGCATTTCTCTGATGATTAGTGATGTTGAGAATCTTTTATTGTATCTGTTGGCCCTTTGCATGCCCTCTTTGAAAAAAAATGTCTATTCAAGTCTTTTGCCCAGCTTTTTAATTGGGGTATTTAAATCTGGTTTGTGTTTCCTACATATTTTAGACATTGAGCCTTTATTAGATATGTAGTTTGCAAATATTTTCTTCCATTTCATAGACTGAATTTTCCAATTTTTGGTGATTCCCTTTGCTGTGCAAAAGCTTTTTAGTTTGATGGAGTCCCACTTTTTAATTTTCACTTTTGGTGTCAATTTCAAAAAAAATTCAGCATCAAGACCAATGTCAAGAACCTTAATACTTTTTTTTTCCCAGTAGTTTTAGTGTTTCAGGTCTTATATTCAAGTTTTAATTCATTCTGTGTTGACTTTTGACTTTTGTGTACAGTATAAGATAGGGATTCAGTTTTATTCTTTTAGTTTTGGCTAGTCAATTTACCCAGCACCAGTTTTTGAAGAATTATCCTTTCCCTGTAGTACATTCTTGACTTAAAAAAAAGTAAGTGTTTATGTGTGTGTGTGTGTGTGTGTGTGTGTATGTGTTATGCATTGGGTGGACAAAGTTTTCCCAAATTTAGGAAAACTATTTAAAAATAATTATACACATAACTTCTCTACATGGAGGGATTCTTGGTGGGGGAGGGATTCTTCTGTTCCTGACTATAACAGATGAATCAAGTTTTATACCTGAAAAAAATTTATAGTAATGTATGTTGGAAAATAGTTATACACAGACTCCTCACAGCAATAATACCTCAATATGTCTAAATAAGTTTAAAGAAAACAATCAATTGACCAATATGTATGGGTGTATTTCTGGGTTGGAAAATTGACTTATATGTATAGATTTACTTCTGCACTGTCTATTCTGTTCCATTGATCTATGTGTCTGTTTATATGCCAGTATGATACTGTTTTGTTTGCTATAGCTTTGTAATATAGTTTGAAATCAGGAGATGTGGTGGCTCCAGCTTTGTTCTTGCTCAAGAATTCTGTAGTGATTCAGGGTCTTTTGTGCCTTCAAACAAATTTTAGGATTGTTCCTTCTATTCCTGTAAAAAAAAAAAAGGCTGTTGGAATTCTGATAGGAATTTTATTGAATCTGTAGTTTGCTTAGGGTAGAGTGGACATCTTAACAATATTAATTTTCCAAATTCATGAGCACAGAATATATTTTCATTTATTTTTGTCTTCTTCAATTTCTTTGTTTCCCCAGCTTTTTAAAGATATAATTGGCTTACAACACTGTATAAGTTTAAGTTGTACAATATATTGATACGATTTACATACATCATGAAATGATGTCCAAAATAAGTTTATTGGCAATATCCATTATACCATATAGATATAAAATAAATAAGAAGAAAGAAAATATTTTCTCTTTATGATAAGAGCTTTTAGATTTTTTTCTCTCTTAACAATTTTCATATATAACATAGGGCCAAGTTTATTATAATAATTTTGTATGTTATATCCCTAGTACTTAATTTATTTTATAACTAGAAGTTTGTATCTTTTAACCACCTTCAACAAATCCCCAATCCTTATACCATCCACCTGTGGTAACCACAAATTTTAGGTCTTTTTCTGTATAAATTAGTGCAGACACTATGGAAAACAGTATGGAATTTCCTCAAAAAATTAAAAATAGAACTACCATAACTTCCAGCAATTCCATGCCTGGATATTTACCCAAAGAAAATGAAAACACAAATTCAATAAGATATGTGCATCCCTATGTTCATTGCAGCATTATTTAAATAACCAAGATATGGAAGCAATCTAAGTGCCTACCAATAGAAAAATGAATAAAGAAGATGTGAGATAAATATATATAGATATATAGATATCTATCTATATCTATATCTGTATCTCTCTCTATATATATATTTATATCTATGAAATGGAAATTTACTCAACCAAAAAAAACAATGAAATTCTTCCATTTGCAACAACAAAGATAGATCTGGAGAGTATTATGCTAAGTAAAATAAGTCAGCCAGAGAAAGACAAATACTGTGTGATTTCAATTGTATGCAGAATCTAAAAAAAAAATATAACAAAATAGAAACAGAGTCATAGATACAGAGAACAAACAGGTGGATGCTGGTTGGAAGGGAAATGGGGGATGAGAGAAATAGGTGAAAAAGACAAAGAGGTATAAACTTTCAGTTTCAAAGTAAATGAGTCTCAGGTATAAAATGTACAGTGTGGAGAATACAGCCAATGATAGTGTAATATCTTTATATACGTTGACAGTTGGTAACTAGACATGGTGATCTTCAATTTCCTTTTTGAATGTTTTACAGTTTTTAGTGTAGAGATCTTTCATTTCCTTAGTTAAATTTATTCCTAGATCTTGAGTATGATATTAACTGTGGGCTTGTCATATATGACCTTTATTATGTTTATGTACATTACTTCTATGTGCAGTTTGTTGAAAGCAAAAATTCTTTTTCATTTTTTATAATTTTTATTTAAAAGACAACATTTTATAGTTTATTTCTAGATGCTGTTTTGCACAAAGCAGATGCACAAATCTCTGTTAAACATAAATTTATTAATACAAGTACTACATTTTATTAATTTTCTTGTTTTTAAATCTTTAAAAAATCATAATTAGTAAAACCCAATGATGTTTGGCTCACATTAGCTCTTGAGAAAATCATTATCAAGCATCATATAATAAGTATAATAAATTCATCTCAGTTTTGTCCAAACTAAATTACTTGCTACTCAATCAATAATGTAGGCAATATTTCTATACCAAAAATATGTAATTTTGGGAGAAATAACACATGTATAGAAGTATAGGCATTAGTGTTGTTATTGTGTTCAGTAACCAACCTGTATATTTGAAAATATTTTACGTGTTGTTGTGTTTATATTTGAGAAATGCAAATAAAATTGACTAAATAGACCTAAGTTAAGGAAATTTGAAAATTTGCACTGAAGAAAATGTCTTCATTTTAAATGCATTATTCTAAAATGTAGCTTTCATCATATAAAATTAACTTTGTAATTAAACCAATAAACCTCATGAAATTCAAATTTTACTTTTGTTAGTATGCTTATTACATAACTTTGCATATGGGAATCTTCACTTCAAAATACCAATGACAACAATAATATTTAATATGAATTAAATACTTAACATGCATTATCTTCTTAAATCTCTAAACAAAATAAAAAAGCCATGTTATTATTATATTTTAAAATAAAAAGCTGAATTTATAGAGATTAAATATTTGTTTAAGCTTAAAAATTGAAATTAAATTAGATTAAATTCAAATTTGAAGTTAGAATAGACTGTGTGAATTTAAAACATATTTTCTTAACCACTGTGAATCAACTGATATAGCATTGTATGCTGATTTTGACTGCATAAGTTATCTGTTGTCATTATACACACATCAAAACTGTTGACTAAAGTAAATCCACACAATATGGGAGTTGTGACAAGTTTTATTTGGGCAAAATGAGGACGCTAGCCCAGGAGACAGCATTTCACATAGCTCTGAGGAACTGCTCGAAAAAGGCAGGGAAAGCTCAGTATTATGTATGATCTCAGTGAAGGGGGTACATGCAGTCAGGCACACATTTAGGCAGAGGCTTGCTAATGATCAAAAGAAGCAGATGTCACCATTAATGATTTTACTGCTTTTTTAGATATGAGGAGATGCAAGATTTGGGCTCATAAAATCTTCTCCTGAAAATATCTATCTGAAGGCCTGTTTAGCCAGTTTTCCCAGAGCACAGATTCCCTCATTCCTTATCTCCATCCTGAACTGTTTTCAGGGTGTGTTTGAAGTCAGTGGCTGCAGTGGTTCATAATTTAATCCAAGCAGAGTTAGATGGCAAGTGCCAAGGTAATCCAATCCTTGTAGAAGCAGATGTCAAGTGCCAAGGTAATCCAATCCTTGTAGAAGCAGATGTCAAGTGCCAATTTTTAGTTAGCAACACAATATAAAGCTTATACTTAACCAGAAAGTGTCAGAATCTTCTAGTGCCTGGGCAATATATAGTATTTTGGAGACCTGGACCAGTTACCTTTAGACTGGTTCTTGAAAACAAAAACAGAAAAAGAGAACAATGTCTAATATCATGTTTAGAACATGATTCAGTGTAATAGTCTCCCTTTCAAAGAGTTTTAGGTTGCTAATATGGCATTTTTTTTACTATACTATTTATGGTTTTACTCCCACATTTTATTCAGAGATATCATAGTAAATTCTAATAACATCTTAGCATGAAATTTGAATAAAACTAAAATACAATTACTTTCTACGGAAATATTTTTTCCTCAAAGTTCAGGTGGTCATTTAAAGGTGCATAGTTAATTAATTTCTAGTCAGTGTCAGGCACTTTCCAACTACACAGACAATTTTGAAAATACAAAACATTCCAGGACTGTCAAAACAATAAACGTTTTGTCATTGACTCCTTGATACAGGTTGAAAGTTTTGTATACAGCCTCCTTCCCTGTGTGTTTAGTGACACATCTCTCTGCTTTTGGATTATTTTCTACTTTTTCCCTGTGATTCATAATCATGACTGAGGAGCATGTTCTCCAGTCAATGAGATGCAGAAACATTTACCTTTTACTTATCATGTTGTGCTTTGCTCATTCTTTTGTAACTTATACATTAATTATCTACAAATACCTCTACATTCTCAAATTTTTAATTCAGCAAACTTTACTCTTTCTACTAACGTGAAAAATCTCTTTTAAGTGAAGTCTCAACATTCTTAATTGTATGCAATTTTCTGATATTACTAAGCCAAAAATAGGGGCATTTTCTCATTTTCAAGTGTTACATTTTCACCACTTTCCTGACACCTTATTCAACAATTTGTCTTCACTCTAAATTTATACTATTTCTTATCATTTATAAACTTAGGCACTTTTCCCAACATTTTCCCAAGGATTTCCATTTTTAAAAAAGCTTTTCATGTCTCTGGGTTCTTTCTACACAGTTTTTTAAAATTACTATTTCATATAAGTAGATATACAGAGGGAAGTCCTAAAACTATCTTGTGTGCAATGACAACTCAATTATTAAGCAATAAGAACTCAACTAGTAACTTCATATAACTTAAGAAGAGTGCACCCAACCCCTGATCCAGCCTTCACTCTTTAATCTTTAGCTGCATCTGTATTTTCCTTACCATTATTTTGTTCTCTAATTTGATAATTTTCTCTAACAGTTATCTCTTTTCTAAACATTCTCCTTAACTGGATACATACAATAACCTTTTCATTGATTAAACTTACTAATTCCAGCATTTTAGTGATTATATCATACCCACTTTGCCAATTTCAAATGTGATACAAATTTAAGAATCTACTTTCTTTTTTACATTCCAAAGTTATTAAGCTTTGAAGGAAAAGGTCACCTTGCAATGATGGACTATATTAAAAACAAACACAAAAAGATCCCTCTAATTAATTCTTAGTGCTTCTCCTAGGATTAGATTAATCACTTTATTCAAATTAAATTAATTCTGTTCTCATCAGAGAAAGAATTCCAAACATTTACTATCTTTCTAGATAGGAGTGGGGTGAGGTTTCTAGGTGAGAAAGAAAAAGGACTTAACAGTTAATTTTGAATTCCAGATAACATGTTCCAGTATAAGCACATTCTATATATTACACAAGCATACTTACTAAAATTTATATATGTAATGTGTATATAATGTAAATATATGTGTGTGTGTGTGTATAAATATATATATATTTATATATATTATGTGTGTGTGTGTGTGTGTGTGTGTGTATATATATATATATATATATTCGTTATTCATATGAGCTTCAACTGAACAGTGGTTCCCGTGTTTTCATTTGCTATATCTAGCAAGCCTAAAGTGGAAGACCTCCAACTCTTGTCTTATCATCTCAGGAAATGAGCTCACCTTCTCTTATTATGAAGATCAAAATGTCCCATTTTGATGTCTTTACTGTTCTTAGTTTCTTCTTCAAATACACTCTAGAAGGCACAGTTTGCTATTTCTTCTGGGAGTAACTACCATCCCCCTATATTTGCATATGATTGATATTTACGTAGCATCTGGTACTGGTACTTAGCCTATAAACATATGGAAACTTGACCTTTTCCACAAATGTGTGTGCATGCACAGTATAATTTATATATATTATACATAATATAATATATATAATGTTCTTTTTAAAATATGAGAAGATATAGGTAATAGAAAGAGAGGTATATATTTTCAGTATAGTGAGGAAGGTGAATTTTATTCTCTGCCTATACATCTGTCTATATATCAGAGAGAGAGAGAGAGAGAAAATCATATTATATTCCTCACTGCCTCACCCTGAATGTATACATCTTTCTGTTGATCTTACCATCTCATTTTTAAAAAGAAGAGTTTCTCTTCACTACCTACCTCTACATTCATCCATTGTCATATTGGATTTTTGTTTCTCCTTAATTATAATAAAATTATTTTCTCAAATTTCATTTTTGGGAATATAAATTGAGTGGTCTTCTTCAAATTGTATTCAGCAGCTTTCTAGCAAGTTTTTTGTTGTTGAAAACTTTTTTTTCTTACAAATGTTTCTCTTCAGTTTCTATTGTTAACTTCTCCAGTTTTTCCTATTAGCCTATAATCTTACCTTTACATTTTTCTTGCTGATATATTGCTGCTTTAAAGAAAAATATTTTAAACTCCTAATTTTTTTTGTGTCTTTGGGCTTCCCTTCTTTCCACTCTCTCATCTTTCCCATTGTAATTCATTTACTACTGGAGTTTCATCTTCCACTTCTTTGTGAATTATTCACACAATCCTGTAAGTGGTTGTGTAAGGACCCTAAATATATAGGGATCATTACAGAAGAGAGTTGTTAGTTTTGTTGATGCTGAGTAGATTTTATCTCATCCATATCCTACTATGAGCCACACAAAGTGGAACCGCATAATGGGTCCACTGTTGTACTATTTTATTCAGTTATGCCTGATGATGCAAAGAAAGACCTTGATGCTGTAAATATGGTACAATTCTAATTTTCTAGAAAGTTTATGCACCTCAGTGCCTCACGATCCTTCACAAGAACCACAACAAATTCCCCTCTTACCCCCGGAAACTACAATTGTGTCACTTTTTTTGTTTTTTCCAGGATCATGATTATGCCCAGGAGAACAGTATCCAGGAAAATATGACATAAATTATGATTGAAAAATTACTGAAGCATGATTCCATTACATTATTCTTCAAAAAGACTATGGTGATACATGAACTGACACCTGGTCATAAAATATTACAGGAAAGCAGAAAACCTTTTGTGAAATTCTCTGATTTAGAAATATTTTACCAAGAATAAGGTAACTTTATTTCTGAAAGTATGAGTAAGGTTTTAAATTTTAAAAATATAGATTAATCAAAACAGTTTAATCATTTTATTAAAATGATAAAATATAATTATTTGATATCATATTTTAATTGATATAAAAAAGTAGTCAGAGTTGTGAAAATAGAAGACCATTAATTCTATATTCATAAAGCAGAATTAAAAAATAATAAATTTGCCTGGTAGATGTTCAAGAATAAAAACATTTGTAAATTTAATGAAGTAAATACAAGCACAATAATATATGACCATTTTCTTTTCACATAGAACAAAAACAGCTCAAGTATATGATATTCTTCTTTGTTACCAAAAATACTTGGACTATTAGAATTCATCACCACTCATTTTAAATGTGAAAAGTTATATGGTAATAATCAATATAAACAAAATATACAAGGAAAAGAATACATTTGCAAAATATGTGCAGAGGAAATAAATACAGAAAACTATTCCATTAGAAGCCATAAATACTGAGGTATCCTAAAATAAGATAAACAGTCCATAAAATGATGAACTAGATATCATGAAACCTTTCAATATACAGTCAGAAGGAATACAATTATTCTTTTGATATGAAAAATTAATTTTCAGAGGATGTTAAACATTCATTTTCCAAAATAACAGATAAATGCATCAAAAACTTTTGCCATTCTGCTTATTGAAAATGTTACCAGAAATGTACATAAAATGTCAAGGTTAGGAAATAAATGAATTCTCTATCAGATCAAGTGACCATGACACATGTTTAAGTGATTTGTGTGTCAAAGTACAGTATTTAGTCAAAAGCATAGAGATTAGTTACACAATTGGTTGTTTTATTAAATGACAAAAGTGAATATGATATTTTATTTCTGTTCATTTATGTTTGCTTAATGATCTATTTGATGACTGTGAAAGTCTTGACATGATATCAAGATTATTGTGTGCCCCTACAGGACCTAGTATTTTTTGAGTGGTGGTCTAGTAGTCGAGAGAGTAGATGTCTTAATATAGATATAATAAACAAAATTTATAACTATTTTAGGATATCAGTTGAATGAATAATTATGTTTTCTATACATATGAGAAAGAGAGAGAGAGAGAGAAAGGATGGATATATTTAAAGATAGACCCCCATTTGCTTTCTTAATTTTAATAGGGTAAATGCAATGAAAACACAACAAAGAAATGCATAATTTTGAGTAGTCTACTGTTATTTTGTTTTATTTTCTATTCTGAACAAAAACAATGTTTTTGAATCAGTTTAAATTTTCACAACAAAGAATTCTTGAAAGAAGTCTGATTTCAAAACATCTTTATTCATAAGATCTATGATCTTATAAACAATGTAAATGTTAAATGTAGAAAATGATTGAAGTTCTCCAGTTTAAAAACATGGTGAGTTTCTTCTTAGTTATTTGAAAAATACTATTTTTCCCTTAAATTAATTCACCAATTTTAAATATCAATTATGTTCCAAATTAATTTAATATTTATAATCAAATATTTCTATACATGTATATATGATAAGCAGAATTGTTTGTGTTATGAGCATTAGGTCAACTCAACCAAAGAATTTCAAAGCTATGACCTTCTGTATATACTTATAAGTACTTTTCTGGACCAAAAAACTAAGGAAATTTCAGCAATTTATAGGAGAACCCAAGTGTTAAAACTAAATCTAGAAAATGTGGTTGTTTACGAGGAAAATATTTCACCTAAATATAATCAAGTGAAGAAATTCAAACTAATTTGATTACTATTTCCTTCTTTCCTAGATTATATAGTTTGCTTAAAATTGGACACTGGGTTGGAACAATTAGTGAATTTGGAGATATAAATGTTATATAACATATGGTGTGTATTTTCTATCAGAACTTCTCATTCCATCAGATCTTTTCAGCCACAGCCCTGTATCCATTTTGATAACTTATAACTCTACTTTTAAAAACTGTGTCCCATAGTAAGAAATATATCATGTGTCAAAATCTTCCCCATGTACTAGCAACAGACAATTGGAATTAAAAAAAAAAAACACCACCATTTACATTAGCCCCTTCTACATCCAAAAAGTAAATGCGTACTTTTTGTGAAAATCATTATGCAACTGCAGGGTAAAGAGCAATGTCAAGTGTATGGGTATGGGAAACAGATAGGCAGCAGAGAGGAAACTGAAGTTGGTACAGTGTGAGGAGTGTGAAAGCCTGTTTGAGCAGTCCAAGAAAATATGCCAAAAAGAAAGAGCTGAAGAAAAACTATTTCCTCAGGAGTAGCTAGACATATTTAACAAATAAAAATACTGAGTGTCTAGTTCAATTTGAATTTCAGAAAAACAGCAATTTTTGTTATAAATGCACATACACTATTTGGGACATATTAAGATTTATTCATTATTTGTCTGAAATTCAAATTGAACTGAGCATCTGAATTTTATCTGGCATTCCTGCTCAGGAGGGAACCCCCTCATTTTCACTATTTATCTCATCTTTTTTCCTGGGAAACACCCTAGAAGCTCAAATAATAGAATCATAGCCCACAAGCTGGGCACTGAAAGATCAGCAAAATTGCTCCATCTTCAAGGCAAAGCTGCATATCCCTAGTAGAAACTGGTGTCTGGAAAAGGTGTGAGACATCTAACTTGCTCCACTGGCCTTCTTGCTTCTGCTTTGTGACTGCTATACTTTCTTTAATACAGGGACAAGAGAAGAAGGTGCAGACTTATTCTCATTTCCTTAAATTTAAACAATAACCACATCTATCTCTGTCAGTGTCAAGAGCAGGAGACCATTTTTAAATGTTTTTTACACTTATGTTTTTGCATTGTTGTTTGTTTCGTTTTGTTTTTCCTTAATTATCTCTCTACATGACACCTGGATGTGTGAACAGGATGTACATTTCTATAGCCTTGGTCTGGCAGTGTATGTTTCCAGGCATGGGAGTCCAAAACTGAAAAACGTAAAAACAAGAGGAGACATTTGGATGGAATGTGATTGGGATAAAATTACTCTCGGGTTAATATAGTTTTGATAAAGTGAAATTGCAGTATCACAGAAAAGAATTAGTTTTTCTGAGAAACCCTGTCAATTTGTTATATTGAATGTTAAGAATTACAGTATTGAAAGTACTATGAGAAGGTATGGTATGATTCCTTCCAAAGTAAAAACAAAATCAAGAAGGATGCCTCTTGTGATAATATTTTATATGACTATGGAAGCAAAATGAAAAGACTGTGAGCTGTATGCTAGGAAGTTAAATTGGCTATCTCAGAGAGTAATGAATAGTGCCAGGGTAAGGAATTTATTAACCATCTTTTTATGTATTTTTGCTTAGTTCTGTCTTTAATAATGCTCTCCCATTTCTTTTACAATTTAAGAAAAAATGAAATTCATTTTGAAAATTCAAAATATAATGGTTGCATATATGTGTGTGAGTGTGTATATGAAATACAAAAAAATAGCTTATAACTTTGTGTTTCCATGCATTAGTATAATGTGAGAGAGGAGCTCCCCCTCCAAATTGACTGTATCCATTTTCAAAGTTTAACGTCAAAGAAATCTGGAAATTGAAAATCACATGATGCCCAGGCATAGTGTTACTGCAAGAAAAGGAAATTACCAAATAACTTAATTCTGTGTTTGAAATGGGGAACATTGAGAACTTCCATTAGAAAAATGCCAGTATCCAGAAGGAGATTAAAATTTAGGGATGTAAGAGAATCAGATGGCCTTATTAGGTAAAATGTTAGTAAATTTAGTCTAAGCAGAGAATAAAGAAAAAAATTTATCTTTTTTATATCATTGATTACTTTATTATAGTCAGTTTACAATGTATCAATTTCTGGTGTAAAGCATGTTTCATTCATACATATACATACATATATTCATTTTCATATTCTTTTTCATTATAGGTTACTAAAAGATATTGAATATAGTTCCCTGTGCTATACAGAAGAAACTTATTGCTTATTTATTATATATATATCACAATTAGTATTGGAGCAAATTTCAAACTCCCAATTTATCCCTTCACATCCATTTTTCCCCCAGTAACCATAAGTTTGTTTTCTACGTCTGTGATTCTGCAAGAAACAGAATTTTAAAGATACCACACTTTCAAATCAAGCTCTTCTTGCTTTTTAGTTTTTACTTTATTTTATTTCACACTTATCATTCTATAACTCAATAACCTAATTCTACCAATTAATAATTAGACATGAGAATTATGGTGCCCATGTGAAGAATTATGGCAATGAAAAATATCTTTGAGTTGTTTAAAAAAAGTGGAAGGAAGAAATGAAGAAAGAAAGAAAGAGAGAGAGAAAGAAAAATGGGAATTTTTCTAGGCATAAGGGAAAGGAATGTTTTTTGGTCGTTATATCGTATTTTGCATAAAGACCATATCAGATGGCCAAATAACATCATAAATAATGTTTCATTAGCAAATAACAAGTCATAAATAATACTTACCTAAAACTATAATTATTTACTTTTTCTCCCAAAAGAATTGTAATCCTACAGCCATTTTATCAGAGTATGCTGTTTCTTAGAAAGTGCTGGAGATACACTGACAAACCCCAGTTCTTTAAGATCCTCTCTTTGCAGCTTCCATTGAAAAGCATCGTCTTTCCATTAATCCAGCGTTCCTTCAGAAAGCAAGGCTACCACAAAATTGATTAGGCAAGCATTTTCTTTAGTCACATTGCAGTCGATAAAATCAAGTTGCCCTAATTGGATTTAGGTTTTCAAAAGACCATAGGAAAACGTATACAAACCATTTCTTAAAGTGGTTTTCTGTATATTATCAATGCCACTCCCTATGTGCTAAATGTTATATTTTCAATATTAAAGAGTGGCTTTCCATTGACACTGTCCCCAGTTTCTCACTTGAGATGTCTGTCTGTAGTCCTTGTTAGAGTAAATACTCTAAAAAGTGATGAGTAATATGCCCATTCCTGTGTTTCAAGCCTAACTTCTTAGTATGTGGCAATAAAAAATGGGTTTTAAACTCACTGACTCATACACTTTTTATTTCTTCAGATTTCTGAATACATGTTGTCTTCCACAAGAGAGAAATTGAAAATTAAAACTAAATGAATTGAAAGACTATGTTCTCTATTATTGTATGTCTCACAACTGTTTCATACATTTCATTCATTGTTTGTATCACATTGTTTTTCACATGACTTATAAAATGACATATTTACTAATTTCTACAGAATTTTTTACTAGCAATAGTTGCATTTTAATGTAGTATTTCTTTTTGAGAAGCTTGTAATTAGAACAAAGTCCTTTTATTAAAATAAATTAAATATATTTTATATAGCCATAGACTGTTGGCATATTTTCCTAAAATTTTCCCTTAAAAAGGGAACATTAACACAATTTAAAATAATTAGTGAGTCTCCACTCTGGATTTAGTAAATTTATTTTTTTAAATTGTAGTATTAATGACAGACCACGTGTTCTATAATTTTTATAGAAAAGATTAAGAATAATATGTTGTCACAGAAGTAAAGAAGCTATGAGTGCTGAAAACATTTCATTTTCCTACAAAATTAAAAATTCTAAATGAAGGAATTTCATCTGTTAACATACAATGAAACTGTACATGTTCACTCAGCAGTTTTCAAGTGGCAAACATGGGAATAAAAATCTATATAAAAGTATTTTGTAATATTGAGTAAATACAAAACTTTAGGAAAGATTAAAGGGCCTGAAAAGCTTGAAAGTCCATGTTACATGACTTCAGTATTTTGTAAGTAAACCCCTAGAGTAAGAGTAAGAAATTGACCCACCCTGGTAGAAAGAAATCTGTGTACTCAATTTTCCCCACTTATAACTCTCATGTGCACCTTCCAAGAACATACACCATTTTCATTATTTTTTTCCATAATTCTGACCTTACATGGCAATGACAGTATCCACCTGCTTACACTGAAGTATAACTTTTAGGCTTCTGCTTTTACTGAATTGAGAAAAAAGCCTTATTCTTTCATTTCTATTGAGGTAACTGAGACTAGTCAGTGTCTAGCTGAAACAATCTCCCAAGGGCTTTTCCTGGAGGCAATCACTGGTTGGACATTGTTACAGCAGAGATACTTATACATATCCCCATTTTGTTGCCTACAGTATTGAAAGGATGTATTCTCGAAGATGGTCTTTAATCAAAGTAATAACATTTCCTGCTTCATCAAGGGCATGTTCAGGTAAATTGACAGTTTATTTTTTTATTTATCTTATGGTAACTAGAAATGTGGCAGTAATGAATACAGTGACTTCTAGTCATTGGCATAAATTGCTTCACGGATGCTATATTAGCCATCTGTAGCCAGAAAATATGTTAAGGTTTTCCTAAGTGTAATAAAGGTATTACCTGGATTCTCATATCTGCTTCTGATTCCATAATTTAGGAATCCAAAATACTGTTTCTTTCAACTAAATAAAATGTTATGGAATTATAAAAATTTTAGGTGCTGTAGAATATATAAATATGATGGCTCAAATGACAGTAGTGTGTCTGTGTATAGTTTATATTTAAAAATTTTGAATATTCACCTTTTAGGAATGTAACAATAACTGTAACAGATTGTATATCTTTGGTTGAGATATTCCTTTAAATAACATTGTTTCAAAAAATCCTATTAGAGAGCTTATAGAAAGGTAAGTGATTTAACAATATAACATCCTTGGAAATTAAACAATATGCACTTTACATAATTTATTAAGAAATATTTCAGTAGTCTATAACTTGCTTATTGGTTCTAATTTATCAGATTCTCTATTCTGATACTCTAAAACTAACTCAGATTATGAAGACATTAATGTGTTCCCAAGGAATATTTTAAGTCATTTTATTATAAATTAGATGATTTCATATAAAAGATGATACACTTAATTTCAAATATAAGTCACCTTAAATCTCACAAATTCTAGATTTTAAATTTCACAAACACACACATTTTAAAAAATGCATAGAAGTATCTGTTTAATCAAGTGTTTCAGTTATCTGTCTCCCTGAGGCTCATAGGTGGACATCAAGATTTAACAATGGATCAACATCAGTTGCTCCAGATGGACTCCTTGGGGACAAGCCTAAACTTCACATATGGTCTTAATTTTGACAGAGGAGGCTTAGGAGTTACAATACGTAAGAGGCTCTTGGGTTAGAATAAGATAGAAATGTTCTCAAGTAGTTCAAAGAATTGTAACCAGATGCATATTCGACATGTTAATGATTTTGCTTCCAAGTTTAATTTTACCTGCAATTGTAATTGATTCTACAAGTTTTCCCAATCTCCCACTGATGTACTTGCCATCTGGAGATGCCACATATAGTGACATGTTAGCTCTGTGCATAATAAGCAAGTGGAAAATGTGCAGAACTTAGTCTTCTCATTTATTATATACATGTTATTTTCAAATCTAAGAAAGAAATGATCCTCAGTAAAATCTAGTGTTAACAGTACATAATATTACTTAACAGTAATTTTTTAAACTGCTAATAGTATTTATGAAGCTTAATTGCAATGAATATTTTCCTTAAGCTTAACACTAATACTCTATAATAAATTTTGAGAATATGATATAAAGTGTATATTTCTTAAAGTTTTCATTTTTTGAACAATACATTTGTTATACATGTACTTGTATTTATGTATTCTTGACATAAACATAAGGTTAAAATAAGCAGCATATTTAAACTTTAAAGAGGATTTTCAAGGGTAAACAATCACTGTTAGATAAATTACAAGATATTTATTAATAAACCATCCCTGTAGATCATCAGCTCTATCTGTAAGTCTGACAATTTACTACAAATATTAAATTTAAGTGGGGCGGGATAGCTGTATTTTCAAAAGGCTCCCTTGTTAAAGATTTCTACATAGTAAGAGGTTACTAGAGACTAGTGTTAGAATTCTTTATGAATACTTAATGATCCATGAGACTGTTAAATTTCATGTATGAAACTGTCATATTCAAAGCACCTATCTTCTGTAGATTAGATCTCAGTTTAGATCATTTTTATGAAAATCACTTCCAGGGTAAAGCTTAACAACATTTTTTAAATGCTTTACATGAATTTCCACTAATATAATACATATGAGTTGAAGACCATGTGATGTACATTAATGACGGAATGAAAACTTCTTTGACCTTTCCATTTTCAGTCTGTTTGTTGTGATTGATATTCATTTTAGTCCATCTTGTGTCATTTCATGGAACAACTAAGGTTAACTGATTCAACGCAGTCACTTGTACTTCAAGGGAAATGCTAAATCAAAATAGACACATCATGGTGTAATGAATGGCATGTTTCTGGAGTTTCTAATAATATTAGTGCTATAACAACAATATACCCTACTATGGCAACTATATGGAAATACATTTAAAACTTTGTCTCAGTAATATAGTCTGGTTTTCTGTTTCTAGTAACCCTGGTTGAATTTGAAAAGGGAAATGAATCATATATACTGGACTAGAATAAAAATTATTTTTTGTGTTTTTGCTTATTTGCATACTCTGGAGTTTTTCAATATACTCTCAAACTTTTACAACCATCACTGCTATTTAATTTTAAAATATTTTCATCACCCCAAAATTAAACTGTACATTAGTAGTCATGTTCCATGCTCTCTTTGTCCCAGCCCCTGGCAACCACAGATCTAATTTCTGTCTCTGTGGATCTGCCTAAACTCGATATTTCATATAAACACAATTACATCATGCATGGCCTCTGGAGTCTGTTTTTTTTTTACTCAGCATACTATTTTCAAGATTCATCCATGCTGTAGCATGCAATAGCATTTAATTATTTTTTGGCATGTTATATTCTATTGTATAGAAATACCGCATTTGTTTGTCCACTCATCAATTGATGGACATTTGGGTTGTTGCCACTTTTTAGTAATTATGCATAATTCCTCCATGAAGTTTATGTACGAGATTTTGTGTGGACAAATATATTCATGATCCTATGAATGGAACTGATGGATCATGTAGTAACTCTGCCTTACTTTTTAAGAACCTGACAAACTGTTTTCAAAGTGGCTGTATTAGCTTCCTAGTATTGCCATAACAAATTACCAAGCACACAGTGACTTTAAATAACAAAATTTATTATTTTATAGTTCTGGATGATAGAAGTCTAAAATCAAGATGTTAGAAGGGACATGTTCCCTCTGAAGTTTATATGGCTGTATCTTGCTTTGCCTTCCTCAGCTTCTGGTGGCTCCCTGCAGATTTTGGCTGTAGCAGCAGAACTCAGTCCTGCCTCCTTTTTCACAAGTCCTTCTTCCGTCTCTGTATCTTTTCTTTTCTCTCTTCTTCTTATAAGGACATCAGTCATTGGATTTAAGGCCCACTTTATACCATGATGATTTCATATCAAAATCTTTAACTAATTATTACTGCACATACCATATTTCAAAATAAGGTAATAATATGATGCTTTGGATGGACATGAATTTTTGAGGGGCACCATTCAACTCACTGTGCTGGCTGAACCATTTTACATTCCTACCAGCAAGGTCTGAGAGTTCTAATGTCTCTATACTATTATGAACACTTATTTTTTAAAAAAAAATTTTATTGAGTTATAGTCATTTTATAATGTGTCACATTCTCTTTTGCTGTGAGCC
The DNA here is from genome assembly GCF_048564905.1 of Vicugna pacos. Lineage (NCBI taxonomy): Eukaryota > Metazoa > Chordata > Mammalia > Artiodactyla > Camelidae > Vicugna > Vicugna pacos. The sequence continues at coordinate 38,909,108 of NC_133000.1, forward strand.
ACCAGAAGATCCTGCATATATTTCCCTGTGCTACACAGTACGATCTTGTTTATCTGTTCTACATTTTGAAATCCCAGCCTGTCCCTTCCCACCCCCCATCCTCCTGACAACCACAAGTTTGTATTCTATGTCTATGTGTCTGTTTCTGTTTTGTATTTCTGTTTTTTTTCTTTAGATTTCACATTTGAGCGATCGCATATGGTTATGAACACTTATTATTGTCTGAACTTTTTATTATAACCATCCTAGTGAGTGTGAAGTGGAATTTCATTGTGGTTTTTATTTACATTGCCCTGATGTCTAATAATATTATACATCTTTTCATGTGCTTATTGTGTGTTCTCTTCTTACTTTGGGGAGTGTTTTATAGATATCTGTTAGATCTAGTTGGCTTATAGTACTGTTCAGTTGTTTTACTTCTTTTGTCATTATCTGTGTAGTTTTTATATCTGTACTGAAAATGGAGTGTTGAGTCTCCAAATATTTTTATTGAATTGTCTAGTTCTTACTTCAGCTCTGGTTTTCTTCATGTATTCTGATTTTCTCTTTTTAGGTGTGTGTGTGTGTGTGTGTGTGTATATATATATAATATATATAATATAATAATAATATATATAATATATATATATTATATATATATAATTGTTATCTGTTCCCAAAGGATTGATGTTTTATAATTATAAAATATCCCTCTTGTTCTTTAATAATAAGTTTTGTCTCTTATATAAGCACTCATACGACTCAATAAGAAAAAAGTAAACCCAATCCAAAAATGGGCAGAAGACCTAAACAAGCAATTCTCCAAGGAAGACATGCAAATGATCAAAAAGCACATGAAAAAAATGCTCAGTATCACTAATTATCAGAGAAATGCAAATCAAAACTACAATGAGGTATCACCTCACACCAGTCAGAATGGCCGTCATTCAAAAATCCACAAATGACAAATGCTGGAGAGGCTGTGGAGAAAGGGGAACCCTCCTACACTGCTGGTGGGAATGCAGTTTGGTGAAGCCACTATGGAAAACAGTGTGGAGATTCCTCAAAAGACTAGGAATAGGCTTACCATATGACCCAGGAATCCCACTCCTGGGCTTGTATCCAGAAGGAAATCTACTTCAGGATGACACCTGCACCCCAATGTTCATAGCAGCACTATTTACAATAGCCAAAACATGGAAACAGCCTAAATGTCCATCAACAGGTGACTGGATAAAGAAGAGGTGGTATATTTATACAATGGAATTTTATTCAGCCATAAAAACTGACAACATAATGCCACTTGCAGCAACATGGATGCTCCTGGAGAATGTCATTCTAAGTGAACTAAGCCAGAAAGAGAAAGAAAAATACCATATGAGATCGCTCATATGTGGAATCTAAAAAACAAAAACAAAAACAAAAACAAAAACAAACAAACAAACAAAAGCAAAGCATAAATACAGGACAGAAATAGGCTCACAGACAGAGAATACAGACTTGTGGTTACCAGAGGGGTGGAGGGTGGGAAGGGATAGACTGGGATTTCAAAATTGTAGAATAGATAAACAAGATTACACTGTATAGCACAGGGAAATATACACAAAATGTTATGATAACTCACAGAGAAAAAAATGTGACAATGAGTGTGTATATGTCCATGAATGACTGAAAAATTGTGCTGAACACTGGAATTTGACACAACATTGTAAAATGATTATAAATCAATAAAAAATGTTAAAAAAATAATAATAAGTTTTGTCTTAATTGTCTGATATTAGCGTGGCCTATACAGCTTTCTTTTGGTTACTGTTTTCATGACATATACTTTCCCTGTTACTTTAACCTGATTTGTAGCAATCTTGTTTGGATTAATACTGATTTAATTTCAGTGGTATATAAAAACTGCTCCTCTATAGCTTAATGACTCTTCACTCCTTTGTGCTATTATTGTCATAAAAATTGTATCTTTATATATTTCAATAATCAAAACAGCTTTATAATTTCATGACAACTTTATGTAGTGCCTTTTACATCATACAGGAAGTAAAAAGAGCTACAAACAAAATGATGTTTATGTTGCTTTTATGTTTTCCTGCAAAAAGTTACATTTACTGGTGCTCTTTATTTTTTCATGTGAATTTCATTAACTGTGTAGAGTCTTTTCATTTATACCTGAAGAATTTCCTTTTATTTTTGTGAATGTCTTTATCTCTCCATTTTTGAAGGATAGTTATGTTGGATATAGAATTCTTGGTTAAGAGTTTTCTTGTTTTTGTTTTTCCTTTTCCTTTTCCTTTTTTTTTTTTTTAATTTTCCCCCCTAGCACTCTGAATATGTCATTCCATACTGGCTTGCATGGTTTCTGGTGAGAAACTAGTTGGTAAATTTATTGAGGATTCTTTTTACACGATGAAGCACACTTTCTAGTTACTTTTTGGATTCTTTCTTTGTATTTGGCATTCAATAGTGTGTTTATAATGTTTTATGTCTGAATTTAGAGATTATCTTATTTGAAATTCATTTCAGGTTCTTGGATGTATAGATTTAGATTTATCATGAAATTTGGGGAGTTTTAGCCATTATTCTTCAACTATTATTTTTGACTCTTTGTCCCACTCTTCTCTTTCTGGTACTTCCATTTTATGTATTTTGGTGTGTTTGATAATATCCACAGCTTCTAGGAGTCTCTGTTCATTTGCTTCAGTTTTTTCTTTCTGTCCTTCACACTAGGCAATCTAAACTGATCTATCTTCAAGTTTGCTGACTATTTCTTATGCAAGCTCAAAAATACTATTGAGGCCTCAAGTGATGGTTTATAAAATTTTGGTTTTCTATTCCATGATTTGTATTAGGTCCTTTTTAATAATATCTCTATCTTTGCTGTTATATTCTACTTAGTGAGTTCTATTTTCTATTGTTTTCATACATTCTTTTAGTTATTTAGATATGACTTCCTGATGTCATACTTAAGTAATTTAATGTTTTTGTCTATTGAACAAATAAGTCTCTGCTTGGACATTTTTTATTGATTTTTTAAGTTTTATGTATGCACCATACCGTCCAGCTTCTTAGCACATTTCATTACTTCCTGTTGAAATCTGGACATTTTAAGTAACATGCAAACTCTTGAAACCATTCTTTTAACTCTTCCCCAGGAATTGTTGTTGTTGCTGCTGTTGTTGTTGTTTTTAAGTGACTTACTTTTCTTATTCTGTAAAGTGTGTTTTCTTTGTTACGTGCAATCTCTGAGTTTCTGCTCATTTAGCTTAATAGTCAGTTAATGATTGAAGAGATTTCCTTGATTCCTGGAACCAATAAGTTTCCTGGCTTCTGCTGAGGTGTTCTTTCTGTGGTGAAGTATGCTGTCAATTATCAGATAGAAATGTAGTTACAATTCTGTCTTAGCATTCACTTCCTGTTTGTGCAGATCCTCAAAGTGAAACAAAGCTGAGAGTTTAGAGCCTTCAAGTTCTTTCCTGAACATACAAATAGCCCTTCCCATGTGCATGGATTTCCTCATCCCCAGGAATATGCCTTCTTTTCAAAGTCCTCTATGGACAGCTTGTTTACCAGCTTTAGTTTTGAAGTTTTTTTGTTAAGTTTGTTGTTTGCCCCAACTGTTCTCACCACCTCAGGAAGTTCTGTATTAAACAATTTCTGTAGATTGTTTTTGACAAGCACCATAGAGAATAGGCTGTTCACACTGGAGGAGCTCTAATGCAGATGAAACAAAGACTACCCTCGTGAGTGGAGTTTAAGAGCTAGGAAATTGTCAGAAAGAAGTAACAACAATTCTCAGGGAGTGGGGCTTTGGGGAGATTCAATTCATTTCTGCTCCTTTCAGTGGCTGTTAGCCTGCTGGTTTTCACCAGGCTACAAATTAGGATATTTTCAAGGTTACTGTGGAACTGATGAAAGGAAGATGGGAACAGGTCTCATTAAATGCCACAAAACTCACTTTTCTTAGAGCTATTTTTCTTCAAAAAATGCTCCCTGGAATTTTGCAAGCCATGGATTAATTTTCAGAGTTCTGAAAAGGTTTTAACAATTTTTGTTATTTTTTATAGCTTCTACAGGGGGGAAAATTTCTGGAGCTCATACTCCATTATTCCTTCTGATATTCCCCTAAATGTATTTATTATTTCCTCCATATCAGCATTATCAAGAAATTTTGTGTTGCTTAATATCAACTCTGCAATTTAACTTAGCTTCATCAATAATATAGATTGAGAGACAGTTAAGAATCCTTCCCCAAAAACATGATGTAACAAAATGTAGATTGTGGTAAAACAGTTATTTATCATCTTGATACGCAAATAATTTGGGGAAGTCAAGAAAATTGTCTTATTGAGTCACAATTTTGACCACTAGAAGTCTGTAAAATTGTAATATCCTGAGATAATTATGGAAGCATTTAATTACAAATATTGGGATAATGATTGGTAGAAATTTGCACAGTGTTACATGGCAAAAACCAACCAAATAAGCCAAATCAAACTAAAACTGGGACATGCAGTATCAGAACCTCAATAGCAGTGGGTGGGTATGTGTTCCAAGTAGCAGTATTATAGCAGAAAAGTTGAGAATAAGGATCCCTTTGTAAAAGTAACAAACCAAGAAAAAGGGAAAGAAAAGATAGAAAAATCTATCACCCGAGCCATATTTAGTGACCAAGGATAGGACTTGACAGAATTAGAGACAGTTTTTTTTAATGAGATATATATTTATTGACGTATAGTCAGTTCACAATATTGTGTCAATTTCTGGTTTAGAGCATAATGCTTCAGTCATACATGAACATACATATGTTCGTTACCATACTCTTTTCCACCATAAGTTACTATAAAATGTTGAATATAGTTCCTTGTGCTATGCAGTAGAAACTTGTTGTTTATCTATTTTATATATATTACTTAGTATCTGGAAATCTCAAATTCCCAATTTATCACTTCCCACCTCCTTCCCCATTGTAACCATAAGTTTGTTTTCTATGTCTATGAGTCTGTTTTTGTTTTATAAATGAATTTATTTGTTTTAGATTCCACATATAAGAGATATCATATGGTATTTTTCTTTCTCTTTCTGGCTTATTTCACTTAGAATGACAATCTACAATTTCATCCATGTTGATGCAAATGGTATTATTTTATTATTGTTATGTCTGAGTAGCATTCCATGGTATAAATAAACCACAGCTTCTTTATCCAATCATCTGTTGATGAACATTTATGTTGTTTCTATGTCTTGGTTATTGTAAACAGAGCTATTGAGACAGTTTTGTTAACCAATAATTGTAGAATTAGTTTACCCTAATTCGGCCATCTTATGTATTTTTACCTAAGCTTGATGTTAACCAAAATTCTTGAGCTATATGTCCTTTAAAAAGCCTTTGTTCAGCAGCTGACATCAATATGTTTATATGTTTTACCTTGATCACTTTAAATTTAGGCTAAACTTTGCAGAGGTAAGTGAAAACAGGTTAACTCATAGTGGTCCATCAGCATAGCACAGAGGAAACAGTATACTCCTCCATCTAATGATGATATTAGGAGCAGATTACATGCACTGAGCATTTATTATATGGCAGGCTATACATTAAATGCTTATCTAACTAAATAATCATAGCAAACTAGTGGGGAAGTTTCTACTATTTTTGTTATTTTACAGAAATAGAAATTAGGATTTAGAAAGATTAAATAACTTGAAGACTTGTAATAAGTGGAACTAGCATTCAAAATTCACATCTGCCTGATCCAGACCCCAAACTATTATTTACTAATACTTATGGCTTCTAAAATCAACAACTACAAAGTACGTATTTAAATCTGAATTTAATATATTTTTGTGTTCCCTCTCTCTTTTAACTTGTCCTAGCTAAGGATTGATCAATTTTATTGGTCTTAAAAAAAAAAATCAACTTAGCTCATTTTCTTTTTTCTATTCTCTATTTTGTTTATTTCTGATCTTATCTTTATTATTTCTGTCTTTATGCTAATTTGGTTCAGTTTGTTCTTCTTTTTCCAATTCTAAGAGGTGTAAAGCTAGACTGTTGATCTGAGATTTTTCTAATTTTCTAATGTAGGTCTTTATCAATATAAACTTTTTTCTTAGTACTGCTTTGTTGCATCCCATAAATTCTGGTATGTTGTGTTTTCATTTTCACTTGTCTCAAGATTTTCTCTAACTTCTCTTATGATTTCTTTTTTGGCCCATTGTTTGCTCTTTGATCTATAGCATTGTTCAAGTCCTCTGTTTATTGATCTTCTCTCTGGTTGCTTATCCATTATTGAAAGTTAGATATTGGTATCCCCTATTATTATTCTGTTATTGTCTGTTTCTCCTATCAATTCTGATAATATTTGTTTCATATATTTGTGTGTTCTGTTATGTCCATGTGTTTTATAATTATTTTATCGTCCTGGAGACTTGACCTTTTTATCACTATAGAATGTTCCTCTTTGTCTCTTGGGACAGGTTTTGACTGACAGCCTATTTTGTCTGATTTAAGTATGGCCATCCCTGCTCTCCTTTGAGTGCCATCTTCACAGACTAGCTTTTTCTATCTTTTTCACTGTCAGACTTTGTATTTCCTTATATCTAAAGTTAGGCTTTTGTAGACAGCAAGTGGTTGGATCTGATTTTTTGTTTGTGTGTTTGTTTTTAATCCATTCAACTGCTCTGTGTCTTTTGTTTGGGGAGCTTAATGCATTAATTAAAAAAATTACTGATAGGTAAGAGATTACTTTTGCCATTTTGTTAACTAATTTCCATGTTTTGTAGTTATGTCATTCCTTTTTCCTCTTCATGTTGCTTTAGTTTGTGTTTCATGATTGCTTTTGTAGTGACATGTTTTGATTCTTTGATCACTTTGTTTTGTATGTCTTCCAGAAGTATTTTCATTGTCATTACCATGGGAATTACATGAAACAAGAAATTTTAATTTCAAGCATCATATGGAATTAAAACTTAATATATAATCCTAAGTGTACAAAGTATAGATATGTGTATTACATGTATTTCAAGATTGCAAATTTATACATATACCATTTTATTTAAAAGCCTTTCCTCACTATAAGAAAACCAACATTGTTTGGTGTTATAGTCTTAGATTTTGGACCAAATTCATACAAACCAAATTTAAGTGTTAATTTCATGCTTTACTAGCTGTTGCACTGGACATTGATTTAAATATTCTGAGCCTGTTTTCTTTCCTGAAAAATTAGTGAGAATGTCTTCTTTAAAAGAGGATTCTAAAGATCATGGAATAATATATTTCATGGTGAAGAACAATGAAAAAATACATTGGTGATTGTATTTTCTAGTTTATTATTGATATATATGTTCTAGATATCATATGTGAAGATCAAGGTGATTTTAATTCATAATGTACATATTTATAGATAAGTTACAATAAATTTATATTTAAAAAGGCATTTAAAAAGTTCTTGAATGATCACCCTTCAGAAAATAGTTATGCAGGAAAATAAAATTAGAGATATCTACTTATTCTTACATAATCAATTGAACCATTAAAATTTAAATTTATAATTATTATGTATATATACCACAGAACTTTTCAAATGTTTGTGACACATGTGATTTTAATATTTATTAGTTTAGTGCAATGATTAACTAAACATCAGGAAGTTATATAAATTTAAAATCAGTTAAAACTGATCACAGAGATAACACAGTAGACAAAAATACAGACAGAATTCAACATGTATTTTTTAGTAAATTCATGTATGTATGTATTTACATATAAATTAATATAGCCATTGAATTACATGTGTAAGGAAACCTTGAGTAAAATAAAACGTGATTTCCTCCATTCATTCTTGGAAGCTCTTATACTGAGAAAAAATTAGGCATCTTGCTAATCTCCTAGGCCACATAAATGAAGATAGTTGTGTTATTTTTGGTATCACTTATATTCTATATTTTTCATATTATATGAATTATTCATACATTGAAAAACATAATGAAAATTTTATGGATATAATAAAAATGTTTCTAGATTAACCAAATAGAAACATATTTTTCAGAATAGTGAATTACAAAATATACATTTTTATTTTAAGCACTTTTAACAGCAGGCATAAAAGTTCGGTAAAAATTTCCTTAATATTATATTACTAGTTATGTTTTCTTTATTGTTCAAGAGAGTTATATAGTTTTTGCTATAGAACATAGGATTATTAAACCTATGTCTAAGTCCTATAAGGTCTTTTCTACATTATTATATTCTCTGGTGATTGGCTAGAAATGAAGACAAAGTTAGTAAATTATATTAAGCAACTTTATTGGTTTTATCATTGTCTTGATATAGTTATGTCACTTTCTTAAAAATTGTCAGGTTAAAAACAATCATATACTTGTTCAGAAATATAATTCAGGTGGAATAGCAAAATATTAAGTGCATATTTACCAAATTCCATTAGTTAAAAATAGCATTGTGTTGATTATTGAACTATATAATCATATTTCTATATCTATATCTCTATTTCTATGTATCCATAAATACATCTATATCTATATTGAGATCAATGCCCATGTCTCAGTCTGAACAAAGCAAGGGATAAAATCAGTAATCCAGAATACTGTGAATGAAACATGAAAAGTACTCATAAGAAAGTAAATACATATAGGAATTGATAGGCAAACATTTAAAACTAGCAGATGATGACAGGATAATGGATAACATTTCTCTTATCCTATTTTTTATCCATAAAACCACAGTTTTCATGGATGCCAATGAAGTGTCAGCTGACCTCCATATTTTCATACTTACCATCCCCCAAAGTTCTTCCTCATAAGTTAAAAAAATTATAAAGTTCAAGGTTTAATTTTGTGAGAGAAGTAACATTACACTTGGACTATTATCCCTATTAGTTTTATATCTTATAATAAAAGCCTTTTTTAAACTATGAGTGAAATTGTTCCTTTAAGGATAAGACTGGAGGAAAGAATTTTCCAGAATGAATAGAATTTTTATTTGAAAATTTATGCCCAAAGACTATATTTCTCATTATTTTTTTAATTGAAGTACATTTATTAATTTTTTTAACCTTTTGTATTGATTTATAATCATTTTACAATGTTGTGTCAAATTCCAGTGTTCAGCACAATTTTTCAGTCATTCATGGACATATACACATTCATCGTCACATTTTTTTCTCTGTGAGCTATCACAACATTTTGTGTATATTCTCATTCTTAAAACTGTATTTAATGGTACAATATGATTAAGACTTAGTGATTGGATTGGAGATGGAAGTTACATATATTACTTTCAAGCCTGATTCATAAAAATCTTTGGTGCCATCCTCCATACTTGATTTTCCCATTTTCTAGCTGGTTGTAGGCACTCAGTGTTACTTTAAAAATTATGTGTTGCAATGCTGGAGAATTTATCAGCCTGGGTTCCTAACAGACTGACTGAAAGAGAGTACCCCTTCTCCTCAACTGAGTGCTTTGTGTTGGGCTACAGGTGAGTTGAAAGAAAACACTTATGTTAAAATACTCATGTCTTGAGTTTACTCAAGTACAATAGTAGTGTCATTGAACTAACATAGAACTTAATACATATTTGATATTTTAACAGTTTTAAGAATAAAGAATATTAGCAGAGTTAGATACAATAGTCAGACTAGCTGGCTTCAATGCCTAACTCTGCCAATTACTAGTTCTGTAACTCAATACAAATTATGTATCAGCTTCTCATTTATAAAATAGCAATAACAATAATAATATAACAAACCTGAAAGTAAAATCTTCACAGAAACTTGGTACTAGCAAAGTAAGATGTCACTCGCTATTTCTCTTCTGAGTTTCATACCCATATTTTAAATTCTGTGTAGACATATCTGGGAGATGTAATTTTTGTCTAGTATGTCTCCCTATTGCTCAATTTATTTGCCTGGAAAACTTTATAAAATATCCAGCTCCATCTTACTTTTTCTGTGCCTCTTCTCACTCCTGTAGCTAGAGGTAGCAGGAGGAGCTCCTGATTGTAAGGAACATAGAATTATTCAAGTTATCCCAGCAGATGAGTAAGAACTGCAGAATAATTGTGTCTGTGCTGGTTTCCATTTTCTCCTAGCATCTAGAAATAACAGAAAATATTTCACTCATCTTTATACTCCCCCAGTGGAATATTATATGGCCCAAAACAAGTTCTTAATGAAGGATCAATTAATCAGTTGATATATTATTTAAACATACTTTTTTATGGCATACTTATTTTAGTATGGTAAGATTGCTAATATCTCCTAAAGGCTGATCTAAATCCTCAAAAAAAAAATGAAGAAATTCAATCTCTGAAATTGTTAAGCCTGACAAATTTTTTTAATTTGGTCACATAAAAACTTCATTGTTTGTTAACTTTTTCTTCTTTTTAAATTTTGAATTTGTAATGAGATTTTTTAATTCTTAAAGGTAGAAAACATGTTACATGGCACTCTTTGCCTCTAGGTCCAGCATAACACTTACATTGACTTTTCAATTATAGAAAATAAAAAGAAAAGAGAGAGAGAAAAAAAATAAAACTGTTGGTGTAAAAGCAAAAGATAGAAAAATGCCAATGCACTACTTACTTTGATGACCTTGATGTTACTGCAAAATGATATCCCAGATGTTTCTGAATTCATTGGTTGTTGCAGAGACTGTAAAGTATTTGAATAAATATATATCAAAAATATACTATTTATGTATACATATAGAGTTATATTTTGTTGTATGTGGTCAAATATGATTATATAAAGATCTCACTTCTGAAGCTATTTCAATGTAGTTATGAAAAGCTCTTATTTTAAAAGATAGCATGATATATGTATCAATATCTATTGTATTTACTTCTTCCTGCTTCCCTATTGCTGTAACCACAGAAATAGAATAATTTTTATGGAAGAAATAAATTGATTAGAAAATAAGAAATTAAGACAAGAATTTAGCAAAATGTGGCTGAGCCAGGATTCAAACTCAGGTTGCTTCATCAGTGTTCATGATATTTCCTCTGTCCAGTCTACTGCTTCATATACAGAGAAAAATATTTGTGTCAACTTATAAAACAGAGTAAATATTCTCTGTGTGATCCTCTGAAACCAATTTGAATTGTTAGCTCAATATGCTACATTTCTATCCAGTCTGATAACTCTAATTTATTTTATATGAATAAAGTATTATTTCTTATTTTCCAGACTCTAAAATTGCTTTTATAAAATCAGTTTCAAGGATACTGGAAGTATTAAAAAAACACAAGATCATTTATGTAAATAATTTATTGTTGTACCTGGCCTGTAATTAGCACTCAATAAATGCAAACTATTACTATGGTAGTTTTCATCTTTAATATTATTTTTGTCATTGCAGCTATCATGACTATCATTTCTTATTTTTAGATTTAATAGTCAATAATTTAAAGAACAAACAAAAATATTCCAAACACAAAGAATGGTTTATTTTGTTCTTTTTTAACACACTACCAACTACATGTTAAGAAGCTTTTGCCTTACAGAGGTACATGGTGCCACATTTGACCTGCCTGCTTCTTAAATAGTTTTTCAACCATTTACTAGTGAATAGATTAAAAATTAAATATTGACCATATAGTTTTAAACATTTCTTTTCCTGAAATAAGATTGTTTTACATTTGTATTTGGAATTATTTCGCTATAATTCAAATTTTGAAACTATTTTAAAAAGGAAAAAAGCATTGAAGCCAACATGATTCACTCATAATACATTTTGATTCAGGAAACAGAAACAAAGATTATTTTTTTAATTTGAATTCTGACATTAAAGGTAGTGAGTGCTTTTATTTGTGATTTCATATGGTTTCACTGAAAGATAAAAATGAATACTACTCCATCATTTTGGCAGACACTTTAATGCCAGCCATTTAACTATCTTTCTGAAATGGAATGCTGCCTGACCTTTACTCCTTCCACCAAAAAGAAATTGTAAAAGCCCAACAAAAATGCAATTTTCTGGCTTTACAATAGGTGAGGAGAGAGAAGAAAAGATTAAGAGTAGAATCTGAAAATACAGTAGAAAAAAGTAGTATGAGGTGGAAGGTGTTTTTAGCTATATCTGAGAGAAAAATATATTTATGATTGATAACACATCTTGTGGTCCAAACTCAGGGTTTCAGATTTTATATAGCAAGTAACAGTGCTTAAGAGAAAAGTAGAACTAGATGCTGAAAATCCTCATTTTATCAAAGGTATCCACATAATAAAGCAATTAATCAATTATCCCAGGTCATTTCAGTGCCATCTTTTATTAATTAAATGATTTGGCATTTAGAAAATCTTTTCACTTTGGAGGTCATGTGTCAAGTTATAATGGATTATTTTAGATTCTAATTTATTAAAACAATGATAGAGTGCTGCTGCTTTAAAATGTTACTAAATGTCACCATGAATCCTGTATCACCCCACCTATGAAAATTTAAAGCTGTGACTGGGTAAACCATGACCTATTACAGACAATTTGAGTTATTATTAAAACAAAAACTTTTTTTTTGTCACTGTGATTTACTTTACTCATTATACACCGATTTTTCAATTTACACCAGGACACTTGAGGGAAAGTATCTTTCTTCTTGAGAAAAAATATGCTGCAATTTAAATCATTACATTTTTTATTAGGTCAAAGTTACTTAACTACCAATAAGGTAATTCTTCTCTAAAAGTAGATCAGTCATTCCTGGGAAATAAGAATAAAACAGTATTAGTGTGTTAATTTCCAAATAAACAAAAGATCAGATCAGATAGTTTTTAAATTGGGCAAACAATTTCCTTATATAGTCTGGGTTTATTTTTGAAATCCATACTATGTCTGTAACAGCTGAAAATGGACTTTTAAGCTCTTAATATGTCTTTCAGTTTGTATAAATGTTAGTAGTTTAAGCATGTTTAACTGTACCTTCACATTCTTAGAGAAAGGTGAGCAATTCTTTTATAAAATTGAAGAGTTGGAGAGGAGAGAGTTCAAAACTGAATAACAAAGAGGCTTTCATTTATGATTCAAATTTGCTCTAAATATCTTGAAATATAATTCCTTAAATTTTCTCAGTTTACTTCACAATAGCCCAAGTAAAAGAGTTGCCAGCCATTGCCAACATCTCACAGATGGGAAGTCTGAAACAAAGTTCAGTCATGATTTGTTTGGCTTTAAAAAATAAATTAGACTTCCTTTAATAGATTTGCTTTTACTGGACAAATGACCCTACTGGTAACAATAGTAAACTCAAAAAAAAAAAAAAAAAAGAAAAGAAGAGGAAAGAAAATTGAAGGCACTTAATAAGCAGGTCAAAAGCAAGCAGAAAGTTTAGTAAATGTAACCCTTCCAAGAAAGGAACACATTGGATAAGATCCATACTTATATGACTGTTTCCATGAGATCCCTGCTAAGTTCACAATGGGGAACAATAAATAGATTTCAAGTGGAGAGTCAGGGTTGTATCAGTCTGAGAAGTCAGAGGATAGAGATTGAAGTCACCAGAGTTACTGGAAATTAAGATAGAACTGCCAGAAAGGAAGCCACAGTAAAAAGAAGGACCAAAATCTTATAAAACTCCCCTTCATCATTCTCTCATCACTGATCCAGAAATGCAAGGGCCCAGGGAGGAATCAACCAAGAGATTGTAAGAGTAGATGTCCAAGTAGCTGTCCACCATAAAGACATGACACTTGGAATTTAGTGCTCCATCAAATTAAAAGACTTGGTAACTCAGGCTTTTTACAGAAAGAAAAAGTCACAATTTGGAAGTAAGGAACCACGTGGTAGAACCACCATAAACAAAAATGAATCTAAGCCTACACAAGACAAAGCTGAAATACCAATGAACAACCTTCCAGAATAAACAGGAGCTGCAGCCAAGATGGTGGAATACAGAGACTCAGCTCTCCTTCTCCCACAAATACACCAAGAATTACATCTGCAAGCTCATTGAATAGCGCAAAATACCTACTGGACTCTGGCCGTGTCTCTCACTTCAAAATACAGGATGACTCTCACAAAATCCAGTAAGAGAAAAAAGAAAAAACGTAGAAAAAACTCAGTGCAGGACCAGTCTTCAGGGAGGGAGTGTAATAGGAAGAAAGTCACCCTCATGCTAGGACATCCTGTCTCTAGTAGGGAGGTCAGCAGAGACAGAAATGGAGCTTCCAAGGCTTGGAGGAGAAAGTGGAAGCCTCTTGGTAGACAGAACTAAAGGAAATGGAGGATCCCTGCAATCTCCAGCCCTAGAAATGAGCTGGCAGGGATAAGCCAGGAATAGCTACTGAAGATCAGTAGGAGCCCAGGCAGAGGGCTAGGGCCATTGCACAGAGGCAGCCTCAGAGGACTGGAGGGTAGTGTGAACTCTGGCTGGGGATATGTACAGAACAGAACAGCCTGTGGCCCCCATAAAAAAGCACCACTGCTGTTGTGAGAGTGGGAGGAAAACACAATGCAGCCACACTTTCTCCACATGGCAACATTTTTGTTGTGGTCTTGGAAAAGGGAGATAGGGCTTGGTCATAGCCATCACTGCTGCATGGAGACAGGGCTGAAAGCTGAATCCATTCCTAGTAGTCCTGCAACCTCATAGACGGGACTGAAATTTGTTTACAGCCTCAAGCAGGGAGAGTGGATTTGACCTCTCTAGACCCATTGTGGACCCACATCTCTGGGACAAACAGGTTGAGAATGGAGTTCTGGCTCATGGTGGGGGTTGCAGTACAAGTATAGATATTTACAATAGGACAGCATACTTTACCATACAGGGAGGCAGGGCTGAGGGCTGCACTGACCCTGTGATGCATGAAAGATTCAGGTGTGTGACTGCACACTAGCGACAGTGGTTCAAAGAGCTTAACATTGGCAGATCTTCACTGGTGGATCCTGGGACACAGATCCTGGGAGACCCCAGAGCAGGTGGGCAACATTTCAACAGCTAAGGTGGGGACAAGAGCGGTGTCAACAAAGAGTACCTTGTAAGCCCACATAACAAGTGACAGACAACAACACAGATGGCACTTCCCAGTGGATATCTCCTGCTGAACCTTCTTCCCAGCAGAAGAGCTCCAACACTCCTTACTACACATGACAGGTCAGAAAACGGTCTAGAATCCTCTATTCCAGCAACAGGGGAGCAGACCTGGCCCCTGTCAAGGCTGTGACAACCACAGAACAAAAAAAGGAGGCCCCACTCAACAACAATAATCATGGCAGTCACTGATCCCCACAACACCAACCACACCCCCAATCAAAGGGGTAGCAACAAACATACACAGAAGAAAGGTGTGGCAATCATCCATACTAAGAATAGCCCTGTCAGCAAATCTATTAGAAGCACACAGTCTATATAGAAATGCTCCCACTTTAAATACACACACACACACACACACCCAAAAAAAACCCTTCTGGACCACAGTAGAAAACTAATACTCCTAAATCCATAGAGACAGAGAAATATAGGAAAAGTGAAGAATCAGAGGAAATACTCCAATTAAAAGAACAAGAGAAGTTCCCCATAAGAACGAACAATGTGATAGACCTTGACAGTCTACTAGATCACAACTTAAAAAAGGGTGTGATAAAATCAATGAAGTAAATAAGAGATGCTATGAATAGAGACAGAGAATACTATGAAAAGAAAATAGAAACTATAAAGAGGAATCAGTTAAAACAGAAAATGTAATGGCTGAGATAAGAGCCAAGCTAAAGGCAGTCAAAAGCAGACTAGATAATGCAAGGGATGAATAAGTGACTTAGAAGACAGGATAACAGAAGTCATCCAACCAGAAATGCAAACAGAAAAGCAAGTAAAAACCAGTGAAAGTAATAAAGGGTTCTACAGGATAATATACAGTGTGCCAGCTAATTTCTCTATGCAAACACTGCTGGCCAGAAGGAAGTGGCAAAATATGTTCAAAGTCTTGAATGAGAAAAAGCTGCAACCTAGGATATACTAACTGGTACAACTGTCTTTTAGAGGAAAATGAAAGATAAAGAATTTCACAGAAAAGTAAAAACTAAAAGAATACAGTAATACTAAACCTATCCTAAAAGAAATATTGAAATGTCTACTATATCAGAAAATAAATAGATATAGAAAAGAGAAAAACATGATTGGGAGTGCAATAACTACAAAGAATTCCAAGAAAATAAGCATGAAGATGAAAAACAAAAAAAAAACAAAAAACAAGGGAAAATATAGATTTGTTTCTCTCTCTGTTTTTCTTTTTTCTTTTTTTCATTCCTTTTAGAATGTGTTTGAGTCTATATGACTATTAGTCTAAAGCAAAGAGACAGAGTATAGGGTTAACATAATTGAAAAACAAGGTAACCACAAATTAAAAGCATACAGTGGAGTCATAAAAACAAACAAACAAAAACACAAAAACACAAAACAAAACCCAAGCTAATACAAAAGAAAATTATCAAACAACAAAAAGGAAAGGAAAGGAATGAAGGAGATATACCAAATCAACTGGAAAACAAAGTTCAAAATATTAATAAACACACTTCTGTCAATAATTATTATAAATGTCAAGGAATAAATGCTCCAATCAAAAGACATAGAGTGGCACATTTGGATACAAAAGCTAAAGCCTATCATATGCTGCTTATCAGAGACCCACTTTAGAGTGAAGGACACACACAAATTGAAAATGTGAGGATGGAAAAAGATATTTCATGCAAACAGGAATGACAAGAAAGTGGGAGTACCAATAGTGATTCAGATAAAATAGACTTTAAAACACTGGCCATAAAGACAAAGATGGACACTACATAATGATCAAAAGAGCAATACAAGATGAAGATATTATGCTCATTAATGTATATGCCCCAATAAAGGAGCACCTAAATACATAAAACAAATACTAACAGACATAAAAGGAGAAATTGATGGGGATACAATACTAGTGTGAGACTTTAGCAGCCCACTAACATAATTGGACAGGTCTTCCAGACAGAAAATCAATAAGGCAATGAAGATACTAAATGACACAATCAAACAGTTGGACTTGGTTGATATTTTTAGGACATTACATCTTCCAAAACCAGAATATAAATTCTTTTCAAGTACTCATGTGACATTCTCTTGTATAGATGACATACTTGGGCACAAAAAAGCCTCAACAAGTTTAAGAGGATAGGAATTATTCCAAGCATCCTCTCTGAAACAATGACATGAAACTAGAAATCAACCACAGAAAAATAGATGAGAAAAAAAAGGCAGCATGGAGACTAAACAACATGCTACTAAAAAGCTAAAGGTCCAACAATAAAATCAAAGAAGTTAAAAAAAATACAAAACAATTGACAATAAAAACACAAACACACAAAATCTATGGGATCCAGCAAAGCAGTCCTAAAAGGGAAGTTCATAGTGATAAAGGCCTTCCTCAAAAACAAACAAACAAAAACAAATGTACCACCTAAAAGAATTAGAAAAAAGAAGAGTAAAGAAAATCTAAAGTTGGCAGAAGGAAAGAAATAATAAAGATCAGGGAGGAAATAAATAAGATAGAGATTAAAAACAATAGAAAAAAATCAATGAAACAAAGAACTAGGTTTTGAAAGAGTAAACAAAACAGACAAACCTCTAGCCAGGCTTACCAAGAAGAAAAGAGAGAGTACACAAATAAACAAGATAAGAAATGAAAATGGAGAGATCACAACCAACATGACAGAAATATAAAAACTCATAAGAGAATACTATGAACAATTATACAGCAATAAATTGGACAACTTACCTAGAAACATACAATCCACCAAAACTGAATCAAGAAGAACTAGATCATTTGAATAGACTTACCACTAAAAGTGAAATAGAATCAGCAATAAAAAAAAAATCTCCCTGAAAACAATAGTCCAGGAACAGATGGCTTCCCTGGGGAATTCTATCAAATATACAAAGAAGAGCTCATAACAATCTTCCAAAAGATTGAAGAGGAGGGAAGACTCCCAAACCCATTCTATGAAGCCACCATCACCCTGATACCAAAACCAAAGACACTACCAAAAAAGAAAATTACAGGCCAATATCACTGATGAATATAGATGAAAAAATCCTCAACAAAATATTAGCAAGCAGAATCCAACAGTGCAAAAAAAAATCATACAACATGATCAAGTTGTATTAATTCCAGGGACACAAGGATGGTTCAACATATGCAAATCAATCAATGTGATAGACCACATCAACAAGAGAAATGACAAAAATCCCATGATCATATCAATAGATGCAGAAACACATTTGTTAAAATTCAACACATATTAATGATAAAAACTCTGACCAGAGTGGGTATAGAAGGAACCTATCTCAACATAAAATATATTTATGACATACCTACAGCCAACATAATACTCATGTTGAAAAGCTGAAAGCCTTCCCCATAAAATTTGTAACAAGACAGGGCTGTCCACTCTCACTACTCCTATTCAATATAGTATTGGAAGTCCTAGCCATAACAATTAGACAAGAAGAAGAAACCAAAGTGATTCCAAATTGGAAAAGAAGAGGTAAAATTTTCATTATATGTGGATGACATAATACTATATATAGAAATCCCTGAAGTTTCCACACAAAAGTAATTAGAGCTGATAAAATAATTCAGTAAGGTAGCATGACAGAAGATTAACATACAGAAATCACTTGAATCTTTACACTAACAATGAAACATCAGAAACAGAAAGTAAAGTTACAATCCATTTTCAAGTTGCATCCAAAAAAATAAAACTTAGGAATAAATCTGACCAAGGAAGTGAAAGACCTATATAGAACTACAAAACATTGACTAAGGAAATTAAAGATGACTTAAAGAAATGGAAAGATATCCTAAATTCTCTTACTGGTAGAATTAATATTGTTAAAATGGCCATACTACCTAAAGCAATCTACAGATTTAATGCAATTGCTATCATATTACCCAGGACATTTTTAACAGAACTAGAATAAATAATACCAAAATTTATATGGAATCACAAAAGATCCAGAATTGCCAAAGCAATACTGAAGAAAAAGAATGAAGTTGGAAGATTAATCCTCCCAGACTTCAGACAATACTACAGACCTATAGTAATCAAAACATCATGATATTGATACAAAAACAGACATATGGATCAATGGAACAGAATGGAGAACACAGAAATAAACCCACAAACTTTTGGTCAATTAATATTTGATGAAGCAAGGACATATAGTGGAGTAAAGACAGTCTTTTCAGCAAATGGTGGAAAAACTGGACAGCTGCATGTAGATCAGTGATGTTAGAATACTCCCTCACACCATACACAAAAATAAACTCAAAACGGCTTAAAGACTTAAACATAGGACAGGACATTATAAACCTCTTAGAAGAACACATAGGCAAAACATTATCTAACATAAATCTCAGCAATGTTCTCCTAGGATAGTCTATCCAGGCAATAGAAATAAAAGCAAAAATAAACAAGTGGGATCTAATTAAGCTTATAACTGTTTGCAAAGCAAAGGATAGCATAAGCAAAACCAAAAGACAACCTACAGAATGGGAGAAAATATTTGCAAAAGATGAGACTTACAAGGGCTCAATTTCCAGGATATATAATCAACCCACATAATTTAAAAAGAAAAAAAAATCCAAAAATGGACAAAAGACTTAATCAAGCAGTTCTCCAATGAAGACATTCAAATGGCCAATAGGCACATGAAAAATTGCTTAATACTGCTAATTATCATAGAAATTCAAATCAAAACTTCAGTGAGGTATCACTTCACACCAGTCAGAAAGACCATCATTAAAAAGTCCACAAACAATAAACGCTGGAGAGGGTGTGGAGAAAAGGGAACCCTCCTACACTGTTGCTGGGAATGCAGTTTGGTGCAGCTGTTATGGAAAACAGCATGGAGATTTCTCAAAGGACTAAAAGTAGATTTAGCATATGATCCAGCAGTCCCACTTCTGGGCATATATCCAGAGGGAACCTTACTTCAGAAAGAGACATATGCCCTAATATTCATAGCAGCACTATTTACAATAGCCAAGACATGGGAACAACCTAAATGTCCATTGACAGATGACTGGATAAGGAAGCTATGGTATACAATGGAATACAACTCATCCATAAAAAGATAATAAAATAATGCCATTTGAAGCAACATGAATGGACCTGGAGATTGTCATTACAAATGAAGTAAGCCAGAAAGAGAAAGAAAAATACCATATGATATCACTTATATGCAGAATCTAAAAAAAAAAGAAAAACTGAACTTACTTGCAAAACAAAAACAGACTCACAGACATTGGAAACAAATTTATGGTTACCAGAGAGCAAGAGAGTGGGATGGGATAAGTTGGGAGTTAGAGATTTGCAGACACTAACCAATATATATAACATAGATAAACAAGTTTATATTGTTCTATAGCACAGGGATCTATATTCAATAATCTATAGTAATTTATGGTGAAAAAGAATATGAAAATGAATATATGTATGTTCATGTATGATGGAAGCATTATGCTATGCACCAGAAATTGATACAACATTGTAAACTGACTATACTGCAATTATATATATATATATATATATACACTAATATATATATATAAATGTATATATATAGAGAGAGAGAGAGCGAGAGAGAGAGAGAGAACAAACAGAACACTTTGCAGAAGATAACAAAACCCAGGCTTCCTATGAATTATCTATTCATAAATGTCAATGGAAAATAAGTGTAGAATAAGTCAATAAAAATAGAACCAAAGCCAATCCAAATGTTGAAGTTTTCAGAAAATGTTTTTTAATAGTTTGAATAAATATTTTTAAATCTATAGAAGGGTATTAAATGGGAAATTCATAAACTGAAAAAATGGAATTGCAGGAAAATCCTCAAAACTGAAAAACTATATAAAAATATTGATTCACTCACTGAGTAGACTGAACACAACAGAAGAGAAGATCTGTGAATTTGAGCAGGTCAACAGAAATCATCCAAACTGAAGTGCAAAAAAAGAGAAAAGAACTGTTAATGCATTATATAAGTCAATCTCAGAAACATTATTCTGGACAAAATAAGCAAGATAAAAAAGAGTAAAAATACCTCAGTGTTCCAGTTATTTCAATTTCTAGAACTAACCAATGTGCTGGAAATGAGAAGAGTGATTGTATTTGTCGGCAGAAGTTGACTAAAAAGTGGCATGAGGAAACTTTCTGGAGCAACAGAAATGTTGTATATCTTTGTGTATGTACAATAGTGTAGTCACTTGTCAAACTCATAACAATACACTTAAATTTTGTGTCCTTTATTGTATGAAATAATTTCACAACTGAATTTAAAAATAAATTATTGAAGAGGTAATACTAGATTTCAAGATATCTTGATTCTCAATATATTTCTATTAAATGAACTGCTTTCTGGAAAATAAATGTGACCAGAAATATTGCACAGTGATGCTGAACCACTGATCTGGAAGAGAGAAGAAAAGCTTAAAGTTTCAATTAATTAATATACTTTAGATGAAACACTTAGCACTTCTCAACTTCGGTCTCCTTATCTGTAAATGATTTATGTATTTTTGTTGTAAACTCTATATATATTCTAATCTTTTCATCTGATTATAGCATTTGTAATAGACTATTAATAATTTCCATCATTTGATTGACACATAGGAAAAACTGAGAGATGAAATGTTGGTCCCCAAATTAGCTCAATGTGCTTCATGCCACTGGTGGAAAATTTGAAGAGTCAATATCACTAAACTTATGTTAGTCCATCTAGGAGAGATAAATGGACATTCAGATAATCTTCTAACCACTGAAGTCTTTATTATTCTGTAACATTTTAGACTAAGGTATAGATAGATTTGATGTGTCTATAGAAAGTAAATTAAATATGTATAGAAGTTAGAATTGACTAACATCTTATATAGAAAATCATTATTCTAATAATATGGATGAAATCTTCCAGAGTGATGACAGAATCAAATTCATAAAATTGTACAATCAATCCTTATTATTCCTGGATTCTGTATTTTCAACTTTGCCTGCTTGGTAATATATTTTTTTGGCTCCAAAATCAATACTCAAGAGCTTTTGTGGTCATGCAGGGACACGTGCAGAGCAATAAAAATTGTGAGTCCCTATACTGTCATATTCCCAGCTCAAATCTAACAAGGAGCTAGTAGACCTTCAGCTTTCATACAGAGATGATCAGAGGATGGAGATGACAGAGGGGAGTGCAATGGAGTGCAAGAAGCTCTGGCTCTGGGGTCCAGTTGAATAGGGTTTGAATCCTAACTAACTTTGGCTCCAGTTAATGGAATGGCTTCACGCAAGTCACTTCTGTACTTAATTTTCTCTTTTGTAAAATAAAGAAAATAGAATATACCAGGATGAGTTGATTCCAGGATTTAAGATTATAGAATATAACCTCTAAGAATATATATTTTCCCCCAGGAACAACAGTTTAGTATTTGCTCATTCAGTATTAGCAGTGATTTTATAGGATATAGTGGCCATAAATAACAAAAACTCACTGTATTTTAAAAACTCAGTCCATTATTATCACTCTAGTTTTGAAATGTAGATTTTTCTAATGCTCAATACATGTAAATCTACATAATCATGTGTATGGTAAGGCCACTGAAGATGGCTGTTCTCTTGTTCTCTGTACATCCCCTGTTGGATCAGTGCCAACAAGTGCCTGCTTCAACTACACCTTATTCACCTGACTCACCTTCCTACGTACTTGCCACAAGCCCCAGCTAATGATTGTTCTAACTTGAAATCAGAACATCTCCTCTATGATAGCTTATCAAAGGGGTGGTGAGGAATGTGCCCCTCTGCTGGTTCCCTCGTAACCAATGAGCTGACCTGAAGTCAGTCCCCATATAACTGGTTACAGACCCCTTCCTGTGGAGTAAAAATGGCCACCATGTCTGGCCCACTATCTGCCACACACATTGGGGTGTTGTTCCAGGACCTTGTTTCAGACATAAAAGATGTCCCTAATCATTAAACTATTGATGTCTCTGTTGCTGACTCTGGGCTCTTTTTTAAAATTTTTAAGCTGGGCAAATACAAGCTTTATAAGCCTCTGGGGTGTAGCCAAACAATATGTCTACCTGAGATCCCACATTTATTGAAAATAAAATTTTCATGTTCTTTCACTTATTTTGTATAAAATAAAACAGCATGACACAGTAGATACTTAATGAATGTCATTTGTAGGCTATAATAGATATGAAGAAGAGTGTGAATTACCATGAAAGCACTGAAATAAGTAAAAATGTAATAATATGTGAAAAATAGGCTTCACTTGGGATGATGCATCAGGCATACAAACTGGCCTTCAGATGTTGGTGTAATTGTTCCCAAAGCTACCAAGTATTTGAGTGTACACACTTCCACTTCCTGGAATACAAGGTTACTTTCAGCTAAAAGACTAATATCTATAATCACACCACAAAAAAATAAAATCATTCATTCCATTTAGCTCTCCCTAGGGGACTTTTAATATTGCTTTTACAGGTAGCAGAGTTCATCCTCTACCAAAAATATAGTCAGCCATAATTTATCCCAACCAACTTCGTTAAAAGGTTTCCATGGATGCCAAAATTTATTTCTATGAATTTTTTTCAATCATACAAAAACTAAGGCTAGAGAATTAGAACTTTAGGAAGAAAACTTAGAAGGTAATTACAAATTTCAGTTGTATCCCTTTTCTTACATTCTATCCATGGATGAGTAAAGTAAGACACTTTAGAAAGTCCTTGGATTTTCTGCTTCCTCTTGCATCTGAAACTTTGATTTGGGTCATGATCTTGAAATTTTATCTTAATACACTTCTCATTTAGTTATTGTCCAATTTTCAGATATTTACAGCTCAAAATTCCAACATACAGAATGTTCTTGAGAAAATGATAAATTCAAAATGCCTTTCTTCAGTGATTCCAAGTGGTTATAATTCACTGTGTAAAATCTATAATGCTGTTAATCCATATCCTTCAATTATTAGTTTATATAACTACCATAATTTCCAACTACTTACCATTCACTTCCATTTAGTTCTTCTTTTACTTAAGCCCACATTCACTTATCTTCTGACCCCTGTCTCTTTTTATTTGGATACACTCAATATCTTTATAATATGGCTATCTCTGTGCTAATATGGGTTCAGGTAGATAAGCAATGCAAGCCATTGCCTAGACTTGTGGTGTGCTAGCCTGTGATTCTTCGTGTCAGTTAGTCTAGTGATAGTCATCGGAAGTTTTCTAATTGCCAATTCTATGTTGCTGAAGATAAGGAGATGAGAACAAAAGCTTGTTCTCTGAGTTTACAATTTAGTGGACACCTTCATTAATCAACGAGTTATATCAGTATATGGTGAGAACATTTTCTTATGAGGGGAAGTTGAAGTTATTCCTCTGAGGAAGTAAAGATTGGTGTGAGAGCTGAAGAAAGAGTAGGAACTAACTAGGTAAGAAGGGATTTTAAAAACTTCCTCATAGATGTAGCAACATATATAAATGCCCTGGGGTTGAGGAGATAATTTGAGATTAGTTTAGGCTAGAGAGCTGGGCCAAATCCCATTATTCAGAGAATTGTTCTCCACGTCAAGAATTTATTATGTTTCTCTCAAGTAAAATGGAATGTTAATAAAACATTTTTAGCAGTTTCTTGATATTAGATATATTGAAACTGCTTTGAAATATTTTTATATCTGAGAAAATAAGGCCAAACATACTTTAAAAAGTAGCCTATCCATAAAGGAATTAAAAAATTTTATTTCATTTATAAAATCTACCATACCAAACACTTTTACTTATCCTTTACTTGCATAAGGCTTAGAGATTCTTAAGAGGAATAGGGCTTTGCTAGTACTTTTGAGACCCTTTTGTGAAGGGATACAGCAGTACATTGTAATTTCTGGTGACTTACTGCCAGGGGATTTGCTTTTCCTAATGTGTGGGGGAAAAAAAACAAATTATTGCATCTGAGTAGCTAAACAGGCTCAGAATTCTTTATAAAAGTGAAAATGATACTTCTTATAGTATAAAAGGATCTTGTGGATGCCTAAGTGGGTAAAAGAGAGTACATTAACTTAAAAATGTTTTTATCTGAAAAAGATCTAATGGATTGAAGGGTGATGTGCACATTTTATTTTCTTTAAACCATTTTATTTCAGTTATTTATGACTAAACAAATTCTCATTCACAACTGAGCTTCACTTCCAGCAGTGAGGATGTTGCCAATGAAATAATAATGTCAACATAAGTACTATAGGTAAGAGTAGGATATATACTAAATTGGGGTTGAGGTCAAGGTTGCAGCATAAGAGAGAAGAAACCTGATTCCATGTTGGATCTATTTCTTTATCTCTAATCTCTCTGCTCTGTTGCCTGAGCTGAGCCATGCTGACTCTGCATCTTTGTAAAAGAATGTTGCCTATAGCCTGAAATATACATAGTAACCCATTCTTTAGGCTCTGCTTTCCAGACTTGACTTTTAAAAGTATAAAACTTTTCACTCCTATAGAGATAAAAAACTGCAGAACAGAAAATAACACTTATCTTGGAGGTTTACAGGAACATCTTGACTAGACCTAAATGGACAGCTACAAGAACAAAGGATTATCACCTCCTATGCGGGGTCTGGCTGGCACCAAGAAGTTTGCAACAATCAGTCACATCCTGTCCCCTGTTAGTATAAAAGAAGTCTGAATTCTAACTTGGGTAGGATGGTTCTTTAGGACACTAGTCTACCATCCTATCTACTGACTTTCCAAATAAAGTCCCTATTCATTGCCCCAAGACATCATACCTCAATTTACTAGCCTGCTGTGCAATGAGAACTAAAGGCTTGAACTCAAAGACAGTAGTGTGGAACTTGAGGAAATGGAATTAGGCTAAATTAAAAAGTTAAAAAAAGATAGAAGTATCTAAAACAAGCTTAACCATAAAAATGATGGGAAAAATCTAAGCAAAGGAAAAAAGCAACAAAAAGTTCAAAAGAAAAAATGCATGTACATGCTTCCTGGTGGAAAATTAGAAATAGAACTACTGTATGATCCAGTGATTCCACTCCTGGGTCTCTATCTGAAAAACAAACAACCCCCCATTAACTTGAAAAGATACATGCACACCAATGTTCATGGCAACATTTACAATTTACAATTGCCAAGGTATGGAAGAAGCTTGTGTCCATCAATAGATGAATGGATAAAGAAAATGTGGCATATATATATACAATAAAATATTACTCATAAAAAAGAATAAAATTTTTCCACTTGCAACAACATGGATGAACTTGGAGGGTATTATGCTTAGTGAAGTAAGTCAGACAAAGACAAATACTGTTCGTTTTCACTTATATGTGGCATCTAAAAAATAAAATGAATAAATATAATAAACAGAAACAGACTCATAGATATAGAGAACAAATTATCAGTTATCAGTCAGGAGATGAGGAGGGGGAGAGCCAGGATAGGGAAAGGGGACATACACACTACTATGCATGAAATAAATAAGATACAAGGATGTTATGTACAGCACAGGGAATACAATCAGCATTTTATAATCCCTTTAAATTTAGTATAGTCTATAAAATATTAAATCATTATGTTGTACACCTGAAACGAATATAGCCTTGTAAACAAACTATACTTCAATACAAAAGTAAAAGAAAAAGGAAAGAAAAAAAACTTCAAACACTATTAACTCCTTTGACCCTTCTCATTTAAAGCAAAACAAACTAAAAAACAAACTCTAGTGAGATATAATTTATCTACAATGGAATGCATATTTTAAGGGCAGAATTATACCTATGTAACTCCCACCTCAAACAAGATAAAGAACATTTTCATCAACTCAAAACAATTCTTCATGCCCTATTCCAGTGAGCCTTCATCATACTCCAGACCCAGTCAACATCTGATTTTCTTTCTATTATTATAAATTAGACACTTTATGATGAAAATGTTATACAATTGAATAATACAGTTTATACTCTTTTAAATTAGACTTCTTGCATTCAGCATGCATCTGAAATTCAGACACATTGTGTGTATCAGTAACTTACAACTTTTTTTACTGTTTAATACTTTCTAATTATGTGAATACAGCACAATTTGTCTATCCATCTACCGACTGATAGACACTTAGGTTCTTTTTAGTTCAGGGCTACTGTGAATAAAACTACTATAAATATTTGTATACAAATATTTTTATGGACATTTTCATTTTTTGGTGTGTGGGGAGGGTTGTAAAACAAAATGTGAATGGCTGAACCCTTTCCTTACATCCGCTTACTTTTGTAAAACTCTAATCTTGGTTATGTTTTTAAAATAAAATTTGACCACATCATTCAAATTCTGTAATTTACAAAATGACTTCATTTTTCACTTAAAACAAAATCAAGCCTTTCCTTCACTCTTTAAATTCTTACACGTTTTGATTCCAACTACGTGTTCAATTTCAGCCCCATCACTATTCCCTCTGTGCATTATGATTCAATGTCATTGCCCCTTTTTATGTTCCTCTAATAAAAGTTATTTCTCATTCATGTCTTTGTGCCAAATGGTCCACTTCCAGGAAAGCTCTGCTATCCTATTGTTGCATGACTGGCATCTTTTTCTTTTTTTTTCTTTTTTCTATCAGATCTCACTTTAAGTACCATCTCAGCAAAGGGACTTCCCTCTCTTACAGTTTAATTCCTTTTATTGTACTTTTTATGTTCTGATATATTTGTTGTTTGTTTGACTGTGTATTGGTTTACAGCATGTTTTACCTACTAGAATTAAAGCTCCATGAAATAAAATATTATATGAATTGTTTATTGTACCATCTTTAGTGCTCATAACATCCTCTGGTCTATAGTTTCTCTTCAATAAATTATTAAGAGAGCAGCTGAAGAACATAACATAAAATGACTCAATTACAATGATCATGCTCAAAAGGACCCACAGTATAGCTTTATATTCCTAATGTTTTCCTTAATATGCTTTTTCTCCACATCCTTCCTAGCATGGATAACTAACTCCCACTGCATGAATTCTTACCATCTTCACTTTTAGTATTAGAAACCCCTGTCCTAGAGTTTTAAGTGAAGACAGAGCTGCTTAGCTTCAGATTGTGTTTCTCAGACATCCTTGTGCTAGAAGTAGCCACATTTCAAATTTTAACAGTGAAATATGTGTTACCAAAGGCAAGTTTCTGTGCCCAATGTGTAATGTGGACAAACAAACTGAAAGAGAAACAATAGAGCTTGGAGCAGAGAAAGGTTTATTGCAGGGCAGAGCAAGGAGGACAAAGAGGTTCACGTCCAAGAAAATCCCATACTCCCCAAAAGGTTTCAGCAAAGCATATTTAAAGGCCAGGTAAGAGAGAAGGTTACAGGGTACACGACCAGCTTGTGCACAATTCTCTGATTGGTTGCTGTTGAGGTAACTAGGTGGTCAGTACTATCAATCCTTAGGTGCCAGTAGGTCTAGATCAAGTAATTAATTTAGATCTAGGTCAAGTAATTAATTTCTAGATTGAGTAATTAATTTCTTCCTTTGGTGGTGGTTTTTAGCATCTGAAAATCTCAGGAAATACACATGAGATACTATTATCTGGGTACTTCAGAGAGGAGCTACTGCAGAGGATATGGGGGAGGGTTCTTTCCTGGGAAGTCCCCACAGGGTCCTGCACAGTTACATGAACACATCTTCAAAGTCGTGTTATCTACTTTAGACTTTTACTCTAGCCCTTCTGGCAGGCTGGAAATTAGTAATGACTGAAAATAATGATTGAAATAATAGCAGAAGCTATGCATTGCCAGCGGTGGAACCACACTTCTAGCCCATGCTCTGAATGACTGCAGGCATAAGGATCCACCCACTTGCCCAGATATATTACATAGGTTAAAACACGCACACACATGCGCACACACACACTCACAATTCTATCTTGTACAAGTCATTGTGTTTTAGGATCTTTGGCACAGCAGCTTAGCCAATATCTGAAGTCATATATTCCAAGAGGACTATTTAATACTGTCTTCCCTCAAACCTCTAGACCCTAGCCACTTTTGCCTAATGACCTATTTTTATTAAAAGTGAGACCATTTATCTTCCCCAGCTCAATTTTGTCTATTTACTTCCAACTCTTCCTTCCTATCTGTAGCAAATGAAGAAGAGTTCTGGCTGCAATTAAAGGAATTAAATCATTTCTGATATTCTAGATGCCATCCTATCATGAATTCTTGAGGACATCACTTTTGTACTCATTCTGTTTTATTGTTTCTTTTCCTTCTATCTACTGCATCATCCTAATTAACATTTACATGTGTCCAATATTTGCCTTGAACCAAAACTCCATTTTTGTTGCAGACCCATTTCTCTGCTTCTCTCTCCATGTAAATTTCATGAGAGAATAATGTATATACTCTGTCTATATTTCTTTCCTCTCTGCTCTTTCTTTAACACATATCAATCAGGCTTCTTTCCACTCCATTCTAAATACTATAGTTGAGACAATAACAAACATCCTTGTGACAAATCCAGTGATCTGTTCTCTGTTCTCATCTCTCTTAATCCTAAAAATAAGTATTGTTTCTTTAAAAAAAATGACTACACACACATAGGCACACACACACAGGTACACACAGAGACACATAAATGTACATGTGTGTGTGTAAATACATGTATAATTTTTAAACACAATACACATACACAGATTTTGTTCTGTGACAGCACACTTCATTAATTCTCAAAACACACTTAATTTTGTCTTCATCTCCTTGCTTCAATTTTTATGTTAAACGTATGAATTTTGGGAGTGATTTGAGGCTGATTTTTCATCAAGATCATGTTTTTTCTATCCTTTTTATCTAAAATCTGAATAAACTTAACAAAATGTGTACATTGAAAACATGTGACATTGAAGAAATAAATTAGATAGGACAAAATAAATGTGAAGATAGTCTGTGCCCATTAATCAGAAGCATTAATATTGTCAAAATGTCTGTTCTACCCAAAGTAATCTACAGATTTAGTGCAATTCCTTTCAAGAATTCAATGACATTTTTCACTGAAATAGAATGAACAATCCTAAAATTTGTATGAAACCACACACACATAAAAGACTTCCAATAACTAAAGCATACTTGAGAAAAAAGTGTGACACTGGAGGCACCACACATCTTGATTTCATAGTACAAAGCTGTAGTAATCAAAATAATCAATGATTATTTTGGATATGACACCAAAAGTACAAGCAACAAAAGCAAAATAAACAAGTGAAGCTACAACAAACTAAAAGGCTCATGTACAGCAAAAGGAATAATCAACAAAATGAAAAGGCAACCTACATAATGGAGGAAAATATTTGCAAACTATATATCAGATAAGAGGCTAAAATCCAAAATATGTAAGGAATTCAAACAACTCAATAACAATGAGACTCTAGAAAGCCTGAATAGACAATTTTTTCAAAGAAGGTATTCAAATGATCAACAAGTATATGGAAAGATGCTCAACAACACTTATCATCTGGGAAATGCAAATCAAAATGACACCTGTTAGAATGACTATTATAAAAAATGACAAGAGATAGCAGGTGCTGATGAGGATGTGGAGAAAAGGGAACACGTGCACTGTTGATGGGAATGTATGTTGGTGCAGCCATCATGAAAAACATCATGGAAGTTTCTCAGATTAAAAATAAAACTACCATATGATCTAGCAACCTCACTTCTGGATATTTATCCAAAGGAAATGAAATCAGGATATCAAAAAGATATCTACACTCCTACATTTACTGCAACATTAATCACAATAGCCAAGACATGGAAACAACCTAAGTGTCCATCTGTGAATGACACTCCCACACACAAAAACACACATTCAAAGGAATACATATTATTCAGCTATAAAAATGAAGGCAATCTTGCCATTTGTGACAAAATGAATAGACATTGAGAGTCATAAGTGAAGTAAGTCTGACAGATAGAATGACATATGCTCTATGATCTCACTGATGTGTAAATTCTGAAGAAAGTTGAACTCAAAGAGACAGAGAGTAGAATGGTTGTTGCCAGCAGCTGGGGTGGGGAAATGGCAAAATAGTGGTCAAAGGATACAAACTCCTAGTTTTAAGATGAGCAAGTTAACAGTATTGTATATATACTTGAAAGATGCTGAAAGTGTTGCCAACTAAAAATTGTCACTTGCCATCTGGAATGAAGTCACTAGCTCCTGCAGTCACTGATCTTCAGCACACCCCAAACTGATCAGGAAATGAGATGCTCTGTGCTCTGGGAAAAGCTGGCAGGACAGGCCTTCAGGTAGATTTTTTTCAGAAGAAAGTTTTTTGAACCCAATTTCTTGCATCTCACATATAGTAAAGCACTAAAATCATTAATGAAGACATCTTCTCCTCGTGACTAGCAGCAACATTGTTGTCACTAGCAGCAAGTCTCTGCCAAAATGTGTGCTTACTTGCATGTATCCCCCATCACCCAAAACCACATATAAACTGACCTCTCCCCTCACTTACCTCTTCAGAGCAATTCTTCAGAGCTACCTGAGAGACTGTAGCCAGGGCGATAGTCCTCATTTTGATCCCAATAAAACTCAACTCACAAATCTCACGTTGTGCTTTTTTTTTTTTTTTAAGTCAACAAAGTAGATCTTAAATGTTCTTACTGCAACAAAAATAGTAGTTACGTGAGGCAATGGATGTGTTAACTAACCTTTTATTGTGGTAATCATTTTGAAATATATACATGTGTCAAATCATCAAGTTGTAAGCCTTATTTCACAATGTTATATATCAATTATATCTCAGTAAAGTTGAAGAAAAAATGACATTATACAAAAGATTCCTTAGCTTGTAGATGCTAAATCCCAGAAGTGTTTATAGGGTCAACTTAATTGTAGTTTAGATGAACCATGGTTTCTGTCATTTATTTTATTACTGATTATCCCAAATTTTTATTCATCAGAGATTTTTTTGAAGATTGCTTATAATATTTGCTCTGCCATGTAGAGTATCTCATTTTACAAAGTGAATTTTAAATAAAATAAAAATAAAATTTAAACATCTAAATATTATTGACTTATTTTATTTTAAATGGCTTTACTGGGAATAACTTTAAAAGAAAGCTAAGAGAAAGTTATAATTATACAGTAGAACATTTAGTAGAGATTCAGAAAAATCTATGTATCAAGGAGTGAGCAGGGACTTCTGGGCTGCAGTAAGGGCAGTTCTTTAAAGAAAACGAAGTAAAGAAAATTTAGAAGTCATCAAAGTGCATTTTGAAGATATCCCCAAATATTGAGAGCATAGATTATGGATAAGGGCTGTAAACCAGTAGTTAGCTTCTTAAAAAATATGGGTCTTAACCTAAGGTCAATTAATGTCAACAAGTAAGTAAAACAATGAGGTGTTAAAGGTAGAAGAGTCATTGCTTAGACTTCAGTGGAACAGTAAAATAGAATGTCTTAAAGGAAGTTTGAAGTAAATATGAAAGGTATGTAGGGGGGTTCTTCAAAGGAAGTTAGCATCAAGAGTGAGCAAGATTTCAGTTAAAGACAGGCACAGGAAGCTTGTAGAAAAGAGCTTGGAGATAAGGGAAACTTGATTTCTTATGTGGTAATAGTCCTTGAGGACAAAGCCAATGGATTTGAGTTTCGGAAAGAAAGAGGAGGTTGATCAAGGCTAAGGAAGCACACGTTAATGTGCAGGAGAAGTCAAATAGCTCAAGGGTCCACCTTTCAACTTTGACTGATGAAAACAGATTTGAGAGGCACAAAATATTTAGTCTCAATATTTGTTCTTGGCTGTGGTACCAAATATTGCCTGAATATTATCTGAATTGGCTGGATAATGTCATATCCTGAAAACACTAAGTAAACTGATAATGGGCCCAGAAACTGCAGGTGCTTCTTACTGCATGGGTTGAGTGATACTTGAGAAACTTTTCACCCATGGGATGTATTTAAGTCAGCGATGTATATTTGCTAGGAGTGACTTTAAATCTGAACATATGAATTATGAATGGATAGGTGCCGCTGTGTGTGCTCTCAGTGTAAGGTTGTCTGTAGATTGTATTCATGAATTTGTCAGAAGCAGCTCAGCTAATTGAAGTAACATACTTAGGAAGCCAAGTCTACAGGTTCATTTCCTGTGGGGCCTTTTCACATCTGCACAGTACACAACACATAATAGAGCCTTAATAAATGTTTGTTCATTAAATGAATAGTGAATAAATAATCCACAGGGTGAAGGGGAGTGTGTCTTTAAAATCATCACCACAGTCTAAGCCTTTATGCACAGCCAGCATGTCCAATAATCCATGCTTGAATCAGTATGGGAAATTTTGTATGAAAGTGGGACAGATAAGCAAAATTATCACTGCTCAGACAAACGACCAAAGGATACATTCTTCTAAGAGTGTGAGTAATAACACCTAGTACAGTGAAAAAAGTTAATGCTTATGTTTTAAAATTCTCAATCCTCTTGTCAAAAATATGAAGGTTTTCATATGTATGTCTAATAAATATATAAAAATAAAATAAGGCAAACACTTTATTCTTTTCAAATATTTGACTAAAAGATATGACTTAAATTTAAATAATGATATTCAATTAATTTAATAAATTAAGACAGTTACTTTGCTAGCATTTTCTTACTTCCTTACTATCATGTACTTTGTGACATTCTTGAATACATTTACATGTTTTCTGATAGGATGTGGATTTTATGTAAGCTATACAAAATACAATGAGAGCATTTTGCTTAAAAGTTAAATATTTTTATGTAAACTCTAAAATATTTTTCCTTGGTGGTTTCCTTGAATAGACTAAATATCTCCTTAGGTTGAAAAATATGTATATATAATTTAACATATGTTCTTCACAGAAATGCAAAATTTAAGAAACAATGAAGAAGAAAGAAAAAAATACTATTCTTAATTACCTCAAAGAGAAAACAGTTTTAACTTTCAGGTTTTTTCCTTTCTTACTTTCTGTAAAATATTTTTATCAAGGAATATATAATATATACACTTTTGTACTCCAGACTTCTTTACATTATAACATAAGCAGATTTATATTAATACCTTTTGAATGGTTATCATTTCCATATATTCTTTTAAACAAAAAGTATGCTTAAACACTAATCTCAGTACAGAGATTATAGAGGTAAATAAAACAGACTGTTAGGGAGGGAGGAACTCCCCCTTACTTTTCTTGAGTTCTTTTGGCTGGTGTAATAATTGAATTGACGTAAGACAGACTAACAGGAGGAAAAAAATACATTTAATTCATACACACAAAAAGGTTTCATAGAAATGGGGACCTAAGAAGTATTCAAAGCAAAGCAGGTAGCTTTTATACTTTTTAGACAAAGGAAAAATAAATTTGTGAGTAACTGTCAGGACAACGAAACTAAGGCTTCGGGGGTTAATTAGTGAAGGATCCAAACAGAGTTTGAACTTGGGTAGTTAATTAGTAAAAAAAGTATCAAGATTTGTTTATATAGGTTTCAGGGCCTGAATAACCTCTCTGTGACGGTAAGGATGTCTTTTTCCCTCCAGATGTGGGTGAGGAGAGCACATTTCACATTGGATATTTATTTCCTGACCTCAGGGAGACAGAGAAGGGGATCAAAGTGTCCCTGTTGAATGGGCTATTATTAAAGTCATTTTAATTCAAAATAATCAATATGCCACTTCAGCATATTTTGGGCTGGCCTGCCCTGAGCCCCAACAGGACTAAATCTCCAACATTATTTTTTATTAACCAGTCCTCTCTTTTTGGAAAATATTTTGGATGATAATTAATCAAAACAAACTCAAACTTATGAAAGCATTGTGTTTGCATTTGAAGACCTGAAGAAAAAAAAAAGTATTTGTCTTATCACTCATATTACAGCTTTTCACTAAGTTTAATGTAACTAATTTAATTATTAGTTTACTTTAAATTTGTTATATTTGGAAGACAAAATTGTATTTTTAAAGAAGCCTATTTCTTAAATCCACAATTAAACAAGTAAAACTAAAATCATAACAGATCCAAAGCAGAGATTTGATTCATAAATATCACTAATGATTTTAAGTTCTAACTTATTTTAAATAAATAATGAGAAACAGTAGTGCCTTGTGGCTTCCTGTCTAAAATGTTTTTATGTTCATATATCAACCAGACTGTCATTGTCCTACATCTGTTGTATGGTAGCAATGTAATTTATTGTAATTTCTTTTTTGTTCAACCAAAAGGAACTTTGGGTTTGGTTTTACCCCGTATTTTATCAGATGAACTGTGCTATCTCTGCACAGAAGTTATTTTTACACTTTACTTGTGAAACTTATCTGCTGGCATGTGCAAAAGCAAACAAACTTTTGCATACTGCCTCAGTGCCGCAAAAAACCTGAACCATCTGTAGTTCATCACTTTCTTGGCCAATTATAGATGAACAAAGACCTGAAATACTGAATAGGTAATCCATCAAATACAACCAAGGGTATGAGGGTGTTCTTAAAGCCATTTCCCAATTAAGATAGTAACTGCTATTGTCTGATCATGCTCCCTGTTTTATTTTCTTGGACATGAAATGGCATGTGGAAAAGACATTAGCCTCCTGAGGGACTCAGTATGGTCATTTACATTTCTTAATTAGAAGAAGCTGAGAGTTAACATTTTTTTTTAAATGCCATGATACACAGTAAAGGTTTTATGATTTCTAATAGAGAGTTTCCTCAGATACTCTGTGATTTCACTTAAAGAAACCTCAATATTGAGAAATTACATTTCATTGATCACTATAAAAACTAAGTAGAACAAATTGGCTTATAAATATAATTGGTTTTACATTATTATTAATATATGGTCTATTGAATTTTTACCAAACTTTTATATATACTAACATAATAATTTATCATTTATATATATATACTATATATTATACATATATATATATAAAATTGGATTATAATCAGTTACAATGTGTCAGTTTCTGGTGTACAGCTCAATGTCCCAGTTATGTGTAAACATACATATATTCATTTTCATATTTTTTCATTAAAGTTTATTACAAGATAGTGAATATAGTTCCCTGTGCTATACTAGAAGAAACTCATTTTTTCTTTTGATCTATTTTTACATATAGTGGCTAACATTTGCAAACATCAAACTCCCAAATTCATCCCTTGCCACCCCCTTTCCCCAGTAGCCATAAGATTGTTTACTCTGTGTGAGGGTCTATTTCTGCTTTATAGATGAGTTTGTAGTGTCCTTTTTTTTTAGATTCCACATATTAGTGATATCATATGGTATTTTTCTTTCTCTTTCTGGCTTACTTCACTTAGGATGACAATCTCTAGGTCCACCCATGGTGCTGCAAATGGCATTACTGTATTCTTTTTATGGCTGAGTCATATTCCATTGTATAAATATACCACATCTTCTTTATCCAGTCACCTGTTGATGGACATTTACGTTTCTTCTGTGTCTTGGCTATTCTATATTGTATATACTGCTGCTATGAACATTGAGGTGTATGCAACTTTTCAAATTACAGTTCCTTTCAGATATATACCCAGGATTGGGATTGCTGGATCATATGTTAATTCTGTGTTTAGTTTTTGGAGGAGGCTCCATTCTGTTATCACAAAAGTTGCTCCAAATTAATTCCCACCAGAAGTATAGGAGGGTTCCCTTTTCTCCACATCCTCTCCAGCAGTTATCGTTTGTGGACTTTTGAATGATGGCCATTCTAACTGGTGTGAGGTGACACCTTACTGTTGTTTTGATTTGCATTTCTCTGATAATTAGTGATACTGAGCATTTTTTTCAGGTGCTTATTGGCAATTTGTATGTCTTCATTGGAGAACTGCTTGCTTAGGTTTTCTGCCCATTTTTGGGTTGGATTGTTTGGGTTTTTTTGTTAGTAAGTTGTATGAGCTGTTTATATATTCTGAAAGTTAAGTTTTTGTCAGTGGCATCATTTGCAAATATTTTCTCCCATTCTGTAAGTTGATGTTTTGTTTTGCTTATGGTTTCCTTTGCTGTGCAAAAGCTTATGAGTTTAATTAGTTCTCATTTCTTAATTTTTACTATTATTTCTAGTGCCTATGTAGACTGCCCTAGGAGAATATTGCTAAGATTTATGTCAGAGAATGTTTTGCCTAGGTTTTCTTGTAGGAGGCTTATAGTGTCATGACTTAATGTTTAGTCTTTGATCCATTTTGAGTTTATTTTTGTGAATGGTGTAGGGAGTGTTCTAACTTCATTGATTCACATGTAGCTGTCAAGTTTTCCCAACACCAGTTACTGCAGAGACTGTCTTTTCTCCATTGAATATTCTTGCCTCCTTTGTTGAAGATTAATTAACCAAAAATTTGTGGGTTTATTCCTGGGCTCTCTGTTCTGTTTCATTGATACATATTTCTGTTTTTATACCAATACCATGCTGTTTTGATTACCATAGCTCTGTAATATTGTCTGAAGTCTGGCAGAGTTATTCCTCCAGCTTTATTTATTTATTTTTTCTTCAATATTGCTTTGGCAATTCTGGGTCATTTGTGATTCTATTTAAATTTTAGGATATTTGTT
The DNA here is from genome assembly GCF_048564905.1 of Vicugna pacos. Taxonomy (NCBI): domain Eukaryota; kingdom Metazoa; phylum Chordata; class Mammalia; order Artiodactyla; family Camelidae; genus Vicugna; species Vicugna pacos. The sequence goes on from NC_133000.1 coordinate 38,946,666, forward strand.
CTAGTTCTGTGAACAATGTCCTGGGTAGTCCAAATGCATTAAATCTATAGATTATGTTGGGCAGCATGACCATTTAAACAATATTGATTCTTCCAATCCAAGAGCACGGGATATCTTTCCATTTCATTAAGTCACTATTAATTTCCTTAATCACTATTTTGTAGTTCTCCATGTATAAGTCTTTCACTTCCTTGGTCAGATCTGTTCCTAAGCTTTTATTGTTTTGGAAACAATTTTAAACAGACTGTTTCTTTACTTTCTTTTCCTGCTAATTCATTTTAGTGTAAAGAAATGCAACTTTTTATTGTAGTTTAATCTTGTATCCTGCTACTTTGCCAAATTCTTTTATCTGCTCTAGTAGGTTTTTGTTTTGTTTTGTTTTTTGGTGGAGTTTTTAGGTTTTTCTATACATAGTATTATGCCATCTTCATATAGTGACAATTTTACCTCTTCTCTTCCAATTTGGGTCACTTATATTTCTTTTTCTTACCTAATTGCTGTGCCTAGAGTTCCAAGACTATGTTGAATAGAAGTGGTAAGAGTGGGCATTCTTGTCTTGTTCCAGATTTTAGTGGGAAGGCTTTCAGTTAGTCGCTATTAAGTATTATGCTGGCTGTGGGTTTTTCATGAATAGCTTTTATTATGTAGAGATATGTTCCCTCTATACCCACTTGGGAAAAGTTTTTATCATAAATGGGTGTTGAATTTTATCAAATTTTTTTTTTGCATCTATTGAGATGATCATGTGATTTTTGTTATTTCTCTTGTTGATGTGGTGTATCACATTGATTGATTTGAATATATTGAAACATCTTTGTGTCCCTGGGGTGAATCCAATTTAATCATGGTGTATGATCTTTTTATGTACTGTTGGATTCTCTTTGCTAATATTTTGTTGAGAATTTTTGCAACTATGTTTATCAGTAATATTGGCCTGTAATTTTATTACTTGGTAGTGTCATTGTCTGGTTTTGGTATCAGGATGATGGTAGCTTTATAGAATGAGTTTGGGAGTTCTCCCTCTTTTCATTCTTTTAGAAGAGTTTGAGAAGGGCCAGTATGAGTTCTTCTTGGTATGTCTGTTAGAATCCCCAAGTGAAGTCATCTGGTCCTGGACCTTTGTTTACAGGGAGGTTTTTGCATTGCTAATTCAATTTCATGTCCAGTGATTGGTCTGTTCAGGTGGCCTATTTCTTCTTGATTCCATCTTGGTGGACTTTAAGTTTACAGAAGCTTGTCCATTTCTTCTCAGTTGATCAGTTTGTTTCCATATACTGGTTCATAGAAGTCTCTTCTTGGTTTTTGTATTTCTGTGATATTGGTTGTAATTTCTCCATTTTCCTTTCTTATTTTGTTTATTTGTGTTCTCTCTCTTTTCTTCTTGTTGAGCCTGGCCAGAGGATTGTCAATTTTGTTTACTCTTTTTAAAAACCAGCTCTTGGTTTTAGTGATTTTTTTTCTATTGTTTTATTTTCTCTCCATTTTATTCATTTTGTCAATGATCTTTATTATTTTGTTCTTTCTACTAACTTTAGATTTTGTTTTGTCTTCTTTTTCTAATTATATTAGGTGATAGTTTAGGCTATTTACTTGAGATTGTTCTTTTTTTTTGAGGAAGGCCTATATTGCTGTGAATTTCTATCTTAGTACTGCTTTTGGTGAATCCCATAGATTTTTGTGTAGTTGTGTTTTCATTGTCATTTGTCTCAAGCTATTTTTTTTAAATTTATTCTATGATTTTATCATTGATCCATTGGTTTTTTAGTAGCATATTGTTTATTCTCCATGCTGTCCTTTTTTCTCATTTGTTCATTTGTTTTTCTGTGGTTAATTTCTAATTTCATGGCATTGTGGTCAGAGAAGATGCTTGAAATAATTTCTATCCTCTTAATTTTTTTTGTGGCTACTGTTGTGCCCAAGTACACAATCTGTCATAGAGAATATTCCATGTGCACTTGAAAAGAATGTATATTCTGTTTTGTGGGGATGTAATGCCCTAAAAATATCAACCAAGTCCAACTGTTCTATTGTGTCATTTAGTTTCTATGTTTCCTCATGGAGTTTCTGTCTGTCTGGAAGCTCTGTCCAATGATGTTAGTGGGTTATTAAAGTCTCCTACTGTTATTATATTCCCATCAGTTTCTCCCTTTATTTTTATTAATATTAGTTTTATATATTTAGATGCTCCTATATAGGACACATATATGTTAACAAGTGTAATATCCTCATCTTTTATTGCTCCTTAATCATTACATAGTGTCCTTCCTTATCTGTCTTTATTATGTTTGTTTTAAAGTTTATTTTGTTTGAAATCAGTACTGGCATTCCTGCTTTCTTGTCATTTCCATTTGCATGAAATATCTTTTTCCGTCCTCTCATTTTCAATCCATGCATGTCCTTCTCCTTAAAGTGAGTCTTTTTAGGCAGCATATTGCAGACTTTTGTTTTATTATCCAATCTGCCACTCTATATCTTTTGATTGGAGCATTTAGTCCATTGACATTTATGGTAATTATTAATAGATATGTGTTTTTTGCCATTTTGAACTTAGTTTTGCAGTTGATTTGGTATGTTCTCTTTGTTCCTTCTTTTTCTTTTTGTGTTTTGATAATTTTCTCTTGTATTATCTTGGTTCCTTTTTGGTTTTTATGATCTATTTTATGCTTTTGATTTGTGGCTTCCCCGTTTTTCAAGTATATTAACCCATTACTATATCTGTTTGCTTTAAGCTGTTAGTCATATAAGCTCATACACATCCTGAAAAGGATGAAAAAATGAAAACAAAATTATATTTTCTTGCTCCCCTCTCCCACCTTTTATGATTTTGATGTCCTCTTTTACATCTTCATATTTATTTTCTCATTGCATTTATGGCCTTTCCAATTATGGTTTATTTCTTTCTACAACATCCTACTTCTTTTCTATTTAGAGTAGACCTTTCAACATTTCTTTTAGCATAGTTTTATTATTGCTGAATTCTTTTAGTTTTTGCTTGTCTGTGAAGTTATTTACCTGTCCTTCTATTCGAAAGGATAACTTTGCTGGATAGACTATCCTATGTTGCAGCTTTTTCTCATTCAGGACTGAATATATCTTACCACTCCCTTCTGGTCAGCAATGTTTGTGCTGAAAAATCAGCTGAAAGCCTTATGGGGTTTCCCTTGTAACTAAATCTTTGTTTTTCTCTTCCTGCTTTTAGAATTATTTCTTTATCTTTAAACTTGACCATCTTAGTTATAATATGTCTTGGTATAGGTTTATTTGGGTTCTTCTTGTTGGGACCCTCTGTGCTTCCTATATTTAGGTATCTGATTTCTTCTTTAGGTTTGGGAACTTCTCAGTCATGATCCATTCAAATACCTTTTCAATCTTCTTTTCTCTTTCTTCTCCTTCTGGGACCCCCTATTATGCATAGCTTGGAAGGCTTTCTATTATCCCATAGGTCCCTTATATTTCTTTCATTAGTTTTTACCTGTTTTTTTGTCTGCTGTTCTGTTTGGGTGAGTTCTGTTATCCTATCTTCTAAGTCACTTATTCATTCCTCTGCATTATCTAGGCTGCTTTTGACTACCTTTAGATCTGTTCTTGTCTCAGCCACTGAATTTTCTGTTTTTATTTGATTCCTCTTTATAGTTTCAAGTTCTTTTTCATAGTATTCTCTGTCTCTATTCATAATCTCTCTTATTTTCTTCAGTGTTTTTATCATTCCCTTTTTGATGTCATGATATAATAGACTATCAAGATTTGTTTCACTGATTAGTCTTTCAAGGGATTTCTCCTGTTCTTTTAATTGGCAGTTGTTTCTCTCTCTGGTACTATGGACTATGGAGTATCAATTTTCTACTATGGTCTTGAAAGGGATTTTTTTTTATTTGTTTTGTTTTGTTTTTTAAAGAGGATGCATTCCCATGTAAACTGTGTACCTCTAATTTATTTTCAGGCTGGAGGTGGCTTTATTGACATTCCTGCCTCAGGTCTACAAATTCTGTCTGTCTGTGAGCTGCATGGGATGAGGAGGTGCAGATCTGCAGAGCAGAAGGACCCAGAGTGCTGGGGAGCAGGGGAGGGTAGCTGAGGAAGGGCCAGCATCACTTGTGGCCCAAGGCCTGCACTGAACATGTCCTGGCTAGTTAATCAGAGGACAGGACAGGGTGGCCTCCCCTTTCCTCGGCCAGGGCCCTCCTGCACTCCTGCCACACCAGCAAGTATACGGCACTGTCCATGCTGCCCTGATGAGGACACTGAGGCTCCTGGAGGGGCCATGAGCCTCATGGGCTGGGGCACAGCTGTCTCCCTATACTTTTTGTTATGAGGTCTGTTTTTAGCATGGTTGCTTGCCACATCTTTCTTCCATGTGTGCCTTGGCTGTTATTCCTTGATCGAGGGTAGAGTTGTGCTGATCAGAGCCTGTCCTAGTTGTTGAGTGGGGACTCCTTTTTGTTCTTTGATTGTCACAGCCCTGACAGGGGACTGGTCTGTTCCCCTTTTGTTGGAATGGAGGCTTCCAGATCTGTGTCTAAGTTGCATTGTGTGGAGGCATGGTTGAAGTGTTTTAAGTACTCTTTGTTGAGTCTGCCTTTGTTCCTGCTTTAGCTGTGGGAATGGCAGTACTTTGCTCTGGTGTCCCCAGGTTCTCTGCCTTCAGAGCTACCAGTGTAGTTCTGCTGACTTCGGGTTCCCACACCTAGATCCTTGTGCACTATCGGGTCAGCACCATCCTTAGCACCAAATGCTGCTCTTGCACTTGCCCTGCTGAATGAACTCTGCTCTTTTGTCTTAGAGGCCTTCACTGGTAGAGTTCCCAGACTTGTAGTGATTGTGCTGTCACACTACTGGGTCAGCACGGTCCCCAGTGCCATGTCTGTATACAGTAGGCCAGCCCAGGAGAAATGGCTGCAAGAGCCCTTGTCCCCACTGTGTGTCTGAACTCTGCTTCTTGCTCATTTGTCTTAGAGGTGCAGGTTCACTAAGGCACAGGTGGAGCAAATCTGTCCCCTTTGCCTGTGGCTGTAAACAAATTTCAGTCCCACCTATGAAGCTGCAGAGTACCTGGGTACAGATTCAGATTTCAACCCCACCTCTACCTGGGAGTTGTGTACCAGCAGATATGGTGGCTATGGCTGAGCCCCAGCTCTCTTCTGAGAATGCACCAGTGATGGCACTGTGGGCTTGCGGAAACAGAAGCTAAGGACCAGCTGCATTGCCTCCCTCCCTACAATGTGTACCAGCAGTTTTGCTTTCTTTCTTTCTTTTTTTTTATGGAGGACCGAGTCTATTCTGCTCTGTACATATTCCCAGCCATGGCAAACAGCACATTCTACTCCCCTGAGTCTACCTTTGCACAGTTGACCACAGCCCTCCACCCTGCTCAGGCAACAAGTCCAGGCCCACCCCTGCTGGCTCATGTCTAAGGCTGGGGATCACAGGCACCCTCTGTGCCTGCTTCTCTTAGTTCTGTTGGCCAAGAGCTCTACTGCACTCCTGGAGCCTGAGAAATTCCCCTTTCATCTCCACCGACTTCATTGGAGAGGATGTTGTCCTAGCATAAGAGCACTATTCCTCCTTTATCACTCCTTCCCTGTGACACAGGTCCCACACTAATTTCCTTTTTCTTCTTTTTTTTCCTCCTACCAGATTTGTGAGGAATTTTGTCTTTTGAAGAAGGTGATGTTCTTTCAAAGTTCAACAGATATTCTGAGTGAATGAGTGGGTCCATGGATGTCTCTCTTGGTGTGTTCATGGGAGAGAGTGATCTAAGAGTGTCCTTCTACTCCACCATCTAGCTCTAGCTCTAGCTCTAGCTCATTTACTGCTCTAGTTCAATAGAGAAAATATGTGGTTGTGCCTTGTTGAATTTGTAAAATATGTTTGGTGTGAGGATATGTTTTGGAAATTTGCTTGGAAAGGAATCTTCTTGAGATCAAATATGATATAGAATGAAGATGATAAAAAGAATAAAAGGGATTTCTATGTTCCCAAGCCTTTTTCAAAGATAATTCCTGGATGTGGGCCATTTCTAACTTTTTTCATTCTATGCTCCTCAAAATAACCCAGTTGTCTAGTCTTTAAGCTTATTTTAATTTAGTGGGGTTATTTTTGTTTTTTTTTTCTTGTTCTTTGTACTTTTCCCTCTTTCTGTAATTCTTTGCCCTAGGTATTCTCATTGCTGGTTACTTATGACACTTAAGACCAAACTTAAAATTAGTTCTTCCCATCACCACCAAATCAATATTACTCTTTCAACTTTCTCTTCTCAACTGTGGTTTTAAACCACATCAACATGATAGGGAGTCTTCCTTCTTTCCTTTCTTCCTCCTTTCCTCTATTTCTTCTTTTCCTCCCTATCTTCCCTTCCCTCTTTCAGAATGTGTCACTACTGAACTATCTTAGTTATTTGTTTCTATTTGCAGGCCAGTCTTCCTCCAACTCCCACCATGTATACACTCTGCATTTTTTATCAACTTTATTCCCAATACATGGAATGGCATTTGGTAAATAAATATTTGTTGAAAAAAAAAAGAAAAATGAACAAATAGATTAATGCAGTTTCTTATACATCTTTAAGTTCCAGTACAAATAATTAATTCAGTTTTTTCATTTTATTAACTTATTTTTTATTCAAACAATATTTGAAAGGGATGAGTAAAAACATACACTAATACTGAATTTCTTTTGGTTTCTTTGTACATTTTCTGCAGGTTTTTTATGATGTATTTTCATACTATGATATTCGGCTTTTAAACAGTCATGAAATCAAATTATAATTGTGGACTGCATTTTTGTGCCCTCCTGTGTCTCATTTAACACTTGTCTTGAATTTAAACTTGCCTGATATTTATATGAAAAATCCTAACTTCTTTTTTTAATATTATCCAGGTCTCTTCTTTCATTCTTATAATTTTAAACTTCCAAGTCACTATTTTATATCATATATTGCCAATATAGTTCTTTTTTATTGATCCGATAGGTAAGTTTATTCCATCTACATTTATACGTAAACTTCTTTGTTTAAATTTTGCTTATTTATTTTATTTTTGTGTGAATTCTTGTTTTTAACGCTTTTGTATTTGCTATCTTCTGATATATCATCTGGGTTTTATTGTTTCCCTCTTGTTTTTCATTTGCTTTGTTTTCAGTGCTTTATCATTCAACCTCCTTTGGTAGTTATTCTTCTGCCTTTATAAAATATACTTATAAAACACATTTATTTACTTGTTAATTTTAAGATTATCATTAAAATTGTTATGAATGATGGGAGAATTTTTTTTATTTTTCTACATTACTTTATCCTTTATGCTTTCTATATTATTATTATCTTTATAATTATTCTAAATTTAAGGCTGTATTCTTTCATGTTCCACAATCATAATTTTCATAACTAAATTTATATGCATTGGATTATTCAATTATATCAATATTTACTGCCAGTACTGTTCCTATTATATTATATAAACCCCTTAGGGAAAATCCCAAATTTAGCATCAGATCTCATTAAGCAGGGTATAATGATCTTTATTTATTAATTAAACAGATAAGCTTAATTGACTAGTTTACAGTTTTTAAGCAAGCCATGACAAAGTCATTGTTCATGGAAAGGTCATTGAGAATCCATTGCTAGACAGGCCATGCCATTCAGTTTTCCTGAGACTCTTCTCATTTTATCACTGAAAGTCTCATCTTTGAGGGACATCTTCAGTCTCAAGAAAAACTAGCATCACTAGTCATCTTACTTTTGCCTCTGTGTTGCTATTACACATTTTGGTGGCGAGCCTGGGGCAGCTGTTAATCATCAGGAATAGCAAACTGGTGAAAGAGTGAATGAGGACAAGTTATCTGTCTGTCCATCAGCATTATCTGATGGTAATAATCTTCTGCAAGTAAGATCTATGGCTTCACATCTGTCTTCCAAACCCCACTCAAGTTTCTCCTGATGTCAACTCTACCCTAGTACCATACAAGGAAGGAGAAATGGGAAGTGTAGTCCCTAAGTTGACCACATCGACATTGGACAATCCAGCACACCTAGGGAAAAAGACATAGAAAAATAAGATTAAATTAGTATTAGGGAAACAAGGAGAGAGATTTATAATTCTAGAATTTATTACTTCATAATTTCAGGAGTACAGTGATTAGGACAATAAAAAAGTCAGCACATGACAGGGAAATTGGGAAGATAATATGTAGTTGAGCTAAAGTTTAGGGGATTGAGAAGTTCAGGGAAATGGCAGGTAGAAGTGACTCACATGATTACTAATTTCAACTTGAAACAAAAATATTATGACCAATTAAAAAAAACTTTAATGGAAGTGAAGTCCTAGGCCTAGTAGATTTGAATCTGAAAGGGTAGAAAAGCCTTTGTCTTGGGTAGAGTGACTGTTGAAGTTGTGTGGTAACCTAGTGAAAATAAAAATGATTCCCAAAACAGATGACTTAGATTAATTTTTTTTTTTTTACAATATGTGTTGGTATGAAACATAGGTCAGATACAAAGACCATAAGACTGAAGCTAAATAAAGAAACAGGAACGTATCTGTCACCAAGATTTACATATAAAGAAGTATCAGCAACTCAGAAGACTTCTTTGTGCTTTCTCTCAGTCATTAGTATTTAAAGTAACCAGTCTCCTGACTCTAAAGCAACATCCCTCAAAACATAGGCATAAATATGTTCAATCAAAAATAGTAAATCAAATTCAGCAATACATAAAGAAAATATTTTATGACCAAGCAGGTAAAATATGCAGAAATCCAAAACTGGTTAAATATGTGAGTATAAATGTTTATGAAATCATCAACACACTAAGGAAAACAAAATCTGGTTGCGTCAATAGATGCAGAAAAATTTTTCAACAAATTTAAGACTGACTTATGATAATAGACTTTTAACAAATTAAGGATTAAAGGAGAACTTGATAAAAGTTATTTATGAAACCGATTTCATTTGATTAAAGCTTAAAATTGCATGCTATATATCAGGAATAAGGCAAAGATATATTCTTTCACTCTATTTGATAATGTAGTGGAGTTCCTAGCCAATGAACTAAGGCAGGAAAACACAGGAACACAAAGATTTAAAAGAAATAATAAAAATGTCTAATATCCATAGAAGGTAAGATTTTTCATGTATAAGACCAAAGAATCAACACAAAAGTTAACAGGACTACTAAATGAGTTAACAAGACTAGAGAATACTAGATTAATATTCAATAATTAATTGCATCTTTAAATACTGTCAAGGAATAATAAGAAATCATTATATACACATATATATTTCTAATACATAAAAACTGCTTTTATAGTAGCACTACTAAATATGAAATACTTATTTATAAATCTAATGAAATATTTGCAAGCTATATGTATTATAAACATAAACATTGTTTATTATTAAAGACCTAAAAAAAGTGAAGCCATATACTGTGTTCACAGATTAGAAGACAAAATATTATCATCATGTCAATTTGCTCTAATTTGATCTATAAATTCATTGCAAACTCAATCAAAGTCACAGCAGGATTTCTATTGTAGGAATCAACAGGCTGATTTGAATTGTAAACAGAAAATCAAAGGACAAGAATATGCAAAACAATTTTGTAAACAAAGGATCAAGTTGGAGGACTCTATTATTCAAACCATTACTATTTACACTTACTAAAAAGTCACTATCAAGTCAGTTTGGAATTTGTTATATGTATATATGAATGAACATATGGATTAGAAATTTCTGGCAAACTTTTTCTGTAAAAGATCAAATAGAAAATACTTTAGATTTTACAAACTCAACTCTGACATGGTAGCTGAAAAGCAGTCATAGATGTTATATAAACAAATAAGCATAGCTTTAATCTAAAAAATTTTACTGACAAAAACCAGTGGCAGGATATAATTGGCCCATGGGTCATAGTTCACTGAACTCTAGGATAGATAGTCCAAAAATACATCCACAGGTGTGTGGTCAGTTGGTTTTCAACAAAGATGCCAATGTATTTCAATGGGAAATAAACAGCCTTCAAAAAATAGTACTTATAAAGTTGGACATCATGTGCAAAAGAGCCCTATAATTTTAACCATAATATGCACCATATGCATATGTTAACTCAGAATGGATCATAGATAATTCTTTCTCAGAAAGCTGGTACGGGTTGGTCAGACTTTAACGGAAAACTGAAAGTATAATATTTCTAGAAGAAAATATAAGAGGAAATATTTGTGATCTGAATAAGCACATACTTGGATAGGAAGTGACACTGTAAAATAAGCCATACAAGAAAATAACTAAAATTGATTGCATTTTGCAAAAGTAAAATACTTCTGCCCTTTGAAAGACTTTAGTAAGAAATTGTTTACAGGGTCAAAATTGGAAGAAAATATTTGTTGACATATATCTTATCAGTGACTAGTATTAAGAATATATATATTTTTAAATAAAGCAAGATAACACTTGAAACCCAATTATTAAGAAAACCACCTAAAAAAATTGGCCAAACAACATGAATAGACATTTCAGCAAAGAAGATGTATGGGTGGAAAACAAGCACATAAGATTCACCATCATCATTCATCATTAGGGAAATGCAAATTTAAAGCACTATGAAATACCACTATACATCTATTACAGTGGGTAATATTTTTTAAAGACATAAATTATAACACAAAGTATTGGTGGAGATGTGAAGGAACTGAATACTCACACATCGCTAATGAGAATATAAAAATGGTGTATTTTCATAAAATTAGACATACAATTAAGAGATATGTAAGCATGAAATTGCCTTGCAAATAGTTTGGGGCAGCTCTATGCTTATCCCCAGGAATATATGGAGTCTGGAACTGACCCTAAGCCAAAATAAGCATAAGGGGTAGCTAGTGTTTTTAATGCAATAAAACTCATGGTAGGGGGCCTACGGCCATTTGCATGAGTATGGATAAAATGGACTGAGGATTGTGAAGAAGATTCTTACGGTCTGTTGAATGCTAGTGCTGATTAGCCTAACCAAAGTAGGTGCTAGCAAAAATGGTAAACTCTTTACGTAACTTCAGTTGGAGTTAATAGAAACACCCTTTCAACCACAAAAAAACATATTGTCTCTGACAGCTCCAAAGTTACTGAGATGTTTGTTTACTGGAGAAATCACATATCACATCTGGGAATTCTATTAACAGAGGTTCACAACCTTAACAGGAAAATAACTGAATTGAAGGAGGCACTGAACAACAGAAGGCTCTGTTGAAATTTCAAAGAGACATTGCACAACCAATTTCTTTGGTACCTATGGTCCCTTCCTGATCCAATAGTATTGGAACTTTCTGCTATGTTCAGTCATGCTGATGTGAGCCTACGGCAGAAGCCTGTTTGACTCACAGTGGAATATATATTCTCTAATCCTTGTTTTTTTCATTCTGTTGATTTTCCTTTATAAAATTATATTATTGGGAATATCTCAATTTATAATTATTTTATCTGATTGATGATTTAATAATGTGAAATGTTCTCTTTATAATGGTATGCTTCTTGTCATTGTCTTCTTCATTTATAATGAGATGGGTACATCAATTTTCCTCTGATCCATTTTTGCATGCTGCATAATTTTTCATACTCTAACTTATGTCATCTGCTCTTAAGAAATATAGACTTTATTTTACTTTCATGCTAACAATTACTTTTCTATAATACTTAGAATTTTTGGTCTGTTTACACTTCATATAATTATTGCTATATTTAGTTTAAACCTGTCAGTTTCCTTTTGGTTTGTATCTGTTGCAGCTTGTCTTCATTGTTTCTATAATTTTTTAAAAAATTTATTCTGGATTAACCAGGATCTTCTTTTAAAGAATTTCACTTTTCCCACTAGTTTGTTAGATACATGCTAATTTATAATTTTCTAGTATACTGTATAATAGAAGTAGACTTATTAGTGGCTGCTTGAAATTTTTATTCTGAATGTTTAATGAAAAATGGAAAGATAATAAGATGTTTTAGCTTTATTTTCACCCTGAATTTTGTGCTATTATTAATAGATATTTTAATTTCATATATAGTTATAAAAATATATTGGACTATTGTTATTAATGTTATGATTAATATTATAGTTTTCAACAGTGATATGTTTTTATAATTATTAACATATCTATATTTTTTGGTTACCATTCCTTTTATCAAAGTCTATCTGAAATCATTTTTCTTTCACCTTGAAAGAATTCTCTTTAGTGTTTCTCATAGTACAGTTTACTGACAATAAATTCTATCAACTTTTGTTTGTACTAAAACAAAATATTTTGGTGCTTAATTTATTTTTAAATGGTGAAAGATTCTATGTTGACAAAATTTTCTTCTCTCATTTTAAAGGTTTTTCATTTTTTTCTTCTGTCTTCTATAATTTTTTTTTAGTTAACTGTCAGTCTTAATTTTGCTCTTAAAGTAATAATGATATTTTATTCTTTATGATTGCTTTCAGTGTCAAGAACTCTTTAAATATAATCTTCCTCTTTTATCATTGTACATTATATTTAATTATAATCTTACAATTAATAATTTAATTAAATATGAACTATATTTGATTGTTTTTTACCTTGCTTGAATTTTGCTGAAGGGCTCATCACCTCAATCCAATCATGAATTGAATTAGGTGAGGCTTGGTTGATGTTGGAATCACACTCATTGCACATCTAGCTTATTTTTTGCTCCTCATGCAGTCCCCTCAGGTTTTTAAATTAGAATCTAACAGATTCTAATCTTTATTTCTCAAATAGTCCTTTTTCTCTCCAGAATATTGGTTAATCTATTTATTTTCCTTGCTTCCACAGATCTCTGGAGTGTTTAAACATACATAAAAATATACACACATTTATTAAATAAATACATAGAAATATATGTCTTATCATTTATAATTTTAAATATGAGTGTATTTTCTATAATTTTATACACACATGTAATTTATCTATCTTTTTTCTGGTTTTTGCAGTAGAAGTGTTGGTCTACTATACTCAAAAATATCGTTCTTATAAGCAGACCACACAATTCTGGGCTAATATTTTGAAAACAACATTAACAAACTGACCCTAAATTTTGTGTGTAAATACACAGTGGGGTATATTTTGAGTAGCATCTAGTTATTTGCAGCAATTTTACTTTTCTTATTTTTTTGCTTGCTGTTTTTCATGTGCTACTGCTGTTTCACCACTCTTTATACCCTTAATTCCACATTTTTTTTCTCATTTGGCTAGAGTCATCTTGCTGCTAGATAAACTAGACCCACTGTTAGAATACCAGAATTTATTTAAAAGTAATACCATTTTGGAAGTATTATTTTGGTTCATTGCCCTGAATTATATGTGAAATAAAATTATTTAATATATCAAGGAAAATATTTTATAATAATAACCTTATTTTAAAGTACCATAATTTAATCAGAAATACTAAGAAGCTCTTGAATAATACTAAAATTGTTTCTCTGGAGAGGCAATATGTAAAATAATACAGTATACTATAGTAAAATTGGCATTGCTCAATATTGAAGATGTGATTCTGGGAGAAGAAATCTAGTTGAGTCTATGAGTTTTTAAAATCTGGAGAAATTACCACATGAGACTTTATCATTGGCCTCAGAGAGAAAACTAATGAAAGCCCTATTATCCAGTTTTGCCTTTCCTTACACTAATAAGAGGTAAAATGCTAAAGAAACAGTATGTCAAGAGTTGATGTCAAGTAAATTAATATAATCTCCCTCAAGTTATCAACTGTTAGATTTTCTGAAAACTTGAGACAACAGGATCATTTTTAGCTATTCATTCTAATAAAGATAACAATGTGGCTTTAAAAATGTGAAAAGTGAAACTATTGGATCAAAAAATAATTTTTATGATTAAAATAGACTGCAGAAGGAAAAAACACTTAATCGATGTTACATATGAGAAAATGTGACTGTCAAACATAAATGTTCACAGATGTCTAATAAAAACATATTTATAGAGAAGTTTTATTAAACTAGAATAAAAACACATGACCCTACAGAGGTTGCTATAGATATGAATTATTAAACTCAAAGAAGCCTCACATACCTTTCAATTATTTAAAAATTAGTAGTGGTTCAGGGTCATGTAAGGTTGATGTCCTTGTTGTTCAAATTGTTTTCCTTTTTCATATTGACATATTTCTATTTTTTTTTTACTATTACCTGTCAATGTATCCTAAAGAGAAAGCACCTTTAGTTGAAAATTAATATTAATTATCACTTTTGCCATCTTTCTATTATAACCACATTAATTAATTATATATTTATGTTAAATTCAACATAATATTAATTTTATGAATAGTTTCTCAACAATCAATATTTATTTATATTTACACTCACATTTACCTTTTATCTTGCTTTTTAATTCCTTCTTCCATGCAATATTTTGTTCTGGCATTATTTTCTTTCTTCCTAAAGGACTCTCTTTAGACTATCTTTTAGTGTAGGTCTACAAGTGTTGAAGGCTTCCAGCTTTTGTTTGGCTAAACATGTCTTTGATCTCATTTTTAAAGGATTTTTTTTTTCTGGGTTTACAATTTAAAGATGCCATTCATAGACTTCAGATTTTCAACATTTCTGAAATTTGGTGTTCAATTTTATTTTTGTTCCTTTGAAGGTAACATGATATTTTTTCTTTGATTGCTTGGGAAATATTTCTCTTTGTGTCTGGTTTTCCTTGTATTTATTCTGATTGATATTTGCACAGCTTTTTGAATCTCTGACTTGAGTCCATTTGTGAATTTTGGAATACTGTCAGCTACTACCTTCTTAAATACTGCTTTGGTCTCATTCTCTCTCTTTTTTCCTACTTCTGTGACTTTGTTACTGAACACAAGTTCCTATGCCTGATGCCAAACAATATAGTAATGTCAGAGTTTGGAGCAGAGAAAGGTTTATAGAAGTGCCAAGGAAGGAGAATGTGTGTCTCAGCTTTAGCTTAATTCTCTGATTGGTTGAGGCAACACAGCTGTTAACATTATTAATCCTAATGCACCAGAAGGTCTGGGGGCTATGTGCTCATGATCCTCCAGTAGTTAATTTCTTCTATTAGGTGGTGGTTTTTAGTATCTGAAAAACTTGGGAAATATGCATGAGATATTATCTGGGTACTTCATTGAGGAGCTATTACAGCAGAGGATCTGGGGAGAGATCTGCTCCTGGAAGACCCAATAGGGTCCTGCTTGGTTGCAACTTTATTTAATGATATGAAAGATTTTTTTCACAGTGTCCCTTATACCTCTAACCCACACATCAAAAAAAAATTTCTTCTTATTTGCATCCTTTCCTTATCTGTGCTTCTATCCAGATATTTTTCTGACCTGTCTTTTCATTTACTTATATTCTGTTCTGCTACAACTAATTTGCTTTTAAGTCTATCTACTGAACACTTTATTTTGATTATTGTATTTTCTGATTCTACAATGTACATTTGGATTTGTTTCTGCATATTTTAATTATCTGATGCTATAATTAATCTTCATGTCTATTTTAACACATTATTCTCTGTTTTTGTTAACAGGTCAACCTTATCCACTTTAAAGACGTCTGAAGTCTAGATCATCAGGGTAGTTTTTTGTTTATTTTCTTTTGCCTTTAGGTGAGTTGATATTCTGTCTTGCAATAAGTAGGATGTTTTCATGGAAGGACAAGACTTATGTGTAAAATTCTTTGTGAGTTATTTTTTTTTCTTTTGACATAGACAATTAACCTTTCCCTTTGTTAGGAAGACTAATTAATCACCTTAATTCAATCCAGACCAAAATAATGAAAAGTTGTATTACACTTTGGATCAGTCTCTAAGCCTTGGTTCATGTTTGGTTCTCAAGCATTGCCATCTAGTAGTTCCATCTGACCCTGGGAAGTTACGCAATACTGATATGTACCCACACTGCACTGTTATTCAGATCCCTCAAGTATCTGTTACCTTTTGTGTCTGAAAAGTTGCTAAAGATCTTTTTTTCCTCTGTTTCTAAGAATCAGACCATTCCCAGAGACACTTTGCTGAGATCCTTAGCCTTTTGCTCTGTTTTCAGAATTGGAATATGCCCTGAGGGAAATAGCTGTTGTAGACTGTCATACCAAATTTCAGCACTACTCCCATTGTCCTAGAATTCTGTTCTCTCAAGTCCTTGTCACCTTAGAAGATCTCTGATGCATTTAAGTAAATTTAATCTGTTTATTAATTTTTCTTATCAATGGATTTCTCTTACTCTCTTTAAGAGAGTTGATATACTGCAAGATAATCCACCCTTTCCAAAAACAGAATTAAAATATTCTTTTAAGTTGTTCAAACCATTTAAATTATAATTTAAGTAATCTTTTACAAACAAAATTTAATTGTCAACTTTGAGGACAAGATGTTTGGATGTATGTCTGCCATCAGAAGTATATATATCAACTATTCTCACTTGTAAGTGACCAGGTAAGAGGTTTCCACCAAATTTCAGGAAATAAAATAATTATACAAATTTCTCATGAGATGATTTGCTATGCTGAAAGAAAAGTTCATCACATATTCCTGAATAATTTGTCTTTCTAAATAATAAGTATTATTTGTAAAGAATAAATGCACACATATATTTAAATAATCTGATAAATAGTAAAAGTAGTCATCATCTAAAAAACCACAAATTTAAAGAATTATAAATCTATTTGTAAAAAATAATTTGTGTTAGATCTCTCTGCCTCATATCATATAGAAAAATAAACTTGAGCTATGTGTAATATCTGAAAGGAACAAAAATTAAGTGAAAATAGAGAGGGTTTCAGATAATAGTTTAAGACGTACTGTGTGGAAGTATTCCTGAGTAAGAAAGGAAATCCAAAAACCATCACATACAAAAGTGATAGATGTAAATATACAAATTACCAATATGTTTAACTTTTCCAACACTTGGTGTCATAATTGCTTGATCTCTGAATTTTCAAGAATATTTTTCTCCTCTTTATTACTGACACTCCCAAAGTCACATAACCAAATTGTCAGCTCCAAAAGAATACGTTCCAAAATCTCAAATCCTCTAGTAATCACTGGAAACACAGCTGAAATAATTCCTCAAATTCATTGTGACAGTAAACCTATTTTTAATCAAAATTATTTTTACCATTTGTATAACTTCAACTTTCTTGATATTTCAAGAAAAAAGTATCTGGTTTGCCCTTTTTAGATTCTTCTTTGTAAATAATTTCAATACACTTGTGCCACATTACTCTATAATAATCAACTGATAAAATGAATTTACCTGCTTTATGCTATCATTCTTCAGTTTCTCCAAAGTTCAGAAATCTCCAAAGGGAAAAACAGCAACAACAACAACAACAGAAACTTAAATAAGTAGCTCAGTTCTTCAGGCTTTTATTGTTAAAAAAAATCAGCTGACAAATAGAATTATGAATGTTTTCTCTGTGACTGCACTGAGTATCATTAATGGATAAAACTGCATATTCTATATGTAGAATTCATGTTAACTTAGTAAACCCACACCTCAAATGAGTTCTTAATATTGTCTAGTCTTAAAAATGTATAGTCTTACAATAAGTGTGGCTTTCTATGCTTAAAATGATATGTCTGTATCAGTGAAGATTCTCCAGAGAAGCAGAACAATAGGAGATATTCACATAGCTGTACTATGTCATCTTATATAAGGGACTTGACCATCTGCAGATTTTGGTATCCTCAGGATCCTAAAATTAATCACCCACAGATACATAAGAATGATTAGAGATAAAGAGAGAAAGAGGACTTATTTTTATTTTTAGAAATTGGCTGATGCAATTGTAAGGGTTGGTAAATTTGAGATTTGTTAAGGCTGGACAACAGGCTAGAAATTCATTATGTTGCAGTCTTGAATATGAAATCTACAGGGAAGACCATCAGGCTGGAAACTCAAGCATGATATTTATGTTTTAGGCTTAAGTCATAATTCCTTCTTTCAGAAACTTCACTTTTTGCTCTAAAAATCATCAACTGATTGAAAGAGACCCACCCACTTTATGAAGGATATCCCATTTAACTTGAAGTTGACTGAATATAAATATTAATCAATTCTACTTACCTTCACAGCAACCTCCAACCTAGTATTTGACCAAAAAACAGCACCACAGCCTAGCCTAGCTGAAATATAAATTAAACGTCACAATATGTCTTCTCTCTCTCTCTCTGTCTCTTATTTACCCACACACTCACACATGTGCACTTATAATTTATAATTATTTCATGCCTTCTCCTATCACGTACATATGATACATATGATATAAGTATAAATCTGGAAGAATATATAAAATTGTATTTGGTGTGTTTTAATAAGAGAGAGATGGGCATATGCATGAAACCAAAGATTACCTGATAACTGTACATAGTCCTAAATTGGGAGAAAAAATATATAATATATGACATATAATCTGTAACATAGTAAATATATATAAATATTTATAATATGATATGCTATAACATATTTCATATAATTGCATACAGTTGTCCTTCAGTATCCACAGGGGATTGGTTCCAGGACCCTATGGATACCAAAATCTGTGAATGTTAAAGTGCCTCAGAAAATTACAGTATCCACAGGTTCTGCTTCTGGGGTTCTGTGGATATGGAGGACCAATTGCTATATATCACTTTCTTTTCTCAAACAGAAATGACGAGTTTTACATTTTCATAAAAGTTGCAAATAGATATTTTTGAGAACTAGATAAATAATGATTCAAAATTTTCTCTTGAAAAATTTTCTGATAAACATCTAAGGGCATTATAAATAAACAAGGGTTATCAATGATTAATTTTCCTGTTAAATATTTAAATGCATTCTAGAATAATCATCATAAAAAAGATGATGTTGATGTAATGGAATATAAGTGTTTTGAAGATTAAAAAATTACTAAGCCCAGTGTTGAAATTATAATTATATTGCATTTGAAAAGCACAGAAATATGGTATTTTTAATGACCTCCTAATTATTCTTTTTCTTAATTTTACCACTTAATTAGCTTCAAAGGGGAAATTAAAAAAATATTGTAAAGTAGGTTAAATAAAGAATATTTTAGTTGAGTGAGGGTGTGGATCTCTGGTTTCTTGTTAAGCCAATCTAGAGAGTTTTATATATATTGGAAAATTTAATTGACACATTCCAACCAAATAACATTTAACTGTTTGGCAAAGATTTGTATCTAGAATATTTTTGTGTATACTTCTAATAATAATCTTTGATCAATAAATTAACTAAAACAACACTAGTAAAATCATGTACACCTTAAAAAATCATTGCTGAAATGAGCCACTATTACTTTGAATGTGTGTTTGGTTGAAAATCTTCTAGAGTTCACTCACTTATTGGCACAGAGATGCCTATGAAACACAAATTCATGAGTAAAAGAAGGGAATCTAAAATGGAAGTGGGTCAGCAAACAATCAACAGAAGAAATATATACATTTCACTTAGTTTTATATTCTTACATCACTATTCAATCACATTCAGGAGTATATCTAATTCTACATTTTACTACAATAGTGCTACACATTATTTCTATGTTCCTACTGGTATGGAATTTTTGTCATACAATTATGAAGTGAGGGCAATATAAAAACCTTTAAAAAGTATACCCAGTGATTTTTCCTTAAAGAAAACCTTTTTATGTTTGAAGAATATAGAAAATGCTAAAATGAAATTTCACTATCATTTTGAAGGTGATGATTATAGAAGCATAATATTGAACTGGAAGGAGGGAAGTCAGACAGATTAATCTCATTACTAAAAAGTCAACAGGAAAGAATAAATTACATAAACAAAACATCTGGATTATTGAAAAGAAACTAATTAACATAGTAAGAAAAAACGTGCCTGCCGTCTGAATTAGAAAGGAACATTATAAAGGGTATAATCACAACACTGACAATGATTGCCGGCACCTCTAGTAGCAGACACATGTTCTCCCTAAGGAGACATATAATTACAACAAATTGTATCCTAAATATGTATCTGTAATTTGGTAGGCATGAGATTTCTTGTGAACTCAAGCATTTTTAAGTCACAGAAACGTGCCTTTTAAATAAGCCTAACTTGTTTTGGAAACGATAGCTTAACATTTTAATCATTGAACAAATCACCAAGTAATTACTAAAATAAGCTGTTTAACATTGTTCTTGGTAAGATATATGAAGCACTATTTTACATTATAAAAATATATGTATTGAATTTGGAAGAGTAAAAAACAGTCACATCCTTACATAACCTATTCACACAGTAACCTGAGATGTCTAAATACCCTCTCACATTTTCCTCTTTGGTTGTTAAAGCCAAGAAGTAAAGACCACCAGGAACACTATGTTTAAATAAAATTAGGTTTTATTTTTGCTGTAGAGAGGAGAATATACCCCAGGGGGAATGAGGATGTCTCAAGAGAGTTGGAGTAGGGAGACTTCTAAGATTTAGGATTGCAGTAGAGGGTTTAAGGAGGAATTAAATGAAAGAGAGACAGTTGTGTGTTAAATGTTGTCAAGAAATGAGGGCAGCTCAGTGATTGGACTTGTTCATAAATTTTATTTACAAGACAGTGGTCTAAAAGTAGGCCTCTTGTATTGCTTAGTCAGAAAAGGGAGATTTTCATCATTTTTGTAGTTGCTGCAGCCTTCTATTGTACATGAATGTGATTCTGATGTAGACTTTTCCGAGCTTCACAGTTTGGCTCCCAGCAATACTATTGCTTGTTATCTAAGATAAAATCCAAGTTGCCAAAAATCTTCATATCTCTTTGGCTAACTTTTTAGCAAGATAAATTAAATAGTAAAGTGGCACTATAATTACTACACATTTAAGCACAGCAAAAGTATCTACCCTTCTATATTGGATACTAAATTATTTTTCTTTTCAATATGTATGTAGTATCTACTTAAAAATTATGTTAGTGAAGATTATTTTTATGAATGGTGTGATGTAGGCATCAGTTTTCCCACATGGCTCTCCAATTTTTATAAGACTGTTTATTGAAGGCACTTCTCTACTTTGCCACTTTTTCTTATAGATAAAATGTCTATATATGCTTGGGTCCATCTCTGGGCTCTCTAGCCCATTGATCTTTTTATTTATTCTTGTACCAACACTGCACTCTCACAGTTAATGTAGCTTTAATATAATTATTGCTGATCACCTTGTATTTCTGTAAATGTGTCCTGGCTATTTTGACATTTACATAAATATTAGAACCAATTTTTTTCAATTTCTAATAAATTTAATTAAAGGTATATTGATTCTATAGATTAATATGAACTGACATCTCTACATTACTAATTAACTTGGTTAATAACTGATACCCATCAATAAAGGTTAAAAGTATTCTGTAGAGGTAAAAGTCAATAATGGTTAATAATCTATTTTGCACATCTTTTATCAGGTTTATTTCTAGATAGTTGATATTTTGATGCCACTACTAGTGATATAGTAAAGTAAGACATCTAAGTAAGCACAACCAAGATGAAGAAGTAATATAGTACTAGGAACTACTAAAGTGTTCTTTTCATTCATTATCTCATATTTTGTACCCAGACTATGCAATGTATTCACTTTTATTCATAATTATTTGATGTTCTTTATACTTTTACCAAATAGACACACATTCCTAAATACTACAGCTTATTTGGTCTTGTATTTTGCAATTTCTATAAATAGAATTATTCAATGTGAAATATGTTCAGTATTATGTTGAGTCCTATCTATGCTATTGTGTGTTTGCATAGTCTATTTTATTTTCACTGCTGTTTAGTTTCTGGTACACAATTAATTTATTCGTTTTATTCTTGAGTTATATGTGCATTGTTTTTAGTTTGGAGGTAACATAAATAATGCTGCTGTTGTACTTTATGCTATTTATTTGGATACACATGTGCATGCTTACCTGTTGAGTATATACATAGGAGTGGAATTCCTCTGACTTCTCATATGCTTATCTGCATGTAAATTAGATAATGCCATTTAGCTCTCCTCACTGGTAGTGAAACTTTATACTCCTCTTTTAATGATGAGATTTCCAGTTTCTCCTCAGTGTCACCATTTCTAGGTCCTGCAATTATGGATGAAGGCATTGATTTGGGTTTCCCTGTTGACTTACTAAGATGGAGAATACTGTTATATGCTTATTGATCATCTGACCATATTCTTTAGTAGTGCATCTATCCAAGTACTTGTTCAGGGTTTTATTTGATTGTGCATTCTATTATCTTACTGATTTTTAGCATTTTAAACACATATCTTCAGTATACCAGATTTTGCAATTTGTTTTTGTTGCAAATATTTTTTCCCACTGCTGTTTTTTCTTTCTAATCACTTAGTGGTGAATTTTGGTGGCATGCAATTCTGTTTAATTTAGCTAGTCTATTAAGGTTTTCATTTATAGATAGTATTTTTATTTTTAAAGACTCATCTTCTAAAAGACAACAAAAATATTCAGCTATACCATACACAAAAAGCTTTATTATTTTGCCTTTTCACATTTAGGTTTACAAATCTGACAAGGTTAGGTTTTTCTGTATGGTATGAGGTAAAAACCAAATTTCTTTATTTTCCATGTGGCTATCCAATTCACATACCCAGTGTTATTAACCATTCTTCTCCAATGCATATTGTGTTTATTTTTTTCATAAATCAGATATGCAGTCATTTGCTTTTGAACTGTACTGTAGCCAAGGCCCTTCTTCCCATCCTTGCAAAAAAACTATACTTTCTTAACAGCCAAAACATAAGAATTTGTGATATTTGGTTAGATTAATTGTTTCATCATTTTGCACAATTATCTTGACTATTCTTTATCCTTTGCATTTACCCATAATTCATATAATCAGATGTCCATTTTAACAGACACAAGCTCATAGAGACTTCAATAAATATTGCTCTTCCCTGTTTTTGTAAATTTGTCTAGAACAAGCTGAAAATCTTGTAAGTTGAGTGCTCCAAACCATGGACGCTGTATTTTTTTCTATGATTTAGAATGTAGAATTTTTAATAATATTTTATCAAATTCTATGAAAGATTATACACATTTTAAGTTACATTTATTCTTATAGAGTTGATATTTTAATATCAATATAGTATTTTAATGTTATTTTAAATGGAACATTTTTAGTTTTTTGAGAAACCTCCAAACTGTTTTCCACAGTGGTTGCACCAATTTACGTTAACACCAAGAGGGTACAAGGGCTCCCTTTTCTCCACATCCTCATCATCATTTGTTATTTGTGTTCTTTTTGATGATAGCCATTCTGACAGCTGTGAGGTGATATCTCATTGTGGTTTTGATTTGCATTTCCCTGATGATTAGCAATGTTGAGCATCTTTTCATGTACTTGTTGGCCATCTTCATTTCTTCTTTGATAAATGTCTATTCAATTGTGACTATTTTTAATCAGGTTTTTTTTTTTTTTGATGTTGTGCTGTATGAACTGTTTATATATGCTGGATATATTTTCTCCCATTCAGTAGGTTGTCCTTTTGTCTGGTTGACAATTTCCTTTGTTGTGTAAAGCCTTCATTTTAACCAGGTGACACTTGTTTATTTTGCTTTTATTTCCTTTGTTTTAGGGGATGAATCCAAAAAAATATTGCTATGATTTATGTCAAAAAGTGTTTTGCCTATGTTTTCCCTTAGGAGTCTTATGGTTTCTGGTCTTACAATTAAGTCTTTAATCTATTTTGAATTTATTTTTGTATATACTGTTATAGAATATTCTAAGTTCATTCTTTTGCATGTAGCTGTCTAGGTTTCCTAGCACCAGGTATTAAAGAAACTGTCTTTTCTCCACTGTGTATTCTTGCCTCCTTTTTTCTAGAGTAATTGTTCCAGCCTAGTCCACTCCTGGGCATATAGCCAAAAACACTAATTCAGGAAGATGGATGCACCTCAATATTTATAGCAGCATTATTTACAATTGCCAAGATATGAAAGCAACATAAGTATCCATCAACAGAAGAATGGACAAAAAAGATGTATTATAGATATACAAAGGTATACTACTCATCCATAAAAAATGAAATTCTGTCATTTACAAGAACATGGATAGGCTTGAAAGGTATTATGCTAAGTGAAATAAGTCAGAGAAAAGTAAATACTGTATGAGATCACCTATGTATGGAATCTAAAAAAAAAACACAAACCAGTGAATATAACAAAACAAATAATAAAAACGAATCAGACTCACAGACGTAGAGAACAAACTAATAGTTACCAGTGGGTATAAGGAAGGAAGATAGATTAAGAGGTACCTCATCATATAGGATTGAGCAATTAAGAGGTACAAACTATTGTGTATCCATAAGCTACAAGGATATATTGTACAACATGGGAATTATGGCCAGTATTTTTTAATGGCTATAAATGGAGGATAACATTTAAAAATTGTGAATTATTATACCATGCACCCGTAACTTATATAATATTGCATATCAACTATAATTAAATAAAAATGTTTTTAAAAATTAACTGGTATGTTTTAAATTTTAGTTTTCTAAACCTTTACTGCTATTATTTAAAATAAAATTTAGGACCAAAGTTTTAACTCTTTTCCACATGTCTATTATATGACTGCAGTCAGTCATGGACATTTTCTCATGGTTATCAGTGAAATGAGTTTTGCACCATAGCAAGTGTCTTTTAGATCTCTGATTATGCTACCATTGACAAGTTCTGATTGGGCAAAGCAAGTCACACAGAAGAGCCCTCCCACATTCTGAGCCAAACACTTTTCAATGTGTCAGTGAAATGAATTTATCTCAGTCTACCTTCTGGCCAAAATTACTTATCGTTCCTTATGTAATACATGGTAACAACTATCCAAGAACCACAAAAATCTCATCGAATTATAACACTGAACTTGAAGTCCAAGATCTTGTGATTTACATTTGGTCCAGGTGTAGCACCATGTGCGTTGCTCTTCTTGATGTGGATGCTTTTGGATTTCAAAGACCAGTTATCTGCTCTTCACACACCCAAAATGCAATGAGGACTAAGGGAGAGGATAATTTATAAGCACTCCCATTGAATGGGGGGAAACGGGAGAAAACTACTGTTACTGGTTTGGAGTCATTTTGCAATCCAATAGGAACATTTGGCAGGTACACTAGGTACTGGGGCATGGAATGTTCTTTCATTTGGCCTAGCCTCTTGAAGTGGGGCCTCCAGTCCATTTTTCTCTGCAACTTTTGATGCTGTCCTTACTTTTACCCTTCTTGGATACTTCTAAATAAGGTATTGGGTTATATGCTCTTTAAGCCATATTCTTAGCCTTTTTTCACCCTAGAGAAATTTAGGCCCTATTTCTATCATCAAAATTTTAGCCCCTTTTAATCAAGAGTGGAAGCACATTTGCTAATACAGTCCCATTGAAAACATGTTTCCTATAAATTTGAATGTATTCCATTTCATGTGTCAAAAGCTATTCTCACAAACTTTTTAAAGTCATGATTTTCCTTTTCTATCTACCTTAATCTAAGCTTTTGTGCTGCTGCTGTGAAACAATGCCCTTAGGTCTCCTAGAAGCCATTTTACCTCAGAGGGCATATTTCTTTAACTTTTCCAATGGTATTACCAAAGAGATTACAGTCATGTCTTCAATGTGGTCTTTGCCCCCAGATTGTATTTTACTTTGAGAAGGCTTTTTGTCTAAAAGGGACTGAGGATAAGAAAAAAATAGTTCCCCCCACCTCCAGCCAAGAGAATTTTGAGCTTCTTCTATTTTTATCTAAGTTTTGTTTGTAATTTCTTCTATTCTCCCCTTAGTTTTTTCTCTTTCTTCTAGTATCCTATCATATGCACCCAGTAAAATTCATATATGCCAAGATTCTTCTCAGAAATCTCACTGCTCACATTTTAAAGTTCATTAGATACATTTTTTCTATCCTCTGAAATACCAGAAGTATCATTTATGTCACAACTGCATCACATGGGTTACCATTTTTCCAGCCTTCCCATAATATTTTTTTTCACCATTTTTTGGCTCTTGCAAATAGTCTCTTCAGTAATTTGCCAGATTCTGTTATTGACCTGGTCTCAGGATCCAAAACTCAAAGTTGCATGTGAGTTTTTCTTTTTCCAACAACAGCACAATCCCATAACAAATTTGTCTCATATAGCTACTGTGGCATAAGGAAATACCTCTGTAGTGATTATGTGTCAGCAGTTCTCAGAGTATGTTTTAAGAAGTTTTGTGATTTCCAAGTTTCTCTAGGGTCTGTAATTGTCAAGGTTATTTTTACCATGATTCTAAAATACTATTTTCCTTTTTTAGTCAAAATTGTACAGTAGTGTTTTCCAGATGTCATATGAAATGTTGTGACAAACTTCTAAATGTTAATGGGATGTATACTTGTGTATTTATGTTTTTGACATAACTTTCTAAGTTAGTATGTTTAGGGTATGAAATATATGCATTTTCTAACTCATTTGTCTTTAGTATCTCTATCGTGTTCTTACTAACTGGTCATACTTGCTATAAACTTTGTAACCTTATTTTGGTCCAAAACTTTGGTATTTTTAAATCTTCAAATTTTGCCATAGAATACAACAAGAAGTAAGTATGCTTTTTTTTTGCCTTGATTTGTTACAGTATCTTAAACTTTTAAATATATTTACAATTTATCTAAAACAAATATTATCTTAGAATTTAATGACCTAATATTCTACTTTCTTGATAATCTCAGCCTCTTTCATAGCTTCAGTCCACTCCGTTTCTGTATTATCCCTGTCTAAAGACAACAGGCCCATGGATATATATATCATGTTTCTGAATTCTGCAGATTCTAAGGGAAAACAACAAAAAACATGCAAAAGCAGCTTAATATCCCTTTACCTTAGTTTACCTTTTAAACATGAGACTATGAAGTGTTTTGTATTGATAATGGATATATTGATGAAATTATTTTTGGCTCTTTTTTCTTAGGAAAGAGATAGAAGCACTTAAAATTTTTATTAATTGATGAGGCTTTATGGTTAAAACTTTAAATATTGTTTTGCATTTTCTTTAAATTGTACCTATTTTGCATCTCTGTGGATTCTGTATATTAGAGCAAGAGATAAGATGACAGGAAACAGAAATATAAAAGCTGAAATATATTTGTCTCCACTTGTATAAAATGTTTGGTTGATTCCATCCATTCAATTTCATCATAGTATATTTGAAAATGGACAAGACGTTGTTTGCTTTATGTTTACTTTATAGTTTCACCACAAAAATCTCAAAATACCTTGCAACTTTAAATACAGCAGAAAAATGACATTGAAGATAAAATTATATATTTTATGAGATTTGTGACATGAAAATTACCTGAAAATGATTAGTACTTTAAAGAAAATTAGTATGTGTTTGGGTGTCAACATTTGTTCATAAAGAATTGGCTTATAGCTGGAAGGATGTTCATGTAAAATTTCTCTTCAACTCATTCTTTAATCTAATTTATTTTCTCTCTCCCTCCACTCATATCTTCAGCCCAAGTAACTGTGACTTCTCACTTAACCATTGTAGTGACTTAGTAACCAGTTTTCAGGAATCTATTCCTACTCTCTTCTACTCTTTTTCCACATATAAGAGTGACATTTACAAACTGTAATTATGTTAATCTCATTGCACCCATATCTCAGATTTCACTTTAAGTCATTTATGTATTGATCAAAATTAGGTTTGGCCAGATATAACCATATTCATAAGTATAGCAGTGTCTAGAGTATCAATTTTCTGTCATAAAATACACTTTGGTAAGGGGTCTGAAATGGCAGAGCAAGCAGCCCTGAGTTTAAACAGACACACCAAAATTACAACTATTTAGAGAGCAATTATCTGTGTACATGACCTCAAGGCTGGCAAAAACTGACTTTCTATGACTAAAATGTAAAGAAGGAACTACAACTAGATGTGTAAGATGGGCAGACACATGGTATAGTCAAGACCCATATGTCTGGGCAGGTGACCTACAAAGAGGAGGATAATCACAATTTCAGAGGTTCTCCCCAAGAATGAAGGGCCTGAGCCCTACATTAGACTAAGCCATGAGGTCCTATAACAGGAAGTTGAACCCCAAGAACATCTGACTTTGAATGTTTTTTGGGGCTTTCATACAGAGGGCTGTAAGGTGTGTGCAGAATCTCATAGGCTCCAAGTACCAGTAAATTAAAAGAAACCTGGGTCAGACCCACTTGCTGACCTTGGAGAACCTCCCAATGGGCATGAGGCAACTGAGACTCCCATAAGGACTTAGATTCTGGCAGCAACCATTTTTGTGAACTTACTCAAATATGAGGACACTGATACTGGCAAGCACCTTATTAGAGTACTTCTAGTCTGTTAGCACCAATGGCTTACTTGCCCACTAGTGGGCTGGGACAGATCCTAGGACCACTAAAGCTGTGCAGCCATCTATGCAGGGATTCAACCTGCCCACCAGCAGTTTGACACGAGCCCCAGGCCCTCCAGACTTCACAGTCAGCTGCACTGGGACATGGTCCTACCCACCAGTGAACTAGCACCAGCTCCAATACTCACTGAACCATTTATCCATCTGCACCATGATATGACTCCAACCACAGCAGGCCCACAATCACCACATGATGCAAGGCCTGGCAGCCAACCAGGCAAGAGCCCAGCCTTGCCTACCAGCATAAACACAATAGTTGGCCTCATCAAAACAGAAGGACCCACAAAGACCAAATAGCAGAAACTCCAGAGCATATAGCTTTGGTTACCAGAGGGAAGTGTGCTGTTGGGCCCCATAGAACATCTGCTACATAAGGTCTCTTCTCCAAGATCAGAAAATGTAAACCATTTAAAACATAGAAAAAACAAACAACAAACAAACACAGAGACATAGGCAAAATAAGGAGACAGAAGAATGTGTACCAATTGAAGGAACAAGATAAAAATCTCAAGTTAAAAAAAAAACAACTAAATGAGATGGAGATAAGCCAATATACAGATACCCAATGTACAGTTCAATATATACCATAATGACAATCAATGATTTCAGGAGAAGAATAGATAAACACAATGAGAAGTTTTCAATAAAAAAATTAGAATATATAAAAAACTACCAAACAGAGTTGAAGAGTATAATAAGTGAAATAAAAAAAAAAAGACGTTCATAGAAAACAATAGTAGATTAGATGATACAAAGGAACACATCAGCAATTGGAAGACAAAGTAGTGAAAATCACTCAAGCTGAACAGAAAAAAGAAAATGAACCATAAAAAATGTGAACAGTTTAAGAGAACTCTGAGACAATTTCAAACATACTAACATTTACATTATTGGATTCCCAGAAGGAAAAGAGAAAGAAAAACTTGTTTGAAGAACTTGTTTGAAGAAATAGTAGCTGAAACCTTTCATAATCTGAGGAAAGAAAGAGACAGGTCCAGAAACACAAGGAGTCCAAAAGATGAAACCAAACTGGTTCACACCAAGATACATTATAATTAAAATGGAAAAATAAAAATAGAGAATTTTAGAAGCAGTAAGAAAAAAGCAACTACTTTGGTAGAGGGGAACTCCCATTAGACTATCTGCTGATTTTCAACAGAAACTTTGCAAGCCAGGTGAGCTGGCAGGATGATTCAAAGTGATTAAAGAAAAACACACCTACAACCAAGAATATTCTACCCAGCAAGGCTATCATTTGTATTTGAAGGTGAGATCAAAAGTCTTACAGGTAAGCAAAAGCTAAAAATTCAGCATCATTAAGCTGACTTTACAAGAAATGTTAGAGACTTCTCTAAGTGAAAAAGAAAAGGCCACAACTAGAAATATGAAAATTATAAAATGAAAAGCCTCAATGGTGAAAGCAAACATACAGTAATGATAGCTTATCAACCACTTATAAAATCTAGTAGTATAAAAGCCAAAAGTA
Source organism: Vicugna pacos (assembly GCF_048564905.1). NCBI lineage: Eukaryota > Metazoa > Chordata > Mammalia > Artiodactyla > Camelidae > Vicugna > Vicugna pacos. The sequence continues at coordinate 38,976,553 of NC_133000.1, forward strand.
GTAAAATCATCTATACCCACAAAAAGCAGTTAAGGAATACACACACATAACAGAAAGATGGAAAATATATCAGAAACAATAAACATGGGGGAAGGAGTAAAAAGTGCAAGATTGTTAGAATGTTCTGGGAATTAAGAGATTATCAGCTTAAAATAATCATATGTATGTAGACTTACACATGTATGTATATATATGATGTTCTATATGAATCTCATGGTAACCACAAATACAAAACTTACAATGGATACATACAGAAAAAAGAAAAAAAAAAGGAATTTAAACATATTACTAAAGATAGTTATCAAATCATCAAGGAAGAGAACAAAATAAGAAAAATCAATTAAAAATTATAAAATAACCAGAAAACAATTAACAAAATGGCAATAAGTTCATACTTATCAATAATCACTTTAAGTGTAAATGGACTAATGTGCCAATCAAAAGAAATAGAGTGTCTGAATGGATACAAAAATAAGACCAATATATATACTGCCTACAATAAATTCACTTAATATCTAAAGACATATCCAGGCTGAAAATGAGAGGATGAAAAAAAGAAAAGATAGTCCATGTGAATAGAAAAAAAAAAGGAAGAAGAATTCTGGTGCAGCAATATTTGCAGAAGACAAAATTTACTTTAAAACAAGGACTGTAACAAGAGACAAATAAGGACATTGCATAGTGATCAAGTGATCAATCTAACAAGAAAGTAAAATAATTGTAAATATATATGAACCCAACATAAAAAGATCTTAATACATAAAGAAAATGCTGACAAACATAAAGGATGGAAGTGATAGTAACAATAAAAGTTCAGGTTTTAACACCTCACTTATATCAATTGACAGATTATTCAGTCAGAAAATAAGGGAAAACTCATCCTAAATGACTCTCTAGACCAAATGCTAGATATACATACATATATATGTTAAGAGAGAGAGAGAATATTTTCACCCAAAAGCAGCAAAATACTTATCCTTTTCAATGGCACTAGAATATTCTTCAGGATTGATGACATGCTAGGCCATAGAAAAAATGTCTCAGTAAACTTAAGAAGACTAAAATCATATCAGTTATCTATTCAAGCATCTATTCAATGCTATGAGGCTAGAAATCAACTACAAAAAAAAACTAAAAAAATCATAAACACTTGGAGACTAAACAATATGCTTCTAAATTACCAATGGGCCACTGAAGAAATCAAAGAGGAAATTTTAAAATACCCAGAGACAAATGAAAATGAAAATGGAAATACAATAATCCAAAATCTTTGGGATACAGCAAAAGCAATTGTAAGAGGGAAGTTTATACTGTTATAAGCTTACTTCAAGAAATGAGAAAAAAACTCATATAAACAAACTAACCTTACAAATAATGTAACTAGAAAAAAAAAAAAGAAAAAGAAAACCCAAAGTTAGCAGAAGGAAGTAAATGATGAATATCAAAGAGAAAAGAAATTAAATGGATACTAAAAACAATAGAAAAGAGTAATGAAAATCAAGGAAGATTATTTTAAAAGATACATAAAATTGATAAACTTTTAGCCAAACTTACTAAGAAAAATTAGAGGGCTCAAACAAAATAATATTGTAAATAAAAAAAGAGAAGTCACAACTAACACCAGAGAAACAAAAAGGATCATAGAAATTACTATGTAGTATTATAAGCCAATAAAATGGACTAGAAGAACAAGTAAATTAACAGAAACATACACTCTATCATGACTGAATCAGGAAGAAATAGAAAATATGAACATATCAATTACAGTAATGAAATTAAATCAGTAATAAAAAACTTCCAATATTCAAAAAAGTCCAGTATCAGATGACTTCACAGGTGAATTCTCCCAAACATTTAAAAAACAGTTAACATTTATCCTTCTCAAACATTCTCAAAAAATTGAAAAGGAAGGAACACTTTCAAACTAATTCTACAAGGCCAGCATCACCATGGCAACAAAACCAGACAAAGACACCACACACAAACACAAATTACAAGCCAATATCTTTGATGAACATAGATGCAGAAATCCTCAATAAAATATTAGCAAAACAAATTCAAAAATTCACTAAAAGGATTATCATCATGATCAGGACGGATTTATTCCAACAATACAAGCCTGATCCAATATCCTCAAATCAATGTTATTGCCCATATTAACAAATTAAAGAATAAAAATCATACAATAATCTCAATAGATGCCAAAACAGCTTTTGACAAAATTCAACATCCATTTATGCTAAGAAATCCCAACAAAGTGTGTATGGGGGGAACATACTCCAATATAATTAAAGCCATACATGACAAACCCACAGTCAACATCATGCTCAATTGTGAAAAGCTGAAAACATTTTTTTAATATCTAGAACAAGACAAAGATATTCACTCTTGCCATTTTTATTCAACATAGTATTAGAAATCCTACTCACAGCAGTCAGAAAAGAAAAATAAATAAATAAATGGAATCCAAACTAGAAAGGAAGAGGTAAAATTGTCATGGTTTTTAGATGACATAATACTATATATAATTTTAAGAAATCACCAAAAATCTATTAGAACTAATACATGAATTCAGTAAAGCTGCAGCATACAAATCTAATATACATAAATTTGTTGTGTTTTTATACACTAACTACATATCATCAGAATAAATTTAAGAAAACAATCCCACTTATAATTTTATTAAGGTGAATAGAATATCTAGCAATAAATCTAACTAAGTAGGTAAAAGATTTGTATTTGGAAAGCAGTAAGACATAAATTGAAGATTATATAAACAAATGGAAATATATACAGTGCTCATAGATTGCAAGAATCAAAATTGTGAATATGACCATATTGCCTAAGAAGATATACAGATTCAAAGAAATTTTTATCAAAATACCAATTGTCATTTTTCACAGAATTAGAACAAATAATTCTAAAATTTGAGTGAAAACACAATAGACACCAAATAGCTCAAAAAAATCTTGAGAAAGAAGTAAAATGCTGGAGATAACACACACTCTGATTTCAAACTATACTACAAAGCTATACAAATCAAAGCAATATGGTACTGGTACAAAAACTGACACTTGCATCAATGCAATAAAATATAGAGCTTGGAAATGAAACAAAAGTTATATGGTCAATTAATCTATGACAAAGAAGGCAAGAATATACAATGGGGAACAGATGGCCTTTTCAATAAATGGTGTTTGGAAAACTGGATAGCTACATGCAAAATAATCCAACTGGATTACCTTCTAATACAATATACAAAAATCAACACAAAGTTCAATTAATGTCTTAAATGTAAGAATTGAAATAATACAACTCCTAGAAGAAAACAAAGGCAGTACACCCTTTGACATCAATCTTAGCAATATGTTTTTGGATCTATCTCCTCAAGGCAACAAAAGCAAAAATAAACAAACCACACTACATTAAACTAAAAAATTTTTGCATAGTGACACTATCAAAATGAAAAGTCCACCAACAGAATGAGAGTAAATATTTGCAAATAATATATCTCGTAAAAGATTTTATCTGAAATATACAAAGAACTCATACAACCTAACATTTTAAAAAAAGTATTACCAAAGAGCAGAGGACCTGAGCAGATATTTTTCCAAAGAAGACATAGAGATGAACAACAGAAAAATGAAAAGACACTCCACATCACTAATCATCAGGGAAATGCAAGTGAAAACTCTAAGGAAATATTACATATCATAGCTTATCATAATGGCTATCATCAAAAAGGCAACAGATAAAAAGTGTTGGTGGAAACTAGTATGAATGTTACTCTGAAAAATTAAAAATGGAACTTTCATATAATCCAGCAATTCCTCTTATAGGTATTTACTCAGAGAATACAAAAACATTAATTTCAAAAGACATATGCATTCCAGTGTTCACTGCAGTATTGTTTACAATGGCCAAGATATGGAAGTACCTTATGTATTTATTGATAATTAATGGATAAAGATGCTTCATATGTATATACAACACAATATTTATTACTCTGCCATTAAAAATTAAAACTTGCCATTTGTTATGATATGAATAGATCTAGAATGTATTATGGTAAGTGAATTAGACAGACATAGACAAATACCACATAAGCTCACTTAATATGTGAAATCTAAGATTTTAAATCAAACAACTAACTAGAGTGGAAATGATCAGTACTGAATTAATAATTCTGTAGTGTCTTTAAGAAACAAGTTTCTTGAGAAGGAGGTATCAAGATGGCAGAGTAAAGAGACTTAGAGTTCACCCTCCCCCACAGATACACAATCAGTTATATCTACAAACCCACTGAATCAAACAGAAAACCTACTGAACTCTGGCAGAATGTCTCTGGCTTCAAAATACAGGAGGATTTTCACAAAATCCACTAAGAGGAAAAAAATAAAAAGAAAAAGAAAATTCTGTGGGACAGATATTGCAGGCAGGGAGCAGCAAAGGAAGAAAGACATCCTCATGCTGGGAACCATCCTCTCCAGCTAGGAGATCACCAGGGACAGAAGTGGAGCTTCTGAGGCTCAGAGGAGAAAGTGGCAGCTGTTTGGCAGACAGAACTAAGAGAAACTGGCACAGAGAGTCCCTGTGATCCCCAGTCCTAGACTCAAGCCAATAGAGACAAGCTAGAACTGGCTACCAGAGACCGGTGATGAGCCCAGGGAGAGGGCTGGGGCCCATTGCACAGAGGCAGCCTCAGGGAACTGGAGGGCAGTGTAAGCTCTGGCTGAGAGTTGTGTGGAACAGAACAGCCTAGGACCCCCATAAAAAAGCGTGACTGCTGCTGTGCATAGAGGGTTGCAATGCAACCTCACCACAGCTGCTGTCTCCACTTGGCTCCATTGTTGGTGTGTTCTCATGAGAATATAGGTGGGTCTCAGTCAGAGCCATTGCTACTGCATATTGGTGGGGTTGAAAGCTTAATGTACCCAGGCACTATGAAAGCTGTGATAACCACAAAACAAAAAAGGAGGCACCACTCAACTAAAACAATCTGGGCAGGTACTGTTCACCACAACACTAACTACACTCCCAATCAAAGGGATAATAGCCAACACACATGGAGGAAAGAAGTGCAATCATTGATACTAAGATGAGCCCTGGCAACAAAACTATTAGACACACACATTTGACACAGGAATGCTCCCACTTCAAATAAAAATGAACAAACAAAAAACAGCCCTTCAAGACCACAGTCTATACTTCTAAATCCATAAAGCCAGAGAAATATAAATAAAATGAAGAAGCATAGGAACCACTCCCAATTAAAAGAACAACAGAAGTCCCTGAAAGAAGAAACAATGAGAGACCTCAACAGTCTTCAAAAAGGAAGTGATAAGAGCACTGAGAAAAATAAGAGAGATGATGAATAGAGACAGAGAATACTACAAAAAAGAAATAGAAACTATAAAGAGGAGCCACTTAAAAATGGAAAACTTAATGGCTAAGAGCCGAGATAAAGGCAGTCAAAAGCAGACTAGATAATGCAGAGGGATGAATAAGTGACTTAAAAGACAGGATGACAGAAGTCATTCAGTCAGAACAGCAGACAGAAAAGCAGTTGAAAATCAGTGAAAGCATATAAGGGATAATATAAACTGTGCCAATTTACACATAATATGAGTCCCAGAAGGAGAACAAAGAGAAAAAGGGATTGAAAATGTATTTGAAGGAATCGTGACTGAAAACTTCCAAAACCTAAAAAGTAAACAGATATCCAAGTACAGGAAGCACAGAAGGTCCCCAAAAGAAGAAACCAAACAGACCTACACCAAGACATATTAAAATCAAGATGGCCAAAGTTAAAGATAAATAAATTATTCTAAAGGCATCAAGAGAAAAATAAAGAGTTAGTTATAAGGGAAAACCCATAAAGCTTCCAGCTGATTTCTCTACACAAACACCACTGACCAGAAGGAAGTGGCAAGATATATTTAGTCTTGAATGAGAAAAAGCTGCAACTTAGGATACTCTATCTGGCAAGACTATCCATTAGAGTAGAAGGAGAGGTAAAGCATTTCACAGACAAGCAAAAACTAAAATAATTCAGCAATATTAAACCTATCCCAAGGAAATATTGAAAAGTCTACTCTAAATAGATAAGAAGCAGGAAGCTATAGAAATGAAAATAACATAGTAAAAAACGTGATAAATACAATGAGTTGCAAGAAAATAAACATGAAGATGTCAAAAAAAAAGGAAATCAAAATTATAAAAGGAGGGGGAGGGGCGCAAGAATATATGGATTATTACTCTCTCTCTCTTTTTTTTTTTTCCAGTTTTCCTTTTTTTCATTCCTTTTAAGATGTGTTTGAGCCTACATGACTACAAGTCTAAAGCAAACAAATATAGTAATGGGTTAATATACTTGAAAAGCAGGATAACTACAGATCAAAAGCCTACATTAGAGTCATAAAACCAAAAAGAAACCAAGATAATACAAAAGAAAATTATCAAACCACAAAAAGAGAAACAAAATAAAAAGAAAGGGACAAACAAAACATACCAAATAAACTACAAAACAAAGTACAAAAATGTCAATAAAAACACATCTATCAATAATTACTATAAATGCCATTGGACTAAATGCTCCAATCAAAAGGCATAGAGTGATAGGCTGGATAACAAAACAAGAACCTACAATATGCTGCCTACAAGAGACCCACTTTAGGGAGAAGGACACACATAGATTGAGATTGAGAGGATGGAAAAAGATATTTCATGCAAATTGAAATGATAAGAAAGCATGAGTAGCAATACTGATTTCAGACAAAATTAGACTTTAAAACAAGGATCATAAAGAAAGATAAAGAGGGACACTATATAATGATTAAAGGAGCAATAAAAGATGAGGATATTACACATATTAACATATATACACCAAAGTTGAGAGTACTTAAATACATAAAAGGAATACTAACAGACATCAAAGGAGAAACTGATGGGAATACAATAATAGTTGGAGACATTAACACCCCACTAACATCACTGGAGAGATCTCCCAGACAGAAAATCAATAAGGCAATGGAGATACTAAATAACACAATAGAATAGTTGAACTTGGTTGATATGTTTAGGACATTTCATCCCCAAAAAAGAGAATATGCATTCTTTTCAAGTACTCAGGAAACATTCTCTAGGGTAGATGATATGCTCAGGCACAAAAGAAGCCTCAACAAATTTAAGACGGTAGAAATTATTTCAAGCATCTTCTCTGACCACAATGATATGAAACTAGAAATCAACCACAAAAAAAGTATGATAAAAAAAAGGCTGCATGGAGACTAAATAATATGTTACTTAAAAACAAACCAATAGGTCAATGATGAATTCAAAGAAGAAATTAAAAAGTATTTTGAGACAAGGGAAAAGAAAACACAACCACACAAAATCTATGGGAAGCAGCAAAAACAGTCCTAAGAGGGAAGTTCATAATGATACAAACCTTCCTCAAAAACAAGAATAATCTCAAATAAACAACCTAAATTATCACCTAAAAGAATTAGAAAAAAGATGGACAAACAAAATCTAAAGTCAGCAGAAGGAAAGAAATAATAAATATCATGGAGGAAATAAATAGAGATTAAAAAACAATAGAAAAAATAAATCAAACCATGAACTGGTTTTTTGAAAGAGTAAACAAAATTGACAAACCTCTGGCCAGGCTCACAAAGAAGAAAAAAGAGAGGACATAAAGAAAGAAAATAAGAAATGAAGATGGAGAAATAAAAACCAACACCACAGAAATACAAAAAAAAATCATCAGAGAATACTATGAAAAACTATATGGCAATAAGTTGGACAACATACAAGAAATAGACAAGAAAAATAAATAAAAGGGATCCAAATTAGAAGAGGTAAACTTTTCACTCTGTGTGGATGACATAATACTATATATAGAAAACCCTAAAGGCTTGACACAAAAACTACTAGAGTTGATAAAATAATTTGGCAAGGTAGCAGGATACAAGAATAACACACAGAAATAAGTGGCATTTCTTTACACTAACAATAAAACATTAGAAAAGGAAATAAAGAAACAATCTCTTTTAAAATTGAACACAAAACAACAAAATACTTAGGAATATATCTGAACAGGGAAGTCAAAGACTTTATATGAAGAGAACTATAAAATATTGGTTAAGGAAATTAAAAATGACTTAAAGAAATGGAAAGATATCCCATATTGTTGGATTGTAAGAATTAATATCATTAAAATGGCCATACTACACAAAGCAATCTACAGATTTAATGTGATAACTACCAAAATACCCAGGGCATTTTTCACAAAATGAGAACAAAAAATCCTAAAATTTATATGGAGTTACAAAGACCCAGAATTGCCAAAGCAATACTGAAGGAAATGAATGAAACTGGAGAAGTAACCTTCCCACACTTCAGACAATAATACAAGGCTACGGTAATCAAAACAGCATGATATTGTCACAAAAACAGACTTATGGATCAGTGGAACAGAATAGAGAGCCCAGAAATAAACCCAGAAACTTTTGGTCAATCAATTTTTGACAAAGAAGGCAAGAACATACAATGGAGTAAAGAAAGTCTTTTCAGTAATAGTGTTGGGAAAACTGGACAGTTGCATGTGAATCAATGAAGTTAAAATGCTCCTTCACACCATACACAAAAATAAACTCAAAATGGCTTAAAGACTTAAACATAAGAAAAAACAATATAAATCTCTTAGAGAAAAACATAGGCAAAACATTAGCTGACTTAAATCTTACCAATATTCTCCTAGGGCAGTCTACCCAGACAATAGAAATAAAAGCGAAAGTAAACAAATGGGATCTAATTAAACTTATATGCTTTTACACAGCAAAAGAATCTATAAGCAAAACAAAATAAAACAAAAATACAACTTACAGAATGGTGGAAAATATTTGCAAATCATGCAGCTGACAAAGGCTTAATTACCAGAATACAGAAACAGCTTGTATAACTTAATAAATTTTTTTTGAAAAAAGAACATTTCAAAAATGGACAGAAAACCTAAACAAGCAATTCTCCAATGAAGACATACAAATGGCCAATAGGCATATTGCTCAATATTGTTAATTATCAGAGAAATATAAATCAAAATTCCAATTAGGTATCACCACACACCAGTCAGAACGGCCATCATTCAAAAGTCCACAAATGATTAATGTTGGAGAGGCTATGGAGAAAAGGGAAACTTCCTACACTGTTGGTGGGAATGTAGTTTGGTGCAGTCATTATGGAGAACAATATGGAGATTCCTCAAAAGACTAAAAATAGACTTACCATATGATCCAGCAGTCCTACTTCTGGGTTTATATTCAGATAGAACCTTAATTCAAAAGGATACATTCACCTCAATGTTAATAGCAGCACTATTTACAATAGCCAAGAAAAGGAAACAACCTAACTGTCCATCAACAGATGGCTGGATGAAGAAGCTGTGGTATATTTATACAATGGAATACTATTTAGCCATAAAAATAATAAAATAATGTCACTTACAGCAACCTGGATGGACCTGGAGATTGTCATTCTGACTGAGGAAAGCCAGAAAGAGAAAGAAAAATACCATATGATATCACTTATATATGGAATCTAATAAAAAAAGACAAGTAAACTTATTTACAAAAGAGAAACAGACTCACAGACATAGAAAACAAACTTATGGTTGCCAGGGAAAAAAGGGAGTGGGAAGGGATAAAATGGGTGTTTGATATTTGCAGATACTAACTAATATATATAAAATAGGTAAATGACAAGTTCATACTGTATGGCACAGGGAACTATATTCAATATCTTGTAGTAACTTATGATGAAAATAATTATGAAAATAAATATATGTATATTCATGTATGATTGAAGCATTATGTTGCACACCAGAAACTGACACATTGTAAACTGACTATACTTCAATAAATAAATAAATAAATAAGTAAATAAATAAATAAAAAGAAACAATATTCTTATTTTCTATTCTACCATTTTCAGTACTTTGTGCCTTCCACAAAACCATGATGCAAAATGCCTAATGTAGCACCAGCAATTACATATATTCCAGGGAGCTGATGGAAGAAAATGTGTCCCTCACAGCTAAGTCAGTTTTCAATAAGGTTTCTATATTTTGCACATGTACTTTGCCTTACTGTCACTAGCTAGTACTTAGTTCCATGATCAATTCATCCTACAAGAAAAACTGGGCAAAGTCTTTACTCTGTTTTGTTATTACAATATAGCTGTAGAATGGATAACTGGCAATCAATGATGGCTGACACACTTTCCATTTTTTTCTAAAATGGTTTATGAATCCCTGTAGGTCTAGATCACACCTCATCTCACACATCATACCTTCAGTAGATCCCTGTGTTTTAGCTATGTCTACCTTCCTCCAGCTGTCAAGGATGGCACATTCCCTCCTAACACATTTTCCCACCTATCCATTTAAAATGCACACAGTTTAAAAAGATTTTCTACTCTCCTGTAGATATCATAGGGATTGATTTTCATGAGAGCAAAATTCATTCTTTGCTCATCATTGTATTTCCAGGATCAATTAGGTTGCCTTGTACTTAAGAAATTTGGTAATAATTTCATTGAATGAAAGGCTGAGAAAACAAATGAACAGAGCTTGATTCAGAACTGATAGAGTAAACTGCTTATTTTTAGGGAGTGTATATTTTTAATGCTAAACAGGCCTATTTTCTAAATGATGAACAAAGATGATAGTTATTTGACTCTACTCAATTACTAGTGGATTCACCAAAAAAATAATAATGATAAGGCTAAACTTTTTACACACTATGAAGGCCACTTGACAAATAGATTAAAGTCTGAATCAAAATGGGGGAAAATGCTGAAAGTAGAGATAATATTTTCCCTTGAACACTGAGTAACTTATAGATATCAGAATAATAATTAGTCAGATATTTTATAAAATGAAAAATTATCATAAATAAGATAACCACAATTTTATATAATAAATTTTAAATTCATAAATGCATACTGATGAAAACTTAATTTTGAAATATGAATTATAAAAAATAAAAACACAAATTTCAGACAAATACTTCATGATATTTGAAAATTATAAATACATATCTTTCAAAAAACCTTAAAATGAGATAAATCTGCCAATTAACACTTAATATTAATAAAAGTTACAATAACAAAATAAATACAAACAAGCAAAAATCAGTAAAATAAACAGAAGACAAAAATTAAAATGCTCCAGAAATTAAAAACATGTTAAAGTCCTGCAACATAAACATTTACCTCAAAAGAAAAAAGTCAGGAAATGTTTAGAAATCTTGGCAAATATTATAAAATGAAATAAAGGCAAATATAATGTTTTGAAGAATATGAATGATAGAAGATTCAGACTTGAAAAACCTAACCTACAAAAAAAATAAGAAAGAAAATTTAAGTATTAAAACACAGACACATACACACACACCCACACACAAGAAAATAAACAACTGATGAAAGCGAGAATAACTAGAACATATAACTAGAAAAAAATAGTATTATAGAATATCTCTTAAAAAAAGACAGACTTTAATCTTGTGATGAAAAGAACAAGGACACTTGAATAAATTTTACACTGACAAATTCAAAAAACACACTTTCTGTGTTAAAGAACCTCAAGCACATAAGTTGATTTGATAATATTCCTGTTGTTTTATTCTACCAGCTGTAACTCATCTAATGAAAAGCTCTCAGAGGATGAAAAGCTGCTTGTGTGGGAATATTGTCAGTGAGAATGTTCTTGTTTCATCCCAGAAAGAATTCAGAAATGAGACATGGAGGTCAAGAAAGCACAGCAAGAATTTAGTAAGGGATAGATAGTATGTTGTCAAGGAAAGAGCAAGCAGACCCGGTTGGGTAGCTGCCCCAAGTGTTATATGGATGTAAAATGAAAGAGCAGAATATTCACTGGCAGGGAGGTGTTTGGGGTCATTTTTTCTGATCTCCATCTCAGCTCCACCTCCCTAGGTGGGGAGGAGGGATTTTTTTGTCCTTATGTAGTCTTGACCAGGAGGTTGGATAAGGCCATAATAAGCCAAAAGTTACATTCAGATGGAGGTCATAATGGGTGAAATATTACATTTGGATGGTGGAGATTCCTGTCTTGTCTCAGCTTTTTTCACCTCCTTGGACACTCATCAACCCAAAAATGTATTGTTATTTATTAATCCAAAGGTTCCTGTTATTCTTGGTCTGTCCAAGGACTCCCATTGTTCAAAAGATGTATGGTTTTCTGCTATTTGGCCCATGTCTCCCTTTGTCTGCTCATATCTAACCACCTGCCTGTTAGCTAGGAAGGCAGGACCCAAATATTTTAACTACACTATTTCTAGTTCTCCTTCTTCTGGCATACCATGAAGGTTACATATGTGTCAAAAAAACAAATCTTCAGATGTTGGGGAAAGTAGACAGAGTCTAGGGCATCTAAGAATGTTTATCTTAAGTCATCCTTCTTCCACATTGTGCCATCATTATTCTGCACTAAAAATTTATAAGTGCATAGAAGCATATTTTCTTCCTCTTGGATAGATGTTATGGGCTTGTAGAAAACAACTCTAAAGTAAAGGTCAGACCCTAGGGAATGTTGAAGGGACAACTTGGGCACATGATATCGTAGTAAGGATGAGTAAGTCTGACTCCATATTAGATTTATTCCTTTGGCTCTAACCCTGTGCTTTGTATCCTGTGCTTAGTCATGCTGGTTCTGCACCTTTTGTAAAAGGATGTTGCCTAGAGTCTAAAATATACAGGGTAGCCTATTCTCAAGGCTCTGACTTTAGGGTATAACACTTTCTCTTCATATAAAGATAAAAAAGTTGCAGAGTAGAAAATAACAGTTGTTTTATTGGAGGTTTACAGGGACACTGTGATCTGACATATGTGGACAGCTGCAAGAACACAAGATTCTGACACTAAGAAGTTTGCAACAACCAGTCACACCCCTCCCCTTTTTAGTATAAAAGGAGCTTGATGGTTCTCCAGGACATTAGTCGGCCATCCTCTCAGTCTGCTGGCTTTCCAAATAAAGTTATTAGTCCATGCCCCAACACCTTACCTCCTGATTTATTGACCTGCTGTGCAGTGAGCAGAACAAGTTTGGACTCAGTAACAATATGCATTGTGCTCCCAGAAGCATGGAGTCCCAATCCCATATAATAAATGGGGTACCTGCTGGTCTATACTCAATCTTTTAGTTGCAAGGGTAACTGAAAATATACTATCATGTTTACCCAGGAGTGTAATATATAGGTTTATAAAGATGAAAAGACAGCTACTTCATACCTAAACAGACTTGATGTTTTGAAGAATAATAAGTAAAAGCCCATAAACAAAAAGAAAAAAAGAAGAAATGAGAGAAAGAAGGAGATGAAAAAGGAGAAAGAAAGAAGGAAAAAAAAGAAGGAAAGGAGGGAGAAAGAAAGAGAGGGAGGATAGAAAAAAAAGGAAGAAAGAAAGAAAAGAAAATCTGAGCATAAAATTACCCCTAATTAAATTTGAGGAAAGCAACAAGGAAATAATAATTTGAGTAAGATGCATGGTATTGTTGTAAAAAAAAAAAACTGACCTCTGTACCCTGATATCTGAATTGAGATTTGTAAGCAGAGTTTTGGGAAAATTAAAAAAAGAATAGCTTTATTGCTTTGCAAGGCAAAGGGAGTCACAGTAGGCTAATGCCTTAGAGACTATGAATTCATCTTGTGGTTGGGGTCCTGAGGTTTTATAAAAAAGATAGATGGAACAGAAAGGTGACAACAAGCAGGGTATTTTCCAGAGTGATGTATTTTTCTTAATCTTTGTGAATCCACCTGGTGTCATGGAGAAACCCTAGATGGTCTTGTTGCCAGTGGATGTAACTGGTGTTCCAGGCTCTTGTCCCATCCCAGAAATAATTCAGAGACAAGACATAGTGGTTAAAAAAGTAAAATGAAAATTTATTAAAAGATGGATAGTACACTCTCAAGGGGAGAGCAGACAGGCTCAGGTGAGTGGCTGCCCTGTGTTCCTTGGCAAGGTAGTTACACAGGGTGTGAAAATGAATAGGCAGAATATTCATTGGGGAAAGAAGGGTTTGGCATCATATTCCCTGATTATCACCCCAAATCCTCCTTCCCAAAGGGAGGAGGGATTTTTGTCCTTATTTAGTCTGGATCAAAAGTGTTGTGACATCAGTGCATGATGGGTACTTCTAATCTGCAAGGCTAATTTTATTGAAATGAGGACATAATGAGCAAAAGGTTACATTAGGACACTGGAAATTCCTGCTTCTTCTCACTTATCTTTATCAGTCTCCAGGTCCCTCATCACCCCAAAAGGTGTGAACACTTATCAGCCCAAAACATCCTGCTTTTCTTTCTCTGCCCAGGGATCCCTGGTGCTTACAAGATATATGGTTCCCTGCATTTGCCCTGTGTCCCTCCCTTCTCTGCTTACATCTAGCTATCTGCCTGCTCTAACAGTCTGTTCATTCTTCTGAGGCTATCATCCAATACCACCTTCCTGGAGCACAGCTTCTGGGTTAAAGGATAAGCTATTCTGTGTAAAGAATGTATAGTGGGTGGAGAGTGTATTGGAAAGTTTGGGGCTGCTCAGCACAAAAGCAGCTGAGCAAGTGAAGGAGAGATGGGAATTTGTCACAGAAAAGACAAAAAGAAATTTCAAGAATTTTAAGTCAGAATGAATTAGCAAACAGCTTTAGCATCAGAGAAGCCATTTTGTTAGTTTCCTACTCTTTCAGTATCTTGCATGGTATCTTAGTTTTATGTAGGATTAGTGAAGTATTTTTGTTTATGACTATCAATGTAAGGGGTAAACAGTAAAGGGTATAACTATACAAGAATTTACAAATTAGCATGGGTAAATGGGATGAGTAATAAATTAATCAAAATGACAAAATAAGGAATTTGAATAAAATTTGACCAAACTAGCAAAAAATAAAGGGAAAACATGAAGTAAAATTAATAGTGAAGCAAATTATATTGGAAACAAAAACAATTCATAACTAGAATTGGAAGAAATTTGAGAGGGATAGGTTATCTCATTAAAAGCAATGACAGTTTGTGCTAACATGCAAAACTTGATTATATGATTTTTACAAAAAACTCAGAAAGATGGATAGGTAAAAAATAAACAAAGAGTTACTAGAAAGTATAATTAAAAAGAAAGGAGAAAATAAATACAGCAATATTAAATAAATGATATATGTTTTCAAGATAGAATTTGATTACAAAAAATAAACATAATGAGGAGGCATGTAATATAAAAGGTGTATCATATGAAGAAGATATATCAAATATAAAACTATATATACACTAGTGCACATAGAAAGTAATTGAAATAAAATTCCTTAAAAATTAAAGAACTTTAAGAAAAATAATAAAATTATAAGAGAATATTCAATCAAATTAATTATCAGAGTGATATAGAAGAATGAATAATTAAGTAAAATAGTTAAGGTTCTGATTGACATAGAGATTTAATTCAGAGAGTGTATTATATTGCAGACTGTATACACATTTCATATGTACATAGGACACTTATAAAAATTGAGTTTATATACTGACATAAAGGAAAAACACATCTAAAGAAAAGCTATTTTACAAGACAAACCATCTAATCCAACCCAAGTATATAACACTATTACAGAGCAGACACTATTCTAGTCATTGAAAAGATTAAATGCATATATTTGCAACAATTGTATGAAATAAGCATTATTATCACCCCCTATAATGGATTACGAACCTTAGAGAGGTTATGTGACTTGCCCTGGTTCACTCAGTCTGCAAATTGTGAAACTGGAGTTCCAACCCAGGTAGTCATACTCCAGACACTTGGCTCTAAATCATTATGAAAACTGAATAAGAGGCTACGTCTGCATGGTATTTTCTTGCACAGTTATGTGACAAATCACCTCTTGGGAGAGAGCACGATCCTCAACAAAATTCATGTTCTACCTTTCCTCCTCAATGCACAACTAGAGGACATCTTTTCAGCCACTTTTGCATGAGCTGTGTTGCTGTGATCAAACTCTGGTTAATGGAATGTGAATAAAAGTAGTTTTGTCAATTTTAGGCCAGGCTTATAAACACCTCCCACTTTGCCATTCACCTGCTGAGTTAGAGAGGATCCTAAAACTTGACAAGAGATCGCAGCTACATATTGAAGGATTCTGGTCCCAGAACTGTTGTATGAAGCAGAGCCTCAAAAGGTGCCTTTGGCTTCTTCTAAGTAAGAAGTAAATCTTTATTGTGTTAAGACATTGAAATTTGGAGGTACTGCTAATTGTAGTAGCAATTAACTTATCATAAATAAAATACTTTTTCCCCTATGGTATTTTATTCTTATGAAATTCCTCTGTATGAAAGGAAATTTCAGTAGTAGAATGGAATATTCCCCTAAAACATTCCATGGCTTTTTCTAGTCCAAGCCTATTGACTTAATCATTTTAGACATGATCAATCAGCAATGCAGCCATCTTCCTCAGTGGACTCCCACAGCTTATTAGACATATGTTCACTATACTATCCACCGCTCCTTTACTTTTTCTCCTGAGACCACTGGTAAACAGTGGAAATAGTTCTGAAAATAGGTCAGAATAATATGTTAACTAGCTTTTTCTTCAAAGTCAGTATACATTCAAAGCCAAAATTATACATGTTACAATTTCCTACCACAAACTTTTCAAACTGCATTGCTCAGTATAGTTTATCAAAGGAGATGCAAGCCACCAAATTATAATGTTAAGGTATTCCAATAGCAAAATGTCAACCATCAGGTGTCCTCTTATTTTAATTAAAAATCCCTAACCAAATTCCTGGGGAAAAGGAGTCTGAAATGCAATTATCTCGCAGTTGAAAATATAATAATGTCAAACATGAAGGAATTAAAATCTGAAATCAATGTTTAACCATATTTGAGTTAAAAAGGTAAAGAAATTTAAGTCTATTATAATTTCACCTTCTGCTCAGTCTTATACTGAGATGTTCTTGTTGGCTAGGGGGAATCAAACTCCTTCTGAAAGTTGCTTCTTCAGCTATTTCCCCTGGAAATTAGTGTGGTTCCCTCAAAAATCTTAAAAGTTTAATCAGTTTAGTAAAAAGTGTCTGTTAAGTCTTATGTTTTAAGGAGTTCAAGGAGTTAATAAGAGACACTTGAGTTTTCACCTTTGGCACCACCCCTTTCCAAAGGTTGAAAATAGATCAGTTTCCAACCCCTAGTGCAGTTATCTCAAGTAGAATCTTTCACTCCCCCCAAAATGTTAACCCAGTATTCCAAAATAACATCAATCCTGCAGATTCCAATGACCACAATAGAGACTCAGAATTTGAAAAGAGTGTAGATACAGAGAAAACAAGATGAGATATGCTAATATGAACTGAAACTCGACTGGCAGAAATCTCTAAGAGAGTGGTTAATTTTGACTTTACACAAATAACAGTATTAGGAGAATTCCCCATGCATGTTCTCTCTTCCCTCAGAGAGCAACATTAGAAACTTTGCCTCTTTCTCTCAAGTTTTAGAAATGAACAGTAGTGATAGCTCCAGTCAATAGTTTATATAAGTTCTTTTTATTCCCATCCAGTATATTCAGATTCTTTTTATTTTTATATCCTCTTTATGCTCTCTGTTTTTCCAAGCCCCCATTGTAAATTATAAATGGACATAACTTCCACACTTCATGTGAATATCCATGTTTATTCCTGTGCTATAGTGATTTTTTTGTCTCTGTTTATGAGTTTAACATTAAGAAGATTATCTTTATGCTGTATAGGATAAGCAATACAGATAAAAATTGAGAGTAGAGGAAAGGACATTTAAACATGTGAATCCAGTTAGCTCCATCCAAAGTTCCCTTCTCAGCCCAAACAAAATTGAATTTGAGCAGTAAAAGATGCTTATTTAAGCTAACAATAAAAATTTTCAACAAGGATTTCCTAATCTTCTTTCCTATAGAAGATTCAGATATGTTAAGGTTTAAAGGCAAAAATTATGTTCTATCAACCAATATCTAAAGTGATCTAGGTAAGTCTCAGCCTCATCTATAAGGTTATATCAAATGTTATTCCTGTAGTTCAAGGTCAGCAGCCTGGGAGCTGGACAGGCTATGTCTGCTCAAAATCCATGCTTGTTAAAAATAATTGTCTCCACTGAAATCAATGTCATTGACTTTTGCCTCTTAGGTTTTTGCAACCCAAGCTTCTGTGGTTTGTTTGCTGACTCTGATCAGCCAGCATTCCTGAGAACATCATCTGGCCAACTTTTGGCTAGCCTTCTGTGATCCTTCCTTGGCTGTCTTCCTCAGTTCTTGCAGTGTTACCCAGAAGCAAACACTTTTGTTAGACCCGAAGTCTGTGCTATACCTGAGGCATCCAGTAAGTCTGATTGCCACTATAAAAATCAGCCCCTAACCTTCAGTCAAAATTATAAAAATCTGCACCAAAACACCAAAGACTTTCATATGATCAGAATCTTAGTTATATTGTCAAAGCTTATTGTTACCCATACTTATGTACCATCTTTAATCAAATCAGGTTAGTGTGTCCCTCAAATTCCACTTTGTCTATTTACCAACTTCTCCTATTCCACACAACAGAATTTAGAGACCTTACTCTGTACCAGTACAGTTCCCTACTATGCAAATCAGTACTGAATTAATTTAAAAAATAATAAATAAAAGTTTATACAAATGAAACACTTTTAGAAGAAGGCTAGTTTCCATGCAGTGTTTTGTTTTTCTTTTGTCACATTGTTATTTAATGTACAAAAACTCATTCTTATTTTTAGATAGTGAAGTTTATGGTAAGAATGTGAATGTAAGAGGGTGCTGCCAAGATGGCAGAGTAGAAGGATGCATATCTCACTCACTCCCATGAATACACCAAAAATTACAGACCCATCAATTCACACAGGATGCCTATTGAACTTTGGAAGAATATCTCTTATTCTAAATACAAGAGGATTCCTCACAAAAAAAAAAAAAAAAAAACAGGGGGAAAAAAGGAAAGAAAAGGAAATTGGTGTGGGACTTGTTCTGCAGGGAGAGAGCAGCAAAGGAGGGAAACCACATTTATTCTGGGATACCCCATCTCCAGTGGGGAGGTCAGAGGGAACAGAAAGGGGGCTTAAAAGATTTGGAGGAGAAAACAACAGCTGCTTGGCAGACAGAACTGAGAGAAACTGGTACAAAGTGTCCCTGTGATCTGCAGCCCAAGATGTAAGCTGGCAGGGGTGGTCTGGGACTGACTGCTGGAGCTTGGTGATGAGCTTGGTGACTTATGGAGCCTGGGGAGAGGGCTGTGACTGTCTGCATAGAGACAGCCTAAAGGGGTTGGAGTGTGGTATGGGCTGTGGCTGGGAATGTATGCAAAACAGAACAGCTTGGGACCCCCCATAAAAAAGTAACACTGCTGGCGCTCAAGGTGGGGAGGTGTATAATGTAGCTGAGCCATAACTGCTGTCTATCCTAGCCCAGAGGGCTTGCTCAGCAACATTGTTAGTGCATTTTCATGAGAAAAGAAGTGAGGATCAGTCACAGTCATCACAATTCCTGGTGTGTGGCTCCCAGTGGAGGCAGGGCTGAAACATGAATTCATACCTAAAGGTCCTGCAACTTCATAGGCAAGACTTACTGAGATCTGTTTACAGCCCTAGGCAAAGGGGGTGGATTTGCTCAGCTGGTGACTTTGTGGACCTACTCTTCTAAGATGAACCAGCAACTAGTGGATTTCTAGCACACAATGTGGGCAGGTTTAGAATTTACAGCAGGCCTACATGTCCTTATCTGGACATGGAATAGGGGTCTGTGCTGACCCTGTAGCACAACTTAGATCCAGGTGCCATGCATGACTGTACACTTACTATGGCAGGTTCTGGTGCCTGACATCAGCAGATCTGCACTGGTGACTCAGTGGGCACAAAACATGGGGGACATCAGGCCAGTTGCTGACACTCCCATGGCTGAGAAAGGGACAAAGGCAGTGTGAGCAAACAGTAATGTGTAAGCCCACAAAACTAGTGACAGAACAACATCACAGAGGGCACCTCCCAGTTGACATCTTCAGCAGAGGAATACTCAGTAGCTTTTCTTCCAGTTGAAGCACTCCAACCATGCCTATCACATAACATACTTCAGAAATAGGTGTGCAAGCCTGTATTCCAACAATTAGAAAGCAGACCCAGCCTCTGCCAGGGCTAAAACAACTACATTAAAAAATGAGGCCCTGTTCAACAACGAGGGCAGTTTCTGGTCACCACAACACCAACTACACTCCTAATCAAAGGAATAACCAACAACACACTTGAAGAAAGATGTGGCAACAATCCATAATTAAAACAGCCCTCATGACATAATTATTAGATGTGCAATGTCTACAAAGGGATACTCCCGCTTTAAAAATAAAAAAGCCCTCAAGACCACAGTAGATAACTGATATTCCTAAATCCATACAGCCAGAGAAATATAAGTAAAATGAAGAACCTGAGGAATCATTCCCAGTTAAATGAACAAGAGAAGTCCCCAGAAATAACAAACAATAAGATAGACCTCAACAATCTCCTAGATCATGATTTCAAAAAGAGGGTGATAAAAACACTGACGGAAATGAAAGAGACTATGAATAGAGACAGAGAATACTATAAAAATACTATAAAAACAAACTATAAAGAAGAGCCAATTAAAAACAGAAAATTCGATGTCTGAGATAAGGGCAGAGCTAAAGGCAGTCAAAAGCAGACTAGATAATGCAGAGGGATGAATAAGTGGCTTAGAAGACAGGATAACATAAATCATCCAGCCAGAACAGCAGACAGAAAAGCAGTTGAAAATCAGTGAAAGCAATATAAGGGACCTATAGGATAATATAAAACATACCAAATTATGCATAATAGGGGTCCCAGAAGGAGAAGAAAGAGAAAAAGGGATTGAAAAGTATTTGAATAAATCATGACTGAAAACCTCCTGAACCTAAAAAGGAAACAGATCTCCAAGTACATCAAGCATAGAAGGTCCCAAACAAGAAGAACTCAAACAGACCTACACAGACATATTATAATTAAGATGGCAATGTTAAAGAAAAATAAATTATTCTAAAGGTAGCCAAAAATTTTTAAAAAGGTAAGTTATAAGAGAACCCCATAAAGCTTTTAGCTGACTTCTCTACACAAACACTCGTGGCCAGAAGGGTGTTGCAAGATATATCCAAAGTCCTGAAGAAAGCTACAACCTAGGATGCTCTATCTTGCAAGACTATCCTATAGAGTAGAAGGAAAGGTAAAGAATTTCACAGACAAGCAAAACCTAAAAGAATTAAGCAATACTAAACCTACACTCAAAGAAATATTAAAAGGTCTACTTTAAATAGAAAAGAGCAGGAAACTACAGAAAGAAGAAAACGTAATTGGAAATGTAACTATGATGAGTTGCAACAGAACAAACATGAAGATTTAAATGAGGGCATCAAAATTGTAAAAGGGAGGAGAGAACGTAAAGAAAAACAGATTTTTTCTCTTTTTTTCATTCTTTTTAGGATGTGTTTGAGCTTATATTACTACCATTCTAAAGCAAAACAGATATAGTAATGGATCAATATACTTGAAAAACAGGGCAACCACAAGTCAATAGCATACAACAAAAACAAAAAAGAGTAATAAAACCCAAAGAGAAACCAAGCTAATACAAAAAAATTTATCAAACTACAAAAAGAAACAATAAGAAAAAGAAAGAAACAATGAAGAAATATCAAATCAAATGGAAAACAAATTTCAAAATGTCAATAAACACATATCTATCAATAATTACCATAAATGTCAATGGACTAAATGCTCCTATCAAAAGACATAGAGTGGCAGATTGGATAATAAAAGAAGAATGTACAATATGCCCCCTACAAAAGACTCACTTTAGAGTGAAGGACACACATATATTGAAAGTGAGAGGATGGAAAAATATATTTCATGAAAATGGAAATGACAAGAAAGTATGAGTTGCAACACTGATTTCAGACAAAATAAACTTTAAAACAAAGGTCATAAAGAAAGATAAAGAAGAGCTATTTAATGATCAAAAGAGCTAAACAAGAAGAGAATATAACACTTGTTAACATATATACACCCAATATGCAAACACCTAAATATATAAAACAAATACTAACAGACATAAAGTGAGAAATAGATGGGAACACAATAATAGTAGAAGTTAACATTCCATTGACATAATTGGAAGATCCTCCAGACAGAAAATAATAAGGCAACAGAGATACTAAATGACAAAATAGAACAGTTAGAATATGTTGATATATTTAGGAAATTACATATCCCCTAAATCAGAATATACGTTCTTTTCAAGGGAGCAAGAAACTTTCTGTAGGATAGATCATATACATGGGAACAAAAGAAGCCCCCCAAAATTTAAGAGGATAAAAATTATTTTCAGCATCTTTTCTGACTAAAATGCCATGAAACTAGAAATTAAGCACAGAAAAACAAATGAGAAAAGAATGACAGTAAGAAGACTAAACAATATGCTACAAAAATAAAAAAGGGTCAATGATGAAATCAAAGCTGAAATTAAAAAATACTTTGAGACAAGGGACAATGAAAACACAATTGCACAAAATCAATGGATTGAGCAAAAGAAGTCCTAAGAGGGAAGTTCATAGCAATACAAGCCTACCTCAAAAAACAAGAACAATCTCAAATAAACATCCCAATCTACCACTGAAAAGAATTAGAAGAAGAATAGCAAACAAAAACTAAAGTCAACGGAATGAAAGAAATTATATACATCAGAGAGGAAATAAATAAAATAAAGATTAAAAAAATAGAAAAAAAATCAAGCAAATCAAGAGCTTATTTTTTGAAAGAATAAACAAAATTGACAAATCTCTGACCAGGTTCACCAAGAAGAAAAGAAAGAGAACACAAATAAACAAAAGAAGAAATGAAATGGAGAAATTAGAACCAATGCCAGAGAATTCAAAAAACCATAAGAGAATACCATGAAATCTATGGCAACAAACTGAGGCAACCTAGAAGAAATGGACAAATTTCTAGAAGCATACAGTTCACCAAGACTGAATCAAGAAGAAATAAATCATTTGAACAGTAAGATCACTACCTGGGAAATAGAATCAGCCACAAAAAACCTCCCTATGAACAAAAGTCCAGGACCAGTTGGCTTCACTGGGGAATTCTACTACACATATAATGAAGAACTCATACCAATCCTTCTCATTCTCTTCCAAAGATTGAAGAGGAGAGAAGACTCCCAAACTCATTTAAGGAAGCCATCATCACCCTGATACCAAAGCCAGACAAAGATACTACCAAAAAAGAAAACTATAGGTCAACATCCTTGATGAACATAGATACAAAATCCTCAACAAAATATAAGCAAACAGAATCCGACAACATGTGAAAAAGATCATACACTGTGATTAAGTTAGATTCATCCCAGAGACACAAGGATGATTCAACATAGGTAAATCAATCAATGGGATACACCACATCAATAAAAGAAAGGACAAAAATCACATGATCATCTCAATAGATGCAGAAAAAGCATTTGAAAAATTCAACATGCATTTATGATAAATACTCTTACCAAGGTGGGTATAGAGGAAACATATCTTAACATAATAAAAGCTATTTATGACAAAGCCACAGCCAGCTTAATACTCAAAGGTGAAAAGTTGAAAGCCTTCCCACTCAAATCTGGAACATGATAAGGATGCTCACTTTCACCACTTCTATTCAACACAGTCTTGGGAATGCTAGCCACAGCTTTCAGAAAAGAAAATATAATTAAAAAGGATCCAAATTGGAAGAGAAGAGACAAAATTGTCACTATATGAGGATGACATGATCCTATATATAGAAAATCCTAAAAACTCCACATAAAAACTACTAGAAGTAATAAAAGAATTTGGCAAGGAAGAAGGATACAAGATTAACATACAAAAATCATTGCATTTATTTATCCTAACAATAAAATATCAGAAAAATAAACTAAAGAAAAAATCTTTTTAAAAATATCATCCAAAAAATAAAATATTGTGAATAAACCTGACCAGGGAGGTGAAAGATTTTATATGAAGAGAAATACAAAACATTGATTAAGAAAATTAAAGATGACTTAAAGAAATGGAAAGATACACAATGCTCTTGGATTGGAAGAATCAATATTGTTAAAGTGGCCATGCTGACCAAAGCAATCTACAGATTTAATGTGATCTCTATCAAATTACACAGGACATTTTCCATAGGACTACAACAAATAATCCTAAAATTTATATGGAGTCAAATAGACCCAGAATTGCCAAGAAGAAAAAGAATGAAACTGGAAGAATAACTCTCCCAGACTTCAGACAATACTACAGAACTACAGTAATCAAAACAACATAGTACTGACACAAAAACAGACATATGGATTGACAGAACAAAATACAGATCCCAGAAATAAACCCACAGACTTAAAACAAATTAATATTCAACAAAGGAGCTAAGAATAATCAACGGAGAAAAGAAAGTATCTTCAGCAAATGGTGTTGGAGAAACTGAAGAGTTGCTTGTAAATCAATGAGGTTAGAACACACCCTCACACCATACACAAAAAATAAATTCAAAATGGCTTAAAAACTTAAACATAAGACAAGACACTATAAACTTCTTAGAAGAAAATATAGGCAAAACTTTGTCTGATATAAATCTTACCAATGTCTCTTAGGACAGTCTACCCAGGCAATAGAAACAAAAGCAAAAATAAATAAATGGGGCCTAATTAAACTTAAAAGTTTTTGTACAGCAAAGGAAATCATAAGCAAAACAAAATGACAGCCTATGGAGTGGGAGAAAATATTTGCAAATGATGTGACTGACAAAGGTTTAATTTTCAGAAATACAAACAGTTCATATAACTTAATAACAAAAACAAACAAACAAACAAACAACCCAATCCAAAAATGGGCAGAAGAGCTAAATAAGCAATTTTCCAATGGATACATACAAATAGACAATAGGCACATGAAAAGATGCTTAATGTCATTAATTATCAGAGAAATGCAAATCAAAACTACAATGAGGCATCACCTCCCACCCACAAAATGGCCATCATTAAAAAGTCCATGAATGATAAATACTGGAGAGGCTGTGGAGAAAAGAGAACACTCTTACACTGCTGGTGGGGATGTAGTTTGGTGCAGCCATTATGGAAACCAGTATGGAATTTCCTCAAAAAACTAAAAATAGACTTACCATATGATCCAGCAATTCCACTCCTGAGCATATATCCAGAAGGAAGTCTCATTCAAAAAGATACATACATTCCAATGTTCATAGCAGAACTAATATTTAATAGCCAAGACACGAAAGAAACCTAAATGTCCATCAAAAGATGACTAGACAAAGAAGGTGTGGTATATTTATACAGTGGAATTCTACTCAGCTATAAAAAAGAATAAAATAATGCCATTTGCAGCAACATGGATGGACCTGGAAATTATCATTCTAAGTAAAGTAAACTAGAAAGAGAAAGAAACACCACATAATATCACTCATATATGGAATCTAAAAAAAGAAGGAAAATAGACATTAATGAACTCATGTACAAAACAGAAGCAGATTCACAGACATAGTAAACACTCTTATGGTTACTGGAAAAAATTGAGTGGGATGTGGTAAGTTGGGAGTTCAAGATTTGCAAGTATGAACTAGTATGTATAAAAATAGGTAAAACCAAATTTATTCTCTATTGCACAGGGAACTATATTAAATATCTTGTAGTAACCTTTAATAAAAAGAATATGAAAATCAATATATGTGTGAATATGTATGACTGAAATGTTATGCTGTACACAAGAAACTGACACATTGTAAACAAGTATACTTCAATAAAGGAAAAATAACATGAATATAAAAAAAAGAAAGTAATGCTTACATTTATTTTTACTGTTATCATCATAAGACAGAATTCAGGAGCACTCATGCTATTAGTTTTGCTGTGACAAATCATGGTAGCAAATTTTTAGTTTTGCTTTGAACCTTGGACATTAGCCCTTATCTTGAGTATCCTTGACTTCAAGTGTCAATACTTTCAGGAGATGTCTAATAATATGTGGTCATGTCTTTTTTTCAGGTAACTAGAGTTTCCAAAATTATAAATTTTATTAAAATTATAGAAGCAGTATTTTATAACCATCACCTTGGCCATATTTTACTCTCAGTTTAGCGTGTCATTTGATGTAAAAATTGATTTGGTTATTTCTGCTTAGTATGTTCTACCTAAGGAATGGTACCTTATACATATGTAAACCATATTACTTATTTAACTTTTATAGACAATAAAAATATTCCACCTTGGGAATTAAGGTGTTCCACAAAAATATTATTTTAAAGTCACTACACTGAGTCCTGTGAAAAGCAAAATAACTTACATCTACTCTAACATTCAAAAATGCTGATTTGATTAAAGTTGTTTGTTTTGATATTTTAAGCCAAAATACTTAGCATAAGTTCTGTATTAATTGCCAAACCACATTCTGAGATTTTCTGTTGAACTCCACTGAAGTTTAAAGATTTCACTTTTCCTAATTTAATTTGTTATTATATCATTAATGGTCTCCTTTTACTCTTCCTTCTTTCAATAGGTACAGAATCATTTCCTCTTAACAATACATGATGTATAAATTTAAAAAAAATCTAATTAATATCTTCAGTTTTTAAATTAACTTAATCTTATATTTTCTACATAGCTTTACCCATCAAATAGAAATTTAGCTTCTGCATTCTTGTTTTTTTTTTTAATAGACTTTATTCTTTTAGAGTAGTTTCAGGTTCACAACAGAATTGAGCAGAAAATACAGAGAGTTCATACATAGCCCTCCCCACCCACACATATATACTCAGCATCCTCATCATCCCTCATCAGTGAGGCATATTTGGTACAATTGATGAGCCAACATGGGCACACTATTATTAACCAAAGTTTATAGTTTACATTAAGGCTCATTCTTGATGCTGTATATTCTATGGGCTTTGACAAATGCATAATAACATGTAGCCACCACTATAGTATTATGTATTCTTGCTAAGCCACTCTTCTAATGAGAACACAATGTGCATATGACAGAAACTTTGGGGAAGTAAAAAAATTGTATCTCAGTATCCTCTTCATGGGATTATTTACATCATATGGTTGTTGTGAGAATTAACTTTTGCTCATAAATGTTAGCTATATTATTATTACTGTAATTATATTTATTACTCTATGTTCCAAAATACTAAACTGAAGGTAAATAAAATTAAAATTTTTCTCAAGCCAACATTTAAATTAAACATTTTATTTCAAATAATTTATCATTTTCATCTCTTTTGAGAGATGAAAAATTGTCATTACTGCAATTTATAAAATAAAATATTTAGTTATCTTCACATTACTGACTGAACAGAGATTTTTCTGAACTCTGTCATGGGAGAAATAGCGGATTTAATTTCATAAAGACATAAGAAAAGGGTACTATATTTAAAGACTTTTTTCTGGTTAGAGAGATTGTTGCACTCCAGACTTCTTACCATAGTTTCTAATATCTGAAAGCTCACTATCTACAAATTTACAGGTGTCTTTCTGAGATCCTCCTTGCTCACACTCTGCTTTGTACTTTCCTGTTTCCTGGTGATCCTTGTCTGATCCTTCTAAAGGAAAACAGGGGTCTTCATTATTCTTCTCTTCTGTATCTTTATCTCCACAGTGCCTATTTCATGGGCAAGTGATGAGAAGAAAGAGAGAAGGAAAAATAACAATAGGCATTTACCTCACCCTCTTGTGATCACATGTCCTCTGAAGAGGAGAGAGGTTCCCCTTCTGTAGTTTTTGCCTTTTTCTCTTCATAGGATTAAGTGGTGGAGTTGATAAAATAAAGGAAATCTTTAAAGTGAAAAAGAAAAAGAATGAGAAGAAGAAATACGAAAGATTTGCATACTTTCTTTGTGGCTTCTGTCTCATTTCTTAGGTAAACTATTGGGATTCTCCTGTATTCCTTTCTGTCTATGCTAATGTCATCTCTGAATTTTGTGGATGTGATGAGTTCAATATAAGGAATCCCAGAATGGGAAAATTTGTAAACTCAAAAATTATTCAGAGGTACTTTTGGAGTAGTCAGATGGCTAGATATGAGCAGATAAAGGGGGATGCAGGCCAAATGACAGGAGTTGGGCAGAAAGGAGGGGCACAGGCAAAATACAGGAAATCATACATCATGTAAGCACCAGGGGTCCCTGGGCAGAGAAGGAAAAGCAAGACCTCTGGGCTGATAAGTAGCCAAACATTTTGGGGTGATGAGTGGCCTAGAGGCTGACAAACAAATGTGGGAAAAGGCAAGAATCCCCAGTGTCTGAATATAGCCTTTTGCTCATTATTCCCTCATTTCAATAAAATTAGCCTTGCAGATTAGAAATACCCATCATGCACGGACTCTATGACACTTCCGATCCAGACTAAATAAGGACAAAAATTTCTCCTCCTTTTGGGAAGGTGGAGTTTGGATGAAAGTCAGGGAACATGACTCCAAACCCTTCCCTCCCCAATGAATATTCTGTCCATTCCTTTTCACATTGAATGTAACCAACTTCCAAAGAAACACAAGGCAGCCACTCAGCTGAGCCTGCCCGCTCTCTCCTTGAGAGTGTACTATGTATCTCTTAATAAATCCTCATTTTACTTTCTTAACTTCCTTGACTTATCTCTGAATTCTTTCTAGGATGAGACAAGAACCTAGACATTGGCTAGATCTACCATCAACAGTTCTTTGAATGATTGTCCTTTTGCCCATTTTCTTACATTTTAGTCCTCAGTTGGATATTCCATATATTCTATTCAGGATTAAGTATGAGAAACAAGGTAGTGTGATGACTCCATTTTATTTGGAACTGGAACATCATTGTCACACTTTTTTTCTAGCTAGAAGATTTTATTTATTTATTTATTTTAGAACAGTTTCAGGTTCACAACAAAATTTAGAGGAAAGTATAGATATTTGCTGTATGTCCTCTACCCTGATACGTGCATAGCCTCTCCCAATATCCATATCACTCACCAGAATGGTGCATTTGCTACAATTGATGAACCTACACGGACACATCATAATCACCCAAGTCCATAGTTCACTTTAGAGTTCACATTTGGTGTTTTACATTCTACAGGTCTGGACAAATGTCTGAGGACATACACCCATCATTATAATATCATACAGAGTATTTCCACTGCTTTAAAAATTCTCTGCGCTTCACCTACTCACATCTTTCCCTAATATCACCACTGGAAATCACTAATTTTCTGTTGTTGTTGTCTCACAGTTTGCCTTTTAAAGTATATCATATAGCTGGAACTATACAGTATGAATTTTTTATTTCAGATTGGCTCTAACTTAACAGTATGCATTTAAGTTTTTTCCATGTCTTGTCATTGCTTGATAGATCATTTCTTTTTAGTGCCCAATAATATTTCATTGTCTATATGTGCCACTGTTTATTTATGCATTCACCTACTGAAGGACATCTTGGTTCCTTTCAAGTTTTGGAAATTATGAATAATGCTGCTATAAATATGTGTGTGCAGGTTTTGATGTGGACATATGTTTCCAACTCCTATGCATTCATATCAAGGAACATAACTGCTGGAACACATGGTAAAAGTATGTTTAGTGGTTTAGGCATTGCCAAACTGTCTTCCAAGGTGGCTACATCATTTTGCATCCCCACAATGAATGAATGAGTGTTAATGTTGCTCCACATCCTCACTAGCATTTGATGTTGTTGGTGTTCTAGATTTTGCCCATATTAGTAGATGTGCAGTGGCTATCATACTTTTAAAAATAAAAAAAATCACATTATTGAAAATTAATCCAGGTGACAGATGTAACACAGAATTCCCTCTAATAAATATTCATATATGAACATTCACTATGAAAAGTCTTCCTTTAAAAAGTTTTTTTAATGTTTCTCATTATTTTGTTTTGATTCTAATTTACACATCAACTTCTTGAAATATTACTTATACCCATTTGATTCCATTGGGACATTCATGAAAATAATTATTTAACTTTGAAGAACATATTACGTGACTAACCATTTATTTCTTGACCCACTATCTTTCTTTTACATCAGGGCATGACAAGTCAACCGTCATTCACCTAATTTTTCGGTGTGATTTTTCAGATACCCAGGAGAATCTTTTTCCTCTCCCCCTCCCTTCAGTAGGGGTCATGTTCTATTTCTCATTCTACTCAATATTTCTGCATTGATAGTATCCATTCCAATAGTTTCAATTGATATTTGATTCTTAATGACTCAACTATCATTATCTCCCATTTTAACTTACTACAATCATATTGAAATATAAGAATATTTTATATGCAACTCAAAATTGACAAACTTGAAATATCCCAAATGAAACTCATAATGATTGCCCCAGAATTTTCTTTCTCTATTGTTTCTGGATTAACAAAAAGTACTACTACCACTTACCAGATGCCTAAATTATAAACTGAGGTATATTCTGAGACCTTTTCTCTGGCTTCAACCAGAAAAAATATTTGTCTTTTGGATACTAACCCATAAATATATTTCATTTCCCCCACTTTTGTAAAAGACTAGTAAGGCTCTTCTGATGTAAGAACCATATTCTCTTCTTGAATAATTGTGAGAACAGTTTAAGTTTTGTGCCTGATTACAGTTTTGATTTCTTCCAGTTATTTCTCACACTAAAGCCAGAATAATCTTCTTAAAATGTAAATGTGATCATTTGTTTAAAATTTTTATTGGTTACCCATTATTCTTATGATAAAACACAACATTCTTTAACAGGGATTACATGTCTTCTATCCTATGGTTCCAGCTTATCTGTCTAGCCATATCTCTTAATACTTCCTTCAAACCTAAATTCTGATCCATTTTAAGCTTATACCTGTGCTTGTTAATATTCCTCAAGGATACCATGTATAATATTACTTTTTATTCTTTACATATAGTTTCACTTAATTTCACAGCTGGGCAATATTTTTCAAAATTTAGCTTCAATATCAGTTTCTCTATAAATTTTCCATCATGCCTACTAATCTATTTTAGGGATATTGCCTATATTATATATTATTCTATATTTCCCCTACTCTAGCACTTTTCATATCATTTTGAAATAATTTGGTTATTACTTTTTCGTTCTTAAAATAATATAAACTCTATAAGAATAAGATTCATGTTTACCTTGTTCATTGTTAATATCTTTATCATCAAGTGCACTGCTTGGCGCTTATTATTTCAATGGACAAATTAACAGAATAACAAATAAAGAAAATAATCAAAACTACTGAAAATAAGGCAAAAGGATGTCATCATTTTGATAGCAAGCTAGTTCTCATTTGGGAAATCAAAAAATGCCATGGTTTACTCTGGTTTCTTTTCCATAAAGCAAGAATTTACAAGCCTGGAGGAATATCACTTAACAGAAAAATCAAGAATATACAGATAAAACCAGTGCTGTCTACTGAAACTTGTAGAAATCATGAAATATTTCTAATCATGAAAATTAAGGTTTGTTGATTATTAGAAACAAATTTCAGAGGGCATTATATTCCTTTACCCTCATGTTCTGTATGTGTTTTAATTGTTGAGTGCAAAGAAATATAACGAGGGAAAAAGAAACCTATATTTCAATGAGAAATATATATATACACAAGTAGAGAGATAGAGGTATAGATATCTATAGCTATCATGTGATCATTGTATTTGTTAGATAACAAGGGCTAGATGGTAAGAGGATTCAGAACATAATTGGAGCCAGACTGTTCTGATTAAATCCAGACATCATAATCATAATAAAAAAACCTGTGTAACCTGTGGCAAGTTACTGACTTTCTCTGCCTAAGTTTCCTCATTTACAAAATAAGCATAGCAATAGTAGCTACCTCATAGGTTTGTTTTGAGAACTAAATAAGCTAATATATTCAGAATGCTTAGAATAGTGCCTTCTTTAGTTACAATTTTTAGTACTCTACATTTAGAAAATTATACACACATAAACACACACAAATACATAGCTATTATTGTATTTTTAATTTCCAGATAACATTTTAAAATTGCTAGATGTCCACCAAGATTCTTAGTATCACAGAACTGGAGAAGCCCAGGCTTAAATCTATGTCTCTTTGATTTCAAAAATCATAATGTTTCCACTCTCCAACTTTTGATTTAAACCAGCAAACCCAGCAATAGGCATGTGTGTTCTTATGTATTAGAAAATGATAAACAAGATGTATTTAAAAGAAAAGGTCTGGCTTACTATAACAAATCCATATTTAACCATTATCATCTTTACAAATTGTCAACATATTTTTTAGCATTGATTATTTTGCCATTTAACTCAATCCTCCAATCTACATTATTTAAAGCACATCTAAGAAGTCATACTACTTCTATACTGTTTATTTTTCAGGTATTCCTAAAAAGACTAGTCTTTAATCATGACAATATTATAAAAGTAAAAAGTAATTAAGAGTAATCTCAGTATTTAGCTAGTGATCAAATTTTCTTAATTATTACATAACTACTTCTTAGCATATTATTTGTCAATAATTTCCTTGTTAACTTCATTTTGGATGTCTGCTCTATCGTCTCTGAGTGTCCACTCATTCCTGTAACTTCAATAGCCATACTAAACTAGATTTATTTTATTATTTTCACATTAATGAAGAAAAATACAGAGATATAGAATCATTAGTTTCATTTTTTATTCACTATTCTATTTCATAATGATCCATTATTTATAACAATGCTAACTAAAAGTTGACACTTAGCATCTGCTTCTTCAAGTATTGAATCACATTGACACTTTCATCTACCCCTGCTTATATGAAATCATGAGCCACTGCAGCCACTAACCTTCAAGATTTCCTGAAAGGAGTTCATGGTGGAGATCAGGAATGAGGCACTCAGTACTCTGGGAAAAACTGTCAGATCAGGCCTTCAGATAGATATTCTCAGAAGATTTTATGAACTCAAATTTTTGCATCTCCTTATATCTAGAAAATCACTAAAATCATTAATAGTGACATCTGCTTCTCATGACTAGCAACAATCTTCTGCCAAAATTTGTGCTTGACTGCATGCTGCATGAAACTCCTCTTCACTAAAGTCATATATACATAGATGTTTTCCCTCAACTTCTTTGGAGTAGTTCTGCAAAGATATCAGATGCTGTCTCCCAGGTCATAGTTCTTATTTTGCTCCAGATAAAACTTAGCTCACAATTCTTACATTGTACATTTTTTTCAGTCCACAAAAGATTATTTCTAAACATAATATGAATAATGCAGCTTTATGTAGTCATTGGTTCTCAATCTCTTTTGATTATATCTTTTTTCACACTGAATTATTGGAATATGAAAATAGATTCAACATCTTACTGATTGAAATGGAAAAATAGCAAAAACACTTACTAAAAAATGGTCTGAGAGACTCTTTACCTTGGTAATGTTTAGTATTGCAACTAAGATGTCAATAGATTCTCATAGTTACATTTGAAATTACTCTACTACTGTAAACATGTTTTAAATAGTTATAGAGTTGCTAGAAATGTTAGAGTACAGAAAACATTAGTCAACTTCCATGTAATATTTTAGGAATAAGAAAGAATGAAATAAAATGGAAATACAGATTAAAATCACAAGTGTTAAATATAACTAAATTTATCTATGTGACTAGATGAAAATACCAACTTGAGACATGCAGCTATATAAGAAAGATAAAAAATAAATCCCAGATGCACTGTAACCAGCAAGACTGAATAGTATATTCTACCTTATAACTGAGTCTCAGTGGTACAATTTTTATATCATTCACTATGACTGTTCCAATAAGCCCATGTTAAACTTAACAGACTTGAACTGAACTGAAAATTCATCACCTAAAGGTGAGCATTATCTTAGTAGAATGAAAGAATATGATTTTTTTTTGTAGAAAGAGAATACTCAAATCTAAAAATTACACTTAATCAGGATTTTAATGTCAGCATATGACCTTTAATGTGTTCTAAAGAAAATGAGTGTACCAGTAAAATTAAAAAAAGTCAGAAATCATTTTGTATCCTATATTTATAATACATAAATCACACAACAGAAGTCTATATAAAAGATCATTGTGAAACAAATAATATATATAATTCATTATCCAGTAGATCATACATTTTGAAACATGTATATTAATGTTAATAAATTCATATTTATATAATAATATTTTAACCTAATGTTCTCTCAGATAAAGATATTACTTAAAATTAAAGAAAACTAAGAATGAGAATAAAATCTCCTGGAGACAGAAAGTTTAACAATACCAAACATTGCAAAAAAATCCTTTCTGTATTGATTACATTTGATTGAAGATAAGGAAATTATGGAAAATGTTACTAGGAAATATAATTTAAATGAGGGCTACCTCACTTAAGAAGATGAAAAGAACAACAGAGATGAAAGGGAAATTTTTTGTTTAAGGGAATAGATAAAAGGTGACTCTGAGTGTCTCTTCCTGAGAATGACTGAAAATAATTTAAAAATCTTTCAGTGAAACTAAAGTTTCTTCCTTTCCTACCTTTCCTAATCTATAGCAGTATAAGTGACCTGCATTTGTTAATAGCTATGCAATCATGGAATTCAGCAGGTAGTTGTGGAATAGCCAGCTTTGGGAGCCAAAATCTCAGTTTTAATAGCCTATCCAGAAATAACCATTCTCTTAGATGCTAAGCAAACTAACAGGGAATAATGTATTGGGAATCCAATATATTCCTTAGAAATGAAAATGGGTACACACAAGCTGAAAAAAAGAGATCCAAATAAAATTAATAAAACAGCATAAAATGAAGGAGTTCTTCGCTTTGTGAGTGAAAAATACAAAGAAAAATGAAAAATATAAAAATACATTAATTTATATGAATCATTCTACTTGTCAGACAACTATATACGATGATGACAAATTTAGAGGGAACATAGATACAAAGAAATTACACAGAATGCAGCAAGAGGGAGAAGAAGAGATAAAAATATAAACATTGACTAAGACATATAGAAGGAGAAGTTATTTTAATTGGAATCACAGTAGGAGGAAAGAGAGAGACGGGTAGAGAGAGAAAGAGTGAGGGGAGGCAACAAACATAATTGAAAACATATCAAGGAACTGCATGAAATGCATCAACCCACAAATTCTTGAAGCTCAACCAATTCAGAGGGGAGAAAATATAAAGATACTCACAGTAAGTCTCATGATTGCATGTTTGACAAGATGATGCTAATGCTGCTCGTCTGGGATTGACACTTTGAGAACTATTACCATAGAGTCAGTATAGCATGTAAAAGACAAGCTTTAGAGGAGCTCTAAAAGACAGCTAGATGAAAGAGTTCTTGTAATAAAGTAACAATTAGAGCTAATGCTGGGTCTCCATTAGCAAAAATGGAAGGCTGAACACAGTTAAATTATTTTTGAACATGCTAAATATAAAGTCAACCTATAATTTTGTACACAAAGAAATTATATTTTGTGAATGAGAATAGTAATAGTAATTTATTGAGGAATTTAAAATTAAATAAAATTAAAGAACACGGTGTCAGTGTACATGTTAGAAAAATGTTGAACTCAAATCTGCCCTTTCACTGTTCATGAAGAAGATGAAGATAATTATTAAATTTGTAGTGTAATAAGTTTATTATACTTGTTACAATTACTGAGCTATTTACTAAATAAATTGAAATAGAAAACATAAATTTCAATAGTGGGTAAAACTGCATCCTTAAAAATTATCAATATGAATGTAAGAAAGAGAAAAGTATATAACACAAGAAGAAAAATAGATACTATAAAATAAATTAAATTAAACAAATGTATTAGTCATTATAAGCATAATTTGATATACTAGATACTCCAGTAGTGAACAAATTTAATAAAATGTGTTAAAAATCAAACTATTCACAAGTAATGCAAATAAAATATAATTAATTGTACAGAGAATTTGAATTCAAAGCAATGGATCAAATGGCACCAAGAAAACTGTAACTGAAAGAAAACTGGTATAAATATATTAATCTAAAACAAACACCTAGAAATGTATAAAATATTGTTAGAGAAAAGATAATAATATAAGAAAATACTCAATTTATGAAACATAATCATTTTAGGTTATATTAAATAATTTCAAAATATGAAAGTCTTCATAGAATTACTGGAAGAAAAACAAAAATCTATCTTCAGAGTGAGAGATCTCTGAATCAGCTCTTTCTCAATAGTTGATAGAAAAAGGACATAAAATGTGTCAGCAAGAATAAAAATAATCTGAGTAACAAGCATAAAAGACTAACACATTTGTTTTAATTGGCTATACAGAGAACATTGCACTCCCCAATAGCAGAATAAACAGTTTTCAATAATACATAAAACATTTACCAAAATTTACCAATTATTTGAACATAAATTTTGAGCAAATGTCAACAATTTCAAATAAAAAAACATATTTTGACAAGAAAAAAAAGAGAATAAAAGTCTCTAGAAATTAATTTCAGAATGTTAACTAGAAATCTCATGTTTGCAAATTGGTTCATCAAAGAAGAAATCATAATGTAATTAGAAAATGTTTTGAATTTAATAATAACAAGAATACCAAAATCAAAAACCTGTGAGATGCAACAAAAAATATATTTAGAGAAAAAGCTAGTCTTTGTGCAGAGATGAGGATCTCTTTGGCTTCAACAAAGAACATATTTCTCAATGATCTTCAGCCCTTTCCCTGTGGATTATCTGCCTCAGCACTGCTGTTCAACTGTGATCACTGGATAAATAAGTTTTCGGAAGTTTCTTAACCTAGGCAGCAACCAAGGCTGCCTTAAATTTCCCATCAGCTCATCTAAACTTTCTAAAGACTTCTTCTTGACTATGAGTCCTGACCTTCCCCCCCCCCTTTTTTTTAACATTTACTTTAGAAAACTTGTAATTGAAAATTCTTCCTCTACCCATTGGAGATGTAAATCTTCTACACTTTGGAATATTTTTGTCAGGACCAGGGCCTATCCCTTTGAAACTGAATCAATATGAAAGATAACACCCCATCTCCCAGTTTCTATAGGCAGGTAGGAACCTAACTCTGAAAAGGGACAATTAGCAAACATAGATGACCTTATCACATTGACCAACTGTCCTTCTAATGTTCTCTAGTGTTTTTCCATTTGCTTATCCCAGCATTGAGAAATCCTCCATCCTTTTGTTTTAGTGAATTTGAGTTGAATATCTTGACCTTATTACAATAGCATTGAATGAGGTCTTGTTTGCCTGTTTAACTTGTGTTGGCTGATCAATGGCTGCACATACTCATTTAAAACTTTTGGGACAACATCCCTTATTAGGGAGACAATAAAAATTATCAGCCCATGGTTTGGAGCGTGCTCCTGAGCCAAGTTCCCTATGACTCAAATTGATTAGAATCAAATAAGTAAAGACATTATTTCACATAAGGGGATAATTCTTTCAGCCAATTGGCCTGCTTATGTATTTCATTTAACTATGTCTTCACTTCCCCAGAAGTATATATTCAGAAAGCTTATTTCAGAGAAACTGAAGCTTTGGAAATTATGGAGAAGTTCTTAATAGGCAGAACTACAGGATCATTAGCATCATAGTAAATCAAACAGTTGGTTGAATGTTAGATTACCCTCCTTTGAAATTGCCTGAGATATTGAACAATGACATTATCTTTCCAGACTAAGTCAAGACAAAATGTAAACAAAATAATTATAAAGTCCTTCATGGTGTTAGAATGAGGAAAAGGATAGCCAGTGAGAGAAGAAGGAATGAGAATAAATGTTTGTGATCCAATGTTTTAGAATGATGTGATTTCCCTCAATGTCAGCTATCTCTCTTCTTATAGTCCCTTTGATTTTTAGGTCTCTGGCATTTATACATAACCAGATGTTAGGTGGGGCCTTATACAGTTGTGAAATATGCACACAAGTTTTGATAATTTAATTTGGCAGCAATGTCAGGGGTCAAGGGTACCTGGTAGGATTCTTTCCACGAATCTCACTTTTGCAAAAGCATCAGAGTAAAACAATGACTGTCTATAAATGACAAGACTTAAAATGATTAAAGAGTTGAAGAGTGTTCATTATAATGACATTGACAAAAAATTTGATTATTTCTGTGGCACACAATATTTTGAGATAATAACTGGAATTATGATTGATAATATTGTACCAGGATATACCAGACTGTTAGAAATTTTGTATAATTTCTGAAACATTTGTATTAATAACATATACTTTTACAAATATGCATTGCTTTTTACTTGACAGTGCTTCCTGTGTAACTCAGTCTAATCTCTTTATAATAAAGAGAGAACACAAACTTTTGAGATGTTCCAGAGGTTCTTTGGAAAATACTGAAATTAGTTTGAGGTAAAATTACTTTATTTAGAATTTGATTTGGGGAAAATTTGTTAAAAATGCCCATTTAACCAATCTGACAGGAACTTTGAAGGTAAATACAGAAAGTTATGAAGCTGTAAAAAACTTAGTTCTTTTAATATTGAGAAGACAGGTTTTCTTAAGTAATCAAAGGTATGATAAGACAAAATGAAGCACAGCAAATTATTTTCATAAGATATAAAATCTTTACTTTCTGGGCAACTTATTCAAAAGATAAAGACAAACCTCTGTTCGTAATTTATTATTAAGAGCAGATCAGTAATGTAAGAAAACTGTTCTTTCAACACAGAGAAAACCAAATTCTAATTTTGTACCAGTGTTACTACTGACATTAAAACTCACTAAATTTAAAAAATCTTAACAAATTCCTTCCAATCACCACATACAAAATCCTTTCCCAAAATTCTTTTTCACAAAACTTGTATGAGTTTTTAATATCCTTTTAGATTTTTTCTGTTTTTTCCTTTTCCTCTCTTTCTTTTTATTCTGGAACAACCAATTGTTTTGCTTTAGGACAGTATTACTCTACATTTTCCTTAACCAAAACTACATCTGCCTACCTCATACCTTTTCTTACCAAAAACACATCTTATTTTCCTTGCATAGAGTTTTTTCCTTTATTAGTTCTACTAGATTTTATTGCATATATAATTAATCTTTAGAATACTTAATTCCTAACCCAAACTAAGAAGTAATTGTAGACTGTTATATTACCACTCTGTGGGTTAACAAATTTTTAAATACATTTCATTATTTACAGAAATATATTCTCCCTGACAGTAAGTTTTTCAATGTGTCACAAGATTACTAACAAATCACATATCTTTAGTTTTTCTGTAATAGGAGGTAAAAAGTGTATAAACTCACATTCAGTAATTAATGTTCCAGTTTTTATTTTATTTGGAGATGATCTAGTTTTCAACAAGCATTCATCATTTAACTTACTTCAGTATAATTTTAACGTTTCAAGTTATCAAAAAGATTTGGAAACTATTTTAAGTAAACATATCATAAGCATAATTATTGAAAAGTTCATTTATTACCTTTTACTTTAGTTATATATAATTAATTTATTCATTCTTAACACTTATGCTTAGATTATATGTGAACATTTCACAAGACATTAAAAAACTAAGCATTACCTTATTTTTTTTGCTGACAAATTCTGTAACAGAGATAACATGAGCTTATTTGAATTTTAGTAAACATAAGTAAATTAAAAGTTGAATGTCTGTGTTATATTTAACAATGATAGCTCTCAAGACATGCCTTTTTATTGAAGTATAGTCATTTTTAATGTGTTAGTTTTTGTTGTGCAACTTAGTGATTCCATTTTATATAATATATATATTCATTTTCATTTTTTTATTATAGGTTATTACAAGGTATTAAATGTAGTTCCCTGTATTATACAGTAGGGCCTTGTTTTGTTTTGTTTTGTTTTCAAATCTATTTTATATATAGTAGCTTGTATCTGCTAATCCCCAACTCCTAATTTATACCTCCTCTTTCCTTTTCCCTTTGGTAACCATAAGCTTATTTTCTATGTCTGTGAGTCTCTTTCTGTTTTATAAATATGTTCATTGATAACATTTTTCTTATTCCAAATACAAGTGATATCATCTGAGTTTCGTCTTTCTCTGTCTGACCTTCTTCACTTAATAGGATAATCTTTAGGTCTATCCATGTTAGTGCAAATGGTATTATTTCTTTCTTTTTTAATGGCTGAGTAGTATTCCATCATATACATATACCACATTTTTATCCAATCATCTGTTGATGGACATTTAGGCTACTTTTATGTCTTGTCTATTGTAAATAGTGCTGCAATGAACATTGGGGTGCATGTATATTTTTGAATTAGTGTTTTCTCCAGATATACGCCCAGGAATGGGATTGCTGGATCACATGAAACCTCTATTTTTAGTTTAGTTTTTTTTTTTTTTTTAAGGAATCCCCATACTGTTTTCCAGAGTGGCTGCACCAAATTACATTCTCAATGACAGTGTAAGTGGGCTTCATTCTCTCCACATTCTCTCCAATGTTTATTATATGTGTACTTTTTAATGATGGCCACTTTTACTGGTATAATGTGATACCTCACTGTAGTTTTAATTTGCACTTATTTATTTGATAATTAGCAATATTTAGCACCTTTCATGTCCCTATTGATCACTTGTATGTCTTTGGAGAAATATTTATTTAGGCTTTCTAACTATTTTTTTATTGGATTGTTTGTTTTTGTTATTAAGTTGTATGATTTCTTTGTATATTCTGAAAGTTAAGCCCTTGTCAGTTGCATTTTGTAGGTTGTCTTTTTGTTTTGTTTATGGTTTCCTTTGCTGTGCAAAAGCTTACAAGTTTGATTAGGTCTCATTTGTTTATTTTTGCTTTTATTTCTTTTGCCTTGGGAGACTGACCTAGGAAAACAGTGATACAATTTATATCAAAGACTGCTTTGCCTATTTTTCTCTCGTAGAAGATCTATGGTGTTCTGTTTTATGTTTAAGTCTTTAAGCCATTTTGAGTTTATTTTTAAGAATAATGTGATGGAATGTTCTAATTTCATTGATTTAAAGGCAGCTGCCCAGCTTTCCGAATGCCACTTGCCAAAGATACTCTTTTCTCCACTGTATATCCCTGTTTCCTTTGTTGAAGATTGATTGACTGTAGGTGTGTGGGTTTATTTCTGGGCTCTATGTTATTTTCCATGTATTCCAATGTCTGTTTTTGTACCAATACCACACTGTTTTGATTACTGTAGCTTTGCAGTATTGTCTTAAGTCTGGGAAGGTTATTTCTCTAGCTTCATTCTTTTTCTTCAGTATTGCTTTGGCACTAGTTATTGGGTGTAGAGGGAACATATCTCAACCTACAAACTATTTATGACAAAAGTACAGCAAACAAATACTCAATAGTAAAAAGCTGAAAGCTTTCTCATTAAAATCTGGAACAAGACAAAGATGCCTGCTCTCCTGTCTTCTATTCAAGACATGCCTCTTTAAATTAAATCAATAAACTTAAACTTTATTTATTGAAAATTATTGTAGATCATATAAACATGAAAAACATTTGGGTTAGTTTTACATTTCTGAGAGTATACTTGGTTTATATAATTCTTATTTATCTTTAATTAAATAGAACTGTTTACAAATTAATTTTGGCAACACAATCTGAAGGTACAAAAGTATTACACATGTATGACACAGACATATATAAACTTACAGACAGATGCAAACGAAGATCTTACAGTTTTCATTTAAAAATTTTAGTCATGAGAAAGTTACAACAATACAGAACTTATTAGTTTATAAAGAATAATTGGATAAAAATCATGTTTCTAGCAAATGGGGTAAGTCAAGGTTTTCTTCTCAGATGGCTTAAACTTTTCACTGATATTTTTGCCAAAGATTTTGAAGTTTTATCATAGTACTAGTTTTCAAATACCCCTTCCATTTTTTTTAATTTTCCATCTGATAATATCTACTTCTGTGTTTGTTAGAGAAGATCAGGTAGCATATTTACATATCAAAAGGAAAAGAGAAAAAATATAAGTTCCACTAAGTTTTATTCCCTAAGTTTGTATCTTTGACAATACCTACAAGTCTTTTAAAAAATAAGGTAGATTTGGAGACTGGTTAAAAGGATAGTTGGGCTTTTTCTCTTCCTGTACAGACTCAATTTATAAGACAAAGAGAGTTGTTTTTAATTT
Organism: Vicugna pacos; assembly: GCF_048564905.1. NCBI lineage: Eukaryota > Metazoa > Chordata > Mammalia > Artiodactyla > Camelidae > Vicugna > Vicugna pacos. Next base: position 39,018,790 of record NC_133000.1, read on the forward strand.
CTCAAAGAGTTGGGTGGCATATTACCCAGCAATTCCACTCCTGTGTATATACTCAAAATGAAAACACTAATTTGAAAAGATACATACACCTCAATGTTCATAGCAGCACTATTTACAGTTGTCAAGATTTGAATCAAACTAAGTGTCCATCAATAGATGAATGGATAAAGTATATATATATATATATATATATATATATATATATATATATATGTATAGATAGATAGATAGATAGATAGATACACACACACACACAATAAAATATTACTCAGCCAAAAAAATGAAAACTTGCAGCAACTTAGACAGACTGGAGGGCATTATGCTAAGCAAAATAATTCAGAGAAAGACAAATACTTTACAATATCATTTATATGTGGAATCTAAAAAATAAAACAAATAAGTGAATTAAACAAAAAAGAAGCAGACACACAGATATGGAGAACAAACCAATGGTTACTAGTGGGGAGAGGAAACAGGGAGGGGCAATATAAGCATAAGCATAGAAAATTTTTTACAAAGGGTAATTATGGGATTATATGAAGCCATGTGTGATCTGAAAGTTATAAAGTGCTATAGAATTTAAAGAGTCTTCCAATTTTTTTCAATTCAGTAGCAACCTGAATGATATTAAGGGGCTGACCAATCTATCTAATCACATTCCCTTGAATTTTCTTCTTTAAATCATGGAGAACTTTCACTAAAATAGAAATTTAAAGATCCTATATTCTAGACTTAGAGCTATTTGTCTTTGGAATGTTTTTCTTTCCCTCTGGGTGTGTAGTTTCAATTAGCTTAAGGAAGAGGCCTAAAATTTTTTTTCTAGTGGGGAGAGTATATCTCAGTGGTAGAGCATGTACTTAGCAAGCATGAGGTCCTGGGTTCAATCCCCAATACTGCCATTAAAATTAATAAGTAAATAAATAAATCTACCTCCCCTCCCAAAAATCAATCAATCAATCAATCAATATTTTAAAAAATTCTATCAGACTCTGAGTATCACCCTCCAATTTGGCCAACTTCTAATCACAGAACTACTTCAAAGAAAAATCTTTGAAATGTCTAGTTATGTTTCATCCAGAACAAACAGTTAATATTCCTGGCAGTACTGAAAACCCCCATGGACACAAGAGGCATCCCCAAGGAGTGTGCAAAAGATACCACTCTCCCTAGATCCAGAGCCATCCCCAAGGATACCTGAAAGATTAGATAATTCCCTTGAGAGCTGACAACATCCAGTAGGACCCTTGCCACAAATATACCACAACCCACATTTACGTCAGGCCATATTTTTGGGTCCCCATCCTAATCATTGAGCTGCATTCATATGCAAGTATCAACAACCACAAGCTCCAGGCAGGAAGAAACTCAAGCTCAATTCTCAGGATATTAAATGAGATGAACAAGAAGACAAAGCTGTCCCTGGAACAAAAAAGGATCAATAACCAATGGATACATCAAAAACAAATTCACAAGAGTCTGGATTTGGAAGGGAAGGAACAACTTGAAAATTTACCTTCTTTTCCTGGTCATTGCAGAAATCCAGGAGAGCTAACTTTGGTAAGAATTTTCACCCTTCACTGGTTTCTGCCAGTTTCTCCATGATTCTATCTTCAGGGTCCTGAGAAAGTGGGATTAAAAGTAGACTGTAGTTCTGTTTCTACCACAATATGGCAAAGTTTTCCATTAACTTTAATCTTACGTTCCCCTCAGTTGTTTGAATGAATAACTGGTTGCAGTTTACCAGAACATACCTTGAAGTGCTGTCAACCCTGGGAGGGGACAAAATGGGATCCACTTTTGATGGTAGTTGTGGGGAGATTCAAGTTGGTGTCAAGGCATTTGCACAAAACTGTCAAAGATAATATTTTTTCCAGAGTTGCAGTTGATTGCAAATGAAACACTAATTTTTGGGTCAATGTTTAGTGATGAACCCCTAAGAGGGTGTAACCAGGTGTTATTTTAGATTTGTGACCTTGGAGCCATTCCAGTTGTAAGGCCATAAACTTGGTAGACTTGTTTACAGTCTCGTGGTCTTTTCAGAGAGGCAATTTGGTTAGATAATTAATAGACTGAGAACTCATGCAAAAGATGATAGGAGTAGTAAGAGTAATGCCAGTCTTACAATCTTCTGTTTTTGTTAATTTTTGTGACTTAATTGATCATTAATCTTTTCCAATGAACATTTCACTGACATTATTTTGGAATCTTGAAGCCTTTTGGAGCCTTCTGCATGCCAATTAAAACAGAAATTTCATCTTGTCTGTTTAATTTAGGAGACTTGCTTTCAATTGTACTTCTTAAATGAATGATCTTGTCTATTTTGAACATTTCCATGATGGCTATTTTAATTCTAGGCTGTATTACTAAGATTCTGCCATTTTGGTAAATATCTGCAGCTTCTGAGACCGCAGTTTTTAAACATAAATTAAGCACGTGTGCCAGAAGGTGGTGTGCTTAATTCTTTGAAACTTGAGGATCCTATTTCTTTAAAGCCTTGGATCTCATGAAGCCAAATTAACACCTAAGAGGGATGTGCAGCTGGGATGGGAATTTTGCTTTATTTTACAGCATACCTTGCTGCATGGAAAAGTTCCTTGAGGTTGGAGTGGGATAGTATATATTTAACTCATTCTATGAATAACTTATCCTAGTAAGGGAGTCTTAAGAGTTAGGTGGGAATCACTCTAGTAGCTTTTAACTGCTTGAACCCATGCCCACCAATTTTGCAATTTTGGCTCCTAAGGTTCTCACTAGCAATAAATCTATTACTCTTTTCACAAAAATATATCTTTAAAGTGACATACTCCCTAATGGCTAATAGTCCAACTTGTGTGTCTACTCAGTTTTGTTGTGTCACTGGTTAAATAGTCCAAATTTCTTGTCTTGTCAAGACCTTCCAAGGTTTATGCTTTGGACTTACCTTGAGACTATATGAGTTCTTTAATGGCTGCCACCGAGTGCTGACCTCCAATATAACTACCCTGGAAATGTCCAAGGCCTCAGAATCTTTCTGGAAACTTTAAGAAACCCCAGAAGATTTCCAAATTCTATCTTTTAGTTTGTTTGTTTGTTTTGAATAAAGTTTGTTTACATTGGAGAGCTGCACAAAAGGGAGTAGAATTCAAATATGAGTGAGTTATCCCCATAGCCCTTGGTAACAGCAACCAGAAACAGTAAACTCAAAGAGTTCCTGTACAACTCATTGTCCTTAGGCTGTTAGCAGTAAGTTTCACAGCCCAGTCCTTGTAGCCAAAAACTGTTAAAATCTATTTAAAAGGACAAGTTAGGTGATACAAACAAACTTTATTTAACACTTCATTAAGTGGATAGGCTCAATTTGGAGAACTGCAAAGTAAGGGTGGGGGAATGACAGTAAACTCTTATGGGATAAAGATGAAATAACAGAAAGTATAAAGCACAGAGTTGGCTTGGCATTTGGGGATTGACTGACTGGATGGAATGTGTTTCTGTTCAAGCACAGCAATTATAGGTACAGCAATGACAAGTTTCAGTTTGATGATGTGGCACCCCAGGCAGAAGTGGCTCCATCTTGGACCTAGAAATTTATTTTAACACTAGTCCAATGTAAATTTTCTTTGACAGCAGCAGCAGCAACATCGAAATATTCTGAAGCACAGTTGCAATGATATCCTTTCTTATATTTTATTCCATCAGCCCATCAAATAATTTTGTAAATATCTAATTCCCTATGTTAAATCTACTCATTTTTGAAATATCTGGACTATTATTTCCTATTTGAACCACAACTGAATCAATTAAGTCAATAATCAAAAAGTGTACAAGATCTTTCTGGATAATACTATAATATTTTATGGAAAGATTAAATAATATCTGAATGGAAATAAATGTTCAATATTTTAACAGTAATCAGTAATACACATAAAAAAATCCATTCAATCGGTAAAAAGTAAAATTCTGAAAATACTAAGTAAAGTAACAGGAAATCTACACTCTTGGTAAGAGTATTTGTTGGTACTATTTTAGAAAATAAGATGCTATAATCCTATGATCATTCTTTGAATGTCTTAGCAATTCTATTGCTCGACATTTATAATAGAGAAAAATTGTACTCAAGTGTGCCAGGAGACAAGTAATAAATGTTAAAAATGGCTTATCCATAATAGCTAAATATGGAAATAACATAAATTACCATGAACAGAGAGACGATTGATAAATTGTGACAGATTCATGATATTTGTTCACTATTCGTGATTTTTTTTCCTATAACAATAATTGTTTGATTAAAAACTCAGTTGGGTGGCCTGAAGTAGTCAAAACAGAGCTTACAACCAAGTAACATGAAGTAAGATGCAATTTGTAATTTGAAAGATATTGATGGGTGTGATTAGAATAGGTGGACACAACAGGAGTAGGGAGGAGACCCATCATTTCAAGGAAGTTAAGGTAGAATATTATCATTTTATAGTTATTGCATCAAGACATTGATGAAACAATAAAAATTATGTTAAAATATGTTTAATTATGAAAAAAATTTTATTAAGTATACATTTTCTTTATATAAGTTGTCTATTTGTCTAACCTTCAGTCAAACAGATTAATGTAAGTGTTGGAGATCAGAAGCTGGCATATGTATACTTTGTACTATATAGAACTTTGACTCACCCATGATTAACAAAGAAACATTTGTTGAATTTAAACAAAAAGGAGGAAGTCTAGATTTTCCAGAGAGGAATCAACTTAGATTTTTAAAATAAGAACAAATTTAGAATTAAAATAATCTTATAAAATTTCTCTTTCATCCTTACTAGGAAAAGTGTGTAGAGACTAGCATGAGCATTACTTAATGTGGCCTAAAGTTCTTGAAGGAGTGAAGCATTGAGAGACTGAACGAGATATTTCTTACTTTCATTTTCATATGTCCCAGTAAAAATCAGCTTAAATAAAATTTAAAAAAGTCAGTTGTGTAAAACCAATCATTCTTCAATCAAAGCATAGGAGTCTCAATATTTTAGTCTTTTTTTTAGTCAAAGAAAACATGGATAAAAACATTTCCATTAAGAAAGAAGAATATAATTCAAAAGAGAATTCTTAGTAAGAATGGTTGAGTGTTACCTCTTTTACTTAAAATAGAAATTTGCTATTAAATATACTTTCCTAAGTCTTTATGTTAACATCTAAGGAATTATTTCACATTTTTTTCTATCATACTAGATATTTAAAGAATAACTTTTTCCTGTGAAATGTTTACTTTATCCATTTTCTCTCAATAAAACCTGAGTACATCAACATTAGAAAGAGTGCAGTAAATTTATAAAATAAAACAAGACACATATGACCAGTCAAATGTAAGGCCACTATTGTAAAAAATAAATGGCCAAAACTAAAAATTTCATCTTCTTTATCCTGATTTAATATTCTTAAATTTGTTTCAGGCCTAGAATGATTAATTTACAGGATTAACTTACAGATTCTTCCTTATATAGTGTGTTAATCTACACAATTTAAATGTCAGCTATTATTTCTTTTGTTTTTGTTTTAAATTTCTCATTAAATGCAAATTTCCATAAGCAAACACCAAGCAATCCTTTATTCAATAAACAATTGTCTATTAACATCCTCATGCACGCGCCATCTTACTAATTACTTACAAGATGCACAAAGATGTAAAACTAAACAGGAATACTAGTTTTATGCCCATTTACTTGAGTCCAGCCTGTTAGAAAGCAATTTCAGATTGTTAAAAGGAGATTACATAGGATAAGCAGAAGTAGAATAAATAGAAGATAGTTTAAAAGAATAATCATTTTTATTTTAGCACAACAAATTGAAATAGTAAAGGATATGTTAAAAATAAATTTTCTGATTAATAAAAAGGCCTGAATGAAAACTTGTTGACAATAAAATCAAATTAAAGCTATTAACAAGTATATATTACGTGTCAGACAGTCTGCCAGGTACTTTTGATTAGAGAATGGAAAAGGTGTCTCACCTCATAGAAGTGCACTCTAACGAAAGAGAGACACTCATAAAAACTAAAATATAAAGTGGCATTTATCATAATGGAGTTATTTATAATGAAGAATACAATTCAACTTTAGATTTTCAAAAATGTTATAAGAAAATGATATTTAAACTGAGATTTAGGTATGAATATATGAATGAAAGGAATTCAACATATGGTGTAAAACAGGAAATAAAGGTAGTGGAATTTTTTAAATGCATAATAAATAAAATTGAAAAATATTTGATACATCTGCTACTGTAGTAGTTGAGACAGATGCAGCATAACTTACATGATTATCTTATATATAGGTACAGATGTATGATTTAATTCTAAAACTCTTATCATCCCTGGTATATTTATGGGTAATATTTTTGTAATCAAGTCATTAATTCTTTTCCTATGATTTAACAAGAAAGCAACACATACAGAATTAATTGGCTTACTAGTCAATACTTAGCACCTCCTTTCTTGTGTAAAAACTATAACTATCTTGGTTTGAGGGAGAGGATAAAAGTTTCAGCAAAATTTGAAATGAGGAAAGACATTTAGTTTGGATTAATAGATAAATAAGACCTTTTCACTTAGCAGGAATAACTTTGCAGTTTAAGACAAGATAGATGGTCAGAGTCAAAGGGCAAGAATGGAATCTCTTATGCAGACACAATCCAACTAATCCCAGAAATAGAAAAAGAAGAATGTGAGGACAAGTTAAGAAATGTGCATCTTGTAGCAAAAAGAAACTGCACATATCCATGGCTTCTATTTTCATAGCCAATCTCCAGTGAAATTATAAAACAAATTTATGTTTGGAGCTCTTATGTTTCATTTCTTCTCTTCTTTGAGATAGCAACTTTTCTATATCCAAATATTTGCCATTCCCATTATGCTTCTTCCATTCAATTTTTTTTATCTTATTCTTCAATTTGTTTCCCTTCACATATTTCCCAGATCATTAAATAAACAGCTACCTTCATTTAGAGCTAAGTCTGGACCTGCTTGTCTCTATAGACTGTATCTAAGTTCTCAGTCTGAATATTTTTAGTTTCAAATAAAAAATTCTTTGAAGTGAGGCATGATAAATATTTTTGACTTCCTTTTGGGAAAATGAGCTACTTTTCTGTATCGGTAACTTTCATCAAGTCGAATTAGTGCTATATTGCATTAGTTCTCTTTCTCACTAGTATAACATGTGAGTTCTTAATAAGATAATTTTGTACTGTATTAGACAAATTTAATATTCATGCATTATGAAGAAACATTGCTAATATGACAGAAAAATGCTAGGAGGAGCAAATAATTTCATTAAAACTTAAATAAAGCTCATATTGCATTTTTCCCTTCCTTGAATAACTGTCTATACTAATCAGGTTGTAGGAAAGGCAGACTGGACCCTAGAGAACAGGTAGTTCCTAATCCATAGTCTTACCACAATCTGATGTCACCTTTCAGGCTCAAAATGTTTCTACTAGATTGTAGTTGAAATTTTTAGTACAGAAATATTTAGAATGTTTTAATTTAAAATGATCATGACTTGCTCTACTTTGTCCTGGCCTTGCTAATTTATGTCTATTATAACTGCAGAAAGAAGACATTTGTGAGCAGTACAATAACTAGCTGAATCTTCATGAGCTCTGAGTCAATAAAATGATGACATGGATTTCACATTCCCTTAATGCAACATCTGTTTCATCAGTTGAAAGAATTACAACCCTTGCTATGATGGAGTCTTAATGACACAGACCAAATCTTAATAGATAAGTAACTAAGATGAAAACAGTCTTACCTCCCATGCAAAAACAGAACACTGTTTGAATTGGAACTGAATTAGAATGTATGCTGGATTTTGTGGAGAGGCAAATATTTAATTTGGGTTTAATAAGATCACACATAATTCTAAAAATGAAAAAAATAAGGCAAATTTATTGGAAAACCAAAATGAGTAAGTATATGAATTTGTTCCAGATTTTACTGTGGAATATCAAAGATTAAATTATCTTTCTATTTATATTTTTGAAGGCTATGTAGCCCATGTGATTCAGCTATTGCAAAGTCAAAATGCAGGAAAATACATCAAAAATAAGTTCTAGATACTATTTATCACACAGCCAGATATTAAGGAAAAAACAGAATTGAGAGTACTCCATAGGGCAATTGTTCACTTGTCTTTTGGAGTATAGAAATTTTTCAGTAGAGAATAAATTAAAAAGTAGTAGATGTGTGCTAATTCTGGGAACAGTTCTTAATAGATAGACTTTGTGGAAAGTTGCTTTTTAGTATGTATATATATATTTTACAAAAGCATCAATGCATGGAGTTTTTCCAAAATTTAGAGTTATTTAAATTTATTTCTCAACTACAATTTTATGTCAACATATAACCACACTGCTGAAGTTACCAATCAGTAAAGAACAGAGGAAAAGCTAGACTATGTTGCACTCACAATGGTTGTGACCATTTTTAGGGTCTTGGGAACACATTCAAGATGGGCCTTACATTTTTCTAAGATTCAGACTCTCAAAATGTTTTACCTTAAAGAAGAAAAAAGAAAAAAAACAAGAAAAACAAAGAAAGTACATTATTTGCACAACCTAAGGCTTAGAAATACCAATACAAAAGACATTGCTTATTAAGTACTGTGTGCCAAATTTTCACCAATTACACATTTAAAACATCCTCACACTTGGCCAAGCATTAACATGTAAAAAATAAATTTGCTGATATTGGAAATTTTAAAAATAACTCACAAACATTTTTATTACCATATTATTGCTACCTGAACTTTTCTTCAATATATGGTATCTAAGCTATTCATGTATTCTAGCCAAGGGTAAAGTTAATTTGATTATAAAGAAAAACAGAATATTATTACATAACTGTATTTTTAAAAACTCATATAATATTTGAACAACTTCAATTTTGTTATTTTTTCCAAAAGATTCTCTTGAATTTAAACAGATGAGATATTTTCTACACCCTAAATATTCCTGCACACTATGTTTTTCTCACACACAAAGAATTTACTCATCATTGATGCATGATATCCAAACTGCTTACTCTCTTACTCCCAGTGCCCTTACACTTTAAAAGAAACTGACAAAGTTATGTAAGTCAGAAAATGCACACAAGTACTAATTTTAAACTCTAGAAGACTTTACCAAACAAATTATAGAATTTATTTGATTTACCTGCTGCAGTGTTCAGCTTAAGAAAATAAAATTTGATTCAATTTTAGGAGCATAATATCAAATAGAAATGTTGTAGAAACAGCAGGCAATGCCATAAAGAGGAATGTATCTAACATCCATTCAAAATAGAAAAAAATGGCAAATCATTAAATTATCATGAAGTTAAATTATAAATTACTCAGCTGACAATAATTTTTAAAACATTGCTACATTTCAGATCTTTTGTAAATTTCATTGTTGTGATAAACTCAGTTTCAGTTATATGGTTTGGAAAAATAATGAGGTCAAGGAAAAGAATTTAGTCTATTTTCCTATTTCTTAACAAGTAGATGCGATAGGCATCATCTTATCGATTTAGGTAATAATCTTATAATTCTTTTTCAATCCAACCTTTAAAACATGCATATAGTTTATGCATATATTGTTATTTTGATTATTTATTTATGGCAAGCTGCTCCAGTTATAGCAAATTGTAGCATCTGTGGTTTCATGGTGCCGAAGGAAAGTGATTACTGTATTATGAGGCAGCCATACTCTAGAGTATAACAAAAATGAAATACAGCTAGGTTGAGCAAGTTCTTATTTTGCAGCAATGTGGCTTTCTCTGAGGAGCCACATCTTGTAGTTACCAGATGTTCCACAATAACTGTAACTCTGGAGTTGCTTAGTTGTTATAACAAGACAATTTTACTACTTAGGAAAAGATTGGCATTTTCTCTGCTGGAAGAAAATGAAATTAGCAATTTGAAATGCAGTTTGAACCGAGCTATGTGGTTTTCATTGATTAATCTATCTCATCAGAACCCATTCCTACTCATTTTCTAATCTATGCCATATGTCTAGGTCATAAAAAAGCATTTTGTTTAATTCTGGCTACTGTGGAATCTGCATTAGAAAAGAAGCTGACCTTTTCTCTTAGACTCCAAAAGCTTGGAAAATGAGTTTTATTATTTTATGAAATGTTTTTGTTTTGATTTGAGGCACTTAGGAAGACAAGAATAAAGATAATTGTGATAAATAATTTGATTCTTCTATCTTGTTTCCACTACTACCTCTTCTTATTCCTTGGTGGCAATTTGAAATGACATAAGCTGTTCATCGACATCTACGGCCTGTCTTACTCATCACAGAAATTTGAATGCATGTTACATACCAAACTATGAGTAAGAGAAACTACAAATAGATTTATCTGGATAAAAATGTATTATGTGACTTATATAGTGGACAAATATCATAGACATGAAAAGGAAGAGTTCTCACATTTTATTCTTGTAAATATAGTTTCCTTTAATGACATTGTGGTATGACAAAAGTAGGATTCTTATTACCTTGGGAAAAAATAGACTAGAAAAGGCCAGGAAAGACTTTTCTTGGAGATTTTCAGAGAAGGTTCTTCTACCAGTGGGGATATGTAATGTCCCAGTTGTTTTATAAAGGATACAGGTAATATCTATTTAAACCACAAAGACATATACAGGTTGATCCATGAAAAACCTTTGTGGATAGATCTCATAAAAATAAGTAAAAGCATGAATACCTATAGTTCATGAAAAATGTTTGATACACCAATTTTCCCTTATTCACAAAAGCTGAAAGTAAGTGCCTGCCAGCAGGGAAATGATGGACATTTTTTCATACTATGGAATATTACACATTCATTAAAATGAATAGGTTGGAATTATGCAATTTAAGCTAGAAAGATTTCTTCCAAGGCATTTTAAAACAAGAGCCTGATAAGTGAAATAATATAATCATTTTTAAAAGTTATGACATGTATATATCTGTATTGATTATCATATTTAAAATTGTCTTTTCCATTAGTGTCTTTCACAGCATCCAGATCTTTTGCATTACAACTCTCCTCACAATGTTTAAGTTTTATTGTTATCTACCCTTCTCCCTCACTACACTTTCAGTTCAGAAAGGGCAGTGACAGTTTTGTTTAATTCAGCACCTGGCGCAGCTTATAAATACTTGTTTCATGAATATTGTATGATTGAATGAAGGGAAATATAGTCATTATGTATTATGAATGGTAGATAAATAGTTAATAATATTAATGTATGTCATGAGGTAACTCAAAAATTGGAGATCAAGAAAAAGAGAATCTACTGACACACCTTATGAGGAAACCTAGAAGAGTGTGGTGTAATAACAGCTTAGAAGGCAGACAACCTCAAGACAGAGTAGATAGCCAATGTGTCAAACACTGTTGAAAGGACAGGTTAGAGTGGGAAAGAAAACAACCCATAAATTTGGCATCATGGACACAGCTGGTGACATGGATATAAGCCAAAATAACATCCTACATAATTAACAACCAGATTTGCAGTATTAGCAATCAATCAGAACAGACAGTATCCTGGTCCCTGAACAGGGTCATGGAGACCTTCTATTATGCCAAGTATTAACCCTTTAAGTGCTAGATTTAGAAGAGGTCTGGTGTCTTGAGAGGAGGGCTGGGACAGCCCACAGAGTGGTAGAGAACTCAGGAGCTCATGGCAGCAAATATTTACCAGAATGGAAGTCTTTTAATATTTTAGCAAACTGTAGGGACATAATGGTGCACAGCAGATTAATAACAGTCTGGTATTAAGCAAGCATAACAGAATGAAAAATATAAAAGGATGCAGAAGCCAGACTGAAGTCAGTTATAAAGTAAACATGGGACTTTCTCTTCTGATAATATAGCAGATGAATAGCATAAAGATTAATAATTAAATGGATAACATAGAACCATCTCCCAAATTAAGAAATAGAACTTTAGAACCTTGCCAATAGTTTCAAAACTATCTTGTGTAGCCCCAAGTATCTCATATTCCCTTCCCTTTCCACTACCTTTTCTTGATTTTTGTGGGTTTTTTCTTTTTATTTCTTTAAAGATTTGATTAATTTGTAAGTATCATTAAATAGTAGTTTTATGTGGGGGGTAGAAGAAGTAGGGATTTTTAAACTTAATACAAATAGAATCATAATGTATAACTATTTTTAAATATATTATTAAAAATAATTTTATTCTTTCTTTCTCAAGAAGTTCCTGAATTTATTGCACTATAGTAGAGTAGATCACACATTCTCAGTATATAAAAAATCATTCCCAAGTGGGTGAAAAATAGTTCCCATGGGGTAGGAAAAAAAATCACTCTTTTTATAATTAAAATACACTATATCTATAGTATTAAAGTTCCATGTGTTGGGGGAAGATTAGGGAAAAATGTTTAAAACATGCTTCTTAGGTGAGCAAATAATGAAAACAATGTTACAAGACACTTATGTGGATATATAACAGTGGGTAGATTGAGAATTAAAAAGAAACTTCTCTTGTTTGTCTCTTCAAAAAGAAAGAAAAAGAGAAATAAAATAAGGAAGACCAAGGAATAACAGACTTGCAGCAGGCCTTTAGGCCAGACAATTCAGACTAGAGTTGGGCTTGGAGGGGGTAGGGAGCTCAGAATTCACACTGCCAAAAAAAATACCACCTGTTGCCAAGAAAAATAAAAACAAACAATTACTTGATGACAGAACACGTTGAGAGACAAGAGTTGGGAAAAGCTAATGTATATAGAAAAATATGCACGTTAAAATATAATGCCAAACTAAGACAAATGGAAGCAAATTAAGTGTTGAGGAATTATAGCATTTAGGAAACTTTCTTGGAAGAAAACAAAACAAAACAAAATGCAATACAATTCTATGACAACTATCTGGAAAGGATCCAGGAAATTTGTAATCATTATATGCATAATATGCCAGCACCATTAAAAGGATTAGTAGTGATCTTTGCATTTATTTAAACATACAACTGAGGCAAACCGAATTATGGAGAAAAATCAGAATGTGTAGGTTATAAAGCTCAAACAAATACACAAAATTATTCTTAAAAAAAAATCCAGTGTTCAAAAAGCTAGATGGTAAATTTCCAATCAAGAAGACAATTGAAATGCTTTTTTAAAATTACATATTTATAGCAAAAAAGGAAACACTTATCTCTCTATCTCTCTATCATGTTGCAGGTTGTGGTGGAAGGTTTGCACTTTGACATCTGAGATCTGGCAGGTATCAGATGGCCTAACTGTAAGCTTCCTCTCCCACTGAATGCTCATAGATAAGGACCCTTAGCCAAATAACCCTCTTTATAGTAGGCACCAGCATGGTGCCTTGTTTATTGCTGAATAGAGAGTTCATTCAGTTCCCTGCCAGCCTGCTGAATTATTCAAAGAAGTCAACCACAATTTCCCACGGGAACCCAAAATCATCCCACTTCTTGTTACTATAAAGCATGTTCCCACAGCTCCTGCTCATTCTGTCTGTTCCAGAATGCAACTCCCATGTGGCCCTGAATGGTGGACGGTGCCTTCCACCCAGGGCTCTGTGTACATGTGACTGTAAACTGTCATCCGTCTCATCTGTCTGGTGCTGAGTGTCATGTGTTTGGCCTGTGGGTGTAGAATGTCACCTGCCATTCAGTAAACACAGGACGTTGAGGCCATCAAGCCATCAGCCACTGCAGACACCCCCAACTGTGTACCTCGAGGAGATTCAGAACAGGAAAAAAAAAAGTAGAATACTGGCCCTAAAGGGTTTACACGTCAAAGAAATGATTTCAGTGAGCCCAGACCTTTGCATCTTCCCATACATAGAAAAGCATTAAATTCATGACCTTGGGATATCTGGTTTTCTTTAATTAGTAGTAATATTTTGATGTTCCAACTACCTGGTTTTTGTTGCAAAACTTCTATATATCTTGGCTCCTCCCTCACCTCTGGGAAACAGTCCCTCAGAACTATTTGAGAGGCTGCCTCCCAGGCTTCAGTTCTCAGAAAGTCTGAGAACTTAAAACATAATTCTCAACTTTTAGGTTATGCATTTTTTTCAGTCCACAGGCCATCCCCTAACCCTAGGGCAGAAATCCCTCTGTCATCAGCAGAGTGAAGAGCTAATCAAAATTCAAGTTATGATCAGTAAAACCATCATGCTCAGTCTATGAGCTTGAGAGAAACACCTGTTTTCTTTATTTGCCAAATTTAAAGTGTATGTCATACAGCTTTTTCCAAGAATTTATTTCTCCATGAGGAAAAAAAGATATTTTGCTCTTTCCATTTAAGCTGAATATGAATAACTGAGTAACTAAACATATGATCTCATAATAGCCATGAAAGACTTTTAAACTTAAGAATTTTAAAGGGTACAAAGAAGTTCTTCATTTAATTTTTATTAATTTAGATTTTAATATGTGTACTAACTAGACAATTCCAAAAACAATTATTTTGGAAGTTTGCCTGTATAAATTGAGTGAGTACACAAAATTGATTTCCCACTGCTTGTATTTTTAAATTATCACAAAATTGTATTTTCTCCCAAATTATTGAAAAAATCAATAGTTTTGATTTGAAATGGAAGAAGAGAAATGGTTTGCTAATAATTGTATTCATATATTTTCCATTTTATTGAAAGAGGAAAGTAGATTCCTCATTTTATCCTTTAGAGACAGAGAAAGGAGGGGACAGGAAGGGAAGAGGGAAGGGAGAGGGGAGAGAGATATTGAGAGAGACTGGGGGCAGAGAAAAGAAGATTCTACTTATTGCAATTTTATTCATAAATTTCAAAAATTAAAACTAATGAAAAGTCCACAGTGGCTTTTTTTTAGTAATAAAACTTTCAGTTTGTGAGAGTCACCGAAAAATATTTTCAGTCTCAAGTAAGGGCATTTCACAAAGACTACAGAATTGATTTACAATTTCCCATTGATCTTGCTGTCAGTCAATCCCTGCACTAAACACAGAAGAAACAGGCCTTATGAGATGGGCCAGTGGAAACTAAATTTATAATTGAAGTGTGGTTGTACACGTTTGGCCAGAAAATATAAGCAGAGTCACCAAGGGAACACTAGCGGGTGATTGATATGGTTTACATTAGCATGCAGTTTGGAAATAAGAGGTTTGAATAGGGCATGCCCACAAGGAAATGAATAGACAGATGGATGTTACAAATAAGACACAAATCTCACAGAGCCCAAGTATTCAAGAATTAAGATGAAGAACAAATTCATAATATTGATGTAGAAACCGCATTTTACAGGAAGAAATAAAATACTGTAGAAATATAATCTGAACATATCAGAAAACTGACATTACACTTCATATCCAAAACCACAGAAATCTCTTTACAACAATCAGTCAATGAGTCAAGATTTGTCAATGAGCCACTTTTTCTGGGATACTTCCAGGTACTTACCATAGATTTTATGGGAAAGCAAGCACTTATTTTGCCTATGTGGTAAGAGTGACACCCAAGTCACACAACATAGGACACTGGGACATCTCAGAATGTGTAATAACCCAGATAAAAACATTTGAAGACTGTCAAGAGAGCAGATGCTGCTAATAATAAAAGCACTCCATTAATTTGTATTTAGGTAGCCATACAGGAACTATTTTGTTTATAATGTTATCAACTCACATTTACCACTGCGAAGGAAATGACAGATCTTTGATGACCACATTATAATTAAAAGTTAATGTTATTGCTTGAAAAGTCCCAGAAGATTTTATAATTTATGACTATAGCTTATTATAAATCTCTTGCTGAGCTAACCAAGAAAAAAGGATAGACCAAAATTGTCAATATTAGTAATGAAAGGGAAGATACCACATCAATACTACCAATAGAAGAAAACAGAAGTACTTCTTAACTCATGCTCTGAGGCCAGCATTATCCTGGTACCATAACCACACACATCTCACTCCCTCTATCTCTCTCTCTCTCTCACACACACACACACACACACACACACATGCACACAAACACACAAGTTGATTCCTCTACTAAGCATTTGAAAAAGGGCTGATGCAGTTGAGGTGGATTACTTGTGTCTGGGTTACCTGCCCATGTAGCTCACATGTAATGTTCGCTGCTCATGCCTGATCCTGATAGATCATTTCTCTTTTCCTATAGATGGTTGCTGGGTTAGTCCAACTTTATGATTCTAGTGTCTAAATGATCCCAGTTCATCATGTCCAGTTTTGGATGCATGAAGGCTTCACGTCCCCCATTCAAGTTCCCCTTGTCTGCCAGAACCTAGTATCAGGTCAACCAATGTTTTTTAAAGGTTGTTAATTCTCCACCTCAGATAACAAGCCTGGGAGTTTACTCTGTGATTTTTCTGTTGGAACTTGACATAAACTCTTCAAGTTATCTTAATATATACACTAGAAGGTTACCTTCTAGAACCTTGCCAGAAAATGTGCCAGGTAATATTGCCCAGGTGGAGTGGTTTCTTGTCTCACGATTTGGTCATGCTCAGGTGCCCTTTCCCATAATAAGTAAAATTCAAAATTGGCAGCTTTACTTGTCGCTTTGTAGATAAGTAAGAAGAATTTTCTCTTGTGTCATGCATGCTGCCTCAAAAAGTCAAAGATGTCCAGGTTTGTGCTAAACTCTTAAAAGTTGGAGGGAGAAGTTCAATATTTTTTAAATTAAAATAAAAATATTTTAGATGATTAAATTAATATTTTTGTTGCATATGCCTATGGGTTTTAGTATTTGTGTAATAAACATCAAAGTCAGGTTACAGAACAATTCCATCACTTGCTCCAAAACCTTCACTGTACTCTCTCATGATCCATAATCCCTAGCAGTCACTGACCTGTTCTTCAGTACTGTAATTTTGTCTTCTTGAGAATGTCATGTAACTGGAATCATGTAGCATGTAACCTTTTGAGATTGGCTTTTCATTCATGCCTTTGAGACTAATCCAGATTCTCACGTGTATCAATAGTTCATTCCACTTAACTGCCAAGAAAATTTCACTGTATGGCTACATTACAGTTTATTTATTCATCACCAATTGGGGGACACTTGAGCAATTTCCAGTATATTTGTTACAGCTAAGAATAGAGCTGCTATAAATATTTTTTACAGGTTTTGTGTGAATATATGTTTTCATTTCTCTAGAGTAAATGCCCAGGAGTGGGATTTCTAGGTCAAGTAAGAAGTATATTTATAAGAAATGTGATCCATTTTTCAGAGTTTTGTACCAACTCACAATCCCACCAGCAAAATGTATCTAGTTCTTCAATCTTACCAGCAGTGAATGTTTGACATGGCCTACACCACTAACTTCTAAAAACTTCACTGATATGACATTGTCTTAAATCATTTATATTTTTATTTCCCATCCCATATGTTTTCAACAGGGCTTCCAAGGCTAATTTTCACTCTTGCTCTTGGCTAATTAACATGGTGCCATCAGAATATGCAAATGTTTCACATCTCTTTGGATAATAATTTGCAGAGGATGAAAGATAATATAGCCCTAGGGTAAGACTATCAATACTACTATCTGTCTTTTGTTAATAAAAACTGTTTTTTGTCCTTATTCATTATGAAATATTACAGGACATATTTGTTTAATAAAGACCTCTTATCTGTACCTGCTATCAAGTTGGTCAACTGGACCCAGGCCAGGGTCCTAGACTGGACTGACACCCCTTGTCTTGGCCGGGGAGGTTCTTTCTCCAATTAGATTCATGTAGCCAATAACAAAACTGATACTAACTTTATTCAATGGCCAAAGTATGAAGAAGAGGGAACCTAGTTCTTGAATCAACTTCTCAACCCAATTTGGGCAGAGATGCCAAATATATAGGAGGGTTGAAGTAAAAGGGAGGGAGTTGGAAAGAGTGAGAAGAATATTCATGAGTTATCTGAGAACAGGGTGTGGTTTGGACCCAGGACTGACTCAACACTCCTTTTCAGTCCTTGTATGGTTTTTCCCAGCTGTCCTCATGGCAATTGTCAACTGTCATGGTGACAATCCTTAAATAGGTATTGTGCATGCTAATGTATTACAATGAGTGTATGATGAGGCTCAAGGTGTACTGTAAGTCAAATCCTCTACCATCTTGGGCTTAACTGTCTCTAACTAGTTCTCATTTTTTCCTCTTTGCAGCTACCTCCTGAAACTTAAATAAGAGTAATTGGTTTCCACTCAAGGGAGGGGCATAGGAGTGATTCTGGGGCAATAGCTTTGGTAACACACCTGAGGCCATGTTATTCTTTTCTAACAAAGATAATATATTTATCATTGCAGCAGTAATTACAATTACTACTTAGTTGAGTTTCCAGAAGTCAACTGTTGTCTTTCAGTATCCATCTTGCTTTTTGGGGGGACAGACAATGATGAAATGTGGTTATGATAAGAAACATGGAGCCTGCATCTTATAGATATTCAAAGATGTCAATAATCAGTGTCATTCATCCTGAGATATTATTTTTGATTCAAGATCCTGACCAGGATGAGAGAAGTATCATAGGCTTCCATGTTGCCACCTCTGTTGCAGGAATTCTTACTCCATAGGCCAAGTAATCAATGTGGGAATTCTTCCAACCCTCAAGTATTTCCATTACATTTATACATTTAGGAACTATGGAAATGAATACTAGATGTGCCAGTGACCCAGAGAATCTACTGTGTGTTGTAACTTAGCTATGTCATGCCCTTACCCTAACAGGGAAATTTAACGTTATAAAATTAAATAGTGAGGGAAACACAGTAAGTGCTTAATACTCGTGTATTATTTCAGTGGCATTTGTCACAAGGTATCTCATACACATCTCACATTCTAATTCAAGAGCTATAATGGCAGACTGAAAACAAAGATGACTTCAGATGTGTATAAAACCAATTATCACTGTGTAATTTAAGTTAGTTGATAAATGCTTCTAATTGCAGTCTTCAGTTTACTTTTAGTCACTGTTGCTATTTTGCGCTTAAATTTTAGGTTTATGTTTCTGTTGTTTTTACTCTCTATATTTCCTATTTAGTTTCACTTTATATTCTTCACTTTAAATTTTAAGTATATTTCAAAACCATGAGTAATCAAAATTTAAAGGATGTCACTGCTAGTGTTATAATTATGAGAGTACACAGATGGCTTATTAAGAGAGTAGGGGAAAAAAGCCTGAGCAAAGCTGCAAATGCTAACTTTCAACCTGGGAATCTTTCATTCTATAACATAAATTCACTGCCAGCAAGCTGTGCATACAGAAATCACACTAACAGTTGTAAATGAGAATCAGCAGATTTTAATCAGAGACTAGTATCCAAAATGTATTGATCCTCAAGTATAGTTACATATTTCTTTTCCACTGAGATAATTTCAAAGTTTTAATTTGACTTTAAAGTCTATTTTATAGAAATCAATGTACTAAATAGCAAGAGCCAAAACAAACAATCCTGATATTAACAGATGTTCTTAAGAAATATTTGAGAAAATATAACACAAAAATATTTTATTCTTAATTCTGAAATAAAGATGATAGTGAAATAAGGATGGAATCTCATGTTTATTATTTATGTACATAATCCTTAAATAGGTATTAGTCTGACTTTAATAAATGTTCACTGTCTACAAAGGCAATCATGGGACTTAAGTTCTGTTTTGTTTCTTTTTTAATCAAACTTGACCAAGTTGATACAAAAAAAGTCAGTCAATTTGTCTCTTATTTGCCTTCTTTTCTAATAACACAATCATGTACCAAAACAGTATATGATCTTTGCAGGGGTAAATGTTATTTCAAAGAGTAAATAACTACTCTTTAAAATTTAAGCAATTATCTTTTTCTCTTTGGTATTATTAATTAAATAGAAAGAAGAATTGAGGTGAGTTTTCAAGTGATATGAAAAGCAAGAAGTTTTGACATATTTGGAAGTAAGGGAATAAATAAACACAAGAATATGACTGTTGAGCATTATACTTTATAGAATTAAACTGATAAAACACTTTAATAAAGTGTTCTAATTATTTTTACTTATATATCCCCTAAGTGCATTTAATTCTGTCTTCTCTCTTTAATGAGAATCCAAATATATACATATTCATATATGAAATTCATCAGATTGCTGCTTCATAACTGAAGTGTTCCATGAAATTTCACCATTCAAATCTACATGTCTATTATAGCTTGGCTTCTTATACACTACCTTAATTGTGAGGATAATTATAAGGACAATAAAATCATTCTAAATAGGCTACTCAGAAATAACATGATAATACTTTATCAATGCTTTGTCCGTGACATTTCCACAAGTGGGATAATCTTCTGATAAAGCAAATGTATATAACAGTCGAACAACTGAGGTCTCAGGGCAGATTCAAGAAAGAAAGTTGTTGTTGTTGTTTTTCCTTCTTGTTTTGCTTTCTGTTAACTTGCTCATGACTTCTGTTACCTGCCATTAGGTATTTGTGGTGCTTCGTTAGAGTAGATTAACCAAATTCTCATATAATTTTCAACTCTCTCAGAAAAGAACATGCTCTTCTATCCCCAGATATTTTTTTTAAATGTTGAGAAAAATGTCAAGCCTATAAAACACAGCATAATAAGTTTTAAAGAAATTGGGTTATCTTCTGGTTTTCACTTACTGTTAAAAGTATCCATGAAAGTTGAGGAAAACCAAAAGATTTGGCTCATGTTTCTTGAAGGGCCAACTAAATTTCCCTTGACAAGTCAAATGATTTCTAACGAATGACTTCAACATAAATGACATTTTTTTTCCAAAAAGAAATCCAACCTAAATCATATAAATTCTTTTAAAAGTAAACTTTCAACCTTAAATGTGATCATGTAGAAAAACACCAGATAATGATAGCAATCTATAAGGAGTTAATATTTACCAGATAACATCAAGAGTAAATTGGAATACACATTTTAAAGAGTTTTAACAACCTTCAATGTCCTTCATAGTTTCTTTATACACAATCTTTATTCTAAAATATATTGGTCAAAATTTTTTATTAATTTATACAATCTTTTTTATAATACATATTATTTCCATATAGCCCTCTCAGTGTTTTATTATCACTTATAATAATATTCACATTTTATTCAATTATCACCAGCATTTTTCTCATATTATCTAGCATTTCTCACTTCTTTCCAAGCTTCCTAACTTTGTTTAACCATGATATGAAAAATATCTCACCATTTTCTCTAGCTTTGCTCTTATTCCTCACCTTTATTTAAGTTAAAATCACACATTCTTTCCAATTGTTATATTTCATATGACAGCCTTCCCATTTTTCCCATTGTCCCTGGCATATTTTTCTTTGCAATTATTCATTTGCTATGCTAGCTACTATCTTCATGAAAAGATTTAGGTTGTGGTGTCCTACATTTTTAGAAAGCTTTTTTCCAATCATCAGTTCTTCTGATAATTAGTACAAAACACTTACCAGCATTTTCTGCTGCTTTGAGTCCTGAAAATGAATTATTTCTGCAGCACATGTAAGATGACTTGGGTTTTCACCTATTCTTTTATCAACCAGAGTTGCTATTCAGATACTACATTAAATATGTAGTTCAAAATTTGTCACATAATTAAAAGGTGAAATGGAATCTCAGAGGAAAAAAAAATCATTTTCCCCAAGAATATAGTATGTTCCAGAAGAATTAAAAAAGACAAAAATCATAGATATAGCAAAATTAACTTCATGCCTTTCAAAGGACATTACTAATCCTTATTTTTAAAAAAATACTTCAGGCCTCTACCATTGTTACAGAGAAATTGTTGTTTAAACTAATTGTGTGTCTGAATAAATAATATATATATTATTCTACTATATTAGATGTTACACTTATTTTTTTTCCTTTGCAAAATATTTCCTTTCTTTTAAAAGTCAGGTTTCAATTTCCTGGGAAAATTCCTGAAAAAAAAATTCTCCTCAAAAGAATTAAGCATGATGCACTAATAGCAACTAGAAATGCTAGCAGTAACTAGAAATGAAAGAACAGAGACACAAGACAAAAGGAGAGTGTAAGTATGTCAACCCAACCACCACCACCCCACTGTGCACACACACCCTGCTATTAATGCTAACACAACTACCACTAGCAAATACTCTTTAGATGTATAGAATTTAAGAAATTGAGTTGAGACACATCTCACACTTAGTTAAGTAATAACATAATGATTAACACTTGCATTTTAATTGTATGTTTTGTGGGAAAATAAATGCTAGGATAATCAGGAAATAAGTATCTAAAAAAAGAGACAAAAATGAAATGAATGAGAGAGAAAGAGAAGACAGATTTCTCACAAAACTTATGTTTTCACACCTGGAAGTTTTATTTGACTTTTTATCACTTGGCTTCTAAATTTAGAAATTAATTAAATTTATATTTTCATATTCATGCACAATTAATTTTGAAAAATACATATGAAAGTGGCATATATTTTAAAGAATAATCTTATACATATATTAAAATGAGCCATTATTATTAAAACAAAACAAACGAACAGATGACACCTACCAGGTGAACACGAGGAAGCAGAAATAATTGCCAGCAGCTGTTTAGAATAATAGGTAAAATATGAAGTTTCTAACCAACTGATGTTTTTGAGCCCTGAGTCACTTATTGAATTTATTTTGAACATATTACATCACTATAAATTAATGTTAATAATTTCACATTTAAAATGGTGATGAAAAAGTAGCACCCAGCCCATACTGCTGTTACAAGCATGATGCTTTTGTCCTAATAAATAAAAATTATTTAGCCTGTATAGTATAAGAACCGAATAATGCTCCTTGAGTTCTTTCAAGAAAAGAGGGTTTAAAGATGAGGCAGGTTACATTGTAAGTACTTTCACCCCAGGGCTGTGCCTTTGTCTTTTCTAGCAGCTGGTGGAATCTAACATAATGCTTAACATACAATAAGTACTAAATTATTTCTTGTAGGATGAATGAACTCTTTCACATGAAAGGCAACCCAAGTTATAAAGAATTATGCCTAATAGGGTATTCTTTGAATAATAGATTATCTGAAACAAAGCAATACAATAAAACTGCATATTTTAAAAGGAAAGACTTTTTATTGAATTAAGAGAGGAGTGAACTGATATTAATGGGAACATATGCAATTCAACTCAGATTTTATCCTCTGTTAAAAATATAAGCTTCAAAGCAAAGTTTTCTCCAAGGTTTTAAATAGTGGAAAGAAAAACATGACAACCTAAACAGCAAACTTGGTAAAATGTATAAATTATGCTCTTTATTCAAATGCAGTTTACAAGATGAAACATATTGATAGATATTCTCAACTTTAAATATAATATAGAGTAACTAGAAAAAAATGATAAGCATTCTTACAACTCTTTCAGTGGAAACTTTTATATCTTAAGTATCTCAAAGCCAACAGTTGTCTTCTTTGGCCTTACTTATTACACCCAAATGATTTCTCCACTCCATCCTGCAAAACTGTGTGCTTAGAATATCATTTCCCCTCCCTCTCCAATGCTGTAATACGCAGATCTACTGATCCTCCTGTGATCTTTATGTTAAAGACTTAGGACTCCCTTATTCATTATTCTCCCATTCCACTCATCCTGTGACATCCTTCTCAAAGTCTTCAACATGATATGAAGGATTCATCCAAGAACTTTTATTTTTCATCTCCAACTTTTCCTCAGCACTATCTCAACCACTCACATTCAGTTATAAACCACAGACTCCATGATCACTAACAGTACCATCAGGAGTATATTTAAATATTTCACTCTTTGAGAACCATCATTTGGTTTTCTAGTTCATGTGCTTTGAATTTTCAATGCCATGGTCCTTTTAATTCATCAATATCTAATCCATAGAGCCCATCATTTCCTTCACTTTATATGTCAAGTTCATCAGCTTAACTTCACTCTTTTGTAGCATGGGTTCTATGTTCCATGATAATTCTGTGTTGCAAGTATACTTAATTCCTTACACCCTATGCTTTAATTAATACATGACTGAAAATATTGCAACACTCATTAAATTCAAGTATCTTTCTTTTCATAGCATTCTTATCTATCTTTACAGTGCCAAATATTGTTAATTCTTGTGGAAACTCAAAACTTGAAGAGCTAAATTTTTTTAGGACAAGGCAATTACACAGATGAATAGATTCCCATTAATTCCATGAACACAAAATACAGCCTTTATATTAGCTGAAACAAACACTTCAGTATATTTTTTTCTCTCAAGTATAACCCATCTACTCATGTTTGGGTCTTGTCCACTCTTGCCCTCCTTTAGACGATTCTCCTCAAAATACCAAAACAGGAGGTCATGCCACTTTTCTGCCCAACATCTCTCAGTGAGCTCTCAAATGACTTTAGACTAAAATAAACAATGAGACTAATTCTTGTCTGAGCCACTTCTGCTTCTCTAATGTCACTTTACTTCACTCCACAGCTCATTATGTTCTAGAATCATTGGTTCTCTGATTGATCCTAGAGCAGGCTATGTTCATTCCCATTTCAGGCACTTTATGGTTGACTTTCTCTGTACCTTTTGGAGCAGCCAACTTCTTCCTTTCTTTCAGGTCATAATGTAAGTTATCTTTATAGGAAGTTATTCCTTATCTACTGTCACCTTAATATTGCTCTTACATTCAATATTTTATATTGAATTTCCTATTTAATTTCATTTGAGAAAAATTATTTTGTTTCTATGCTTATTATTTCTAAGTCCTACTTCATTATGTGAATAGAAACTCCAAGAACAAGAATGATGTCTATTTTGTTTACCAATATAGGATCAATAATGACAAGGAATATTTGATTAATACATGAAAACTGAATGGAAGCAAGAGGGATAGATGGTTCCTGCAAATTCAAAGATCATGTAAAAGAATAGAGAAAAGCAAATAATATATTTTCTAGAAACTGAAATTCTTTAAAGTTTATATATGAATATGAAATATATTAACTAGAGATCCCAATAGAGGTCACATAAAATGTGTATATATAAGACATAATATATCTTGCCTTTAACCAAGGATATGGGAATCATTTTTATGCAAGGTAAGCAGAGATCAAAGTGTTGTTTTTGAACTGATTACAGAGAAAAATTAATTCTCTATTCTAGAGAATTATATTCTAGATTAATTATAAAGAACTGGGATGGAGAAAAACTGAGTATAAGTCTAAGGTTATTGTACATACATATAATCTCATTTGGGTCACACCATAATATTTCATAATCAGTATGAATATTATATGGAAATACATATGTATATATGTATATATGGAAATAGAAATGCATATTAACATTTCACATTAATTGACACTACATACATTGAAATAACTACCTTTGAAGTATTGCCTTAATTATTTTATAAATAGTGAGACTGAGTTTAGCAAAAGTTAAATAACTTTTTCAAGGCTCTGTATATAATAAAAAATTAATTTAGACATCCCACAAAAACATTAGGCAGAGTCAAATGATTTTTATTTAATACATATTCTACAGTTCTGTAAATCAACATATAACTATGTAACTTGGCTGCCTAAAACCAAGACTGTATTTCCTAGGAGCTCTTAACAGCTATGAGTAGTGATAACACCAACTTCTTTCAATGGGGCTATAAGCAAAATAGTGTATATAAGTTTCTGCAATTGTTTTTGAAGAAAGTGTTGTGTCTTATACCTCAGTCAGCAATCTTAAAGAATGAGATAATCATTGTGAAGCATGTCATGTACAGAAAAACAAGAAAATTGAAAAAAAATTAAGAATACCTAATTCAAGATATTTGTGTGAGAAAGAAATAAACTTTATCTAGTTTAAATATGTTATTTGGGGATTTATGTCACTTGAAGCCTAATTGTTAAAGAATTTGGTCTTGAATTGCTTTCTTGTTTCTATCAGAATCAAGTGCATGTCATAGATTTAGTGGAAGAGACCAGCAAGTGAGCACAAAGGCTCAAATATCACATGCTAAAAAACTGGCTACCTCTGTTAGTATGTGACAAAACAGTTGGAAAATTTTCCTTCTGCTCTTTTTTAAGAGACTGCCACTTGTCAACTAAAGCTGT
Organism: Vicugna pacos; assembly: GCF_048564905.1. Classification (NCBI taxonomy): domain Eukaryota; kingdom Metazoa; phylum Chordata; class Mammalia; order Artiodactyla; family Camelidae; genus Vicugna; species Vicugna pacos. The sequence goes on from NC_133000.1 coordinate 39,044,816, forward strand.
ATTGTTAAGACATTTTCAGAAGCTTTGAGTGTGTTGCTTGTTTCAGCAGTTTCCTGAAGTAGGTAGTTTTGAAGTATTAGGAACTCAGGTTATTTCTATTCTATTCAGGTTATTCATGTTTATAAAGAATAACATGAACTCAACCTAGAGCTAGCCACTCTAAAAAGGAGAATTCACCTTTTCTAAGACCATCATAATATATAAGTTGACTAAAAGTTCGGCTATTTACAAACTTTTAGGGCTGAAAGAAATTTTTTTTCTGTTTTCTTTATTGGATATGTTACAACCAATGACTGAAAAAAAGCAATCTTAGCTGGTGATGGAGACCACAGCCTCAAAATTTTGAAGAAATTTCCCTTTAAAATCTTTGTACCAGCAAAGAAAACATGCCTAATAACTGCATGCAATGATGAAAGTCAAAGTGTTGCCTTCCATGTAATTTTTTTTTTTTTTTTTTAGCTACAGGATCAGTGTAGCTTCCATTAAAAGAAGAGGAGACGTGGGACAGGGCATAATATAGAGGTCAAATGTAAAAGACCAGAGGCTGTTTTAAGCCTGTTGGCTTAAAAAACTTACTTCTAAATAAGATAAAGTTTCTGGTTACCGATTCCAAAATGTGTAAGGGGAAGGGTTTCCCTCAAAACATCAAGCAATTCTTGATCACCAACTGAGTGTCCAATAATTTAACTCAATTATGATGCTGTCTATCCAGAGATGGTGTCACTTTCCACAGTTAAAGCCTCAGTCCCCCAAAATCTCTTCCCTACCCCACACTTAGGATGCTGATCACAAATGCGGGTTGTCACGTATACTTTTGGAAAATGGCTATAGATTGGATATTCCAATTAATCCCTAACTGGGTTCAATTAACTTGCTGGAAAGGCTCACAGAACCCAGAGAAACATTTTGCTAACTAGATTGACAATTTAGTATAAAAGAAAATAACTCAGGAACAGCCTGATGGAAGAGATGCTTAGGACAAGCTGTGGGGAAAGGGTACAGAGCTTCCATGCTCTGAGGGTGACACTTTTCCAATTCAATGCACTTTCACCAACCCAGAAACCCTCAATCCCAGTACTTTAGTGTTTTTATGGAAGCTTCATTACATAAGCATGATTGGTTAAACCATTGGCCACTGAAGATTGATTAAAACTCCAGCCCTTCTCCCCTCCTAGAGTTCAGCGGGTATAGGACTGAAAGTTCCAATCCTCTAATCACATGGTTGATTTTCCTGATAACCAGCTCCCATACTCAGGTGCTTTCCAAAATTAATCTCATTTTTATAAACCCAGTTATGGTGGAAAGGGGCTAATTTTGAATAACATTCATTTCACCTTTTTGGCTCTGAAGCAATTTCAGGAACTGAAAACAAGAGACCAAATTTTATATGAAGGATGATCCTATTGCTCAGGTAATTCCAAGATTTTGGAAGCTGTGTGCCAGGAAACATGGATGAAGTCCAAGTATATATTTCTTACTCTGAACCACAATATCACACAAAGTACATAGATCAGAGGAAGAAGAGAGAAGGTCAGTGATTCTAAGGCTTGAGGAAACTTACCCAGGGTTCTGCTCTTGAGGACAGAGTTTTAAAAGGTAGAAGGGATTAATGGTAAGAATGATGTTCACAAGCAAGTGAAAAGAATGTAAAGTTTAGACTGGATAGGAATGGAAGATAATATGTTAATGTAATGGATAACAGTGAAAAAAGTAGTATTATCAGCTTCTGCAGGTTGTTAGGAGTGAGTAATCAGTGTACTAGAGGGATATGATAGACAGAGAAATGAGCATGGCTTTCAGGTTATTTGTGGCTTGTAGTTATCAATGATAAACTTGAAATTCAATGCTGGAAGTTGGAGAATGGAAGGAAGAAGAATGTTCTAGAAGTAATAAAGGAGGGGAAACAGTAGACTACTTAAACTCTAAGTATGGCTGGAGCTAGAGTAAATAGGCACCTCCTGAGAAAATTGAAGGGGATAATCAGAGATCACAGAGGAGAGTGAGGTTTTTGTGTGATAAAGAAGGTGATGGTAGTGTTCAGACAAGACTCTAGAGATATGGGGATAATTTATGATGTACTGTTTTTCCATGATTAGAAGGAGATGAAAAAAGGCAAATAGAGAAGGAGCCATGCCTATTTTGTATGGAAATTAGTTTGTGAAAGATTATAGATCCCTGTGAGTCTGGGTTTTTTGTGATGATTAGACAAAATAAGACTAATAGTGGTATATAAGAAACTGTGTTTCTATGACTTGCAAATGGAGGCAGCATCCTGAAGTGCTGCTGCCTTGCCTTCAAACAAACAGGATTTCCTCTTGACCCATATAATGGGGAGATGAAACAACTTAGTCCCATGATGGTTTGTTCTTCAACTCTGGTAGAGTGTGTGATTTGGAGACTTTCTCATTCTGAGTATTTTGGGCTTTCTTGAGTCCTGTTTTCAAGGTCAAAGAAGTCAATATTGACAAATGTACTCAAAAACCCCTCTTTGTTCATGATGAAATTAAGTTAGCATTGAAACTTAAAGGGCCCGTATTGAAAATTTAGTAACTTCAATTATCAGCAATTGTTCATGAGCCATAGAGTATTTGCAGCTTTGAGTGGTAACCAGGTTTACCAGTAGAACATGAAATTAGAGTCCTTGATAAACCCTATTTACATAATAATTTTAATTTTTAGGCACCAGAGTTTAATAATCATAATTGAATGTGGAAAATATACCCTTCCCATAAAACAAGTGGGAAAATAAAAACAATAAAAACTATATAATTTTCAATCAATTCTTATAAAAGAGAGGGATTTTATATGCCTACGTTATATTATTAATGATCTAGAGTTTGAATATTACCAAAGAAGATTCCGTATAAATGAAGTTACCAAGCTGATTATTTTGGTGTCTTTATACCCAATTCTGAATTTTGTATGAGATTTTATTGTTATTTACTTTACTTTTATCAAATTGAAAGTAATCTAATGTACATTACTGCAATTGTATGTTGCCAGTAGGGCTTAAAAATGGATGAACAATGAAGGGGAGAGACCAAGATGGCAGAATAGGAGGAGCCAGAGCTCACCTCCTCTTATGAACACATCAAAATCACAACTAACTACAGAACAACTATCAATAAAAAAGACTAGAACTTAACAGAAAAGATCTTCCATAACTGAAAACATAAAGAAGAAACCACAATGAAACAGTAGGAGGAGCCAATTCACAATAAAATCAAATCATATGCCCCCAGCTGAGCAACCCAAAAGCTGGAGAATAATTACATTGTATTCTCTCATAGGAGAATGCGTTGAGGTTTTCCCACAGGAGTGACTTCTGAGGCCCACATTAGGATCTCCAGTCTGGGGGTCTGGTAATGGGAAGAGGAGCCTCCAGAATATTTGACTTTGAAGGCCAGAAGGGCATAACTGCAGGAGCTCAACAGGATTGGGGGAGGTAGATTTTACTCTTAAGGAATGTGCACAAATCTAGTGCTCACCGGGACCAAGGGCAAAATCAGTAATCTCACAGAAGCCTAGGCCAGACCTACCTGCTGCTCTTAGAGGGTCTCTGGTGGTGAGAGGCAGCTATGTTTCACCCTGGGGACATAGACAAGGTAGCAGACAGATCAGAGAGTATTCACCTACATGAACTCTCCTTCCTGGAGGTAGACATCTTGCTTGGGTCATTAGTACCAAGATCTGGCTGCACCCAACAGCCTATAGGATTGAGGCTGGGACACCACAGACCATACAACTAACTAGGTTGGGACGCATACTCACCCATCAGCAGACAGGCTGCCTAAAGACTTCATGAGCCCACAGGTGACTCTAGACATGCACCTAGACACAGCCCTCCCACCAGAGGTCCAAGAACCAGCTTCACCCTCCATGGGTAGACTTTAGCCCCCTCCCACCAGGAAACCTGCACAAGAATCTAGATCAGCCTCACCCACCAGGGAACAGACATCAGAAACAGGAAAACTATCATACTGAAGCCTGTGAAATGTATCCAAAAAGGTAGATCAGTCTTTACCCTGGAACCAGCTGGCCCCTGGCATTGGGTGAAAAAGAGGAGTGCATTGCTGTGATGTATAGGATGTTTCCTACAAAGAATCACTTGTCCAAGGTGGAGAAATGTAACTAACTAACAACATACATAAAAATACAAATAAAACTTTAGACAAAATGAGGCAGCAGAGGAATATGTTTCAGATAAAGGAATAAGATAAAATCCCAGAAGAATATAGTGATGTGGAGATAAGCAATCTACCCAAGAAAGAGTTCAGAGTAACAATTGTAAAGATGACCAGAGAATCTGGGAGGTTGAATGGATGCACAGAATGAGAAATTGCAAGTTTTTAGCAGAGTTAGAAAATATAAAGAACAATCAAATAGATTTGAAGAATAAAATAACTGAAATGAATAATACACTAAAATGAACCAATAGTAGATTAAATGAGGCAGAAAAATGGATCAGTGAGCTAGAAGACAGAGAAGTGGAAATTACATTCTTTTAATGGAGAATAAAAAGAAATGAGGGCAGTTTAAGAGACTTCTGGGACAAAAATCAAGTGCATTAATATTCACATTATAGGGATCCCAGAAGGAGAAGAGAGAAAGGGCCTGAGGAAATATTTGAAGATATAGTAGCTAAAAACTTCCCCAACTTAGGAAATAAAACAGTGACCCGAGTCCAGGAAGCAGAGAATCCCACACAGGATTAAGCCTAAGAGGGACACACCTATGCATAATGAAGTTAAAATGACAGAAATTAAAGATAGAGAGCATTAAAAGCAACAAATAACATCAAGGGAACTCCCATAAGATTATCAGCTGATTTTTCAGCAGAAACTCTTCAGGCCAGAAAGGAGTGGCATGGAATATTTAAAGCAATGAAAGAGAAAAACCTGCAACCAAAAATACTCTACCAAGCAAGTCTCTCATTCAAGTTTGATGGGCTCTCCTTCAGATTTGATGGAGAAACTAAAAGCTTTGCCGACAAGTAAAAGCTAAAAGAATTCAGCACCACTAAACCAGCTTTACAACAAATGTTAAAGAACTTCTCTAGGTGGAAAAGAAAATAGCACAACTAGAGACAGGAAAATCATGAAATAGAAAAGCTCACTAGTAAAGTCAAACATACAGTAAAGTAAAGAAATAGTTCACACACAAGCTAGGACAAAGATTATAAGACAAAGGTAGTAAAATCCCCTGTATCCACAATAAGCAGTTATGGGATACACAAAAATGTAAAATATGATATAAAAAACAGTAATAGTGAGGGGAGGGGAGTACAAATGCAGGGTATTTAAAATGCATTTGAAATTAAGAATCAGCAACCTAAAGCAGTCATGTGTTTATATACACTGCTATACCAAAACATCATGATAACCACAAACCAAAAATCTATAATTGATATACACACAAAAAAGAAAAAGAAATGCAAACATAACACTAAAGTAGTCACCAAATTACAAGAGAACAAAAGATGAAAAAAAAAACTACAAAAACAAATCCAGAACAATTAACAAAATGACAATAAGAATATACATATCAATAATTACCTTAAATGTGAAAGAACTAATTGCTCCAACCAACAGATACAGACTGGCAGAAAAGATATAAAAGCAAGACCCATATATATGCTGCCTACAAGAGAGTCACATTAGAGCTAGACACACATACAGATAAAAAGTGACAGAATGGAAAAAGATATTCCATGCAAATGGAAATCAAACAAAAGCTGGGGTAGCAGTACCTATATCAGACAAAATAGGTTTTAAAATAAAGACTGTTATAAGAGACAAAGAAGGACACTACATAATGCTCAAGAGATCAATTGAAGAAGATGTAACAATTGTAAATATATACACATCCTACTTGGGAGTACTTCAATATACAAGGCAAATGTTAACAGACAAGAAGTGAGAAATTGACAGTAACTCAATAATAGTGGGGGAATTTAACTTCCCACTTTCATAAATGGACAGATCATCCAAACAGAAAATCAATAAGGAAATACAGGCCTTAAATGACACATTAGGCCAGTGTGGGAGCTCATGATTGGGTTAACAAATTGTAACAATCCCAACCACTTATCTCCTTAAAGAAGATGTGCTTAGTAGCTGCCTTGAGGTTTTAGAAATGACCCAGGCCCTCAGCTATAAACGCTGGGCGTGCCTGCTGTTAGTCTTCTAAGCCCAAAACAGCCTTGGGCCGGAATGGTAAAAAGCTGCAGACTCAGAGGTGAGAAGGCTGGTTAGCCAATGACAGGTAAGACCCTTTGAGGGGGCAACCTAAGACAGGCACAGTTGCCTGAGTCCAAGAAAAATCTTGTTAAGCAGCTGATTCTCATATGTTCCACCCTGATAAGGTGAAAGGCTCAACATGATTATGATTCACCCAAAAGGGTCTTCTGACCTTGAGCCAAACACCAACAATAAACAAAGCCTTTGTACTCATTGTGATCCCACCCTGTCCTTCCCTAAATTCCTGCTTCGACTGTACTCAATAAATATGAGAGATTTGAGAGGCTCCTGGCTTGGCTCCCGACTCCCTCTTGCTCTCTTGACTTTTCCCCAGAGTCTTGAGTAATTCATTCCATCTCAGTGGGACGTCTGCTGGCCAGAACCCACAACTGGTGATGAACCCACAGGCCAGATGGACTTAACTGATATTTATAGAGCATTCTATCTGAAAGCAGCAGAATACACATTCTTTTCAAGTATACATAGAACATTCTCCAGGAAAGATCACATGCTGGGCCACAAAGCAAGCCTCAGTAAATTTAAGAAAATTTAAATCATATAAAGCATTTTTTCTGACCACAACAATATGAGATTAGAAATCAACTACAAGAAAAAAATAGCTGCAAAAAACACAAATACATGGAGGCTAAACAATATGGTACTACACAACTTACGGAGCACTGAAGAAATCAAAGAATAAATTAAAAAAATAGTAACCTACAGACAAATTAAAATGAAAAGATGATGATCCAAAACCTATGGGACACAGCAAAAGCAGTCTTAAGTGGGAAGCTTATATTTCTATATAAACAAGAAATAAGAATAATATAAGGAGGGAGGGTATAGCTCAAGTGGTAGAGTGCTTGCTTAGTGTGCATGAGGTCCTGGGTTCAAACCCCAGTATCTCCTCTAAAAATAAATAAATCTAGTTACTTCCCCCTACCAAAATAAAATAATTAAATAATATAATAATAAATAAAACATAAAGCACTTAAAAAAAAAAAACCTATAACCAGACTCATTAAGACAAAAAGGGAGAGGACCCAAATCAATAAAATGAAAAATGAAAAAGGAGACATTACAATGAATACTACAGGAATACAAAGGATTATAAGAGGCTACCACAAATAACTATATGCTAATAAAGTGGACACCCTAGAAGAAACAGACTAATTTTTAGAAAGGCAGATCTCCCAAATGTGGACCAGGAAGAAACAGAACATATGAACAGACCAACTACCAGTACTGAAATTGAGTCAGTAATCTAAAAATTCCCAACAAACTGAAGTCCAGAAACAGCTTCACAGGGGAATTTCACCAAATATTTATAGAAGATTTAATGCCTATCCTTCTGGAACTATTCCAAAAAAAAAAAAATTTCAAAAGAAGAGACACTTCTGAACTCACTCTAAGATAATGAATCATGATCCTGATTCCAAAACCAGAAAAAGATATCACCAAAAAAAAAAATTATAGGTCAGTATCACTTATGAACATGGATGCAAAAATCATCAACAAAATACTAGCAAACCAACTCCAACAATACATTAAAAGGATCATACACCATAATCAAATGGGATTTATCCCAGTGATGCAAGGATTTTTCAGTATCTGCAGCTCAATCAATGTGATACACCACATTAACAAATTGAAGAATAAAAATCATATGATCATCACAATAGAAAAAGCTTTTTTTTAAATTCAACATCCATTTATGATAAAAACTCTCCAGAGAGTGGGCATAGAGGGAACATACCTTAACATAATAAGGGAATATATGACAAACCCACAGCTAACAACATACTCAATGGTGAAAAGCTGAAAGCATATCCTCTAATACAAGGATGCCCACTCTGACAATTTTATTCAATACAGTTTTGGAAGTCCTAGCTACAGCAATCCAAGAAGAAAAGGAAATGAAAGAATCCAAATGGGAAAAGAAGATGTAAAATTGTCACTGTTTGCAGACGACATGATATTATACACAGAAGATCCTAAAGATGCTACCAGAAAACTACTATAGCTCAGTAATGTTGCAGGATACAAAATTAATATAAACAAATCTGTTGTATTTCTAGACGCTAACAATGAAATATCAGAAAGAGAAATTAAGGAAACAATCTCATTACCATCTCCTCAAAAAGAATAAAAACCTAGGAATAAACCTATATAAGAATGTAAAAGACCTTTACTCCAAAAACAATAAGACACTGATGAAAGAAACTGAAGATGACACAAACAGATGAAAAGATATACCATGTTCTTGGATTGAAAGAATCAACATTGTTAAAATGGCCATACTATCCAAGGCAATATACAAATTCAGTGCAATCCCTATCAAATTGCCAATGACATTTTTCATAGAAGTGGAACAAAAAAAAATTTGTATGGAAACATAAAAGACCCCAAATAGCCAAAACATTCTTGAGAAAGATGAATGGCACAGAAGGAATCACACTCCTTGACTTCAGACTATACTACAAAGTTACAGTAATCAAAACAGTATGTTACTGGTACAAAAAAAGAGACATAGAAATAAGTGGAACAGGATAGAAAGTCCAGAAGTAAACCCACAAATTTATGATCAATCTATAACAATGGGGGCTAGAATACACAATGAAGAAAAGACAGTCTCTTCAATAATTGATTCTGGTAAAACTGGACAGCTACTTGTAAAAGAATGAAATTAGAATAATCTTTAACACCATATATGAAAATAAACAAAAAGGAATAAAGACCTAAATGTAAGATTGACACTTTAAAACTCCTAGAGGAAAATATAGCTGGAACACTCTTTGACATAAATTACAGCAATATTTTTTCAATATCTCCTAAGGTATTGAAAACAAAGCAAATATAAGCAAATGAAACCTGATTAAACTTAAAGCTTTTTTTGAGATGGCAGAGGAAATTAGGTTTGTTTGTTTGTTTGTTTAAATGGAGGTACTGGGGATTGAACCCTGGATCTCATGAATGCTAGGCATGTGCTCTACTACTGAGCTATACCCTCAATCCTAAGCTTAAAAACTTTTGCACAGCAAAGCAAACCATAAAAAAATGCAAAGACAATGTACAGAATGTGAGGAAATATTTGCAAATGATGAGATAGACAAGGAATTAATTTCCAGAATATGCCAACAAGTCATACAGATTAATATACAAAAAACAAATAACTCAATCACAAAATGAGCAGAAGACTTAAATAGGCATTTTTCCAAAGAAGACTCAGATGGCCAACAGGCACATGAAAAGATGCTCAATGTTGTTAACTGTCAGAGAAATGCAAATCAAAACTACAATGAGGTATCACTTCACACCAGTCAGAATAGTCATCATTAAAATGTCTACAAATAATAAATGCTAGAGAGGTTATGGAAAAAACAGAACCCTCCTACGTTGATGGGAATGTAAATTGGTGCAGCCACTATGGATAACAGTATGGATGTTCCTTAAAAAACTAAAATCAGACAGATATAGACAAATATTATAAGATATCCCTTACATGTGGAATCTAAAAAACAAAAATAATAATACAAATGAACTTATTTACAAGCCAGAAATAGACTCACAGACATAGAAAACAAAATATGGTTACCAAAGGTGGTAAGTGTGTAGGAGATGGATAAATTAGGAGTTTGGGATTAACATGCACACACTGCTATATACAAAATAGTTAAACAACAAGGACCTACTATCTAGCACAGGGAACTTTATTTGATATCTTGTAATAACATATAATGGAAAATAATCTGATAAAGAATATAGATGTATATGTATATGTATAATTGAATCATTTTGCTGTCACCGAAAACTAGCATATTTTAAATCAACTATACTTAAATTAAAAAAATTAATGAGTGAACTTTTAACTGTAAATTATTTGGTGCTCCTTTCATGCATTTATTTATTAGCAAAAGTTTCTGTATTGCCCATTCTGTGTGAAGTAGCAAGCATGAAATTATATAAGATATGCAGTTCCTTTTTTAAAAATTAGTCACCAAAAAACAAAAACAAAATAGAAATAATTTTGTACATTAATTTTATATGATATTACATTAAACATTTCTTAAAGGTTCTGAGACAATTAATATATTCTTGAAACTAAGATTATTATAATTAGTCATTTTATACAGGGAATTCTCATTTTTCCAAAAATGAAAGTATTTTATTCATGATACAATTACTTCTAAGACTCTTAACTCCATGTATTTTTTTTCCAGTCCCTCTACAAAGTAAGAAAAGAAAAGAACACAATAAAAGAAACAGTTGTACATTTGGACCCATTACAATCATTCAAATAAGCTAATCACTAACATTTGATTTTTCAAGCTTTGAATCTTCAAACTTACAAACACTGAGGGAGAAAAATAAAATATTAGAATTCATTTCCATAATCCCCATTTATGAAATGTATACTATGGACTACTATGCTAGGTACTTTATTCTGTCTCCTATCTTATTTAATTATTGGCTTGAGCTAACATTGTAATTACTAATAACATCAAGATCAAGAAAAAATGTATAGATAAAAAATAAGATAAGGAAGACAAAGAAGAGGAAAATCAGTTTGAGACATTAATATGTTCAAGGTTGTTAGAAGAGTGTGTATGATGCTTACTGTTACGTGTCAATTTGACTGGGCCATCGTGCTAGATATCTGGTTAAATACTATTCCAAATGTTTCTGTGAGGATGGTTTTGAGTAATATTAACATTTAAATTTGTGGACTGTGAATAAAGCAGACTGTCCTCCATAATTTGGGTGGGCCTGATCCAATTAGATGAAAGCCTCAGTAGAACAAAGACTGATCTCCTCTTAGCAAGTGGGAATTCCAACCACAGATGTCTTTCAGACTTGGACTGCAACACTGCCTCTTCCCTGAGTTTTCAGTTTGTCAGCCTACCAGCAGATTGTGGACTTCTTAGCCTCCATATTCATGGGTCAATCCCTTAAAACAAATCTCTGTCTGTATGTATACACATCTTGCTGATTCTGTTTGTCTGTAGAACCTGACTAATACAGAGTGGATCAAGGATTATAATTCATAACTACCCAATCCCAAATCCTCTACTTTTTCTAACATACAAGATACCTTTTTGCAAAATATAAACCTCAAAGAAAGATTCAGTCAGTTTTTAGATTGTAGCATGCCTAGAAATTTAGTCAACTGGGCAGAGATCAGGCTGAAAGACAGAAGTTCTAAATTAATATAAAGAAGGAACAGAAGCCCAGCACAGTGGTTAAGAGTACAGAAATGAAGACAAGATGCCCAGTGTTCTAATTCTAGCCCTACTGTCTACCTGGGAAAACTTGGGAAATGTATTTAACGTCCCTGAAATGAAGACTGTGGTACCTCTCCGAGGCCCCCTTGGACGTAGATCACTTTAACTGTTTTTGTTCATTCTGCTGCACCAGGGGTTCTATTCAGAGGACTCCCATTTACAACTGAAGTTATTTTGAATACAGGTAGAGAGTAGGAGTGCTGGGAAGCCTAGGGTGTTGTTAGCCAGTAACTGGTGGAGGAGGGTGAAAATTCTGTTCATTCATCTTCAGGACAAAATGTAAGTCCTAATTTGTACTCCAGAGCTTCCCTCTGGAATAAGGGCACACCTAAGCTAGAATTTACACCTTACTTAATTACTTTACCTTTCTCAACCTGCTTCTTCCACTTCCTACTGGTTTCCCCTGGAAGTACATTCTAGATAAATCATTTGTTTAATAATTCTAATCCTAGAGTTTTTTTTTTGAAAATTGAATAAAGATACCCAGCTTCTCATCTCTAAAATTGGAATGTAGTGCATAAGTCAAAGGCTATTTTGAGGGTTAAGTGAGTCATGCATGGAGAACACTTCAACAACAACCAACACATATTGTGTGGTGAATGTGTGTTAGTGTGTTAATTATAATACAGTGACACAAAATATATGTTCAATCAATAAAGCAAATCATTTTTGAATGTTTACTATATAGTAAACACATTCTGTGCACTAGAAAACAAAAAATCAATTATCCCACATTTAATCTCAGGTATTTTCAATCCATAAAGAGAGTCAGACAATTAATTCAATATTAAAAATGCAATCTGGTCAATATTATGGCAGTAGTACACACTGAGTGTTATTTATTTATTTATTTATTTTAAAGAAGATAAAAAGCACTTAACTCAGCTGAGGTAGATAATGAAACAGACTTGTCAGAAATGTTAAGTGGGAGTTTACAATTCAAAAAGTGGGGAAGGTGATGGGAGAGTGAAAAAGACAGAGACAACAATGTGGGCAACTGTTGAAAGATTTGTAAGTTTTGCAAATTATAATAATATTAATTATAATTATTTGAGTTGAGTGCACATGTGTAAGTGTGCATGCATGTCTGTCAATGTACATTAAAGTATGTGGTGGCATGTGTGTGTGAGTCTCTGTTTTGGACTGTGTGTGTGTGTGTGAGTGTATATGCATGTCTTTGTGTTGAAGTGTACTTGGGGAAGTAGGATTGGCACTGAGGCTGAAGAGATAGGCAGAAACTGTATTAGCATTCCATGATATATTGGAGAGTTTGTACTTCATCCTGAAGGCAATGTCAAGTCAAGGAAGGATTTTAGTAGGGGGATGGAATATTAGAAAGACAAGTTTGGCAACTGCGTTGAAAGTGGAATTGAGGGCAGGGATGGTAAATAGGTTTTCAACTCACATGCCAACGATGATCAATTGGTAGTGGCTGCCTGGAGCAGTTATTGAGAAGAATTCTGAGGTCTTGTCTAGGCTTAGTAGGAAAGAACACCATGATTGATAATCAATGTCTTTCATTTATTTCTCATGTCTTAACTCTTCCTTTATTGAATCTGTCCTCAATAGTGCTTATCTGTTTTAGATAACAAATGTAGATCAACTGATATCACCATAAAAATACAGATGGGAAACTTTTCTTCTCTGAATGTTTCCAAACTTGAAAATACAGTAATATTTTTACTTGTCTTTGGAAAAAGTATATGGGTTAACACAAACATGAGCACATAGTTATATTAAAATTATTCATTTAATTATCAGTCAGTGTGGAAACATTGCTCTGGTAATCTATACCTGTTGTAGTATCAGAATAAAAAGGCAAGATCTTGTGGTAGCTCACAGTGAAAAAAATGTGACAATGAATATATGTATGTTCATGTATAACTGGAAAATTGTGCTCTGCACTGGAATTTGACACAACATTGTAAAATGACTCTAATGCAATAAAAAATGTTAAAAAAAAGAATAAAAAGGTAACCAAACACATAAACAAGAAGGAAATTTTAAGACTAGATAAAGATTATGAGAAACTATTTGTAAATAAATGAACCTTGCCAAAGTTCTCCCTCTCTTCTACCTCAGTTACACTAAATGCCCCTCCTGTTACATGTTTTGAATATGGCCCCACTAATTTAGATTTAATTGTTTAAATGTTATAAAGGATTCCAAACCCAACTTTAAATAATCAATATTCTCTAGCAGTGCAAAGAATAAAGCATTTGGAGCCAGACTAGCCTACTTATAATCCTGACTTGTCAATTACCAACAGTCAGATCTGAGGCAAGTTTTTTGGTGTGTCTCCTCTCTAAAGATACAGAACTAATTTAGTAGTTTCATGAGACTCAACTGGAATACAAACTGTAATTGATGAAATAGTTTAATGGCATCCAACAAGCTTTGAAATATAGCTCTTGGGTCACATTTACATTAATGGTTTAAAAAAAGCTAAGTTAACTTCAAAATCAATCACATGCTAGAAAATGTTTAAAAAACAAATTTAAAAAATCCATTTATTTTTAGTCTATGGTATACTGAAATATTAGGTATTGGGATCATTTGTTTAAAAATTTACTGTTCACACAATAATAAGCTAATAGTACAAAGAGAGGTGTATGTGTGCTTCATTTCCCATTAAGGAATGAGCAACTTGAATGAGATATCCTAAAGATTCCACAAGACAAAAATCACAAAGTGAGCATTATATATAAATTTAAATGTAAATCAGTTTTTATAGAACTACTCTGAATTTCTTTTATAGCACATAGTAATTAATATATGAATTCTGAGTTGAAACATGGCTTCAAATACTATCACACACCCCAAAATGGCCACATGGGAGATGAAAAATGAGAGTAAATACATCTTTTCACTTTTTAATAGCTAATAATCACTCTTCCAAATGACACCTTCACTGATGGTACGATTTTAATTGCAAATTCTGTTTGATTCTATTAAATAAGGTAATGTTGGAAAGGGAACTAATGATTTTATGTAAATTAATGATTTTCATTGTGCTTTGATAACTTAAGAGAACTCTGAATTAAAGTGTAGTTGATTTATGTTCAGTTTTTCTCTACTCCACCAGGTGCTGCATTAACATGACCCTAGGGTCTGGTATTTTAAAATCTGAAAAAATAGAGCAAAACTTGTCAAGAAAATGGTCTGTATAGCCATCAAAGATTTGGGAAACTTGTTCTAAAAGATAGTGTCCTTGAACCAGCAATAAATATATAGTAATTTTGACAGAAATAAGCAAAATATGAAATGATTCTTCTAATATTGATACTCATACCTTGAACAAATTCAATTTTTCAGAAGTGTTTCTTTTAATTTTAAAGAATATCACATTCAATGGATCACCATTTAACATGTCATTAGTGCATCATTTCTCAATTATATAGAAACCAAATACTAGAGAAATGAGCCATTTTATAAATTCTTACTATATTTAGAATTCAAATCTGTCTGTTTTGTGATCTCTGGCAATTTTATGTCACACATTATCATCTTCTTTTCATTTAGTGGAAGCATGGGGAAATAAAATGTACTATCCAGTCATGGTTGAGTTTCTTTATGTTTCACTTCAGTTTTCTGAGCATTACTGGTAGCTTTTATTTCACAGTTGTTTCTTGTTTAAGTCTCACACAAGATGACAACAGCATGGGGCAAATCAGTTTTGGCTTAATTTGAAATGCTGTTTTCAGGGTATTTTAACAGCAGCAATTCTCATATGAGCAAGTAAAGATCATAAATGTTATCTGTATCTCCCCAGATAAACTACAAATAGAAAAACAAACACAACAGAATTTGTAAAGTGATAAAGGAATTTTGTATGTCTAAGCCATGCCTGTAGAGTTTGAACGTGGACAAAATCTATATATATATGAAATTTGACATACTCTTAAAATGAACAAGGTAAAACTAAGGAAAATAAAAATGTTTACAAATCAAACAAACTCTACAACTGAAATTCAATCTGAATTTATGCTGTCCAGGTAAAACATATGCTAGGTATCAAAAAAATTAAGTTATTAACTCATTGTGTGTGTGTGTATAAGATTTGTGTGTGGGGGGGTGTTGGGGAAAGAGTATTCTTAAAAAGAAACAATAAATCTTCTTACCAAAGAAAGGTACTGAAATTATTTCAATAGAAATGGGTTAATGTACACTTGGGAGCAGGAACTGTGTCCTGCAGATCCTTGGATCCTCTACCTCAAGCAAATGACCATCTACTTGTTGGTTAAAAGAAAAAAAAAAAACACTGCAAATGGTTTGGACAATACACTCACATTTAAACACAATCTATCACTAAGATTATCCCCATCTAATATTGATTTTCATAATAGAAAAAAGCCTTTATCAGGCAGAAATTATATATTTTATTTTCTAATATCATTTGAGATGATAATAAACCTCTCAGTTACCATTTTTTAAACAGAAATCTTTTTTAATTCATTCATTTCATCAGTGTTTTTGTGAATTTTGGGGAACACTAACAGTCTGGTCATAATCTTTGAGACTTGTCTACTTTTATCTGTATCTGATTTAGAGTAAGTATATCACACACACAAAAAGGATTTTTGTCTCCTAATCTTCTCAATTTAACATTGTAATGAATTCTTTGCATGGCAAAGCATAATGAGATTGCATGTTGGCTTTTCCATATCATCTCTAGATAAATTCTAACCATGAAGCCATATAATGCGGCCATTTCCTTCCTAGACATATATTCTATTCTTGTATAATTTAAGCCTAAGATTACATATGCTTTTTAAAAAGCCATTAACTTACACTGATGATTACATTGTTTGTTTTAAATAAAACTCCAACTTTTTTCATATAAGCAAATCAGGTAAGATTTTTTTCTGCATATATGTAAGTTGATGTTTCTGAAATTCACTGTAAAAATTTTGTATGTAAGTCAAATGAAAATTTTGGAATTCTTTCAAAAATTTGATCGGAAAGATGATGACCCAAGGCACATACATGTATTCAAAATGTGTTTATTTATAAATGAGGGAAACCATTTTCATACTTTTGTGTAATTTAATTTATTCTGTTGAGACTCAGGTGAGTGATTTGGAAAAGATACAATACTTTCATAGATATTGTCTAAGAGTCATACCCACATAAAAAATGATGAGAAAAACCACCTAAAGTATGACAGCTTCTGTTAATTATTACTAAATTTTCTTTTCTTTTTTTTTTGCATCCATACACACATCTCTTACTCATCACCTACCCTAACTCACACTACTCACTCTTATAAATACCATACATTCCCTCCAAATAAAAGTAGAACTGGATTTTACACAGTTTAATAATTAAGTGAACAAATATAAAACCTGAATTCGATTTCATATCAATGAGTTTACAATCATAATGATACAGTGAATATTTGCAGTCAAAATCAGTTATTTCTAAAAATTAAATGAAGCATACATATCCTAGTAAAGGTAAGTTTTAGACAGGAATTGCTTGGGTGAAAATGTGGAAGAAAGTGAATTCAATTATGTTCAATTAACCATGAAAAAAAAATCTAGTCCAAAAATTTAGCTGTGGTTGGGTGGCATAAGAAAGACATGCTTAAAATGAACAGTTTTGTTGTGCTGTTTTTTCTTTTCTCCTTATGAAAATTGTCCCTAACTCATATTCTCAAATATAAATTTAATTGTTGAAATTTATTGCAAAGAGATCCGTTTTGAAAGAAGAATTTGTATCCTGTATTCTTCTACTTTTTGCAGGACCATAATGTATCTTACCTTAAGATAGATCTAATCAGAACCATTATTCTCCCTCCTCTGATATTTCATTCGAACTTTACATTTTTTCTCCCCAAGATTCTGATATATTTTTTGTTTTCATACAACTCATACAACTTTTCTAGTATTTATCTATTTGTATTGAATTTTCAGCTTACTTTGCCAACCTCCTTAAATATATTAGTGTTACAATGTTTCTATATTGTTTCTTTATTTAATAACTACATTTCTGAGAACACTGTTTTTGAAATATATTTAACCTATTAATAAATGCCTTGTGCTTAAGTCCATATTTTAAAAAGATACATATGTCTAGATGATAAAAGAAGACTGTTTAGAGTGGCATTCCAAATTTAATTTCTAAATTTGTGTCTTTTACTTACTATAAATGAAAACAAAAAACTCTTCTTAAAAGAGAATTAAATGATATAACCAGCTACAAAAGCAAATTAAAGCTTTTCTTATACACCATATCTTATCTGTGAGATTGGCAAACAATCAAAAGTTTGCAAAAATATTTTGTTGCCAAGGTTAAAGAGAAACAGGAAATCATATATTTTTTGTTGGAAAAGAAAAATGTAAAACCATATGAGAATTTGGCAAATTACATATGCATTTTCCTTTTTTCACTGATAACTCATTTCAAGAAATTGATCCTAAAATACACTGGCAAAAATCCAAAAATACATATGCACAAGTATATCTGTTGATGTAGTGTTTACAATTCTAAACAGTGCACCCTGAATACAACTTGTTATCCATTGAATAAACTATATACTATATTACCACCCTGAAATGGAGACTTTGCAGCTTGTGAAAAGTAGTAATATTTATATGTCTGTATACTTCTGTAATGTAATATTTGGAAATTATTATTTAAAAAATAAAAAGCAGAGAAAAGTTTATACAGTATATGGTCAAGGTATCAATTTACTATCTTTCAGCTCCTAACCTACACTTCTTTGTCATGTTTTGTGATACTGAAACAATAGCCTCTAAAATTTTCTTCTTTACAGCTAGCAAAAATGTTCAGCAAGAGAAAGCACTGGAGTGACATTTTAAGGAGAGAGAGGTAGGACTTCACTTCCTTGCCCAGTTCTGGTCCTGCTTCCATTATTGCATTTTTCCCTTTTCCTGAACATGATTTCTGAGGTTCATTGATGTTCACATTGCAGGAGCAAATACAAATTAAAAATGAGGCTTAATTTTCCCCATTAAAAATAAGGGAAGAGACTCCCACCTGCCTTCCTTTTCTTAGAGTGTTTACTTTAGAAAACTTGTATGTTCTTTCTTTGCTTCTTTGAAATTTATGTGAATGTTTTAGAATGGAAAATGAGTAACTCAGGAATCTGGGAACTTAGTCAAGGCCTGGGAGCCACCCCTTCAAAAACATGATCATCAAACAAGATAACTTCTAACCCTGTTTCCTGGGAGGATGTGACCTTCAGTTTGTTCCTGGCTTAACCTCCCTCCCATTATAAAATACAAGATTCTTTTTTTCTTTTAAAAACATTTAGCAAAACAAGAGGCTACTCCAATTACCAAGTGATTTAGGATAAACTATATGTAACAAATGGTGCTGTTGAGTCCTCTTACTCAAGGATGAGTTATTGTTTATTTTGGAAAAAATGTATGCAGTGCATCACTTGGTTGCATAAAAGGGTGAGATTTCTTAGTATCTTTGCAATCTCTTTAGGGATTACCTGTAATGCACATCACATTCTGGTTTAATGCTCTTTCAATAATAAAAATGGTTTTATGTCTCTTCTACTTTTGTGAGAGTTTTTCTGGGGTGGCAGGAGATTTGTTTTCAATTATATTTCCCCAACAATATTAGTGGAACTCACAGACTCTCCAAACCCAGAGGATACTTTTATATAAGGCTGCTTTCAGCTAAGCTCTCAGGCAATTGCTTCCCTACCCATAGGACCCTACAGAGAGATCATCTCTGCTTACAACCTCAGGCCACACTCTTCTGCTCAGTGGTCCATTTCTATGAGCAAGTTGCCACCACCACTCAGACAACCACTTCCCTGCTAAGTAAAGGCTGCTATAGGCCCCCTCTGACTGTGTGCTCTGAATTACCTGTTTCCCTACCAAGCAGCCACTTCCACAGCAGCTCTATCTGTGCCTTCCATCTACTGTCCCCAACCCAGTGACCACTTCTATAAATCTGCTATGCCCTGCTCACCCTTTGTGGCAAGTCTGAGTGACTCTTACCACATAACCCCAGTCTGCACTCTCAGGCAACTTACATTGACACCAGTAGGGTTTTTTGTTTTTGTGTTTGTCAAACCCTCTTCAAATAGATTTTGAATCTCCATCTTTGGGCAGGGGTCTTCTTTCTTCATCACTCTCCCTTAGTCTATAGATAGTAGCTCATGTTTGCTAGAATACCTGAATCTGGGTATCAAGAGATGGAAGTGTGTTTTACCCCTCTGTTATTCCTAATAGCCCACTCACAAGGGTTTTGCTTCCTATACCAACCACTTTGACCTCTAATGGTTTGGAGGCATTAGTTCTCACTTGGGTAATGCTTCCAGTAATGTATACAACAATGGCTCCATTGAATAGGAAGATGAGACTAACATCTAGTCATTTTGGGGTTCTTAAGCCACTAAATCAGAATGTCAGAAAGGACTTAGTCTATTGGTTGGAATGATTGATTCTGCCTACTCAGAGAAATTGGATTGTTGCTATGAAATGAAGACAGGAAAACAATATGTCTGGAGAACAGGGGATTCTAGCACTTTTACTTCCAGTGGTAAAAATTAATAGGAAACTATTATCCAAAAAAGGTAGAAATTTTAAAAGCCAGACCATTGAAAAGTGAAGATTTATGTAAATCTACAAAGTAAGGAACACAGACCATCTGAAGATGTTACTAAGGTCAAGGAAAATGTAGAATGGGTGGTAGGAGAAAGAAGTCATGACTACCAACTCTAGGCTTACAATGATGACTTTAGTAGCCTTGTGCATTTTCTCTTTGCTTGTGTGAACAAAAAATACTGCAAACTATATCGATAAGCAAAGAATGCTGAAGCCATCAAGTCATCAGCAGCTGCCTCCACCCCCAAGTGAAGACAAGCCTTCAGCCCAGCCTCTGCAGCCACTCACGATGGTGCACTCTGAGGGGACTCAGAATAAGAAAGGACAGGATACTGGCCCTAGATAGCTAGGTGTTTGTCAAAGGAATGAATTCGATAAGCCCAAATGTTTGCTTCCTCCCATACATAGAAAAGCAATCAATTCTTTAACTTGAGATGTCTGGTTTTCTTTCGTTAACAAGTAATATTTTAAAGTTCCAACTACCTGGTCTTTGTTGTAAAATTCCTATATATCCTAGCTCCTCCCCTACCTCTTTGGAACAGTCCTTCAGAGTGATCTGAGAGGCTGTCATCCCGGGCTGAGTCCTCAAAATTGTCCATTGACTAAAACATAACTCTCATAACTGAATAATTGTGCTCTACACTGGAATTTGACACAACATTGTAAAATGATTATAACTCAATAAAAAATGTTAAAAAATAACATAACTCTTAACTTTTAGGTTGTGTATTTATTTCAGTTGACACTTGTTAGACATACATATGTATACATATATACAATTTTATTCTTCTCTGTGCTTCTCCCTATTTTTATTATATATATGTATATGTATTATATATATATTGTGTATTGCAAGTTCACAACTGAGTCTTATTAATTACTCCTAAATTTCTGCCAAAGCACTATTGAACATTTGGTTATCTTTGTTTAGTAATATTTTGAACAGAAAATGAGTCATTAATATAACTGGAGATGATACAATTACTTTTGAGGCTCTGCCTCCCTATTTTGGGGAAAAGGTGAAATTATTCTTGAAAGAGGAATAGCTGTGTCTTGCTAGGTTTGAAGAATAGTATATGTGGAAGGTGAGTAGCCAAAAGGGTGGACCACGCCAGTTATTGATTTAGTTTCTATTTGCTTCAAATCCATCATTTGGCCACACTTTTTGATACTGAAACTGAACTCATAAACAATTTTTATTTGCTAGGCTTTGTAGACAGACTGTTGGAATGGATGCCACTGTAAGTCAAAAGTCTTGTTTAACCATAAGGGACCACGCTTCTCTGTACCCCTGACCTCTTCCTCTCTCTCTACTCTCTACGTGCTTTAAGGAGAAAGATGATTTGGGGTGGGTCAAAGACACATTGTGCACAATGAGGACTCAAAACCATAAAAAAATTCCTGTGTATTCTGAGTAACTTTGGAAAGGAGAGGAAATGAAATATTGATGTCTCAGTTGCAGGCACCAAAGTTAGAATTTCTGCCTTTAACAACAAGCAGGGATGCCCAAATTCAATGTATGGGGTTTAGGTAAATTTCACAATGGGGAAAGAACACTAACATGAATTTGTGTGTGAAATCCTTTAAGTCAAAATAATAAACTGTTGTAGATTCTATTTGAGTGCATAATAGAAATTAATGAGTTGCATGCTGATACTTCACTGTATCATGAGAACCAGAGTTATACTGTCTTGATAGTGAAGAATTTCACGAACAGAAGTGTTAGTGAGACAAATTCCCTTGGAATTTCCTGCCAAGTGGCTTGATCAGGATTTAGCATGAGTGCCTTTATATCTGGTATGGTAAGATCTCATTGCATAGGTGATGTCTTGTTAGTTGGCAGGTCAGAAGCCTCAATTTCATGAGACTTGATTGCATTGTTATCAAACCTCTATCAGCAGAGGTAGGTGATGATCATTGATAAAATAGAGGCCTTTCCATCAAAAAAATTTCTTC
Source organism: Vicugna pacos (assembly GCF_048564905.1). Lineage (NCBI taxonomy): Eukaryota > Metazoa > Chordata > Mammalia > Artiodactyla > Camelidae > Vicugna > Vicugna pacos. Next base: position 39,066,884 of record NC_133000.1, read on the forward strand.
GGACCACTGGGCACATTAATAATGTTCAATCCTTTGGGCAGTCAGGTAATAACTGCCACAGTCTGATCACCATTTTCCTTAACGTATGAAGCTGTCAATCAAAGGCAAACAGGAGTGGCTCCTATATCCCACACTTTCCACACAAAATGTCTGTCAACACTTTAGAATGTCTTTTTCACTCCCGTCCTCTTAGCTCTTTCTCAGTCTATTCATGGACTGAATGAATGCCATTTGGCTGTTGGGGTGGGCAAGTTGGGTAGATTGGAGTAACTGTCCTCAGGTAATCCCACCCAAAATAAGAACTAGACTTAATTATTCAGTTGAACTGGGAACCTCAGCCTGCCAGTCATCTGGGAGCCCATGTTGGAGGCACTGTCAACGTGTGCCTTTTAGCAGATATATGTACAACTTGCAGGGCCCCAACAATTTTAACCAACACTTTGGGCATCTAGAACTGTGTTTTTTTTTTCTGTAATCAACTCTAATAATTAATGTATTTCCTTCCTAAACCCATGATGACATGTACTTTATGACTGGCTATAAAAGACTTGCAAAGGTTTAAGGAAACGTTACTAGTAGATCATGTAGCCCCCAGATGAGTAGATCAGTTTCTCCAAAATTAGGCTAAACTTGATTTTAGTGAATATCTATACAAATTAGAATGTAAGAGGAATCTATCTATCTATCTTAGATACTTAAAATAAGTAATTACTTAACCTAGGGTGTTAGCAATCACTGGAGACATGATTTGTATTGTTGAAAGCAGAACATCTACTTCTAATGGCTACAACATGCAGAAAGTAGAGCTTCTGGCCCACAATGGGTAGGGAGTGGAGACAAAGAAAACAAACTAGGATGTTTGGAAGTTTACATTTTAAAGGAAAGGTAAACATGTAGGAAAAATGTTACATTTTCAAAAGAAAGTTTTGAAACAAACTGGCACTGTACCAGCTTAAGTAAATATATATATTTATATTATATATGTATTTAATATATAATCTATTTTATACATTTATTTTATTATATACTAATATATTCATATTTAATATATTTAATACATTATGTTTAATTAAATTGTTGACCCTTGGAAAACACAGGGTCTTAGGGTGTCAACACTCCACTCCCCACCACCTGTGCAGTCAAAAATTGAAGTATAGCTTTATGGTTGACCCTCTGTGTCTGCAATCCTGCATCTTCAGATTCAACTAATGGCTGATTGTGTACTTCTGTATTAGCCATCGAAAAAAAATCTTCGTATAAGTGGACTGGCACTGTTACAACACATGTTGTTCAAGGGAGAACTGTATTCATTACATATGTTTAATATAAATATATTTTTATGTAAGTTAATGCATATGTGTACTATAAATATAATAGAATAGTCTTGGAAAATAGACATAGAGTCTATTTTCTATACACATCCTGAGAATTCACAATCATAGTACTGCCTCCATGAAGTTTTCATTTTTCCATCTGCATTTCTGTTTTCATATAGGAAAAATCTTAAAGTCATTGTCCAAATGGTAGGACACTGGGTACTTAGCAGAAAGAAAAACATATTTTTTCTCAATATAGTCTATGTTATACTTGATATAAGACTTTATGAGACACTGAGAAATTACCGCAAGGACAAGAAACAAAATAATATGTCAACTAGAGTTGAATATTTACTATATTTGATAACAATATAAATTGTTTTACAAATAATTAAATCAAAATTACATATACATAAAAAGATTTGTTATTCAGAAAGGCATTCACACGAATTTTTAATTTCTCAATTAGTAACAAATGGGTGAAAAACAGTAACCAATTATAATTATGGGAAAATGTTAATTTCTTTGTATTTGTGATTGATCTGTTTTGTGCACATTATGAATGGAAATTGTCATACTCTATGAGTATCCAAGCTGAAAAGTACTTCTTTTGGATAGAAACATGGGCATCATGATATGTAACTCTATTCAGTGTTATATCTTTCCCCATCAACTCTCTCTCCTAAAGAGTTTATGAATGTACTTACAAAAATTATAAAAATCTCACCATAAAATGCAGGATTTAAGGTAGTAACATTTTAATTTTTAACTTGTTATGAAAAATAAAAATAGATAAGGAAAGCCTATTTTTTTCATTTTTACAAATTTCCCTAACCAAACTAAAGTATTATTGTATTTTCAATTATTTTTCACTGTCTAAAAACTAATTTACTGTCTGACTGTCTGAGGTAGAAAGCAATACACCTGCAGAGTCTTCACTATGTTAAGGTCAGATAATCAATTTCCAATCCCAAAAGACAAAACTAATACAGTACAGAGGATTATCACTAAATATGAGCAGCTGCTTTTGTAAGACTGGAGCTTTTCTAGGGAATCCTGCAGTAATGGAGTAGGTAGGAAACAGAATTTTATAAATCTCTAGCTTTGAAATCTGTGAAAGCCGTATAGATTTTTTTTTTTAACTACAGGTGAAACTAGGATTAATTTCGCTTTGATTCAAGTAATTTCTACTAAACATAAATGCATTTGAAGCAAAAGGTGGGATGATTATGGAGAAAATAACATTTCTTTTTGTTCTGAATGTCATTTGAGATTTTATTCTTAATATATATAACTCTAATTCCTACACATTGAAGGATTTCAGGAGTTTACCTGCTATAAACCATTTAATACAAGTATTAGATTTCATACTTGCTTCCTCTAAATATCACCATCAAAAGCTAATAGACTTTATACCCTACTTGCTTAATAGATTTGATGACAGACCTCTGTATAATTTTTTCATATGTTCAAACAATGTTGCAATGCTTTGTAAGGACTAATTAAATATAAACAATTCCTAAATTTAATTAATGCTACAAATCAACTTCATTTCATAAGAAAACACATAGGTACTTTTATTCTTCTCTAAGGGTTTTATCTTAAAATCTATTAATGCAGTGTAACTCATTAATATTTCAAATCTTTCTTAGTTTCCATTCTAGGCATGATACATGCAGGCAAATTACATAAGCCTTTGCCTGGAATATAAACAAAAGAATCAGTCATCCTAATATTGAAACTATTCCTTTGTATATTAACTAATTAGTTAGACATCTTAGCAAAATTCAACACAATTGAACAAACATTTCCTTTGAAATATATTTTTCTTAATCTCCATCAGATTACTTGTCTTTTCTAGTTTTCTTTCACAGCTATTCAACTTGATGTATCGTTACTATAATTTCTCAAGACTGTCTTTGACACTCTTGTTTTCTCATGTCTCATCTGTCTCTAAGTGAATTACTTTAGTTGCATATTTTAAAAATCAACTGGTATTATCTCTTAAATTATATTTTTTATCTATAAAACTCTGGACCCATATATTCAACTATATTCTTAATAATTCTGGATGTAAATAATTTCTTCACCAGATTTAAACTAATATGTCCAGAACTGAATGCCTGATTCACTTTACATGTTACCACCTTCCTATCCCCAGACCTTCATCGATTTTGTGAAGTAATTTAGTCTACCTGTGTTCTCCATTTCAATAAGTTTTATTTCATCTAACAGGTTGATTCTTCCTAAAAGATAGGAATTATATTTGACATAATGTTATCTATCCATTTGGTCTTTAACATAGCACCAATTTGTAGACATCTAACATCTAACATATACTCTCACATGTGTTATGAGAACATTCATAACACCTGCCATCATTCTAGTGTAACCACCATCATCTTGCATTACTTCAAGCCTCTAATATGTCTCTCCTCTTCTGCATTGAAACCCGAAACCCAAAGAGTAGAGTGACTTTTCAATAAGCATAATACTCCAATTTTTCTATGGTTCAAATAATTTCCCATAGTAATTAGGCTAATTCACAAACCCTACTTGTTTATTCTGTGACAGTTTATATCCCTGACTGACTCATTTTGTCCCCCTTGCTGTTACTTTCCCCTTTATGTACCAGTTCTACTTACAGTGAACTTGCTTTTTCTTTTAGTTTCTTGAACAGAATGTAGTCATTACACTGAAGCAAATACATTCTTCCCTTTCCAAGGATTAGCTCTCTTCTATTCTTCACTTGGCTATTTCCATTTAGCATTTCGTTTTTCATATAGATCTAATCTGACTCTCAAATCCTGAATAAGTATTTCTGTTGTATGCATTTAAATTCATCTTTAATTTTTCTTTATATTAGTTAATATTATGTTAATTAACAGCTTTGGTTTATCTGTAGTCATTTATTCAGGTTCTTTGTTAACTTTAAGCATCATAACGGTATTTGTCTGTATTTATCATTGTGTTCCAGAGTCTTCCAATGTTACTAAACAGTCACACCGTTTGTTGAATGAGTGAAAATGTGACTAAAAGATTGAAGAATGAACAAGTTAATGAGCAAATTTATTATTTTTATATACTAATTGTCAAATTTCCTAATTTTAACACTTTTACACTTACTGATAATTATGCTCATTGTTTTCAAAAATTGAGTGAACAGCAAAAATTTAATACACTCATCATCAACTCTATATTTGATGCCAAGATGATAGCAAAGATTATTAAAGTTCAAAATAGAATAAAAATTACACATAAAATAATAATATTATCTTAATAACACACTCATGGTTTATTTTAAATTTAACCAAGTTTTGGTTAAATTAAAATTACTCTAGCATAATAGTTGCATGTATTGCTAATAAAAACTATAATATCCAGCCAATTTTTAATTACTTCCTGACAAATTATTATTATTTAATGGAAATAATCAGAATTTTTTTTAAAATATCGTTGGGAATGAAACTTTCAGCTTTTATCTTTTCATAACTATTGGGTACACATTGTGCAATATAATAGAATCAGAAAAATATGCATATATCTTTTTACACAATAATCTAGTTTTAAAATATTTTTAATAGTTGTCATACTTTTGTGTTTAGCAAAATTTGTTGTAGAATGAAGTGGTTACACATACTTTAGTCACTGAATGTAGCAATGATCCTATAGACTTACACTAATATACTATTATCCTATTAAAGTGTAGGTTTATACACATTTTAAGAAATGTTAACTGAGTTCATTATCATTGATAACAAATAAGTTCTAAGTACCCAGTAACCTATTCAAAAGTATTTTCAGTGTTCACTAAGTCAGCAGGAGACATTGAAGACGTTTTGCTTCTTTACTTAGAGCAGCCACTTCTGCAAAACTTGATAGCAGAGAATTATCAAATATGCCTTATAAAATATCAAGAATGCAAATAGGACCACTCAAGTACCCTGTTCATAACATGAATCCCTAAATAAGATACTAAAAACATATTGTAACATTTAATAATAAAGTATTATTTATCATTGCTATGATTTTATCATTCTTTTCTTAACACAAATTTTGTATTAATTCAAATTTGACAAAGAACTGATGAAAAGCTATTAAGCTTGGTACCATTATTCACAAAATTATATAATGTGATCTCTGGCTTCAAGAAACTTAAAATCAGAAACGAGCCACTGAGTCACATTGAAGTACAGGTATACCTTGGATATATTAAAGGTTCAGTTTCAGACCACCACAATACAGCAAATATTGTACTGAAGATTTTCGTTTTCCCAGGGCATATACAAGTTATGTTTACAATACTGTAGTCAATTAAGTGTGCAATAGCTTTATGTCTAAAAAGCAGCATAGACAACTTAATTAAATAATACTTTGTTGCTAAAAAATACTAACAACCATTTGAGCATTCAGAGTCAGTCTTTTTGCTGTGGAGAATCTTGCTTAAATGTTGATAGATGTTGACTGATCAGGATGGTGGTTGCTAAAGGTTGGGGTGACTGTAGCAATTTCTTAAATAAGACAACAATGAAGTTTGTCACATAAATGGGCTCTTCCCTTCACAATAGATTTCTCTGTAGTATGCAATGCTGTTTGATAGCACTTTATCCACAATAGAATTTCTTTCAAATTTGGAATCAGTCCTCTCCAATCTTGCCACTGCCTTATCAAATAAGTTTGTATAACATTTTGAGTCCTTTGTTGCCATTTCAACAATCTTCACAGCATCTTTAACAGTGGTAGATCCCATCTCAAGAAACTACTTTCTTGGCTCATCTATAAGAAAAGATGTCACATTCCCTAAGATTTTATCGTGAGATTACTGAAGTTCGGTCATATTTTCAGTCTCTACTTCTGATTTTAGTTCTCTTGTTATTCTGTCACATCTGCAGTTATTTCCTCCAATTAAGTCTCGAATCCCTCAAAGTGATCTATGAGGATAAGAATCAACTGCTTCCAAACTCCTGCCAATATTGATGTTTTGACCTCTTCCTGTAAATCACAATTGTTCCTAATGGCATCTAGAATGGTGAATTCTCTCCAGGAGATCTGGATTGACATTACCTAGATCAATCAGAAGAAACCCTGTCTATGGCAGCTATAGCCTTATGAAATATATTTCTTAAGTAATAAGACTTGAAAGTTGAAATTACTCATTGATCCATGCTACAGATGGATGTTGTGTTGGCAGGCATGAAAATAACATGAATCTCATTGCACATCTTCATCAGAGTTCTTGGGTACAGGTGCATTGTCAATGAGCAGTACTATTTCGAAATAAATATTTTTTTCTGAGCAGTAGGTCTCAATAGTGGGCTTAAAATATTCAGTAAACCATATTATAAACAAATGTGCTTGTCATCCAGTCTTTGTTGTTCCATTTATACAGCACAAGCAGAATACATTCAGCATAATTCTTAAAGGCACTAGGATTTTCAGAATGGTAAATGAGGCTTGGTTTCAACTTAAAGTACCACCTACATTAGATCCTAGCAAGAGAGTCAGCCTGCCTTTTGAAATGAAGACAGGCACTGACTCCTCTCTAGCTATGAAAAGTCCTAGATGGCATCTTCTTCCAATATGTTGGTTTTATCTGCTTTATAAATCTATTGTTCAGTGCAGCCACCTTCATTCACTATCTTAAGAAGTTAGATCTGGATAACTTGCTGTAGCTTCTACATCAACACTTGCTGGTTCACCTTGCACTTTTATGTTACAGACACAGTTTCTTTTCTTAAACGTCATGAACCAAGCTCTGATAGCTTCAATTTTTTTTTTAATGCAGCTTCCTTACCTCTCTCAGCCTTCTAAGAATTGAACAGAGTTAGGGTCTTGCTCTGGATCAGGCTTTGGCTTAAGGGAATGTTGTGGCTGATTTGATCTATGCAGATCATTAAAACCTGCTTCATATCAGGGAGAAAGTTGTTTTGCTAACTTATCATTCATGTGTTCACTAGAGTAGTGCTATTAATTCCCTCCAAGAGCTTTTCCTTTATATTCACAATCTGGCTAATAATTTGGCACAAGAGACCTAGCTTTTAGCCTATCTCAGCTTTCAACATGCCTTCCTCAATAAGCTTAATCTTTTATAGCTTTTGATTTTAAAGTGAGAGACTTGCAAATCTTACTTAAACACTTATAGGCCATTTTAGGGTTATTAACTGGCCCTAATTTCAATTGTTGTGCCTCAGGGAATGGGGAGGCCTGATGAGAGAGAGAGAGAGAGAAAGAGATGTTGAGAGGGGGAGAGAGGGAGAGAGACTGGGGAATGGCCAAGTGTGGGGCAGTCAGATTACATGACATTTATCAATTTACCATCTTATATAGGCAGCATTCATGGCACCCCAAAGCTATAACAATGATCACTGACTATAAATCAAAGATCACTGATTATAAGTCATCATAACAAATATAATAATAGAGAAAAATTTTGGAATATTGTGAGAATTACCAAAATGTGACACAGAGACAGTACATGAGCAAATACTGTTGGAAAAATGGCATCAATAGGTTTGCCAGATGCAGGGTTGCCATAAACTTTCAGTTTGTAAAAAACACAATATAACTGAAGTACGATTAAACAAAATGAAATAAAATGAGGTGTGCCTGTACAGTATATTTATACTGACTGCTCTCAAAGAGATTTTAACAGACAGAAACAAAATCTGGAAGGGAAAAATTATAATGGCCACCAGAGATTAGTAAATTTGGAAGAGTTAGTCTTTGAGCTGAATTTTAATAATAAATCTTGGATAAGTAGAAATGGTATCTTCAGAAATGCAAAACTATAGATAAAAGTTTGAAAAAGTAAAAATGTAAGTGACAAGTGATCTAATCTAGTTTTAATTTGAAAATCTAGAAATTCTTAGGAGAGAAAAAAACAAAAAAGAAAAATTAAAGCCTGGTCTTAATTTGTATTTTATATTAAAGGTTTTGAGCTTTGTTTTGAAGAAGATGAGAAGTTACAGAATGCTTTTAAAACAGGAATGTTTTAATCAGATCTGTGTTTTGAACAGGTGACTTTTTATCCAAACATGATTACTGCATAATAGTCTCATTTCCACAAAAATTCACTGGCATTACTATTATCCATCATTCAGAAGAATTAATGTTAACAAAATGGACAGACAAAATTAATTTAAGAAAACCAATCTGTTGAATTGTTGTCCCTCTTGATGGGTATATTTCTTAAACCAGAGGTCTCCTTGTTGACCAAAACTTGCCTCTGTATCCCAATGACCAAATTGAGGCTCAGAGGCAGAGTCTTGGGAGAATTAGAAAAGGACAGCTTTATTACTTTACCAGGCAAAGAAGAGTCACAGCAGGCTAATGCTGTGGACTGTGGATCCCTCTTGGGGCTGGTGTCCTGAAGTTTTAAAGAAAAACAGATGCAACAGAAAGGCAACAACAATCAGGGTGTTTCCCAGGGTGCTGTATTCTTAGTCTTGATGAATCCATCTGGCATGATGGAGAAACTCCAGTGATCCGTTCACTCTCCTAAGATTATCAGCCCATGACCACCTTTCTAGAGCATAACTTCTAGGTTAAAAGATAAGCTATTCTGGGTAAACAGTATACAGGGAGTGGAGAGTGTAACAGAAAGGTTGGAGGCTGTTTAGCACAAAGCAATTGAGCAAGTGAAGCAGAGATGGGGGTTTGCCAGAGAAGAGAAAAACAAGTCGCAAGAATTTTAAGTCAGAACGAATCAGCAAACAGCTTTAGCATCAGGAAAGTCATTTTGTTAGTTAGTTACTTTTTCATTTTTCTGCTGACATCTATCCCATAGACAGAATGTATAAAGAAAGGAAATGAGTTCTACTCAGCTCATTAAACTATTAAAACTATTAATTTACTGGAGGAAATTTTGCTTTTGTCCCCACAATCTTGACGTCTTTGTGCCCAAAAAATGAGTGACTTAGTCACAGTTCTGATAGAATACAGGCTGAGGCTGTCATTTTTGGGTCCTCAGCCATTAAGACTACAGCAGAGGAGAAGGTTGTGTGTTAAATATATTTAGAAAAAGCTAACTCACTGCTTCACAATGAAGCCAATGAAGACTTTTATATATATATATATATAACCAATATAATTCATCCTAGTAATTTTTAATTCTCCCTGCCCAACAGTCCCATTAGGATGAAGATCAATAAAGATAAAGCTTTGAAAAACTCAGATGATGTGGAGTGAAGATTTTGGTTTTTCCACTAAATGAAAGACCCTTTCCAGTTGAAGTTAAAGGGAGCATGGAAGGGAAAGAAGGTGGATATTATCGTAACATTAGATCTCATAACTAAATGTAAAAGAGAGGACTAAGGCAATATGCTTTATCTTAATAAATTATTTCATTTTTCCAGCCCTCTTCCACTACCTTATATGAAGAACCCTGGAAATCTAATAATTTAGGTTTCTCGTGCTTAGTAAGAGTATGATCAAATTAACATTGCTTATGATTATAAAACAGAAGATTAAAAAAAACTGTTCTGGGAACTCACTATTTTACCTAAGCAAAGAAAAGAAGGGGATGCTGATGTTCAAAAGGTGTTGAGGATGTGAGATATCATTCACTTGCCTGTCCAGGTCCATTCCCCACCCTGCTATGCACTGCCCAGTGCCCCAGGATGGTGGCCTGTACATTGTATTTAATTTGGCTCCATTGCTGCCTTGCTTCCAATTGGTTTAAGCCAACTTGTAACACTGGAAGTCAAGCGGGAGATCCGAGGGTAGGTAGAGTGGGAGGTTGTGTTATGATTTTCTCCGGTTTCCTTTCACTTTGTACCAGCAGAGCCCTCAGCTGCAGGACAAAGCTACTGCCAGATGACCTTCCATAGCTGCCTCTCTTTCTAGATTTCTTCAAACACACCCTCTCCTTGCCCTTTCAGGCCTTGTAATAGTAACAGCTCATTCTTCATTCTGCATCTCCCACACTGTTACAGTCTGTGATTTCCCTATACATGTCTGTAAACTTTGTGTGCTCTGTGAGTTTGTCCAAGGCACTAATCTTGCTGGATATTAGTTTATTTCTTTATAAAGTGATAAAAATTTATTAATGTGATCTCTAAATTGAAAAAAAATTAGGGTTATTAGATATTGTTTTGTCTATCATTATGTTGCTAGCAGTTAATTTAGGAGCTGACATTGGATTTTTAAAAAGTCATACATTTCTATAGCATCCTTCTTTAGAAATTCAAAGTGTGACAAATGCATCTGTGAGTTTTATCCTATAATTCACTAGTCAGTACTGTAATAGAAAAGAAAAAATCTGACTCCATGTTAAATCTGTTTCTTTGGCTTTAACCCTGTGCCCTATTTTCTAGGCTTAGTCTTGCTAGCTCTGCACCTTGTATAAAAGAATGTCGCCTTTAGCCTGAAATATACAGGAGAAGGGTCTAACCTTTAAGGATTCTAACCTTTAAGGATATTAACACTCACACTCATATACAGATAACAAGTTGCAGAATGGAAAATAACATCTGTTTTGTTGGAGGTTTACTGGAACAGCATGGTCTGACCCATCTGCACAGCTGCAAACAAAGGATTCCAAGAACAAAGAATTCCTACATCAAGAAGTTTGCAACAACCAACCACACCCCCTCCCCTTTTTAGTATAAAAGGAGCCTGAATTCTGACTTAGGTAGGATGGTTCTCCAAGATGTTAGTCTGCAACTTCCTGGTCTGCTGGCTTTCCAAATAAAGTCATTATTCCTTGCCCCAACACCTCATCTCCCAAGTTATTGGTCTGTTGTGTGTTGAGCAGAACAAGTTTGGACTCAGTAACAATAGAAGTACATGTAATAATTTGTAGAATCAATAAATACAATTTTTAATAAATCATATCTAATAGAATTTTTAGTTACATATATATTACATTTGAGTTGTCTTAAACTGAATCTATTTATTACTCAATTAGCATGTGAATTAATTGAATATATTTTTAAAGAGAAATAGGAAGACAAAGACATGCTGAGCAATGCTGAAAGAACATTTAAAATACAGATTTATTTTTGCCTTTAGTTGAAGCACAGCTGTTTTTGTGGAAAAGTTAAGCTCCAAAATCACAATTTCTCTCTGTTAATCTTAAATTTGTTTCAACATATTTCTTACAAGTTCAATATTTAATTTAAAAATTAATTATTAGTGTATTCAGTATAATAGTTTATATACTTATACATATTCTAGACATATACATACATTCAATTTTAACACAATATTTATAAGCTATCACAATTAAAAGTTTATATACACACTCTGACAATTTTGTTCTTTTTTCTCTGTGCCAAATTTCATGACATCTTTCAGTAGCTATAATTGAATACATTTGTAGGTTAGAAAAAATAGTCAAAAATAGTGTTCCCTTTGAGAAATATTTAACAGAAACCATTTACTCAAGGTCCTGTTACCAGCTAGAACCATCACAAACTTATAAATACTCATTTTTCACCTTTCTCTATTATCTTCCCAATGGGTAGTATATGAAACAGTCTGATTTCACTTGAGAAACAGAAAAAATTTGGACTGATATTATAAAGTCAACTGGCAAAAATATAAATTATTTTGTTATAAGTAGTGATCTAAAATATACATAAAAATATTTTATTATTTGATTTGAAAATAACCTTTTATTGGCGTTTATTGGGTATTTCTTTTTCAGCTGAAAGGCATTTACTTAAACAAATTCCAAGAATGCCATTCTGGCAAATGCAACTTTGAAAATTAATTTCCACAACAGACTAGCAAGATCTTCCTCAGAAATATCTCTGAATAAAAACAAATTGATGAATGTATACTGTCCTTGCAATTCAAAATCAGATGAATTTGCCACCAAGAATTGGAGGAACATGGCTGTAGTCATTTTTCTTTTTATATTATTCTATATTGGTAAACTTAAATTTTCTTCTCTTTCCTGAATATCAGTTTCTTAGCAAATTATAAAATTGGTTTTCTTATTTCCTCTTTATGCACATTATGTAAAAATGAGGTTAGGCAGCATTATTTTGCATTTTTGAATTTCCAGCCACTTCATCCAGGTTATAATTTATGTCATATAAGCCATATTTTAAAATCTGTACCTGTTTGTTGTTGGCTTAGCAATGTACCTTTCTGTACCATCACACAATAGACCGATAATACACTTAATGCATGAATAAATGATATAGTTTTGCATAAAGCTAATTGTCAACTTGCTTATATTACACACTGACTTATTTCTTTCATCAAAAGCTAAGTCCAAATCTTAACATTCTGATATTCTAAAAACATAAAATCAAGCTATCATAAAAATTCTATTATACACCAGATGATTATTTTTAACATTGTAGTTTCCCAGTAGTTACTTTGAATTCCTTAAAAATTTACACATTTTACTAGTTTTAATACATTCTCTTCTTGATGAGGGGAATACTTTAAAGAAATAAAAATGACTACGTCATGTTTTATATACCAGGTTACCAATTGAAATCAATAGAAAATATATGAGGGTGGAATTTAGAGGAATGAACAAAAACGTTGTAAGTTCACAGCAAATGTGACCTTTCATTCTTTAAGACTGAAATATGAGGACAAAGATAATAAGTGATAATGGCTTTCTACGAGAATTAAACTTCACAGCGATCTAAATTCATAGGTTTAGAAATAATAGTCTCCTCCAAAAAAGATTGTATATGAAAAAAATATGCAAAACCTTGTAGAATTTTTGCCTTAAAAATCATGCTACACTTTCATAGAAAAACAATGAAGACCTAAAATAGATCTTTAACACATATATAAATGAGGAAAACAGAATCTCAGTTTTTACACTAACTGCAAAGCATGACACCATGACCACTGAGTCTGAGGAGCAGAGTCACAAAGTCTCCTTTTCCTAAATGCTTTTTTCAGTTGCTAATGTTATATATATATATAAAAATTTCTTACCCTATCACATTCACATGTATGTCTTACAGCCACAACTCTGCCTCAGGCACTTTGTGGTGTTAGAAGCTACCATCTGGAAGGTGGTTGTGTATAGTAAATGAGTTTTAATGGAACCAGCGGGGTTGGTTTCCTCCAGAGGAAAGAGCCCCTAACTGCAAAGATTCTTAATACAGCATTGCATTTTGCAGTAGGAGAGTCCGCCCTACCTATTTGCTATATACACACTTGCCACCAGCTGTTTTATACACTCTTGGCTCCCCAGCTGAGACAATTAAGGGAATAGGATTTGGCATTCTGTATAAATATGAGATAAGACTCTGGAGCTGTTTCCAGGTTGGCAGAGCATGGGGTAAAAACAAGGCTTTGCTCCAGAATGAAGACTTTTTAATCTTATAGGCAATAATTGAGAAATGAAAAAGGCAGATGCTAAGAGGATAATGTAGGGAAATATGGAATCCTCGTCCTCAGCAAAATATTGTAAATTAAATTAAATGCAGAAAAGTAGCTGCATCCTGAAAAAATAGGCAAGGAGAGGAAATGCTAAAGGTTTGGGTGGGGGCAGCAAATTTGGGCTATTTTGCTCTGTATGACGCTTTTCCTGTATAAGCATCTAGCTATGCATTACTATTTGTAGCTGCATTCTCTTCAATCATCTACAGTGCTGATGAATCCAAAGTCCTATAAAGAAAACAGCAGGGAGGACAGATTCTGGAGTTGATGAATGGAGTCAGGATGTGCTCTTTAATAGAACTATTGTCCTAATAAATAGAATTATTGTTAAACAAAATATAACTTCCTAGTTAAGCAAAATATAACTTCGTAGTTAAACGAAAATTGTTTGATGACATTTTAGCTTCAATGATGCTATCCAGTGAACATTCTCACCTTTATAATTTCTTTTTTTTAAACAGGAAAGTTAAAAATAAATACACTAAAAAACTGATTATTATGTTCATTTGGTTTGGACTATTGGCTTTTTTCTTTGCTTTAAAATTTCCTGTGATCAATAGGCAATTGTAAAATAAAAAATGTAATTTTTTCTTGCTCATGTCATATAAAACCAGTGATTGAAACTATTTTAAGTAGACTTAGAGAAATCTTTCTAAGAATAAAAAAACTACCATGTGTGTGCAGATGATTTTAAAACTATATTTCCTACCCTGACTTTTAATCCAAACACTAGATTCATATCAATAATTATTTACTTGATGCCTCAACATCTCAAAACTGAAAAAAGCCAAAATAGAAATTTTGACTCCATCATCACTTGAATGGCATGTTCATCACTCTTGCATTTGTGAAAGTCAACTCTAGCATCCAATTATTCAAAGAAACTCAAGCACCTAAGTCTAAAATAACTGTATTCCCTTTGGTAGTTCTCCTTCTCAACTACACTCTCCAGAGTTGATTTCATCAGAAAATCTCATTTATACAGCCTCTAAAAGTATATGGACTCTGCCCATGTTCTTACATGTACTTTATCACCACCCTAATAAAAGCCACTGCCACTTCTCACTGGGATTAGTGTAAAAAAGGATGAAGGGAGGAAGGAAGGGAGGAAGGAAGGAAACGAACAAATAGCATCTTCACTGGGAAGGGGGGAAATTGAAATTCTTTCCCCTAGCTTTTGAAAGTCTTAAGTAGTCTGGTCCCAGCCATATAGCTCATTATTTCATCTTACTTCCTATGTTAAACTCACACTATATCTTTAGTTTTTCAAATATGATAAACTCTAGGCCACTTAAGAGTCTTTGAAATAGGTATTCTAAATTCCTGGAATATTCTTCCTTCTCCTTTTTTATGGTTAATTCCTTGACCTTCAAATTTCTTCTTAAATGTCATCCTTTTGCCTATACAATCTAAGGAAATACAGAGTCAGTACCACATCACTTACTTTAATTACCTACACAACACTTAGCACTATATCACATATGTCTCTCTGTCTCTCTCTCATGCACACACACACACAAACGCACACACAAGTTTATATATATCTCCCTATTAGCAAAGAAGATTTTTATGATCAGAGACTATAATTGCATTGAGCACTACTATATTCTGGTCATTTAGAACAGTGACTGGCATTAATGTTCCCTCAATACACATTTGTTTAAAAAGTGAATGGGTGAATAAGATTGCAGGTTTAACTATTCTAATACCTTAAAATTGTATATAATTTTGATAACCAAACTAATGTCACTATATTTCATTCTATGTTTCACCTCAAGCCAGCCATAAATGGATTTTTTTTTCCAAGGAGGGAATGGGAAAGATGAATCATTTTAATAAAATATTATGCAACTTCTAATATTGGTGGATTATTCTTAACATATTTTATTGCATTCAGGTAAAGAAATGTAATCAAATTATATGCTTGTAAATAGGGTGTCAAAATATTTCAATATTTGCTTAAATATTCATATTATTAGCTTCTTCTATCAGCTAGGTATATGTTAACATATTGAATTTTGTTTCTACTACTCTTTATATGACTTAGTTTTTTCTATCAGGGTAATGTCAATCACTGGAATTTCATGATATAAAGAGGATAAGCATTAATATACTATTTTTATAAAGTGCTCTCAGCCTAAATTGATGAAAATACATTAGGTCTAAAGATTAGCAGCAACTAAAGAGCAAGTAAGTAGAATGTTCCCAGTGCTTTAAATGAAGTATTTCTGGCCCAAGCACAAAGAAAATGATTTCTGAAGATAGTATGGTGACAGTGCTAAAAGACAAATCCCTTAATACCTTGAGAAAACAATAGTGTGTATTGTTTTAGAAATTTAAACATATGAAACACAGAAATTTAAAAAAACAGTTTTCATATATTTAGTCACTTTAATCTATCGTCACAGATCTTCACAGCTATACTATCTAAAATTATTATCCAGTTATTATAAAAGTACATAGTATTGCTGTGAATTGCTCAAAAAGTAAGCTAGATGGTGCTAAAGCACATCATTCTGTTTAATATGTGATCATATTTACAACATGAATGTTGTTGGTTAAGAATGAATGAAAGTCTGGGACCCAACACAATGACCTGAAATTTGGTATGGCACTATGAATTAAACAAGAAAAGTGTAAAAAAGAAGTCACAATCAATAATGGGAGAAGATTAAGAGATAGTACCTATTCATGAGGCTTGTATTGAAATAGAACACACCACAATCACAAAACAATAATCACCAATATAGAGCAAGTCTGTGTCAAATTCCTGCTGCAGGCATGTTACTATTCTTTTGATAAATCTATGGCAAATGTGTATTTTCATTCTTGTGGGATAACTTTAAATTTTCTTGCACAAAATTTTAAAATTTAAGTTAAATTATGAAAATTAAACTTAAATTAAAATTTAAAATTGCAATATTGCCATTAATCCTCTCTTATGTCTGAAGGAAAACTGATGTTTCAATCAAAGGAATTCATTTTTTTGATCAAATTAAAGGAGTCCTTTTGGATTAAATCAGCCTCCCCAAGGCTGTCTCAGAAGCACCAGTTGCTGGAATGAATGACTGTGCTCCAGTCTGAGAAGGGTTCTGAAGAACAGGTGTCTACTTGGGCTTGACCTTCACTTTTCTTAGGAACAGAGTCTTTAAGCCCAAAAGAAGTTGTGTGATAACAGTTTTTTATTTTAGCCCTTTTGATAGGTATATAGTAATATCTCATTGAGGTTTCAATTTTCACTTCCATAATGGCTAATGATGCAGAACATATTTTCATTAAACATTGTTTTTTTTTAACTTCAGACACTAGCACAGTACCATACACATTGTACACGTTGCATACACATATATTAAATGAATAATAAAATTTCCAGTCCCTGGGAAAGGTATATGATCTTATTATCACAAGAGATGAATGGTGATGTTATACACACATCTGAAGATGGCCCTGGTCCAGAGAAAACCAGAACTCTTTTTAATGAATGCCATAAAAGTAACAGTTGATCATCAGCATCAAGGTTATAAGATGATACATTGATTTTTTTTAGTTAGTGAGACCTTATTGTGTGCTTTTTGTAAGGACATAGGTTGATAGTGTATGTCATATTCTTAAAGGAACTAGCAACTGGATTTGTGAGGGAGAGACTGATACAGAGAATAGAGGAAATAAGTTACTTCTCTAAGAAAAGCTCAAGTTTACCATATGCAGCATAGACTCTATTCATTTGTGATTTCTGTGGTAAAGGATATTAGAAATTAAATTAAAATTTTGATTACTCTTGCTTAAAATTGCATAAAATATTTTGTCAATAGTGTACAAAAATAGTATATAGTTCTTGAAAACAAGAGATAAAGAGTAAATGCAATGACAAGCAGCTTTTTGGCTATGTTAAAATTTTAACCAAATAAACTCTTAAAGTAACATGCGGCAGGGTCATTTAATCTGCCCCCTCCCACCAAAAAAAAAAACCAAAAACCTGCACACCGTTTTATGTACATTTTAGTTTTGTTTCATTCAATACAGTTTTGGAAAGTTTTAAAAATAAAAATTTGTAATTACTTTCTCTGAATCCTCTACTTGACGGAACAGATTAATAAACTGACTATATTTCTTGTTGTGTTTGAAAGGTAACAAAATCTTTTTGCAGAAACCAAAATGTGAATGAAACACACTTACACACATACAAGTGAATTGTAAAGTGCAAGAAATTGAGAGCAGATGCATCAGTTCTGCTAGTAAGACAATAACAAAAGTATCTCCTCAGAGTTAAGGCTGCTGTTTTTTTCATTTGAAGCATGCATCACAGACCATCCCAGACATTTAAAATCAAATATACAGATTAAGCTGGGTGAAATGTTAATCATGTAAAGCAAAACTGAAGGATTTAGGTTTCACACAGCAGTATGCACCATATGCATGTTAAATATTGGAAGGCAAAATTTCATCTAGCTAATTGAAAAATAGATATGGGATAAATTTAACATTAAGAAACATATAATTACAGTGATGCCCCCAAATGCTTGATTTACTTAATGGGAAGCTGGTTAGCAAGATGAACTCTTATAATGGAATAGATATGTTAGAGATTGGTTCCATATCATAAATTTTCTTTTATATGTTTCACCTATTTTTTTTTTTGCATTCCAACACATTATTTATTGACAATCCACATACATGGGAAGCTGTCCTCCCAAGCCCCCCCACCCCCTTCCCCCCCAACTCACCCCCCCCACCTGAGTGCACCCCCTGCTGCCGAGGGGAGAGTTAAAACACCTCACGGAGCAAACCCTCCAAGGCCCTTTTGATCTCATTGATCTCAGCCTCCTGCTTGCACCACCACTCCTGCTGCTGCAAGGCCTCCACTTCCCACTCCAACTCATAATTCCTCTCCAGCAGCCTCTGGAGCTCAGCCAAGGACTCCTCTATGCTCAGGGGCAGGGGCTCCCATGGAATGTGCCCAAGCCCCTCCCTCCCTGCCATGACCCGGGGCTCCTGTTCTGCAGGCACCTTTCTCCTCCCCAAGATGAGTCTCAATAGGAAGATGACCCTACAGGTGTTATAGAACCAGGACGGTAGGTGAAATGTGGCCCCAGGCCAGAGGCCTGCCAGCACCTCGGCCCAGTGACCCATAAGGAGGAGGACCACGCTCTCAAGGGTCCCGGGCACCGAAATGGTGACGTTGGAGTGCCTGCCCTTGCCAAAGTCCGCCGTCGCCTCCTTGGACCACCACCAACGCGACTGCTCTGGCCACAGCAGCAGTATATCGAGCCTGGCCTGGGCTGGTGGCCTGGGATGTTTCTAGTCCGTGTCAGGTTCAGGACGGACTTTGGGTCCAGGTTGCTGTTTCTGGTCTGTGTCTTGGCCTCCCGTCTGGCTGGCTGGCTGTAGGGCAGGCTGGACTGATGGTACCCATTCTTCCCTTCGTGGAGGAGGTTGGGGCTGAGAGCCAGGGAGGGAACCAGGGCCAAGGGAGCCAGGGCCAAGGTAGGGGACGGCACGCATGAGGACCGGCAGGATGTCTTCCTCATCCACGGTGTAGCAGCCTCTTCCTGCTAGCTGACCCGGGACCGGCAGAAGTGTCTACGGCCAGAGGCAAAAGATAACTCGCGCTGCGTCCACATGAGGCTTGGGGCCGCATACCCGCAGCTCAGTTGGAGGAGGTCATGGGAAGTGCGGCATAGGAGTCAGCGGCTGCCCTCTGTCGAGTGTCTCTGTGTGGTCACTTGGCTGGCTGGTTGAAAGCTGTGTTGGGACAGCAGAGGCCTGGGAGGGACAGTCCCAGGATGGGCAGGGGTCCACTGTGCTCCTGTTGTCGGGGCCCGATCCCCCACCATGGGGCTGGAACCAGGAGATGAGCCAGGCCAGCCCATGCCGGTACAGGGGGCGCTGGGTGCGGGTACGCAGGCTTGCTGGCCCGCAGAGGGGCCCGAAAGTGTAGTAGCCTAGCACTCGACTAGAGTGCTCGGTGTGGGTGAGGGACCCGGGGCAAGAGGAATGGGCATGGAGTGTGTCAGAGGTGGGTGTGGAGAAGGCAGTTGAGGACGTGGCCACAAGTAGCAGGAAAACCAGAAAGGCCATCTCTGCTATGGCTCACCTTGGCAGCAGCGCTGGCTTTTATAACCACCCGTGGTGCATCATAATGCCTCCCTGTGACCCCTGCGTCCTGTCTGGCCAATCACCAGGCTGCTCTCAGCAGGCCACGCCTCCGGCCAATCGCCAGGAGGCTGTCACCGTGTCCCTGTGTCTGGTGTCTTGGTGCCCCTGCACAAGGCTCCCCTCTCCACGGGGGTGGCTTGGGATGCTCATAACACTGTAGTCTCGGGATAGTCACACCCCTTTCGTAAGAGCTGGCACTGTGGAAGGCGGCTGTGGGTTGAGAAACGTGACCCTTTCTTCCTTCCTGTACGTTGGGCACTGGAACGCCTACAGCTGTCCTCACGCCTGGCCCACCGCAGCTTTGGGAACAGGCAAGCTGGTTCTTCAGTTTAGTCCACAGAGGAAGGCGAGTTAATGGATTATAATCAGGGGTCTTGTCTTCACCTTTTTTTTTCGCCCTTTGAGCTTCGTCTTGTTTCACTTGTTCAGAGGGTGTCACGGGCAGAGGCCTTGCAGCCGGCACCTCAGACTAGAGTTTCTAGTGCTAAACACCTGCATCTGACAGCTCAGCCGGAGGTGGGTCATGTGGAGAAGTGGGCACACGACCTGCAATTTAAGACGGCGAGGGTGGACTGTGCACAGACGCCACGCGCGGCCCCTCGCTCCGTGTGCCGGTTACTTTAAGACATCTTTAAGAAAAAGAAACAATGATGGCAGAATTAATCTGCATTAATCTTTCTAAAATTAAAAATCTACAGTCCTTATACAAACAGTTTAAATACTGTAAGCCCTTCAAAGACACTGAATACACTATAACAAGAAACAACCATGTTCCAAAGCGCCATGAAACAGGTTCAAGTACACTTAGGCAATGAAAACTTAAATTCATAATGGCAGTGAGAAGTTGGAAAACTATAGACCATATTAACTACTTGTTATTTAGTTTAGGACCAAGTAGTGAAAAGCAGAGAAGACAAAGCTCCCTAAATATTGCTTAAATAGACTGAAACTAACAAGTGTGCTTCATGAAACAGAAAAAGATAATTCAGATTCTCCTTCCAACTTTAGGGTCTTTTCTTACTAAATAATGAAAGAGAATTTGATAACATTATAAATCAGAGCTCATCTAAATCCATTTATTTCCAACTGCATTCAGTAAATATCTTCTTCCTCATGTAGAAGCTTTAAAAATCCTTAGGAAATTGTTAACAGATTGAAACATGGAAGAAAGCAGTATTCGATTTATTTTTCTTCCTCTTACTTAAAATTATAATTTACTTTACCTACTGATGGGACTATATGCCTCTTTCACATGAAAAATATTAAATGTTTGGTTGACCACTACCTTCTAGAAACACAGAGTATGTCATTCATAAAATAAACACTTTGATTGCACATTTACTTTCCTAAAACAATTACATTAATTATATTGCTGTAAAAATTTCTTTTAAACTTAGATGATAGGCAGAATTCTAGGATGACTGCAAGATTTCTGCCCCCTGGTGTGCACATTCTGTATAATTCTCCCCATTAAGTGTAGGTGGAGCCTGTCAATACAATGACATATTACTCCCTTGCTTAAATTACATTATATGGCAAAGGGAAACAGATTTTGCAGATGTAAATAAGATGTCTCATCAGTTGACTTTGAGTTAATCAATAGAGAGATTATTCCTAGTTGTGCTTGTGACATAATCAGCTGAGCCACGTAAAAGTAGCACTAGGAGTAAAAACCAGGAAGCAAGAGTAGAAACTCCTCCTGAACTTGAAACAGCAAACTACCATATTGTGGAGCGGGCCATGTGGCAGGGAATAATATGTGAGCTCCAGAAACTGAGATCTTCAATTGTATACCTTTGAGGAGCTTGCAATCAATTAACCAGTGAACATGGAAGAGGACACTGAGCCTCAGATGAGACTGCAGCCCTGGCTGCACTGAAGACTTATGAAGAGCAGGTCATCCAACCAAACAATGCCCAAGCTTCTGCCCTACGGAATCTGTATTTGTTTTAAGGCACAGAATTGGTGGTATTTTACTACACAGCAAAGATAACTAAAAATACAACTCTTTCATCAAAAACAAGAAAATATTAATAGACCAAAACATCTGTGTCTCAAGGACTTAATAGGACATTCCAGCAATAGATCATTATTGATGAAAATATAAATACTCTGGACATTTTGAGAATACTGAACAAAACAAAATACAGATTTATGAGTAATTTTTTTCTGAAATGTAAACTGCATTCTCATTGATACTCACATGAAATAAAGATCAGAATTCCAGAACATAAGTAAGCATGATTTTTCAGTTTGGTGGCCTATATAAGTGTACTCTAAATTTCTCCTGGATTTGTGAAAATCTCTAAATATAAACCCAAATTCATCTTTTGAGTATATACACAAAGCATAAAAGATACAGAAGCAAATTCTACTCTCAGAAGCAGAAAAAGAAAAGAATTCAGCCACACATGCATTTGGAAATCACCTTTAAATACTAGTATATTTGACTGAATAAGGGTAATAAGGAATTTGAAAACCAGTAGGAAGAAACTTACAATCTAAAAACAGTGAGCTGTTGCTTGGCAAAGCTGTGCTTTGTTAATCATTTGAAGAGGTTTTTTTATTTTAGTTTCACATTTCACTTCCTATCCTTTCCACTTACCTTACAAATTAATGTATTCAACCTCACTGAAGACATATTACCAGATATTTAGTTTTATGTGATTCAAATAATATGAGGGCATTCCAATTTATGTTTAAAACACAAAACAAAATTTTGTATTGTTGGTGGTTGCTATATATTATTAGATCTGAATTTGAGTCCAGTTATTTAAAGAGTCTATAAGAGAAAGCCAGTATTAAAAAAATTTAAACAAATATATACATATATACATATGTGTGTGTGTTATTTTATAGCGTTTACTTTCCTGCCAGTAAAAAATGATAAAATCTGAGAGGAAAATTTCAAAAATGAACTGAAGACACAGGAGAGTCAGCAAAAGAAGGCAGAAATTGGTCAAAATTCCACATTTGAGTGAAGAGAAACATGATGAATGATATAATTGTCCAGGATGGCAAGGTGACTAGAACACCAGCAGAAGAAGGCAGCCTTATTTGGTTAAGGAGGCAGAGCTCAACATCATTCTATCAGAACAGAGTATAATGCATTCTCCTCCCTACTTGGAACATGTGAAGGGTTCCTTCTTTTCTTACCAGTCCAAGGACAGTTAGGTGAAGATAAAGTCATCTGGCCCTGCTTAATTCTGCAGCTTCATAAAGCTCCTCCTCCTCTAGTTTCAGCCCCATTGCCCTCCTTTTATTGTTCTTAAATGGTTCTTTTCTCAGTGCCCCAAAGCTTGTTTGCATGCTAAATCCTTCACCTAATTAATATCTTATTTTCAAATCTAGGCTAGCCATTCCTTTCCTTGGGGAATTTTTCTCTGACAACTGCAACAAGGACCAGTCTACCTGTTTCATAGTATTAAGTACCTCTCATTTATAAACTGATAACTTGTAATTTCAATTCATTTGAAATATAGTTTTGATGACATTTCTGTGTCCCCCACTGCCCTATAAATCTTATGACACAATCTTACATATAATAGAAGTGCTAAATTACTATTTCTTATGTTTCTGTGGCATCTTAATCATTCTCCATAAACATGTAATACTTCTGCACTTGTAAGAAAAATTAAGTCTATTTTAAGAATCACCACAAGAGGTGGGAATATATATTGTTTCTGGACCATAATAAGGAAGCCTTTGAATTTAGAACAGAACATATGGAGTTTGTGGAGTTCTTCTATTAGAGCTCAGCTGCTTTGGTGATAACATGGAGAATGGTAGAGTTGTGAGTTTATGGAAAATAGGGTTTCTTCAACAAATGCACAAAGAAATGTAAAAAGGTCTGGAATTTATATTGTTTCTCTTAAGGTTTTCTTAAAATAATCATACTGCAATATTACTTCAATTTTCTATACTTTTCTACTCATACAAAATCACAATCATATATAATATACTTAGTTTTACAATTAACTAATATGTAAAGCAACATACATTCAAAAATGTTTCCATCTTTGTTCCATAGGTGTAGTTCAAATAGGTTTGTTTTTGCCGTGTGTATGTATTGCTTGGTGCTTGTAGGTGCAAATTTTTAAATCATACATTTCTCTAATATATAATTTTGAGGCCACTATCTATCCAATCCAATGTTTAATTAGTTCTACACAGTTCGTATTGAAGAATATAAGAATAATTCACGTAATCAAAAAGCATATTTCATCATAAAAATATAACTATCTACAAAAC
Organism: Vicugna pacos; assembly: GCF_048564905.1. Classification (NCBI taxonomy): domain Eukaryota; kingdom Metazoa; phylum Chordata; class Mammalia; order Artiodactyla; family Camelidae; genus Vicugna; species Vicugna pacos. The sequence goes on from NC_133000.1 coordinate 39,090,967, forward strand.
AAGAAAACTTCTTGAGCCATCACATTGCTTCTTAATTTACACTGAGGCACCTCCTAATTTTTTTAAGACTTCCGCAGATGCCAGAGTGTACTCTCAAGCTAACCAACTACCAGTCACTGGCATTTTTAAATGCTTAAGGAGTTTTTTCAAATGTCTTGAATTTTTTTTTTCTTCAGCTGTAGGAAATTCAAAAGATTTACTTTGAGTTCCAGACATCAATGAAGAATTTTGGGGTCTGCTTCATGGTTAATGTAAATCAATAATCACCAGAGAAATTAATATCCCTCCTTAGTTACACTGTCAGAGTGTTATTCTAATGATGATACCAATGGCTAGTAGTTTGAATGACCTGTGTGCAATGTCAGATTACTTTTATGCTAAATCACATGGATAACTGTTGTCTGAAAATAATCTATTAATTTTGAATATTGAATGTTCCTAAGTATATATTTTAAACATAAGCATTTTTAACATCCCTTAGAATAGGTTAGAAAAATGTTAAGAAATGCAAAGTTTATGAGCATTCTTAAATGTTTTTTAACATGAGCTATAAATGGCAAATTTTAGGAATCCTTAACTAAGATCTTCAAAGCAAAACAAAAACACATTCTATTTAGTTTATTGCATGGCCTCCACCTACTTAAAAAGTCAGCAATTTCAAAATATTTTCATTTGCTGAAAAAATACTTAACCTGATCACTATAACTAACAGATGCTGGTGATGAGAACATATGGTTTATTCATAATACCTAAAATTAAACTTTAAAATCTTACTGTTTGTCTCAATTTTTTCCTATGAAGTATTCCTTTCTAGCTTTTATATCTCAGCTTAACATTGTTGTATCTCACTGCGTACTTAGATAATGGATCTTTTCAGTGTCTTCATCAGTCTTGCATTGAACAATCACAGAGGCTGAACGATCACAGAGAAAAATGATAGACTTGAAGTTAATAGAAAGCAATTAGAATTTATCCTTTATAATCCTGCATGATTATTTACCTTTAATGCCATTACATGCAATTTATGTAATAAAAATCAATCATTCTAAATTATGACTGTGCTGTAGAAGATGACAGAAACTTGAGAAAATCAGTTTAACTTTTGTGTCATTTGATATGATAAATGTGGCTTGTGATATCTAAAAAGTGAAGAAAGGTCTTTTGCAATCACTAAGGATAGCAACAGTGATAATCAAATTGCATCATGATTCTAAGCAACTTATGTTATAATCTGACTTTTTATTGGTTTAAAATAAAAATCCCTTTGTATTTAAATCACTTAGTTTAGCATGTTGCAGATGTATTTTTAAAAAATATAGTTTAATAGTCATATTCAGGCGTATTGTTTAAATTCGTATTTAAAACAATCAAAATTATTGGTTTTAATGATGCCTGGGAAAAGATAAAATAATTGGAGATTCTGATAATCACTTGGCTTTTAATTTAGTTTACTGAGTGATATTTAAATAATTAGATGAGATCACAGATTAAGAAGTGATTTTAAAAACTTCATTTTTTCTATTATCTTCTCCAGATACGAAAGTAGTTAAATATGCTTCAACATAGCTACTATTATGAATTACAGATAACAAATAATGCTTTAACAAGTTACTTTATAGGTAATATCTATTTTAAATATGCAAAAGTGTAAACTGTATTTTAAATATATTTACAAATAATATTTTATATTTACAGATAGTGCTTTTGGAAAAGTATAATATTCTTAATTTTTTTTAATACCTTTCACTTGGATTATGTGCATAAAGAGTTATGGTAGAGCATTCAGTTACATTCTTTGAGAGATCAAGGTATACAAGTGAAAGAAAGAGAGAGAGAAATAAAGGAAGGAAGGAAGGAAGGAAGGAAGGAAGGAAGAAAGAAAGAAAGAAAGAAAGAAAGAAAGAAAGAAAGAAAGAAAGAAAGAAAGAAAGAAAGAAAGAAAGAAAGAAAGAAAGAAAGAAAGAAAGAAAGAAAGAAAGAAAGAAAGAAAGAAAGAAAGAAAGAAAGAAAGAAGAAAGAAAGGGAAAGAAAGAAAGAAAAGAAAGAAAGAGAGAAAGGAAGGAAGGAAGAGAGAAAAGAAGGAAGGAAGAAAGAGAAAGGAAAGAAAGAAGGAAAAGGAAGGAAGGAGGAAGGAATATAGGCTATTCTAAGAGATCTGTGGTGGTATCTCATTTTTGGTTTAACCTTCAGTTCTCTGATAACATGTGATATGGAAGATCTTTTCATATGCTTATTTGCCACCTGTATATGTTCTTTGGTGAAGTATCTGTTAAAATATATGATCCATTTTTGCCTGGGTTGTTTCTTTTCTTATGGTGGAGTTTTAAGATGCTTTTAAAAAATGTTGTGGGTGGCAGTTCATTATCAGATACATTATGCAAATATTTTGTCCCATTGTTCCTTATCTGTTAATTATCCTACCACTGTCTCACAGAATGAAACATTTCCATTTTAATAAAGTCAAGCTTATCAATTCTTTCTTTTATGGATCACCTTTTTGGTGTTTTATCCGAAAAAGTCATCACCGAACTCAAGGTTATCCAGATTTTCTCCTATCTATTCTTCTATGAGTTTCAGATTTCTGTGTTTTGCATTTAATTCTGTGACTCTTTTGAGTTAATTTTTATGAATGGGGCAAGAAGTCTGTCTAAATTCATTTTATTTGTAGATGTCAGTTATTCAAGCACCATTTGTTGGAAAGACTACCTTGGTCATTGTATTGCTTTTGCTCTTTTGTTAAAGATCTATTGAAATATTTGTGTAGATCTACTTCTTGGCTCTTTTTTTCTGTTTCATTGATCTTTTTGTCCATTCTTTGGCAATATCATGTCTTGATTACTGTGGCTTTATAATAAACATTAAAGTTGGGTAGCATCAGTCCTCCAACTTTGTTCTTCTCTTTTAATATTCTGTCAGCTTTTCTAATTGGTTTTCCTTTCCAAATACACTTTAGAGTCAGTTTGTCAATATCCACAAAATAATTTGCTGGAACTTTAAATAGAATTTCAATGAATCTATAAATCAAGCTGGGTAAACTGAACTGTTGAGTCTTCTTATTCACGAACACAGAGTATCTTTCCATTTATTTATTTCTTTTTGATTTCTTCATTAACACTTTATCATTTTTCTCATATAGATATTACATATTTTTGAGATATGTATTTAAGTATTTCCCTTTTTGGAATATAATGTAAATAATATTATTGTGCTTACAATTTCAAATCCATTTGTTCATAGATATTGTATAGGAAGATGATTGATTTTTGTGTGTGAAATTCTATCCTGAAAACTGTGCTATAGTTTATTAGTTCCAGGGGTTTTAAACTGATTCTCTTGGATATTCCACCTAGATGATAATTGGTCTATTAACAAAGGCAGTTTTATTTCTTTTTTTACATTCAGCTTACATTTTATTTCCTTTTCTTATCTTATTGCATTAACTATGAATTCCAGTATGATGTTGAAAAGGAATGGTGAAAAGCAGTATCCTTGCCTTGTTCCTGTGAAAAAGCTTTGATTTTTCTCACCATTAATTATTATATTAGCTATAGAATTTTGTAGCTATTCTTTATTTAGTTGAGGAAGATTCTCTAGTTTACCAAAAATGTTATCATTAGTGCTAGGTTTTATCAAATATTTCTTCTGCATCTATTGGTATGATCAGATGGTTTTTATGCTTTTATTGATTGATTAAATAGATCACACTAATTGATTTTTGAATGTTGAGGCAGTCTTGCATACCTGGAATAAATCCAAATAGTTGTGGGTAAATAATTATTTTTATAATGTTTGATTCAATTTGCTAATATTTTGTTGAGGATATTTGCATCAATGTTCATGAGTGATATTGCTCTGTAGTTTTCTTTATCTGACAAATATATTTCCTGGTTTTGGTTTAAAGGTAATGCTGGCCTCATTAAATGAGTTAGTAAGTATTACCTCTGCTTCTATCTTTTGAAAGAGATTGTAGAGAACTGGTATAATTTATTCCTTAAATGTTTAGCAGAATTCATTAGTGAACCCATCTGGGTCTAATACTTTCTGTTTCAGAAGTTTATTAATTATATATTCCATCTCTTTAATAGAGATGGAGATATTTAGATTGTTTTTACTTATGTGAGTTTGGACCAATTGTATCTTTTAAGGAGTTGGTCCACTCCATCTGAGTTATCAGCTTTGTGGACATAAAGATGTTCATAGTATTTTATTATCCTTTTATTATCCTTTCAATGACTGGAATCTGTAATTATGTCTCCTTTTTTCATCTCTGACATTAGTAATTTGTATCTTGTCTTTTTTTGTTGTTGTTGTTTCTTAGTCAGCCTGGGTAAAGACATTGATTTTATTAATCTTTTCAAAAAACCAGCTTTGGTTTTATTTATTTTCTCTATTGATTTCTCATTTTTAATTTATAGATTTCTGCTCTAATTTTTATTTCTTTTCTTCTGAATAGTTTGTACATTTTTTTCTACTTATATAAGGTGAAAGCTTAGAGTATTGATTTTGCATTCTTCTTTTCTAATATATTCATTCAATGCCATAAATTTCCCTGGAAGCATGGCTTTCGCTGAATCCCACAAATTTTGTTAAGATGTAATTTCATTCTCATTTAGTCCAAAACACTCATAATTTGTTTTGAAATTTCTTATTTTACACATCATTACTTAGAAGTGTGTGGTTTACTCCAAGAATTTGTGGTGGTTCCAGTTATCTTTTGGTTATCAATTTCTATTTTAATTTCATTGCAGTTTGATAATGGATTGTATGATTTCTCATCTTTTAAACTTGTTATAGTGTGTTTTATGGCCCAGAATGTTCTGTACCTTGTTGAATATTTCATGTGAGCCTGAGAAAAATGTGTATTCTTCTATTTGTTAGATGAAGAAGTTTATAGATATCAATTATATCCAGTTGATCGATTAACTAAAACATGAAGAGTATTTCTTCCCACCAACAAGCGTAGATTCTAATTAATTAATCTTTTTCAAAAAATAAAACACAAGTAAATTACATTTTGATATTGATCATTAATTTCAGTTTTAATTGTTACACAAGTTGATATTACATTCTAGTGGAACATGTTAATATTCTACCTCTACACTTTATAAAAAATGTGATTGCTAGAAAGCCACAAATTTTGTTTTTATGAAAAAAATATATAATGAGCAATGGGGATGGAAAACATGCTTGAGTTTTCAACTCAAATGATGTCATGTACTTTTCTTGGAGAGTACTATAATAATTTCATATGCAGCAAAAGCACTCTTCTCACAAAATATTTTAAAATAAAAATATAGTTAAAGGTTAGTATTTAATAAAATTAATAAAAAAGGATATTCAACATGAATAATTTAAAGTAATAATATTTATTTCTGCTTCAAAAGAACATCCTTCAGTGAAAAATATATATTCTAAGCCACCAAGAAGATATTCATTACTACTTTTGAATATCAAGTGAAAATATCAACACAGGTGAAAAAGGAAAGTAATTCTTAGTATTATTATTTAAAACATTTTCACTTTGTGACCACTTGGTAGAGTCTAAGGTTCCCCAAGTTGTAAATTTTGAGATTCATGGCAAAAGCGTAGCTTTGTGATATTTTTAGCTATACAAAAAATTGTTTGTACCTCTTCAGGACAAAAATTGTAACACATTTGTCTTTTATATGTTAACATAAACTGTAGGTTTGTGGTTCTAAGCAATACTAAACCTAGCAAGCATGCAGTTATATCCAAAGGATAATCAGGGGCTATTATAAAAAAGAAGTATATTTTACATTTATAAAGGTAGGTAAAATCAACATGTTTCTAAGAAATTTGATCAAATCTGAAGTAAAAAAGATAAACTAAAATATTTCTATAAACACTAAAAATATTGAATCAATAATTTAAAATGCATTTTCAAAGACAATGCCAACCATACTGTTTAATTATGAGTTCTTTTAAAAATATGGTGAAGAATAAATTCCAATTTTATACAAGCTCAGAAAGAAAAAAATTGGAAAGTAGAGATAAAATGGTTTAAATAAAACCATGTATTAAATATTAATATTTATGCAACACAAAAACATAATTATCAATTATTAAAACTTGCTTCTTGTCTCCCTAAGACAGTTATGTCTAAAATGAACTTACTGAAGAGTACTTTTATAGTGAAATCTTTGACATATTCACCACATATATCCACACACATATATATAATCAACAATGTGGTAGAATCATCCAAATGCCAATCTTGTATTTATTGTTATGTGCTTTTCAATGCTCTGTGCAGTGTAGAAGAAGATGTCAGCAGACATTTTTAGCCCCTTCAGGGGTTGCTTCCACTCCCTGTCTAAAGACTGGGGGGCTGTTTTAATTCCATAAGTTTATGTAAGGTCAGCAGAAGCTGCTGTCCCTGCATTACAGCTCAGTTTCTCCCTCTGCCCAATCCTACTTCCTCTCCTCCCTTTCAGAGACTTAATGAATGTTTGCATACTAAACTCTTGTCACAGAATATAATTCCTAAGACCCAAACATCAACTTTATGCTTGAATAAGTGTCTTATATATAGGCATAAGACATACATAGATATCTTTATATAAAAACAGCAGTGGAGAAAAGGGAACCCTCCTACACTGTTAGTGGGAATGTAGTTTGGTTCAGCCATTATGAAAACAGATACATGCACCCAATGTTCATAGCAGCACTATTTACAATAGATAAGACATGGAAACAACCTAAATGTCCACTGGATAAAGAAGTTATGGTATATTTATACAATGGAATACTTCTCAGCTATAAAAAATAATTAAATAATGCCATTTTAAGCAACATGGATGGACCTAGAGATTGTCAATCTAAGTGAAGTAAGTCAGAAAAAGAAAGAAAAATACCATATGATAGCATTCTTATGTGAAATCTAAACAAAAATTTTAAAAAAGCTCCTTCTTTACAAACCAGAAAGACTTACAGACATAGAAAATGCACTTCTGGATACCTGAGGGGAAAGGGGATGGGAAGAGATAAATTGAGAGTTTGAGATTTGCAGGTATTAACTACTATGTATCAAATAGATAAACAAGTTTCTTCTGTATAGCACAGGGAATTATATTCAATATCTTATAGTAACTTATAATGGAAAAAAATATGAAAACTAATATATGTATGTATATGTATGACTAAAACATTATGCTATACACCAGAAATTGATATAAGACTGTAAACTGATTATACTTTAATAAAACCAACAAAAAAAAAAGTTAAAAAAAACTACAGTGAAATTATAAATAGATTCTTTAACTTCCTCTCCCTTTGGAATTATAAAAGCCTTACAAGAAAATACATAGATTTGAGAAAGATATTAAATATAAAATATTTTCTGCTATGAATAAGGATTTTGACAAAGAGATATTTTTGTTTGAAACTGTACTAGAGAGATGTTGGTGTCATGGGAAAGAAATTCCTCAATTTCAATATACTTGATTTATAAGATTTCATCTGGAAAAAAACCTCATTTTCTTATTGAAGGAGTAAAATATTAAGTAGTAAATATGCTTTCAAATACAATCACTTTTGTTATATATAGGAAACCCCCAACTACTACTAGGTAGAAAAATTCTAGAATATTCTTATTTTCCTAAAAAATCATACTACTGAGATTTAAGAGTACAGCCACCACACACTTTTATTCCACATCATGATTTCTAATATATTCCTAGATTTTAAAGTAAATATATATTGAACATAGCTCCCATATTTTGCTAATACATTTAATTTGAAATTTACACTTTAATTTAAAATATATTTTGAAATGTATAGCATTGACTCTGAGAAAGAGAAATACAGGTTAGTAAAGGAACTTAAAAATTAAACTTGCTGAGACCTTCTAAATTTGGCTTTTAAGAATAAATACATCAAGAGAAAAGTGAGCAATTCTCAGCAAAGAAAAGCAACAGCACAGAGTTAGAGTACTATAATATGCATTATAAACTTCTATACTGCCTAAATTCCTAAGCCAAAAAAATTATGCCAGTTCTATACAAAATTGAGGAGGTCAGATGATTTATGCAAATTTTGACATATACAAAGTATTTATTTCTGTATTTGAAATTAGATTTTCTTACTGTAATATTAGATTTTGAAATTAGATTTTCTTACTCTTGACTTAATCCTGTGGGTGAATAAATAGTAAGCTGCTGAAGAATATGGTGAAAAGTTGAGAAATTTGGAGTTTTTCATCAAATATTGAGATATATGTGCTTTAAGTTGAAGACATTGCCCATGAAGAGTGCCAGTTTTTTAAAGGGAGATTTTCTTTTTTTCCTTGTGGGTAAATTCAGTATCTATTGTATTTCTACAAAACCTCTAAATTATTTTTGTCTATTTAACATAATTTAAATTTTCCTTTGAGGTATTTTAATAAATTATTTGATCAACTTAAAGACCTTCTCAAATATTTCCAGAAGGCAACAATGTATAAATATACTAAATGTCAGCTGCACCTTTGAAATGCATACACCATTGTTTAGGGTTTTCTTATTTAGTTTTACTTAAGTGAGTTTTCACAGATTGATAATAAATCATGATTCTTTTTTATTCTTCATGGTGTGAAGAAAATAATGCAGCTATTTATATCACTACAAAATATGCAGATCTATAATTAGAAAGTGATTTTAATGAGTATTTTGCTTGTTAATATCAATAAACGTAGTCAGTTGATGACATAATTTATCCCAACACAATTCTTCTAATAATTGTCAAAATAGTACACAGCTACAATTAATCACTACAAATATGACTTTATAGGTGATTCCCACTTTTAATACACAAAATACTTTTTGTCAGAGATTTCTTTTATAAAATAAAAATGTGGAATAAATTCAAAACATGGAGAACAAAGTAGAAACTTCACTTCCTAGTGATCATTATTTTTATTGGTAAAATACTGCTTTTAATTGTAATATTTATCATCAAGAGAAAAATAAGGGGCAGATGAAATTCAGCACACAGAAAATTTCTTCACTTGCCAACAGATGTGCAATTCTACTGAAACATCTGTTTGCTCTTTTTTTTTTTTGGTGCTTATTCATCTGTGTAAGTATATATAATTTCAATTAATTTATAAAATATTCTTTTAAAAAAGCTTAAATATTTTAAAAGGATTGAGGCTTTAGAGAAATTGTGTGATATTTTAAAAGAGTGCTGCACAGTAGAGAAGATCTCAGAAAAATTTTCAAGATGTTTTTATGTCTTTGAGATGCTAAGTGTGTATTAAATAGATGCACAGCTCAGTCATGCCTGGAAAGTAGTAGTAGTATTTGTGAGGCATTACAATTTCAGTTTGATAAGAAATTTAAATGTTTTTCAGTAATTATTTGCTATGAAATTCTCCCAAAGAAGATAATAAATCACAATAAATTTGTACTTCATTTGAATCTCAAGTAATAGTTTTAGTTTTATCATTTTTTAAAATAAAAATAATTTATTTTTTTAAAACTCAGCTGTTTTTAGAAAGAAAATACTCATGCTATATCTTGTGGTTAATGAACTTCTTCAAAGTTTTCTGTAAGTTCAACATCAATAACAACATTAGTCAACAGAAGATATTACTTTGAATGATATTTCTTTAAAATTTTATGATTCTGAAATGTTCAAAAACAATTATTAAACTAATCAAAGCATTACCCCAGTTAGACATTACTGAAGTTTCTTCTTTTATTGTCTGTCACCTTGGCAACCTCCCTCCCCCAGCCACAACAGATACCTTCAAAATATGAATTCCTTGATGGTTCCAATGTAGAGGTTATAAATAAACACATTTTGTTTCAACTGGAATTTATTTCTAGATCAACATTGATTCATTCATTACTCCAAAACTTTTAGCTTATTGTCTTGGATGTTTAGAGAATAACTGATTTTTTTCTTAAGTGGCAAGTGCCCTTAACTAGTTGTCCACTTCTTCCTGGGCACATAGGAAGATCACTCTTGCATTTATGAGGAAACATGACTTAGGTTTGCATCTTTTCCTCACTTTGAGGGTCTCCTAAAGGCACACTTCAATGATGGCAATTGGTCCTACAGCATGCCACTTCCCTGTCTCCCTGGTACTCTTCACAGACCCATTTTCAGCCATTCCCATTCCATGTACAGATCCTTGAAGGAAACAGCTGACACAACAAGGTTGGGGGCCATGGCCTTGTGAGTTTCCAGCTGGAGAGAAAACTTCAACTGAGTTCCTGGAGTTCTTTATTTCCCTGGCCTTCAGACTCCACTAGAGAATTGTGCCTTATCTATTTTCTCATTTAACTTCCTTTCTGCTAAATTCCTGTTTACTGAAGGAGATAATTAGCTCTGGGTGATTATGATAATTTTGTCTTCACTCTCCAGTTATCCTCCCAATAGGCACACACACACACAAAAATGCTTAGTAAACTGGTTTTCCGTGCCTCTTGGAGAAGCACAGGCTTTATGAGTAGCTTCTGTTATTAGAATGTTTTAGATTTGTATATCTATTCCCAGAATTCCTGCTTAAACTAACCATCTGCTTCATTCCAAATTAGGAGTAAAAGAAATGTCTGATTTTTGTGTTTCTCTCTTTTGTATCTCATTTTCACAGAGCTTTTTGTGTGGTCTTTGTAGGGGGAGAATGGGCAGGATTAAAATCTACGAGATTTCTCTTTGCCTTCCCTTGCTTACCAAATCCACTTGGGAAAATAAGCAATCATCTGCATTTATTTCTGTTTGCCACTTGGATGATTATGACATATAGATACAGATGACAATAGAAATGTAGCTGTAGATGTAGATAAATAAAGAGATATGGAGATACAGATGTAAATTAATTAAATTTTGTTTTTCTTTTCACCTTTTTTTTTCTTTCAATTTTTAGTGATGTTGAGTAGGACTTCTTTTATCTGACTTACACTGCCAACATAAACCATAATTAGATGGTGAATTTGGATTTATAGAACTTCTACTTTACTAGACTCAAATATCTTATTTTCTATACCATGTGAATTATGACTTTAATTCTGTGCATTGGTATAGAATTTAAATATGTCTAATGGCCACCCAAATAATATGTCCGTAAAGCAAAACTGAATTTGTTCTTGTTTACTTAACAGAATCCTAGGAACACCCCAAAACAAGGACAAAGTCATGATAATTTTGAATTTTTTTTGAAGTATAGTTAGTTTACAACGTTGTGCCTGACTCTTATTTAAATTAGGTCTTTCAACACAGGGACTTGATTAAGTTTGGGGAAAACCCATGATATAAGGGTTGAGCGTTAGAGGATACAGCAAAGTAAAGACTTTGACTTGAGTATTTCAAAAATGTCTCGGGTAGTAAACAGTATTTGATGTTATCTTTTGAAAATGGAAAAGTTTAATGCTCATTCACATGGGATTTTCAGAACAATGAAGTTATTTGCAACTTGTATCTCCCTTGTCAAGTGTTCCCTAAAATAGTAGTATAATGTCATATTGAAGAAGATAGAGCAATACTAAATTCATGTTGATAGAAACTGAGAGCTTTGTGGCTGTAGATGGTTTTGATGACTATAATGCATTGATTTAAAAAAAAACATATTATGCTTAATTCTCACATGTTTAGTAACTATAATGTTATTACCCTAGTACATCCTGTGTAGTTGAGCCTTTAATTAAAATAATAGAATTATGAAATAAAACTTACAATTAAAGTTACAATTAAAAGAAATTTAGTAATCTTCCTTCCAATATTGAAAATGCTCTGGCAATTCTTGATATATGATTGTCCAGTGCTGGCAAAATAAAGCAATCCTGCCAACAAAGTTCCCTTCATAACAACATTGAAGAAAGATGGAAAACAACATCAAATAAATATTATCAGATGGGTGCATGCATGTTAGCATAAAAATGACTAGAAGTCTGGAAGGAATTTCACACAAATTAAACAGTCCAGTGGAAGAAAGAAAAATTTAAACTCTTATCTCTTTGAGAACAAATTGATGCACCTAGTGACTGTCTCCTGTGTACATTATGAGAAGGTTAATTTCAATGTTATATATACACGGTGACAAAAGTCAGGAAGGCTGCAACTTTGCATTGTAAAATCAGACCTTTGGTCCTCTTATCTGACCTATTCTGCCTTCCAGGAGACTCCCTGCAGAGGGATGAGTTGGGATGCAGCTGCTGCCTCACTCCTCAAAGAAAAGGTTTTCTTTTTACCCTTACACAATCCTGTTTCAAGGTTTCCTTCCTCCCTTCATTTATATTTGACATCTTCTAACTGATTTGTATGTAAGATTCTGTACACACATCTATTTATCATTTTTATCTTGCATGGTGATTTTTTTCATTTTTGTCTCTCTCCTTTAACTAGACTCTGAGTTCATAAGAGTTCTAGTTTATTCTTGGTTTACTAGCCAATCTCTAGAGTGCACTTGAAAGATATTTGAGTTCTTTATTTAATACAAGTAAAATTTTATCAATAGTCCTACTAAAATGTGATGTCCAGAACAGAAAAGTGTGCCCATTGCAAAGCACGGACTTCAGTTTTGTACTTCACACACTTTACTAAAATTTCCAGACCTTTGGAAATATTGATTTTTCTACTGCCAAGAGCATCAGGAATGATTATGCTCTTGCAGCTGATTGTGCTTACCAGATCTTTTTAACTTCTATTTGCTTGCATTAGCATAGACTAATACATTTTTCATTAGAAACTGCATCTAATGTTTGTTTCATACTTATTTTTGCTCTATTAATGTTTTTTTCTGTTTTGAGACCAAAGCAATCTGAGGATGGGATAATTGTATAAATGGAGGATCATCAGTGTGGTGCACAAATCATTTTTGATCCAATGTTATAAATGTTTAATTTCCATGATTTCTGACGTGAACCCTCCACTAACACAGCTTAATTACACTTTTAAGGGCAGCACCATATATTAGCTGGAATAGAAGTCTTGCCTTTTAAATTAGAATCTGCCTCCACATAATAAGAAAGATTTAGAAGCTACAAATATCTCCAAATCCTTTTTTAGTTTGAAACTATGCAGCCTTTTTACTTAAGCTTTGATTGAAATGAGTATTTATAGCATGGTGTGGTCAGCTATTCTGCTGAGATTCTACAACAGAAAAAGACTGAAATGTATGGAGACACGGCTTTCAAGTGGAGCAACTGAAAAGTACAAGAACAATTAGAAAGAAAATGGGACACAGACAAAACAAGTAAAATTGTCTTAATGGCTTAGAGAAAATACATCTTTGAGAAAATGTCCATTTGAAAAACTATACTGCCATTTAATTCTCTCATATTCACTTGCGTATTTTTTAAACATTGAAATACCACAGACCTATGAACTATTAATGCAAGTTCATATATTTTCTAACATCTCCAACTAAAATTTGAATAAAATATATAGAAGGCACTTTGCTGAAAAGTAGGATGTCATTGTATTTAACAAAATTGTACAAAATATTAAATTGGAAATGTTCACACTCTAACAGATGCTGATGTATGAAACAGAAACTAGAAATATTGCAATTTTAATCTTTTTTTCTTGAAATGATCAAAAATTATTGCAATGTAAAATATGGAAGTCAGATTAACATTTGTTAAAATATGTTATGAAATGTAGTAAAATTTTAATAAATGTTTTCTCAAATGAGATTTTAGAGGGAGGTGCTTTTTGTTCTAGTGTCAGCCGAGGGAGGCTGATGTGGGGTTCTAGGAGGTGAGCGGCCCAAATGAAAAAATGCACGAGGGGTTGCCATACTGCTGGACAGACTTCAGCCGGAGACACCATAGGGTTAACAACACTTCATTGCCACAGGGAGGTGCACTCCTATGATGCACCTGTCCTGCTTTTATCTGTTTTCTGTCAGCACATGCGCGGTCTGAGTTTCTTTGTTCATTAGGCTTACAGAATATCTCTAGCACATGCATACTTCTATTTTCTTTGTTCTAAATCTTATATAATTGACGCATGTGTGGAGCAATTATTTACTGCATACTACAAACATGCTCTGTAATTGTGGCCTTGGGTCCCACAGCCTTAACTTATCTCAAGGCCAGCTCACGTTCCATCCCTTAGGTCGTGGGGACCCTAGCCTATAGGGCAGAGCATTGTGCCCAAAGACCATAATAACAATACAGAGTACAGTATCCTACTAATACACAGACAGCAACAATAGCCAGGATAGTTAGGCTCCATCTCCAGGAGGATGTCAAGGATGACCAACGATTCTTAAGGGGGTCTTGAGTTATGTGATCTATGTGATCCAATTCCTGATCTATTTCATGTACTGCCTTAGCTACTTCCTTCTGGTGATCTGGTATATAGATACAACATTCAATATGTAACATAGCATATGTGCCACCCTGGCTTGCAGTGAGAATATCTAATGCCATTCAATTTTGTAAGACTACCTTTCGCATCTGGGTAGTCTCGTCTAACAATTCCTCTATAGCTCTTCTAGTAACATTCAGTACAGCTGATATGTGCTGAGCTAAAGCTTCTACCTGCAATTCAACACTGATGGTCCCAGCACCAGGCAGGAACAGGGCCATGGGATAAAACCACCAAGCTGCACGTTTCCCCTGGTGCCACTGGGTGTGCAGTGGGTCCCAATTTGTGGGGTGCTCTGTTAAAGTGGGCCGGGTATGTCTGGGCAAGTAAGCTCTACCCCAAGAACAGCACCCTGTCTATTTAGCTGGGAGATAAGACCATCCGTGGGTGCCACATACCCACAGGTACCCTGGTGTCAGGAAATCAGTGGGTTTTGTGCCAACTAGAGGTCGTCCATCCCACCAGGTGGAGGCATTTACATTATAAGTAATTTTGGCATACAGCTCTTCTGGGAGCCACCCCACTGTGCGGTTTGGAGCCTTGTGTTCAAACCACTGCTCAATAAAGAGGGGGCTTAAATTTCTCATTTTTATATGAACACTATTCATCTAACCTCACCCATTCCATACAGTCCTTCCAATTAGGTGGGGGGGCATTGACCTGCTCACGTCAGAGTATTACTTCAATAGTTTGCCGCCACAAGTCCCAGGGCGATCTTGCTGTCCTGTTGGCATTCCATCAAATCAAGGTGCTCCAATTAGCTCTGGATGCAGGGTGGAGGTGCCATGGCAGTCCATTTCCTGCGTCTACAGGAAGTTCAGTACAGACCCAACAGTGAGAGACATTGTGGACTCGTGCGAATGTGTGTGCCCAGGAGAACACGGTATTTGCTGTTACCCTGGATGGAAGGACAGAGCAGAGGTGGACACCATGATTGGCAAATCTCTCCCTTCTGGGAGGATGCAAGCCACTTTCTCATCCTGTGAGAGTACAGTGGCAGGAAGGGCTGTTCGCCCTGGGCGGTGGTACCACACCAACCTGCCCACACTAGGTTGGTTACACTCTGGGAGAGCTTCAGGAGCTATCAGTGGAATTGTCCAAAGCCATAGGGCTTTTGCTCCTTTAAGTAGGGACACTCCTGTTTTCCCTAGAGTAACCTGCACATTCTCCCACTTGTGGGGTTACCTGCAGGGCTTTCTCTAGCCCATCACCCCCATGGTTCCAAAAGGGCTAGCCAGAGGCTTTCAGTCTGGACCTGATTCTTCCATGTCCAGGTGTCCTGTTTTCCTGAGTTCAATACCCTGGGGGTGCATAATATTAACGCATGCCCCATTATTGAGACATCGGAGGCATCCTGCACAGGCCCAACTCTGAGCCTCCAAATGGTCCCTTGCAATAACTTTTCCAGTGGGTTCATTCCTGTATGGCGAGGTTATTCATTCAAAAGATGTACTGCCTGCAGCAAGACACTGTTCCAGCCTCGCCCTTGTGGTTTGAGAGCCCTCAGTTTGTCCTTTAATAGGCCATTGTACCATTTAATCATTCCTGCTGTTTGAGGACAGTAAGGCACATGCAATATCCAGTTAATATCATTTTCTTTGGCCCATTCTTGTGTCTGTTGGGCAGTGAAAGGTGTGCCTCTATCACTTTGTATTTCTAAGGGAGTCCCATAGAAGGCCCATAAAACTTCCAGTGCTCTAATAGTAGAGTCTTGTGTAGCTCAGGGCATGTGGTGAGCAAAACCTAGACCAGTAGCGGTGTCTACTGCTGTCAGCAGGTACCACAAGCCCGTACTCAGAGCAAAGGGGCCTACGTAATCTATTTGCCATTCCTGCAATGGCTGAATTCCCCGTGCAATCTTCCCCATCTGTTGGGGCCATCACCGCCGGTGCAGGTGGTGCTTAGCACACCATAGACATTGCCGCACGGCATCTTTGGCTTCACTGTGTCTCAGATGCAGGCCCCACCGGTTGGCTACCTGCCTCATTGTGTACGAGCCAACATGACCAAGTTTCTTATGGAGCCAGGGACCTATATTGGGTCCTGGGACCATAGCCTGTACAGGGCGGAGTTGCACTAGCACATCAGCAGCATCATTGCCCAGTGCCAGGGCTGGGCGGTGCTCTGGTACGTGGTAAACAGTACATTGGCTTTCTTGGCTTTGTCCATAACTGTTTCCACATCTGTTGTCCCCACAGGGGCAGTGCCCAATCATCCAGTCTTGCAGGGCCCATTGGGGTATCCACAATATAAGGCCTCGATATACGGCCCAACTATCTGTACAAATCTGCAAGGGGCTAGGTTCATTCATCAACACCAGCCATACTGCCCATAATTCAGCCCATTGGCTAGATTGGCCTTCTCCGGTCTCATACCAGAAGGCTTCAGTGGCAGGGTGCAGTGCTACTGCAACCCAAGTGGGTGGACTGCCCTTACAAGATCCATCAGAATACCAAGCAGTTCCCAGGGGTGGCCCTTTCCCTTCACAAAAGGGACTGGGCACAGGGTCCACCCCTTGTTGTGGGAGCGTCTGTATATCAGGTGCAACAAATTTCACAGGCCCTAACACCTGCTGCAACTCTGCAGCCAAGGGGCTAGCAGTGTACTGGGCTCTCTGTTCCAAATAAGCACCCCACTTCATCAGAGTTGGGGTCTGGGCAGTTCCTAATAGGGGTTGCTTTGCCCATGTCTGTACCCATCCTGCAATAGGGCATGTGGTCTGCACTTGGACCTCTTGCCTCCCAGTCAGGGGTTTAGTGGCAATCAAGGATGCATAAGTTGCTAGCAACTGTTTCTCAATCAGAGAATAATGACATTCAGCCCCTTTTTACAACTGAGACCAGAATCCTATGGGCACTTTCTGCTTCCCATGTTTCTGCCATAAGCCCCAGCCATATCCATCATTGTCCATATGGACTGTTAACCAGAAAGGGAGGTCTGGATCTATAGCGTGCAGTGCTTGCACTTGGGCCACGGCCCTCTTAGTTTCAACAAATGCACATTCGGTCTCATCAGACCAATTCCAGACTTCTCCTTTTTTAATCAGTTTATACAGAGGTTTGGCTATTTGGGCCAAATGAGGAATAAACACCTGCCAGTATCCCAGAAGACCTAAATAAGTCTGTAACTGTTTAACTGTTTCAGGGCGGGAATATGCCTGGGTTTTATCTATTACTGCTTCAGGCAGCACTTTTGTTTTACGCGACCAGACAACATCCAAGAATTTGACAGAATATCTAGGTCCTTGCACTTTGTCCTCGTTCATGGTCCATCCCCAGCTTGCCAGGGCTTCTCGCAGTGCTGTGGCACTGGTTTCCAAATCTGAAAGAGAACCAGAGGTTAGCATTATGTCATCAATATAATGGAACAAGCGAACAGTATCCGGTTTGCTCCACGTAGCCAGGTCCTGGGCCACCAGGCCATGACACAGTGTAGGGCTGTGCAGATATTCCTGCAGCAACACAACAAATGTCCATTGTCTGCCTTCCCAGGTGAAGGCAAACTGTTCTTGGCTCTCACAGGCTATGTCTATCGAGAAGAATGCATTAGCCAGGTCAACCACATAGTGACAAGTACCCAGTTCATGGGACAGTCGGTCCATCAAATCTGTTATATTTGGCACAGCTGCATGCATGGGGGGAGTGAATTTATTCAGTTTCTGATAGTCCATTGTCATCCTCCAGGAGCCGTCTGACTTCCGCATTGGCCATACTGGAGAGTTATATGGGCTATGCGTAGCCTGAATTATACCAGCTTCCTCAAGCTTCAGAATAGTCTGTCCTATTTCCTCATTTCCTCCAGGCAATCGATATTGCCGGACATTCACCACTCGTGTGGCCTGTGGCAAAATCAAAGGTGCATGATGAGGATGCCCCTGTATAACTGTTTTCACCATGCGGACTCTCAGGCGAAATTTCCCTTGAGTCGTCTGTATTTGCAATCCTTGCAAAATGTCTATCCCCGTAATGTATTCAGCTACTGGGGATATATGCACTTCATATGCAGCAGGGGGCAGATGGCCAATGCCCAAAATCAGAGTCACTCGTTTAACATACATTTGCTTGTTTCTATATCCTTCTGTATCAACCCATGGTCCCTGAAAACACTCCGGATTTCCATGTACCAATGTAATTTCAGCTCCTGTGTCTACTAGTGCCAGCACTCGCTGTTTATTCATGGGGGACCAGTGAATAGTCAGCTCAACATGTGGCCTCTGGTCATTGGGGTGCCCCATGTCCAGAACACCTTGGCCTTCCTCCTAGTCTGGGAGGAAATCAGCAAAGGCCACCTCTTGGGCCTAATGGGAGGTTGGCAATGGAGTATATTGTTGCTCAGGCTGTAATTTCTTCCATAAGGGAATCAGCACCTCCAATGGCTGGTCATCTAATTTTACACGGTCCAGGGCAGCTGCCAGTAAATCACAGCATATCTGCCAACGATCTAGCTTTGGGGCCCTCCTAAAATTGGAGTATTCCCCTTTTTTCTCCTTGGTGTGGACTTCCCTTTTTGCGTCATTAGAGGAGGGGGTCTTGGACTCACCTTGAGTCTTGGCAGCAGTATCCCCTTTTGGTGCACCTCTATGTCCCCCAGATGAGCCAGAGCCTCAGTTACTTCATGAATGGGGCAGTCTACATACGGTGTTAGTAGCGCCGCCATAGTCCCAAATGTTCCCGTTGGGCCATTAGCCAAAATCAAATCTTTTATTTGAGCTGTAAGGAGCTCATCATCTGGACTATGGAAATGCAAAGAAAACATTATCTGGTGCATGCCCATTTCCCAGATAACTTGCGCTAAGTCCAAATATGTGGTCCATTTACTCACGTATTCAAGCAAGTCCCCTGCACTTTCCCACACAGTGCATACAGCAGTCATTAACCAGCTTATCAGCGTATGGTTGCCAGCATCAGCTTTTGACTGGGGAATAGTTTGCAGCCTCTGCCATAGTGAGGGGACAGTTGTTATGCTGGCCAGCTGACCCATCTCCTTGGGAGATAGCTCAGTCTGGTCAGCCCCATCATCCCAAATGCGCAGTAGCCATTCAGGGATTGACTCACCCATACGCTGCTTGCATTGCTTTGCCAGGTCTCTCAATTCCATTGATGTGTAGGATGCATAGGTGGTTTGTCGTGTCACTCGCCGTGGCCCCGCAGGAAATTCCCCCTGAGCCATGGGCTCCTCCATTTCCATCCGCTGCCTTACCACTGGCTGTAGATGCAGTGGAATGGGGGAAGGTGTTGGACTTATCGCTCGCAGGGGTGGTGGGACCGGAGCTATACAGGCATAGCTGCTCTCAGAGGCAGCGGAGCTAGGACCACGCAGACATCTTTCTGCTGTGCTGGGTTTCTGCTTAAGCTCGTCTTCTTTGCACTGCAACTCCTCCACTTGCATTTGCAAATCTTTCGTGTCTTGGCTAGCATGCTGTAAAACAGATAAGAATATCCAGGCCACCCTCCCAGCTGCCTCTTGGTGGACTAATGGGACATTATTTTTTAACAACTCCAATGCCCTCCAGACGTCATCTGGCTGGGGCGCCACTGTGTCCCAATCCTCAGGTTGAGCCCACATCAGCAAATAGGCTGCCACCAGGTACCATACAGAGGTAGGGGGCCACTTTGCTTCCATCAGAGCAACCCCGTCAGGGGCAGGGGGTTCAGAAGGGGCACTCACCTCATCCTGCTGGCTATGCCAAGTGTCAGCAGAGGGAGGCTGATATGGGGTTCTAGGAGGTGAGCGGCCCAAATGAAAAAATGCACGAGGAGTTGCCATACTGCCGGACAGACTTCAGCCGGAGACACCATGGGGTTAACAACACTTCATTGCCACAGGGAGGTGCACACCTAAGATGCACCTGTCCTGCTTTTATCTGTTTTTCTGTCAGCACATGTGCAGTCTGAGTTTCTCTGTTCTTTATGCTTACGGAATATCTCTAGCACATGCGTACTTCTATTTCTTTGTTCTAAAGCTTATATAATTGATGCATGCGTGGAGCAATTATTTACTGCATACTACAAACATGCTCTGTAATTGTGGCCTTGGGTCCCATGGCCTTAACTTATCTCAAGGCTCTGGCCGTGGCCTTGGGCCCATGGCCTTAACTCATCTCAAGGCCAGCTCACAGTTCTCTTTGTGTTATTAAAGTTTAGGTGAGCCATCTAACAGAAATTGGACTATTAAACTTATTCACTGTAATTTTTAATTTTGAAATGATTTCATAGAGCTGCTTCAAATGTATGGATAGGCAAAAATATCTTTTTTCACATTCTGCTTTCTTATAATGTATGTACTAATTCTATGTTTAAGTTAGTCATCACTGTTAAATAAAATAAATTCAGCACATTTATATGTGTTCTAAAGTATTTTGTCCGATTCTATGTTTAACCAATTAAACATTATTGAGAACTAATAGTGCAGGATGTTTTACCGGAAATGGTAAAGAAAGCATGGAAATAATTCAGATAGAAATATAGAGAGTGGATTAAAACCTCTTGCACAGTTTTCATATGCATACTACCAGATACCTAGGGGCAAAGATCCAGCACTGGGTTCTGTGACAGATATATACACAAAATTTTAAATTTCTCTTAATTATTTTGATATATTTTTGTGACAGCTTCTAATCAACATTAAAAAAGAGTCCCCCACAGGGTGTTTTTGTGTGTGTGTATATATATGTATTTTATTGGAGTTAGTCAGTTTATAATGTTGTATCAATTTCTGGTATACAGCATAATGCTTCAGTCATACATGAACATACATATATTCATTTTCATATTCTTTTTCCCCATAAGTTACTATAAGGTATTGAATATAGTTCCCTGTACTACACAGTATGAACTTGTTATTTATCTGTTTTATATATACTAGTTAGTATCTACAATTCTCAACTCTTAATTTATCCCTTCCCACCCTCTTCTGCTCCTGATAACCATGTTTATTTTCTATGTCTGTCAGTCTGTTTCTGTTTTATAAACAAGTTTGTCTTTTTTTTTTAGATTCCACATGTAAGTGATATCATATGATATTTTTCTTTCTCTTTCTGGCTTACTTCACTTAGAATGATAATCTCCAGTTCCATCCATGTTGCTGAAAATAGCATTATTATTTTTTATAGCTGAGTAGTATTCCATTATGTAAATATACCACAACTTCTTCATCTGGTCATTTGTTTTTATTTAACATTATCCTTTAATCTCTCCAACTTTCTTCTTCATCCAATAAATTTATTATTCATGAGACACAAAAAAATTTGAAACAAAATTAAAAAGCTACTTAATTTGTAAACAGGATCAATTATGTCTTTTCAAATTCTACTTTTGTTTATTAATATATTAAATAATGAAGATATATCCATCAAGAAACTGTAATGTGCAAACATATACAAGTTTAGATTCTATAAGAAGTTAATGCAAGATCCATTTTTATTCTACCGGTTAGGCAAATAGAAGTGGTAAAGTTAAATTTGGAATCAAGTGTTAAGTGGGTTTCTTTAACTAAATGGAGTAGGAATTTAGACAAATAGGAAAAATATTTGGGATTAGATTAGCTGGAAATGGTTTCTTCATGATGTGAAACTCAAATGAAAGGTGAAAAATGGTTATATGAGGACAGCATTTCAGACTTAGGGTTTGGCATAGTCAAAGAAGCAGGTGCTGTGTTTTATCAAAATGAAATCTATAGGTCACCAAATATGTGCATGTATATACACAGCTCTACTATATATTCACCATGTTTCATGTATATTTACATTCATTTACATATGACTATATATATATACACATATATATATAAAGCAAACCCTTTGTTTTTAGGTGATACCTTACAAGTGAAATATTTGATGAGTATAATACTGATGTTTTTAATTGAAGTTTTTCAGACAAGATTTCAAAATGTATGCAAAGATATTTTGATGATAATGAATGGATTATTAGTAAACTTTAAAGACAGCTGAAGGGTTTAGACATGTAATTATAGGTTATCAGAGATCAATATAGTTTCCTGATTATAGTGGGGAAAAGGAAAAAAAGTTTTAAGAACATAAGATTAGAAGTAGCATTTGAGGAAAATTTTCTGAGTAAAATGTCAAGTACCAGGAATAGCTAAGAGGAATAGCTTCAGTAAATCAAAACCTCTTCCAGATATGGCTATTATGAGTTTAGAATAAATCAGGACAGCCACATACACATGTGTTGTAGGTAGCTAGAAAAGTGGAATTAGATTGTCAGTGGATTTCATGGTGAAAATATCCAAAACAGTAAAATAAATTTCTCCTTGTCTCAATTTGCTGGTTAACCCTGTATCAAAATAATTGACAAGGTGTGAGAACTGGATGTTTCTGTGATTAGGTTAAAATATAATTACTGTAGCACAGAATTCCCAGAATGTATAATGGTCTCATGTAATCATCTCCAAGTATATCTCTCAATGGAAAGAGATACATTTCAAAAGAACTTTGGGTAAACATTAGATTTTATTTTTTTTTTACCAAAACTGACATATTTCTCAGTATCTTTTGCTTATTTACCAAAGGAATTAGACACACATACCAATGTACAATTTTCCATTACCCTTTATAAAAGCTGGCTTACTTTCAGTGAAGATTTATGATTGATAAAGCAACAAGCACAAAGTCCAGAGCTGTAGAACTTGGTTAAAATCACATCCATTAGTTTAGGCAATTCAAAAAGTAAAATCAATTAAAGATCACATTAACATTCATGTGAGTCAATGTAGTTTAATACATAAAAACACAGGGTTTTTGATCCAGGCAAGCCTTGTTTCAATGCCTGATGTTTCCTTTGCTAGTGTTCACTTACTAGATATGTCTTGAAGCAATTACTAAACCTTTTTTTATTCAGGTTTTTATTTGTAAAATGCAAATAACTGATGTTATTATCAGACAGCAATAAAGTTGTTACGAGTTGTAAATGAGGTACCAATGCCTTACCATTTAAATATGTTTAGATATTAGTTAATTATTGAAAATAATATTTTAAATAGGTTATGTAAAGAGTGATGCTCAACCTGAAATATAAAGTATATATGAAATAACTTAGATACTCATAAATTAGTCTTCTGTTCTGTTTCTTGAGAAAGAATCAAGATGCATTATATCATCTCTCATCAAATATTAGTCAGAGATGAGAGAAAAAGAAATATTTGAATACATAAAAAACATTTTTAAAAAAAATTGGATAATTAGGACCATAACCAGATGAATCATAGAAAAAACTACTCAAACAGGATACCCTAAGGTGGAAGTAAATTTCATCTTTCAGTAGATTATGAAGAAAACAAACAAACAAAGAAAAATGAGCTATCTAAAGCAATTCACACTAGTAATTAAAAATCATAAGATGAAGTGAAATTAATAAAAATAGTAGACATATGCAATAACTGACTCACAAATCTCAGAAAATACTATTCCACAAAGGAAACTCTATGTCCAAAGTTTTCACGGGTAAAGTCATTTAGAATTTAAGGAAAAAAATGCCAATATTACATAAAACCCTTCAAAGAACAGAATAGGAAGCATTTTCCAACCAATTTTATGAGGACAGTATAATCCTGTTATCAAAACCTGAAAAGTATATTACAAAAAAGATAATAATCGATTAAAATATTTTATGACTGTAAATACAAACATTTTAAGCACAGCCTCACAAATTGAATTTAATGACATATAAAGAATAGTACTTCATGTCCAAAATAAGTTTATTTCAGAAATGGAATTGAATTAACTGCTGAAAATTAATCAATGTAATTTACCTATGTAAAATAGATTTTGTTTTGCTCTGGTTTGAAAAGTCTTGAATCAGTTTTGAGGCCCTGGTATAGTTAGATACCTCCCCTTCTAAAGAAGCTAAGTCTACACCCCAACTATTTCTTTTATCAGGATATGGAAATCAGGGGTCAGTATGCACCCTCCCAAATCATTCCTAGGACAACTAGGGACAGCCCACGTGCCATGGAGCAGGGGAAATTTATTCAAATTAGTCAATTGACAGTGAGCCTGAAAAACCTAGCTAACCTCACCTTGCCTGCTGTACATCAGCTGCCTCCTAAAGTCCCAGTTCCTGTCCGCTGATGCAGCTCCTTGTGTTGCCCAACCTGGTGGCCTCATCTGATTTGTAAACCACAAAGAGTTACGTTTTTCATCCAAATATGTGATGGTGTGTTGTGTTATGTTATCAAGAGTCTTTAAATCTTACAAAGCCCCACATTAGCAATGTTTGGAATATTTTTAATGTGCTATATCACACATTTTAAAAAATCCTAACTATAGTATTTTTACAATTTTACATTTTATTTTCTAAAAATGTAATCCAAATATTAATTTCATCTTTAGATAACTTTATTGCTAATATATAGAAATAATATTGTGTTTTATATAATTACCTAGTATAGAGCTAATTAATTCATTAATTTCAGCTGTTCATAGATTTAAATTTTTCTATTGTATAGTTCTAAAAATCAAAATATAATAATGAAATTTGCAGATTATGATGGTTATACTTATTTTTCTTCAAACACTTATGCACTTTCTCTATTATGGCACTACCTAGTATTGTGAGACAATGTTTAGTAGAGCCACTGGTGATACACATCCTTGTTTTGATTTTAAACTTAGGACAGAAACAATTAATTTTAACATTTAAGTAATATATTTGTAAGCAGCTTTTTGCAGGCAGCTCTTGGCTGGAAACAGCTCTCTGCAAGAGCCCTTTTGTCCTGTCACTTTAGCAAAGCTATATTTTAACCAGCCTTTAAACAGATGCCCCCCCAAGCACACCTTTAAATCTTTTGATTATGTAATACCTTGCCTAGCCTGTTGATTCTTTCCTTAGACTAAATAAATAGAAATAAAGAATTTGTAATTAACAGATGAATAGATTATTTCCCCAGCTTCCCCTTCGGTAATCTTGTGAGCAAACTGCAAATGAGGTAGCATCTAAAGAATGACCACAAGGGATCCACAAGCCTGTATGCGATGGGAGATGGTGACAAATCGGACCTCACATCTCAATGATTAACTGAGGTTATTTCTGTTTTCCCCTTTAAAAACATTCTGACCAAATAGAATCTTCAGAATTTGTTCTGGGACATGAGTCAAACTTCTCACCAGGTTGCTGGCCTCTTGAATAAAGCAAACTTCTGTTCTACCAGCACTTATCTCTCAAGTATTGACTTTTCAAGTGGTGAGCAGCCAAACTTGAGTTTGGTAACATATTCATTGAAGGTTTCCTTTTTTCTTTTCTTTTTTCTTCTTCTTCTTTTTTTTTTTTTTAATAAATATTGGCTCTGTGTTTAAATGAGATCTCTTCTATTTACTATTTGCTAAAAGTTTTTAAAATTAAGAAATTATTCATCAAAAAACACCAAAATTGTGGCTCAGTAATTCACAAACTTGTTAAAATATATTTGTAATACTACATTGGAAAAATGCCTCATCCAGAATATACAGAGAACATAATAAGACTAGGCAATATCTGCAAAAGGTTTGAAATGGCATATTAACATAGCCAACAGATCTATAAGAAGATGATCTTTTTTTTTTCATTAGGGAAATTAATATTATGACCAATGACTCATGTGAAATATCACTACTGTGCTGATTGGCTTCTCTGGGAAGCAGATGTCAAGAGGAGGATTGATGTGTAAAATTTGTTAGGGATAATATCTGTGAAAGATCAAGGGTAGAGGAAGCAAGTAAAACCCTTAAGGTCACCATGCAGACCTGCAAAAGGAGAGGAGGAGAAATGGAGAATCAGAGAGGAAGCATCCTGACTGTAGAGGAAACCTGAGAAAGGTTTAGCAAGCTCGATGGGGAGCTCCAGAACATATGTTGCCCATAGAGAAATCTTGCACTTTTGAAAAGTGGTGAACAGCAATGCTCTGCTGAGTCATTGGCTGAACACGGTGAAAAAATGCATGGCCTCAGTTCAAAATCTAAGGACAATTGCTTGTGGCTATTAGTTGGCTACATTCCTTGTGTCAGATTTTTCTTTTGTTTTGACTTTTTTTTTAATTGAAGTATAGTCAGTTTACAATGTTGTATAAATTTCTGGTGTACAGCACAGTGTTTCAGTCATACACATACATACATATATTCCTTGTTATATTCTATTTCATTATAGGTTACTACAAGATATTGAATATAGTTTCCTGTGCTATATAGTAGAAACTTGCTGTTTACATAGTAGTCAGTATCTGCAAATCTCAAACTCCCAATGTCAGATACTTTCTTGAAGGATATTAGAGAGACACAATTCTAAGTCTACTATGACCATACACTCATCACTATGGCTACAGTAAAATAATTTATAAAAACAATTATTGCAAAAATATTGAAGTCTTACATAATTCTGGTGGCAGTAGAAATTGGCATAATAATTTTGAAAAGCTGGTTGACAGGATCTACTAAAGCTAATTATACCTATTATTTATCCCTAGGTATATATTCCTAGGCATAAATTCCCAATGAATTGAGAACATTTTCCAACAAAAAGATCTGTACAAAGTATTTATATGTAAGAGCTTCACTCGTAAATGTCAAACATGATAAACAATCTAGACGTTCATTAGTGATAAATACAGTTTGGTATATTCATATAATGTAATATTGCACAGCAAGAACAAATGCTTTACACAATAACATACTATTGATAGGTTAAGTGAGAAATACCAACTGCCAAAGAGTACATAGTATATGATTCTGTTTATATGAAATTCAAGAACTGACAAGCAGTCCAGAGCTAGTGACTCAATCATTGAGCTGACATCCTCCCCTGGAATAAAGCAGCTTTTTCAGTAAGAGCAGCCTTTTGTCTATAAAAGTTTTCTGAACATACCACATCCTATATTTCAGATGTCCAATTTGACCTCTGTCTAGAAGTTCCCTGGCCTTACCAACCCACTATTCCTTGCTTGTTTGAACTATACTAGTCCGAAAAATCTTGATTTAAAGATAAAAACCTTAAGAAGGATACATATGCTCTTCTCATATGCCCTGTAGCAAAAAATTGTATGATCTTGCTCTAAGCACTTTACATATATTATCTCAATTGGCCAACACACACACACACACACACATACACACACACACACAACTATCAGGTAGTTATTATTATCATTACCAGTTGTCATATAGGAAAACTAAAGCATAGACTTATAATATTCTATGTTGTTAGAATAGTCTATACTAATGTAGAATATTCTGTGTTAATATTCTATGTTAGCAAAACAACATACATTTTTAAATGGTGAATCCTTTGTTATTATTTTTAACATTTTTTTCCTGTATTTCTTTAATTCTCTCTTTTGCTCACTCTCATATTCAGTCTCTCTCTCTAGCTCTACAACTATACTATAAGTTGTTAGGTATCAGAGATTTTTCTAATATTTAATTGTATTGACACTTGCTATCCTCAAGCGTCTCACATGTATTGAATCTGCATTGGCAATTTAAATGTCAGTGAATGTGTTCAGTGAATAAAAGCCAAATGACTTTATCTTAATGAATGGTAATATCTGAAATTGTTTACCTACTTCCAAGAATTCACACTAAATGCATTAATTCCTGGTTTGTATGTCTTTCTTATGATCTTATTTGAGATTAATCTATTTAGTTTCTATAGTCTTTTCTCTAGTAATAGATTACCAATATATTTCTGTCAGAGATACTTGGTAAAAGAAGAGAATACTTATGAAGTGATATCCAGGGACCAAATATACAATGGTTAATGTGAAAGATAATTATAATTACATTCTATTATAGCATTGATCAGAGTGCTTCTGTGAATTAAAAGTATCATCATTCACTGGAGCTTATCATTACAGTAATATATTAGGTACCTCTCCAGCACAAAATGATTTTTAAAAAAGGTCAAATTTACTGGTAGCTAAAATTACATATATCTAAGGAAAATTATTAAGATTCTTATATACACATTTATGTACATATTTATACAATCATTTGTTTTGCATATCACTTTAAATATTGTATTCAAAATATTAGCTAAGACAATTGTATATTTACTAACTTACATTTTTAAAAATCTTCAATTCTGTAGATATAATATGGACTAATTTACTCAGACACATTCCTTTATAAGCTTGGCATTATAACTCCAAATTAAAGTAAGCTTAAGGTCATTCTGTTTATAGGTAACTCAATATTTTCCAATATTTTGGTTACAAGTACTAATATCATTTTCTCTCCAAGCTATTGCTGTCATTTTCCACTAAAGGCTCACTTGCAACCCAAATAGCAAGAGAGAATAATTTTATTTTATTCTGATACTTGAAAGTTTTTAAGATAAATTAAATTTTGTAATCTTATAAAATGTTTTATTAATATTAAAAGACTAGAATAGCAAATGTAAAAATCTCCTATTCAGCATACAGTTGGCATCTCTGGATGTGCATGTGTGTATATTTCATTAATAAATGACATATTAAGCACCAGAGAAAACAACAACATTCTTAATTAAATGACTTTGCAGATGGATGCTGATAGCCTAAGCCATTGAAACAAAATGTTACTTCACATTGTCTAAGCATTTCACAAACTGACATGCATTGCTGAAGCAAAGCTCCTTCTGTCAAATTGATTCTATATATTTACAATTTTATCACATTGTTGTGAATAATGAGATATATCTTTATGAAGAGTATCAGCTTAACACTTGAATAATCCACACTCTTCTCTGGTTATTATCTTTAAGTACTGTGCCAGCATATTTGAGGAATTATTTCTACCATACAAATTAATTCCAAATATATTTATTTTAATGAATATAGGTTGTTTTTCTTTGGAAGAATAGAATGCATCTAATCATAGGTATAGCAGATTCTCATTTTATGTGTTAAGTGAGAATATGACTGAACTAAGAAAAAATGCCAGACACTGCAATTAATTATATTAATGTTTATCAGCTGTAAATAGGAGCAAACATGAGAGCTGTCTGTACTGTGATTTCTATTAGCATAAGTTTGGTACCAATATTTAAGTAAATTCTACTTCCTTTGTGTAAAGCAGCTTTTCACAAAAAGGTTTGTAAATGTGTTGTCAATACCAAATTATAAGTACATAGGTGATTCATTTGAATCTATTAAAGAATGAATTCGGATTACTGTACTGGGGTCTTATCATTTTTATTACAACAGGCTTGTCCACCAAATTTGCTCAAATCAAATTATCAAGTTACCATTACTGCCTTACAACATATGTATTGGTTCAATTTAATACAACTGAACTGAATAGATACTTAGTAAGAATCTATGTGTAATTGTATGATAAAGCACATGGAGATACACACACACACAAAAAAAAAACCTGTGCCTTGTGTTTACTATTCAAATACTAGTTATAATTTTTAATAATAAAAATTAGTTAGGTGTCTCTGATCTAATTTATACTGGGCAGAGTTATTCTACTTTAGTTGATAACTATAAAGATATATCCCTGAATGCTTTTGAGCAAAAGCCGATGTGTGAGATGGCCCCATTCTCAATTACAAAATAAAGATATAGGCATCATGTATTAGGTAACTTACTAGGAAGAGTAAGACATCTCAAAGAACCAGTGTTTCTCTAACTAGTGCTTACTCATTCATAATAAGTATGGACCAATCTTTCTGTGAGCAACCACAAGAATGTGGAGATCTGGAACAATCTGAATAAGAAAGATACTTCAAAAATAAATTGCACCAGGGTTTCTAATAAACATTGACAAATAAATGGATCAATAGCTGTTACTTCTAACTTAAGCATTTTGAGCAAGGCAAATATTTCTACATCTTTGCTATTAAAAACCAAGTTCACGAGCAAAAATTCTCCAAGTAGCATATGTTGAATGCAGTAAAGGGAAGGTCTTTCAAATATCTAAGAAACAGCAGGTAGCCTGCCTTCATTGCTTCATGTTAATGGCCAAGGATCTGTTCAAAACCTAGTATTTACCATCTTATTTACTTTTTGCTTGCTTGTTTTGCATCAAATGACATCTAAGACTTTTGATGTTTAATTTATAAATATAACTGCAGTTTACGACAAGATGTTGCATTAACCAGGACTCTGGATTCATTCTAGAATGAAATCATAAAGATAGATGAGGAGGGAGACGTTGAGAGTATTTTTTTATGAAACAACAATAACAACAACAAAACAGTAAATTTATGATAATCTTCAATAAAAACAACCATAATAGCACAAACAATAATAATAAATTGATGAAAAACGTTTGGGAGATAGAAAGTGGATAATTCTTGATTGGACAAATTAAGGAATGAAGAGCTTTAACAAAGACTACAGGTGGCTAGGAAAACTAGAAATAGGCGGGACACTTAGAAGAAGAAAGATAATTCAAAGAAAAAGTGTTAGAGGGTTGGTAATAATGAGTGAGCAACCATGGTTATGCCTGAAAGTCTCTGGAGCTAAAGATTCTAATGAACTGAGGAATAGAGGATAATTTTATTATCCTGATAAGATTTATTTATCAAAAAATACCACAGTGTTATATAAAAAAAGAATAATTTTATAAGCATTGTGTAATATTGGGAACAAAATAAAGATGTTCGTTATCTCTACCACATTCAGAAATGTATAATATATATTTAAAAATTAGTAAATATACTAATTACATAACTAAAATAACAAAACAGTGTAAGTAGTACAATGTTTGGAAGTGAAATGTTAAAATTAAATTATTTGGAAACATTATAATGCTTAAACTGAAAACTCAAGAGAATCAATGGACCAAATAGTGGACCAACAAGAGAATTCAGCAATTTTGATTCAAAAAGTCAACAGTGTTTATATAAGAAATAACCAATAGGAAAATATTTAAAAAAAATAACATTTGCAACAGTAACATTAAAATACACATAAATGTTTTAATTGTATCTTTATACAGAATTAAAAAAAAAACTCCATTGTTGTATATAAAGAATATTTTATTACCAGAGGAGACATACATTGGTATAGGATCATTAAATCTTGTGTGTCTGTTTCCTAAATAAATCAATAAAGGTAACTAATTCAATACCAGAATTCCATCAGGATTTTTGGATGAGCTAGTCAAATTTATTCTAAAATTTGAATCAAGTAATGAAGATTAGTACAGAGCTAGTACTAATATTGAAAAATAATAACAGGTGACAAAAGATTCATTATATATGGAGATATATTAACAGTCATTTAGCTGGCTCATTATCAGTTGAATAAGTAAAATATTTAGTTCAAAGTTATAAATACATATATGCTTGGGAACATCATATGTAATCACTATGATATTACAAACTCATAAGTGTTCAGAAAAATTTGAATTAAAGTAACAACAAGACAATGCTGTACAATTAGATCAGCAAAAATTTAGAATGTGGGATAAGTAAGAGATGGAGAGGATGTACAGAAACTTCTTCAGAACTTTAAATGGGTGATACAATTTTGGAGAGTAATACAATATGTTTAGTAAAATTACGGATCTGAATATTCTACATATCAGCAATTCTATTTTCAGATATTGACCAAAAACTAGCATAGATTTGTAAGATGAGTCATCACAACATTATCTGTGAAGAAAAAAATTGGACATAATACAGGTTTTTATCATTAAGTGATAGGCACACTACCTATCTGTGTATGATGGGTTTCTATGTAGCAGACAGAGTAACATTAAGTGATTTCAAAAGTAAAAGGTTGAAAGCACAATATAGAATACAACACAATTTATGCAGATTATAAAAAACACATATACAAACAAAACAAATCTAATTTTTAAGATTATACTACCAGATATCTATGTACACTCTAATTGATACATACATGAGGATCTTGACTTCTGATAGATATATGTATATAGACATTTGTACATGTATACATATACTTGATAATATGTATATAGATATATAAGATTTAGAATGCAATTATGCACATACATTGTGTGTACAGTGAACAATGGAATTGACTGCAGTCTTTTTGACAGTGATACATATCACTCCAATTTATGACTGAACAAATATTTCCCCAAGTTGAGTATCCCCTCTGCCTTTCAAATAGAGTAACTGATTCAGTATTGATTTATGAACTCTCACATGTTAAAAACATGTTTTCAAACATGAATGTACATTCCACTTGAATCAGAAAACCTGGAATATTTATTAAAATTATTCCAGTCCCCCATTCAGACATATTGAATCACCATCTCTAAAGTGGGGTCCAGGGATCTGTGGAGTTTTAAAGCATCCTGTGTGACTGGTAAACAGCCAACTTTGGACAACAGGTGTTTACAAATGTTTGCATTACAGGTTCCAAACTGTGACAAAAAAGACAGAAATGTTATTTCTATTGTGAAAATATTATGTGTCATTTGTTTTTTATTATAAGTGTGTTAATTTGTATTGAAATTTAGTATATACTGAAATAAAAACATTAGAACAATTAATGATATTTGAACCTGTATTTAATTTCACTCATATCTAGTATATCCTTTACACTCTAATTTGAATTATATATGTCCATTTTTTTATTATCTAAGAATAAAACATTCTTTTTTGAGGAGGGTTATGTTTAAGGGAAGGATACAATGGCAATATTACTAAGTGAAGTTTAAATAGCCTCAGGGAAAAAGGTTTCTCCTGAAGTTAGGTACTTTAACTTTTTCTGCCAAATTTTCAAGAATGAATAATCACCAATTATTTTTCTTCTGGTTATCAGAACAGCTTCTTGCTTAAAACACACGCACATACACAAATACCTTCAGTTTCACAGAATAGAAAAGTTCAAGGTCAAATAGTAATTTTCTCTCTAGAAAATGTACACATGCCTTTTTAAAACCTGATATAACATGATTGTTAATAAGAAAACTGCTGGCCATAGATGAAAATTATATAACAAAGAGAATAAAGTTTTAAGTCAAAATTTGAGAAAGAGTTTGCTTGAACAAGTAAGTTAAAGATATGCCATTTTGCAATAATTTTGACTTTTTGATAATAGAAAAGTTTAGTGAGGGGCATAAACTGTATTAAAAATACAAAGAAAGTTAGCAAAAGAAGACTGTATATGATTTATGTGTATTTTATAAGTATATACATATTATGAAATATGAAAAACTCCAAAAATACAGAAGTGCATATTTTACCTAAATAATTCAAGGAATTAAGTTAAACATCTTATGGTCACTACCTTAGTTAAATGAATATATGATTTCAGGTAGAACTTTAAAAAGTCTCCTTGGAAAAAAAGGTGGAGAAAATACAAGTTGGCTTGATCATTGATTTATTCTATTGCTATGTACTGAATATTTTTAGGTTCTGATCACTGTATGAAATCAGAAACTACAAAGAGGAAGAGATGCGAATCCTGATATCAAGACTAACAGACCAATGTGGAGGACTTACTGATAAACAAGCCGTATGTAATAATGATACTAATTAATCTTTGTAATAAAAACAATTAATCACACATTATGTAGTGAGTGATTACAGAGGCATAAATGTATGGGAAATATTTGCTTATATATTTTTATATAATATAAATTTATATCACATGACACAACTCTGGGTGTGTGAAGCTTATGGATGATGTCAGGGAAGGGTTTCTAGACAAGAAATAGGATTTATGCTATTGAAACTAAATAGAGTTTTTTCACTAGACTAAAGAACTAAGAATATTTCAGATAGAAAAGAATATATATATATAAGCAAAAATAAGTGAGAAATGTCATGAAAAATTTGAGGAACTACATGAAGTTGTTTTTTTTAATAAAGCCGATAGTTATTTCACTTATAGAATCTTTAAAAGTAAGATCCATTACAGATATAAGAAAAGTATTAATGTCCATAAACACATATTATTCTTCTATATGCATCACTGGTAATGGGAAAATAAGTTAAAGCGCATCCAGGAAGATTAGAGTGTGCAGATGCATTGAAAAAGTAGAAACTACGGGGAAACAAAGCCTAAAATTCTGTGTTGCTATGAGTTAATCCTACAAAAGTAATTGAAAACCAATCAGCACCTCACCCCTCAAAAAGAAAGAAAATCAATAAGCCCCATCTACTGATGGCATGAAATACAATCACAGATACAGAACTTTATTTGACCTTGCAGAAGCACTGGTTCCTAAACCACTGCCCCATTTTCCCTTGAGCCCTACACATGTAGTCCTCTTGTTTTCTTTGCTCACAAAGAAAAACTTCTTCTTTGCAGGCACTTCTTTGTATGTATGTGTATTTTTAACACTAACTCCTGTTTTTGAGATAACTTCAGTAAATCTGTTTGTTACTATCATCAAAATCTAGTTAAGAAAGAAGGTATGGTATAAAGGATAAGAGTGAAGGTTTTCAAACCAAACAAACATGAAATCATATCTCAACTCTAACAAATACTAAATAGTTTGGCTCTGGTCATATAATTTTCCAGAATCTTAATTTTATGCTTCTGTAAATGGAAATATAATATGCATTTCATAAATTCTTTATCATCAGTGATCATATTTTAGGCTTGATATCCAGCATACAATAAACTAATAATAAATGAATTTTTCCTAATGTAAAGGAAAGTTTTCAGTTCTGATAAAAATTTTAAATATGCTACTCTTTAAACCAGGTATTTGCTGGAAAACTATCTTACAAAAAAAAAAAGGGATGCAAGAATATATGTGCATAAATGCTTATTTACACTTCATTATGATGCATCAATATTATGGAATGGCAGACAGCTCTAAAAAGGATGAGGGAGACCTCTTTGTAGAAAGGAAGTACAGTGCAGTATTGAAGAGCAAGTGCCCTGGAGCCAGATAAATAGGATCTCAGCTACTGATCACAGGCTTGTTACTTAAGTAATCTGTGCTTCTGTTTCCACATTTATAAAGTGGGGATAACAGACCTACTTCCTAAAGTTGTTGTAACATTTGTATGAGTTAATATATATAAAACTTATCACAGTACCTGGAATATAGTCACAGATGCCCATTCTCATTTACTAATAGTGTTATTATGGAAAATGTTCCCAAAATACTAAGTGAAAAACAAAAGTGATGAACAGTATCTATAGTTTGACTTCCTTTCTGTTTAAAATAAAAATGAAGTGTGATTGCACTTATACGTAGCAATAAGTACAACTATAGAATTAGAAACAACTAGAAATGGAGAGTTCAATGTAAATAAACTACAGAGAAGATACAGAATTACAATTAGGAGAGAGACAGAGAAAAGGAGAAGACAAGGAGGAGGAGGAAGAGGAAGGTAAGGGGGAGGAGGAGAAGGGAGAAGAAGGAAGAGACCTTAATTACCGGAAGCCATTACAGTTTCCATAACAGGTAATTTTTTACACTCTTTCTGCATATTAGAGTCCCCTGGAGTGCTTTCAAACTAGAATGACACTGATGTCAGGGTGCACTGTTTGGAAAAAAGATAAAGATGAAAAGATCTTGTGACAATTAAGCAAGCAGGTAAGTACAAGGAAACAAGAAGCATTCCACAAGTGCTACAGTTTTCATAGGGAAACTAATACCTACAAGCAGGTATTATATTTTTTTACAAAAAATAAAACTTAAAACTTGTTTTTGCAAAAAAAAATTTCTGCAGAGAATATAGGGTAGTGGGGAAGATGTAATGACATTACTCATAAACATTTGTTTATTTTAAAGAACTTTTTACAAAATACCTAGGTTTTTATTTTTAGTTTTTCTTTCTTCTTTGCTGCCTATGAGCACATCTTCTAGAATTAAAATAAGTTTGGCAAAACATACTAATTTTCACACAGAACAGTTAAAATTCTTTATTTCATTTTATAATTAAGTGGAACATGGTTAATATGTTCTGTTTTTTTCTATGAATATGTTCATTTTTGTAGGTGATCCCCACACTTAATAGGAAAGGTAACTATGTCAAAATGCTGAGGAAAAAGAGTTAAATGATCATTACATGTCACTTAGAGTATAATTAGCATTAATGCCACTCACAGATTAGAGACCTCTGGAGCTACCTATGCCTGATCAGAATCTATTTTGTCATTTTGACATTGGAACAGTAAAAAATCCACTGAAAGTTTGGCCACAGAGAGGAAACTCATTTATACTTGGTCAATACATATCGCTGGGTTCAATGGCGCTTGTGAAATGGCAGTGACACCCTCTATAATTAGGTATTTGTGTATTTACACAGATGCCTAGTCCATAACTGATGGCATGCCTTCTGGCTTCTTGGTTAGAAGAACTATTTATTCTGCTGTGTAAATCAGACAAGTCAAATATGGTGTGGCACAAGGGCAAATTGTAGCTCATGCTCTACCTCTATAGGAATTATTGAAAACGAAAAGGCATTTTTGGTAAAAAGTAAATTTGATTGTACTGTAACTGCAAAGTAATGGTGTGTATTAAATGGTTTTGCTCCAACACAAATTAAGC
Source organism: Vicugna pacos (assembly GCF_048564905.1). Taxonomy (NCBI): domain Eukaryota; kingdom Metazoa; phylum Chordata; class Mammalia; order Artiodactyla; family Camelidae; genus Vicugna; species Vicugna pacos. The sequence continues at coordinate 39,127,688 of NC_133000.1, forward strand.
ACCAGGGGGACAGTGAAAGAATGTTCATGCTGTCAAGGGGGTTAAACACTAAACTCACAGGTGAAAACATTAATTTTATAAACATATGTAAAAATAGTCATGATTCCTAATTACAATTATATCATATTCTAGGTGAAAAATGCTGAATTAATAAAAATGTAAATTCCATGTTTGGTCTTCCATCACAATATAAGAAATTAACACCATAAAGTGGTAAAATATTGCAAATTTAAGAATCTAAAATTTTTCTATGAAAAACAGTTATTCTATTTAAAGAAACACTAATTATAGCTGGTTAAGTCATTTAATATTCTAAGATTTTGAGCTCTCTTAACTGATTAATGTGAAATATTGCCCATACTCAAAGTTGAAGAGCACTAGTACATTAAAAAAAGTACCAAATAGATACATGACTGCATATTGTATTTTCACTCCTTTTCAAAGTGTCAATGGTCAGTATTTTACATCTAGCTTCCCAATCTGTGCTATGGATGTTTCCCCATAAAAAGTTATCTGTACTAATATATACCTAATAAAATGAAGTCCTGTCAAATCTTCAGTGTAGATACTTCCACTGCAGTATTTCAGGACAAGTAAAACTTTCTTCTAATTTTCTATTCCTTCCTTGAGACGTAGGTAAAGTGCTCAATGCATTTTAGGAAAAGTTAGTAAGGAATAGTTACTCTCATAAAGTTAAAAACCCAATAACAGAACCAAGAACATTAACTGATACATTTTTTTTTCTGAATTGAATATAGAATTTAAATTTTAAAAGCCACATTACTGGAATTTCAGAAGGAGTAAATCCATACTTTTGGACCTGAAAACTTAGATAATTTTTTGTGCTTGTGTTTTTTCATTTCATTTATAAGTTTCATACAATCCATTGTAGTTCCAGATAAAGGAAAGGAAAATGCAGCTTTTCAGAATGCTGCAATGAAATAAACTCAAATTCATACAGAGCTCTCTATTTAGTTTTTTTTTTTTCTTTTCATTTTTACTTTTTCTTAATCTTGTCTTTTTGCAAACCCTGAGAAGACCTCAGTATGAGCCAAACAATAGATCTGAGTCTGGGAAAACAAAGATGACCAGCCAAGGCTCTATCTTACAGTGATTTGTCCTCCATCACAGGAAATAGATATTTAACCTATGCATACTTATTCATTCATGCATTCACCCACTATGTGTTATTTATAGTCTCTATATTTGAAAAAAAATTTAAAAATCATCCTTATTAATTCAGGTGTTGCTCACTATGTGTCAGGTCCTGTGCTAAGGACTTCACCAATAAATTACTTTAATTTTGCAACGCTATTGTCCTAACTATATATGAAAAAAATGAGCCTCAGAAAATTTAAATAATTTACCCAGAAATATATGCTCAATGAATAGCAAGGAGAATTTGTACATATTTTACTGAAGAAATTCTATACAATGGACAGTACAATAGAATTTTCCAAGTCTAGTCACAAATAAACCTAGACCCTGGTTCCTAGGCATGTTCCGTGGATGAAAAAATGTGTACATGGCCAAACAATTTCTGGAAACGCACATATTCACTTTTTATACACAATTTATGTTAGTATTCTTAAGGCTGTGGGAAGACTACACTAAAAATGCCTACTCTGTTCTCATTCTCCATAAGGGGAGTTCATAGTCTTAACTCCTCCTGTAGATCAATGTTTATGTAAGTGTTTTCTGTATATTACATGTGTCAGGGAATATTAACGTGTGCTTGATGTAAAAAATGGGTTTTATGGTGGACTTGAAAAAAAGCCCAGCAGGATAAATATTCATTGTTTGCCCAATGGACTTGCAGGTTTCTTATTTTTAGATTTATGTAGTGAATACAGCTGAACTATTTATCTTTGAGCCTTCCAGTGTAAATTGTCTTGAGAAATTTTTTGACAGTTTAAAAGAAAGGCAAACCATCCAACCAACAAACAAAACTTTATCACCATTTGTTGTGGTCCATTTAACTGGGCTCTGTTGTGCAACCTTACATTCTCCTTGGCTACTGAGTATGTTGTCTTGCAAAGGTGAGTTTTTAATTACGAGAAGGAATAAGGGAAAAAAGTGCAGCTGGCTAATTAGCAATCTATCAGCACTACCAAAAATAAAGCTTAATAACTTGTACCTCTAACAGAGACCAATAGATCTGTCATCTTTGTGTAAAAGACACAAACCTCTTTGTGTTACTTTACTTTCATTAATGTAACCAAGATCATTGATCTGTTCAATGCTACTCAGGAAATTCTATATGGCCATCTGTTACTTTATCATTGCATCATGTAATAAGCAAGGATCAAGCATAGGATGACACTGAAGAGTCTTGTGAAATAATGGCAAAGAAAGTGAACTCATTATCTCCATTTCAAAAGATAAGATTTAATCATTTATTAGGTTGAAAATGATAATTCCTTACCAAAATATCCATCCTAAGTAACTCAACATCTTTATCTTTATGCTTAATCACTCCCAGGGTTTAGTAGGGTTATTATCATTCTTTATCCTTGAAGAACAAGTTCACCAGGTTTATTTCCCATTACTCCTTTTTCTGAAGAGGCCTAATAGTGACACATTTCTTTCTAAATTTTTGTAGATTGTTGTGATTCTATTTCTCTCTCACACACTGTCTCTCTTTTATAGGCTAAAATGCATGGTTTTCCAATTTCTTGCTCCTTTGCAATCAGTTGCCTCTCTTTAATCTACACTAAGCCAAATGTGATGCAATGGCTAAGAAATTATTCTTCAATGTCTTAAACATCCTTGCTTTAAAATTTAACAGAAGGCTAAAATGAGGTTCCCACTGTCATGCAAGAGAGGGAAATCTGTAATTACCTGACACATTCGAGAATTATTTTCCATTTCAGTGGACTAAAAGAAGTGTTTCTCATTCCTGGAAACCTAGGGACTATTTGCTGGCTCTAACAAAATGTGTAATGAGTAAATTTAGTTCAATGAACTGAAGAAAAAGGTGGATGTAGTCATGCTGATCGACAAAAATGGAATAGAGTCCTTTTTATATTGTTAATACAATATAAAAAATAAGAAGCACTTTTTTTTTTTTTTTACTCATTACCTGCATTTTCTCTTACTATATTCAGAAAAACCCAAGTAATGAATGTTAGAGGCTTTTGGTAAAAAACAAAAAACAAAAAACTGATTTTTTAAGGTGAAAGGAATTCAGAAGGAAATGTGATGAAGTTTTGTATTAGTTTGAGGAGTGGGAGAAATTGTACTAGCCAGTAAATTAACCAGATTGATTAATTCTCCTACATTATTGAGAACTTTGTATAATACTTTATGAATATCTGACTTCATGTCTGTCTTAATCTGTTCAGGCCACTATAAAAAACTACCATAGACTGAAGGTATAAACAACAGAAATTTATTTCTCAAAGTTATGGAAGCTAGGAGTTCAAGATCAGGGTGTCAGTGTGGTGGGGGTCTGGTGAGAACCCTCTTCTGCGGACTGAGAACTTCTTGCCATGTCTTCATATGGCTGAAAGGGCAAGGAAACTCTCTGGGGTCACTTTTATAAGGGCGCTAGTCTTTTTTACGAGAGCTCCAGCCTCGTGTCCTAATCGCCCTCAAAGTCCTCACCTCCAAATACCATCACACTGAGGTCGAGGTTTCAACATATGAATTGGGGGGGTGACACTAGTATTCAGTCTACAGCAATGTCTTTCCAGTGATACACTTCTCATGGAAATAATACAAATGTACCAAAAAGTTGTTTTCCAACATTGACAATTAGCCTTGCTCTTTATTTACATCACGGAAAACTTTTTTAATTTCTAGTGTCATTCATTGTATCAGCATATTTTCAAGGTTTCCTATATTAAGTGATAAAAAAACTTCTAGGTAGGGTTTCTTCCAGCCATTAACATGCAATGTTTTCAGACAGTAAAAAAATATTTTCAATTGCAAATACACGAAACTCAGAGCCTGGAGAAACAGCTAAACATAAACATTAAATAAAATATTTCAATGATCAGATAATTCATAAGGTGAAAAATAGCCAAAAATTTTAGATTTTACTTTATTAATCTCTATAATAGGGCTAAAACAAAAGTAAAGAATTTACAGAAAACATACTGAAAATATAAAAATATGTTTTTTCCTTCTAGTTGTGTTATTTAATACTTATGGAAAGCACCAAAATAGGTTCAATTTTTTCCTAAATTTTACAACCTACAATGTTTCTTTTACCAGGTTATTCATAACTAAGATTTCCTCTATACACTAAGTAAAGATTTGAATAAAAGACTCTTTGTGTATCACAAAACAACCATATTTGACTTCTTATAATATTCAATGACATATTTATTATATCTATTATTTTATTATTATATTTTACTCTTGTTTTTTCACTTCCTTCTTTTCTGAGTCTTAAAATGTCAAAGCAAGATTCTGTGTATCCACAAAATGTTTCTGGACCTGAAAATTATCCCTTAAATTTCTAGCATTATAAGGAATAAAAATCAGTTAAAATCCGCAAGGACTTAAAGCCAACACATATTTGATCTATTTTGTTTGTATTATTTTTAAGAATGGAAGACCCTAAGGGAAAATATTTCCTTCACATATTACTTTGGGAATTAAAAAAATAATATTTGCGTCAATGGTTTAGAAAGGTCTCAGGACTAACATCTTGATTACACAGAGGAAATGACTGATGTTGAAGGCAGTTTAATGTATTTTCTCTACAAAGTACCCAATGATGTCTCAACCCTGCACTTTATTTCATTAATTGGTATTTTAAAGTTTATAAAACAGAATAGTGCACTCTGTACTAACTTCTCACATTCCTTGTGTGACTTTAGGAAAATAAGTGACTCATTCTGGTCTTTGAATTTCTTCATTTGTAAAATGGATGTTTTAACTGAATTATTATTAATTTCCTCCATTTCTTATACATGATGCTTCTATGGGGTTATATGAATATGAGTCTAAATCAACATCAGGATGGCTGTAAATTGAAGAATAGATATGTTGAGATAGAATGAACTTTTGGATACTTATATTCCCCCCAAAAAATCTGATTAAAGTAACACATACTGCATCTCTTTTCCTGCTCACTAACATTATTCTAATTAGGGAAGACTATCAGAAGTTAGAAACCCATAATTCAGGAATTCATAGTATAGACACTTTTCTTTTACATCCACTTTTAGGCATTCCTCATGGATATTTTGGAGGATTTTATTTGAAGACATTAAAAATGATCAATAGCCTAAAGCCTCAAAGGTGTGAGCTAATCAAATAAATCCAGTGATTACTATAATTTAGGATTTTAAAGTTTGAATCAAATTTTTTAAAAACCATTTTCTTCTCATCGTTAAGGTCACTGGAATAGGGCTACTATCTTCTCAATTTCTTTTCCTAATTCACCTCCCCTGAATCTCTTCTCAGAATTATCTATGAACAGGGAGCAAATGGACTAAACAAACAAAGCTATTTATAAATGAACTTGTGGAGAAAAATGTTTAGATATTTATATTGTGTTAAACAGAGTCCAAGCAAAATAATTACTCATGAGTTACTAAAAATATTACCAGACACATAGTATGATCTGAAAACTTTCTCTATAATCTTAACATGGTAAAAGTAAAACATTAGGGAAGCACTTGGACAAGAATAAAATTAATTCTGTTTCTGTCCAAATGACCCTGAGATGATGGGCCACTAAATGATTTTAAAAAGTAAACTGAACACAAAAATCTGGACTGCACATATGGTAACACTATAAGCTATAATCTATACATAGAAAGAAACGTAAAAATTGCAAGAAAGTTTGATTTTTTGTGCTGACAAAGGCAGAGAAAGAATACAAAGGCTTCAAGGAGACAGATTAGTATCTCTTACTTAATACTTATCTTTCACATGAAGTTGCTCTTTCATTTCTTTTATTTTGGTTTTCTGTATTATAAAAGAACAGAGCCACTTTTTGAGGCTGTTTACATTTTTAATTTCAGGTAAAAACAATAAGAAATGAAGGACAAAAGAATAAAGCAGAAAAAAAAATCCCTTCAGGCAAATCTTGAACTCACCTTGTTATGTTATTAATGCATTAACCTCAAAGGAATCAATAGTCCTTTGAGGTTAACGCATTAGCAAATCTAATCTCTTTTTATTTGAAGCTGTTATAAAAATACTAGTTATGTGAACTATGGTTTTGGAATTTTAATTCTCTTGTATTTGCATAGTGATTTGAAGTTTATAAAATACTTTAATATGCATCATTTAATTTTTATTTTTATCTATACAAGCTCAGTGAGAGGAAGACAAGACACACATTAATATCAGGTTTTATAGACTAAAAGGGTCAGACTGATAGATTGGGAATCTCTTGTTCAAGTTTATGAAGCAAGGAAGTTTGCATGAATCTAAGCCCACCACCATGGCTTTCTCTAATAGTTCATTGTTTGTAGGCACTTTAAAAACATATTCTAGCATCAAAATCCATTTCTCACATATGCATTCAGTTCTTTCCATGAAAACCTGTTGTAAAATAAAAGTGAAAATTTCAAGAGTTTGAAAGATACATATTGGATGTCTTGCAAGACAATGTTTTTTTCTAATACTTAATAATACAATTTAAAATTTTTCCATAGGTGTTTATATAGGTTAATCCAGAAATAAAACCCAGAACAGTAATGTGAATATTTTAATATAAAATAAAATTCAATATTAATTCACAAGAATGCTGCCTTTCTTTAAAGAAACCTTAGAAGTAGAAAAAATGAGAAGAGGAGATACGTCTTATTCAGTCTCATTCCCAGTGTGTGAATGTTCATGAATGTTAGTAAACTGACTTGTGTAACTGTATTTCAGTGGGCTAGTAAACCTAACCCCCATCTTCCAAATTGAACTATAAATAAAAACGTCTCATATTTGATGGGGAGAGTTTATCTCAGTGGTAGACTGCATGATTAACAGGCACAAGATCCTGGGTTCAATCCCCAGTACCTCCATTAAAGATAAATAAATAAATAAAAATCTAATTATCCCCCCCAAAATAATCCCATATTCATGTCATTAATTGATACCAGGTCTGAAAATAATTTATGCCAAATAATAGCTACATTACAGATTTAATAAAATTATAAAATGTATACATTTAATGTTAGTGTTATGCCTGAAAAATTTCAGTACCTTCAATCTGACTTTATTATTTTATGATTATAATTTGATTATAGTATTTTTCAGTCACAACACATAGATATAATAAAATTGTCTTGAATTTATCAAAATTTCAGGTAGAGACTGAGTCTTGTGTAAAGTGCTGAAATGATGCACACTGATGATTTATGTGACAAAGAAGAATCCAAAACTCACACATCCATAATTTACACAGAAAATTCTGCACAGAAAAAACTCCAGCTCTAGAAGATTGGAAGCCTTACCCTGACATATGGCTAATTAATCATCCAAGTGCTATAATGCTGCCAGACAGCAGTGGTCTCTACAGTGGTTCTCTATAGTATATCTAAGACCATATATTCTTTTTAAAACCTGTCAGTGTGCAAGGTAGGAAACATAACATTGCACAAAACACACTTATAAAAGTTCAGTAAGACTAAGAATACAAGATGGGTAGAAGGTAATTTTCTCTCTGTTTATGCTCATGTATGTGTATGTGTGTTTATTAATAAATTTCTCAAAATGAAGACTGGAAAATGTCAGTAAATTAACTAAAATTTAATATTGTCTCAGTGGAAGAATGTTCCCCTTTATCTGGGTTAAGTAGAATCTCATTTATTGCAGCACAATTTCTTTGTTAAAATGAGATATAAAATAAAAAGATATCCACATGAATATGTATATACACACACATTTTCATATTAATATATATACACATGCACACATTACAATTGCTGTATAATTTCCAAATGATATACAGTTATAATATTTAACTAAATTATATGATAAAAATAAATTATTGGATAAGATTACTAAAAATAAAAGTTTGGCATATCATCTAGAAATGTATTTATGTCATTAGATTTAATATTTTATTAAATTTTGTTAGAATTAATAGAATTTTACTAATGTGGCATCTCATTTTTTAATTCTTATGATTTTTTATTCACATTAATTTTTAAATAGTATACTTCTGCCATCATTGAACATATTAGTCTCTTAAGACTATCTGTACACTGTAAAAGTGTATTATTGTAAGTTTATAAAAGCACACTGGCAAAACAGATCATAAAACCAAAATACAAATGTTACCTTTTTTTTTCTTAGCAATGAAAACTTACCCAAAGCAAGCAAGCTGGAACACAGTGTAACTTGGTAAATAGATAATGCTCAGAAAATTGATACCAAAAAACCCCTTATTTATGGTATGGCTTCTAATTCACACTTTGTTTAATAGAAAAGTAGACTACACTGCAATTAGCACAACCAATCAAACAAGAAATAATTGTTAAGCACCTACCATGTGTCAGATAATATTTCAGAAGTTTGATTCTAGGAATGAATAAAATGACAAAAATCTCAACTATCATAGAGTTTATATTCGAGTAGGGGAAGGCAGATAATAAACAAAATGTACACTTTCAAATGGTGATGAGGGTTTTCAGAGAAAGTGAAGAGCCTAGGATATCCCAGGTGTTTGTGTGCCTGTGCATGGAGCATGGTTTGGAATTTCATATAGAATGATCCCAAAAGCCAAAGATAAAATGTCATTTGAGCAGAGACCTGAAGATGATGGAGCAAGCCAAAGAAATCCAAGGAAAGAGCATTCTGCACAAAGAAAAACAGACAGTGCTAAAATTTGAGGCTAGGGCTTGTCTACTATATTCAAAAAGGAGTAAAGAGGTGAGCTGTAGAAGTCAGATCACAAAGAGCCCCGAGGACATTGTAAGTCCTTGTCATTTAATCTGAGTAACATTGAAGGGGTTGAGCAGGATACCTTGATCTAACTTTGTTTTGTAAATAGACCAGAGTAGAAACAGAGCATTGAAACAAAGCAGAATTCTCAATATTTTGATTTTGAATTTGAACTCAAACTCATGTGATTTAGGCATAATGCAAACAATGAATTTTTAACCCATGTAACTGCTGCCAAATCCTTCATGTGGTGTGAAAACATGCAGTAGAAATGTGTTGTGTTCACTGTGTTCATTGCTATGTATGCAAGAGACTATTCATTCTATGTTTTAAACTTATTTGAATCATATTGTATCACAAAATATTTATGCATGACTAAATTATCTCGAGAGGTTAAATAAACTTATTTTAATTAAATATTTCTTACATTTAAACTTCATTGTTTTCATTTTTTCTTTTGTGCTAATAATTGATCAAAGTTAACAGAACTAGTGAAAACATAGGCATTAGTCCTATTCAACATAAATATACGGTATTTACTAATGGGTTTACACATATCAAAATGGGAAATGTTCAGTGAGTTATTTATATGATATGTGAATAATATACAGTTCCCACAAATGTTAGTAAATAATCATATAATAAAAGATGGGAAGAAACTGGATCAGAATAACCTTTGATATTACCACAATTCTATAGTGAATTGTCCTTAGGTGTTCTAAAATCCGAACATTGTACCAAACAGCAGGCCTCAGGAGAATGTCTGTGAGCTTTGATTAGGAGCCAGTATATGGTTGTTTTCATCTAATGCATCTCTATAGCAAAAAATCTAAAATGAGCACACACTGTTATCTGCTCTGGAAACAACACACCATAATAACCAGAGGTCATCTTCCAGACAAGTCTATCAGCAGGAACGTTGGGGTCCAATGAGAATCCGACAGAGAAGCAGTCATGGCGTGCAAGCTGCAAGCTGAGATCGTCTTCAGTTAAGTGTACTACAGTAGATTTGACCTTGCCTCTGGGTTCCAAAAAATTCACACTTTACATGAGCTATTTTATGTTAACCACAGACTCAGTGATTCTCACTGGTTGGTTGTTGGATCTTAATGCTTTACTGCAGCATATTTCCTTTAAAGTGCATGATTATATAGCAGTGGAAATCATTTAGACTATACACAAGAATGGATACCTGAGATGCTGTTCTCTTTTCACAGTAATAGTTCCCCTTAACTTTCAAATTTCATGTGAATTTAAGCTCCTTTCTTGCTCTCCTGCTGTAAAGAAATGATGAATTTTTCATCAGTTACTTTTTTTATCATAGCATAGGTAATGGATCACCATGTACACAGCAAAATAAATAATTATTTTAGTTTTGTGAAATGTTACCCATGTAACCTTGGGAAATCGCTTTGACCTGTAATGTCTTAGTTTATAAAAAGGGGACAGTAAAATGTGTCTTGTTTGTTTTACAGAGATATGGTAAAAATGTTTTTAATTGTAAAATGGTAACATGTAAAATGTTTTAAGCATTTTTTTTTGGGGGGGGGTTTCACTATGTATATTATTTGTATCAGTAGAGATAGTCTTTGATTGAGCAATGAAATGTGACATTTTTCAAACATAAAGTGTTTAGATATTAGATATTATCCAGTGTAACCTCGATGAATGTCTTCCACAGACATTGGGCTTGGACTCCTGCCTCGACTTCTAAGTTAAATACTGGTATTATTACTACTCTATTGCTAACGGTTTTATGAATTACTTTCTTGAATAAGTTAAAAAATGTATAATGAATTAAGAAATTAGTGGTTTACTTCTGCAGTACTTACATATTTATCAATCTCTACACAAAATTGTGGACAAGGAATTGAATTTAAATACTTATTAAGCAATTTATAAATACCTATTTCTGCATAAAAGTTTGTTTGAAGTATACCCATTGTTTATTTTTCTCAGACAAGATCTCAGTTTTGATTCTCAGTATTTTCTGCATACCCTTGGGTAGGTTTTCATTTTACTGAACACATTATCTTACTGTCTGATTTCCTATGCCACAAGAGTTTAGATGATTATCTGAAAAATCTGTGCTTTCTCAAGTTTTCACGTGGCTACCTCAGTCCAAATAACTTACAGTCATTAAGAAAATACTTAGACTATCTTTAAAAAAAGAAAAACACTGGTATAGTTTCTGAGATAAGTATTTTAGGAAATACAGAATTAAGGTCATGCTTCAGATAGAAAATTGAGCAATTTCTTAAATGATAAATGATTTTATTTTCTGTCTTTCTGGTTAGCTTGTGTAATCCATAAAACTGTCAATTGATGACTAATTAAAATTTGCTGGTAAAAAAACACCATTGTGAATAAATAAATCTCAACAAGAAGTACAGGGAAAGTATACTAACACTCTATTCTGCAGGATTTATAAAGTAAATGTGTGTTAAAATACAACATAGACAATATTTGTCAGAGATGACATTACTGTTTAACCCAGAACAGAAGAATCTACCAAAGATAAAAAAGACATCAGTTTTAGCCAGGAGCACCTGTCCTGATTGAATGCATAATTCCATTTTAAATATATATAAGATGAAATATTTAAATGTAAGAGTAAAATCATCTCATGTTTGACAATGTTTTACAGTATCCCCAAGTGTTTCCCTCTTAGATGAGTAAATTCACTTTCAGCTTTAACTAAATAAAAGTAGTAACCACTAGCAAAATCCTGTGGAAGAATGATTCAATATCTTATTGAGACCAATGGATTTCTGGCAAAATATATAATTTCTATACTTATTTAGGTCTTAATGGGACTATCCAGAAACTTTCACACAGAAAATTCTGTGTGTGTGTGTATATGTTTGTGTGTATGTATATGTGTGTAAGTGTATATATAAATACACACTTGTGTCACATGTATATATGATTTTTCCAGAAACACCTGCTTGCTCCCATGAGTGTAATTGTGACACATGCCGCATGTCACCTTCAAAGATTGTGTCCCAACAGTACTGAAAATTAAGAGAACTAGAAGATACCCGTATGTTTACTGCAAGAGAGGACGAGAGATGTGAGCAGTAATAAATAAGTTGTCTAATCCTATCCGGTTAGGAGGACAGCTGGTTCAGAAACTAAGCTGATCTCTGAATTCGTTTTGGTGTGCTTAGATAAATTAGCTTGAAAACAGCTGAACCAGCTGCCAAATTGATATCATTTAAGTTCCTTTATAACATATTTGATCCTCCACTATTTGCTTTCCTCTAGAGATATTGACACCAAAACCTGAAAAAGATCTTCCTCATTTCCTGTTTTTACCATTGATCTAACATCTTATATGTACATTTCTTCAGATTTTAACTACGTATTTTTTAATTTACTTTCATTGTTTTAATTTTTAATTGAAGTATAGTCAGTTACAATGTGTCAGTTTCTGATGTACAGCACAATGTCCCAGTCATGTATATACATACATATATTCATTTTCATATTCCTTTTCATGAAAGGTTATTAGAAAATATTGAATATAGTTCCCTGTGCTATACAGAAAAATTTGTTCTTTTTGTCTATTTTTATATATAGTGGTTAACATTTGTAAATATCAAACTATCAAATTTATCCCCTCCCACCTCCTTTCCCCAGTAACCATAAGATTGTTTACTATATCTGAGAGTCTGTTTCTGTTTTGTAGATGAGTTCATTAGTGTCCTCTTTTTCCCTTTTCTTAGATTCCACATATGAGTGATATCATATTTTTCTTTCTTTTTCTGGCTTATTTCACTTAGAATGTCAATCTCTAGGTCCATCCACACTGCTGCAAACTACTTATTTTTGTTCGCCTTGAAATTCTATTCTCATGTTCATTTGTCTGTTCAGTTCTGAAAAGGACAAGGAATTCAATTTCTCTTATTCATTACTTATTATGTCACTTATATTGTAAGCTCTCAATAAACAGCCATTACTCTGGATATAAAACAGCTAATTTCTAAAATTATTAAAAAGTATTAAAATTATTGTACTTAATTATGCCTAGTAGATAATAATAACTTCATTTATTCTTAATAATTAAATAATTGTTCTCAATTATTTTTAGTTAAACTGAAAGCTGCAAGCAAAAAATATTTTTAAGTGAAATTCAAATTTGTATGAGAAAGATGAAAAGAGGAGGAAATGAATTAAAAATACTCATGAATATATGATATGTGTAGATTTTATGATATTCAGAAATACATTAACAAACTTATTCTGTAAATCTATAAACTTGGCTGCTGAAAAAGACAAAACCTAATTTTTTTAATGAACAACCCAGTTACTTATATATTAAACACACATACATATGCATATAATTGTGAAATGTTTATTTTAAAACATGAACACTTCAGTTACCTTTGTGTGTGTCTACTCTTCAGGTAACGAAGGTCCTGAAGCTCTTCACACATGAGCATACCAGCACTTCTTTTTTTCCTCTATGTCTGAAAGGGCTGAACTGCAACTCAAATTCAAAGGTCAATGAGAAGTTAGACAATGTTAAGCTTGTCATTGAGCTATAGATTGCCTGGGTGCTACTGGTATACATTTTGCACATCTCATAATTTAGGAAGAAGGAAAAGTCACAGACCCTAATGTTTTTGAAATGTTAGCTACCGTTACCTCTCTGTGATGGTTAATTTTCTGTGTGATTTGACTGGGTTGCTGGATGCTCAGGTATCTGGTTAAACATTATTTCTGAATGTGTCTCTGAGGGTATTTCCAGAAGAGATTGGCCTTTGAACTCTTGAACTGAGTAAAGCAGATGGCCCTCCATGATGCAGAAAGGCATCATCTAGTCCCTTCAGGGGGTGACTGGAAAAGGGAGAGAAAGGTTGACCTTACCCTCTGCCTGACTGTGAGCTGGGACATTGATCTTTTTGCTGACCTAGGCACCTCTGGTTTTCAAGCATTCAGACTTGGACTAGGATCTGTCGGGCCTTCAAACTACAGTATCAGCTTTCCTGGATTCCCAGTTTTTAGATTGCAGACTGTGGAACTTCTCAGCCTCTGTTATCTCAGGAGCCAGTTCCTTATAAGAAATCTCATAAGAGAGAGAAGTAGAAGGGGAGAAACAGAGGTCCTTTCATTTCTATTTTTTTTTTCTGGAGAACACTCAAAAATATCAAAGCTTAGATACTGTTATAATAGGAATTTCTGATTACCTTTCAATTATAATGAACCCTTCTAATATTATTCATATTTTCATTCTCATTACATACATATAAAAATATCTTTGCTAAAACAAAGGAAGTGAATGCATATATATAGTATAGATATTGTGGGGGTGAATATATAAACAAAACATTTAACATATAATAATGTGCAGTACCATGATTAAACTTAAAATATTTAGTTCTTTATATATAAGAAACCCTGTACTACACAGTAATAGGCATGAGCAGCCCTTCATGAAAATTTAATTATCTTCAAGGTACTCTCAATGTCTCTGCAAACATGTTAATACTTATGATTACTCTTTTAAAAATCCTTGTTTCATATTTAAAACTACTAAAGCTTATAGTTCTTAGTAACTTCCCCCAAGTCAAGTGGCCAGTAGATGGAGACTGGGCAGTCTGGTTATAAAGTCTGAATGTTTACTACCATGAAGCTTCAAAAGATAGCCATTATTAAGTCCTCAGCAGTCATACAATTGAAACATGAAATTTCTTATATATTTTTAGAAATTTATACAACAATATGGATGTCACAAAGATAATTAAGGTGGCAAGTTATTTGTTACACAATACTGTTTTTTAACAACTTCAAAATAAAAAATATTTCCATGTTCAGGCTTCTGAAGGATTTGATTCTGCATGTAACTGTTGACTTCTGCTACTGTAATATGTAAGTTTCAACAGCCTTTTCCTATCTATGCAGACAGAAATATTTGGCGAAAGAACAAGGCACCTCCTTTACACATGATGTAGCTCCAGAAACTTCCAATATGATATGAAGCATAACAGCTTCCTCTTTATAAACTGTCTTGTTGTTGATCCTTTAACATAATGTTTAATATACCTGTTACATTTATCAGGGAAGTCAGTTTTTGGTTGCTTTTTTCATATATATATATATATATTTATTGAAGTATAGTCAGTTTACAATGTTGTGTCAATTTCTGGTGTACAGCACAATAGTTCAGTCATATAATAACATACATATACTTATTTCATATTCTTTTTGACCATAAATTACTACAAGATATTGAATATAGTTCCCTATGCTATATAATATATCCTGTTTATCTATTTTATATACAGTAGTTAGTATCTGCAAATCCCAATTTCAACTGCTTTTGAACAGAAACTTTTAAAATATTATCAATGAAAACAATCTCAAATTGTTATCTTTATCTATACTACCCTCCAAATAAAATGCATTGCTAACATTCATTGTAAAATGTACTTAGAAAATTTATTTATTTATTTATATGTGATCAGAGTAGTTAGAAGTTTTGCTTCTCTTGATAAAATGATAAAAATTATCTGATGATTATTTGGGAGTATTGGGTTAAAAGTGAACGAAAGTTATTATGTATAAAGTTTTGTTTTGTTGTTTGTTTTTGTATGAACAAAATAACACCTCAGGAACAGCATATGGATGATTTTAATTAAATTTAATTAAACGTAATCTTCAACAAAGTTGTTTCCCTTAACACACACACACATGCACACACTTTTCTTCTAACCTGTTTTGCAATAGTTTAAAAATTATTTTCATAGTACATAAATATTTGAAAATTTCCCATAAATCTCAATAAACTATTAAATTACAAAATAACTTGTATAAAAGAAATATCTTGAGGCAAAAAGGTAACCACCCAATTTGGAGATTTTTTTTTTGCATAATTTTTCCTAAAACACTTTGTGGCAATGGCTGTCATTTTGCACTTTGAGTTTATAGTGTAAAAACTTGTTTTCCCTCATAGATCCTGTCTAGAAATGTGGATAGTTGTTAGTAATCTGAACAGATTATTCAAGTCATAGGGCCCAATTTGTACATGATATTCTTTCAAGAATGAATATCTTTTAAACAAAAATGAAAGCTTGGTTTAAATGACTGAGTTTTATCATAATAAAACAATTTTTATGTACTTTAGATACATTTTCATCACTTCACTTTTTGTCACAGTTTGATTTAGCCTCCCCCATAATCCATAGTGAAGTTTGTTGCAAGATTACAGTAAAACCTTTCAATGTCAGAAATTTATGAGGGTTGGCACACGTCTCTGAAATTTCAGCTTCTTTCAACTTCTACAAGTGAGCTATCTATCTTAGGAGACATTCCTAAGGATGTCATTATTCATGGTATGCTATAGAGATTTTGACTCAAAACATGGATCCTAGAGAAAATGGTTACAAATACTAGCTCTGGACTCTAATTATACATTATTTAATTTTTCTGGATTTTATGTATCCTAAATGCAAAATGAAAATGATAATTCTTAACTAACATTGAGGACCTGACACAATTGTTTCACTTTCCTCCTCAAATTTTGTTATAATTTATTTTTAAGTAACCATAGTTTTTTTACTATATATATAAATTAAATTTATTAAATTATATAATAAGATAAGCATCACATTGGCCCTTAAAGAAGAGCAGACAGAATGTGTTTCTGGTTTATAAAATTCAGAGAACATCAGCCTGATACTATCAGGGAAAATCTTAAAAAAAGAAAATACCTTCAAATGAATAAGGCTGAGTTTGCTAAGGTGGTATATATCTAGAAGAGTTTAGGTTAAAGGTGAAGATAGCAAACAAAATACAGATAGAAAACAACAGATTGTATGCTGCAATATTAGTGGTAACAGAAAAATATGGCTAAGCCATTAAAAGTCTGAGGATAAGTGAGTCAAATAGATTAAGTTCATTCACTATGTAGACATTTCATATTGTTTAGTACTTGCCTCTATGTGGTATTTCTTGTTGATTTAGTAATATTGTAAGAATTCTTACACAGTTGGCTATAAACTGCTTGTTGATGGAGGTAGGGGGTGCTACACATGAGAGCATAGCCAGGAGTCATAAATCCAGGAGAAAATACAAGGAAGGGAGCACTACTATACTTAGAAAACAGGGAAACAACTTTAGAATGGTGACATGAAGAATTTTGCACATCTTCATCCAAGCAAAACAAGCTTAACTGGTGAAAATTATTAAAAATAAACAACTATTTAAACTCTGGGAATTGTTCTAAAAGTGGAGAGCAAATTCGGAAGCATTTTTTCAAGAAAAGTTAAATCTTACTAAGATAGCAGTCATCAGTGACATTTGAAATATAATCCAGTCACTTCCCCCATCAGCTCATTGTCACAGAAGCTGTAATCCTGGTGGCACATGCAAGAGCTTAGTGAGCCTTTTTTCCCTACATATCAAACAAGAGATAATTTATCTCCATTGAAGGGACAAGCCACCAGGTTTTCTTCACTCATAAAGACCATTTATTTTGGAAGTTTTATCCCAGGTGAGTTAATCTGAGCCATCTGGGAGTCCTTTCTCCACCCAGCCTGCACTCATAAGGCAGAAACTCCAAACTGAAAACACTGGGATCCCAATCACCCTTGCTGTGGCTTACTCACAGTGCATAGGTTTCACACAAGAAGATAAAATCTGAGAAGATTGGAGGCTAAAGTCCTGGACCAGCAAGACATGGGCAATGATAATTCTTAACTAACCCTCAGCTCCAGAGCACCAGCACAGATGTTTTGACCAGAGAGAGAAACAGGCTATAAGAACAGAGATGGCACGTTCCTCTCAACAAAATTTACATTTTTAAAAAATGCATGGGGATGTCATAAACAATAGAGACTTTGGTGGTAGATAATTAGGGGTAGGTTGGTCATTCTGTGTGAGCCAAAGTTAAACATTAGACCGTCTACACGTTTAATAGGGAGAACCGAAGAAAGAAACAGTTAACAAGAGCCTGAAGCTGAAACAAACCTGAAGACCAGTGTTAAAACTCCACTTGCAAAAAATCTAAATTAAATTGGATCAAAATTTGGAGTAATTTATGCCTTCAGGTAATTGTCAAAACAATAGAGCAAGCAGTCTGCAATCAGTGAAGACTAACAGCTAGGTGTGATACAATCAGAGGCAGATAGCTTAACAGATATATCAGAGATGGAGATAGCCAAAGATAGAACAACTACCCTAAGTTTTATCCTTGAGTGACTGGGTGCAGATCAGGGCTACTCCTTAGAAGGAGCAAAATAAGAAACTACTATCATAAGGGGAAATAAGCTACATCTAAGTAATAAGTGACTGAGCAAGCAATGAGCAACAACAAGCCATAATGGGGAGTGGGGGACATTATCAGATTTTGTTACAACATATTACTTAAAGTTTCAAGTTAAAAAAAAAGATTACAGAATATGCCAGAAAAACCCCAACAAAACAAACAAAATACCAAGAAAGTGTGATGCATACACACACCCCCACCAAACACCACAGGCAAAAGAAATTTCCTTTGAGAATGATCAGAAATTTATTTAGTAAACAAAAATTTCAAAACAGCTATTATAAATATTTACAAATATTTTCATTGAGGGAAACAATGCTTAGTAAGTGAAGAAATATCTTGACAATGTCTTATCAAATAGAGAATATTAGTAAAGAGATATAAATAGTAAGTAATCAAATGGAAATTCTGGAATTGAAAAGTATAACTGAAACATTTTTAATAAGTTATTAGTAGGGCAAAACAGTGTGTTTAGATTGGCATAAGAAGGAAAAGGAAACTTGAAGATAGGTTAATAAAGGTTATGCAATCATAAGAATAGAGAGAAGAGGAATAAAGAAAAATAAACAGAACCTCAGAAATATGGACACCATATCAAATATATTTTAATAATGAATGTGAAATGAACACATTTCTAGATAAACAAAAATGAGAAGCTCACTTTACAATAAATACTAAATGAATTTCTTCAGGCTAAGAACAAGTGACACAGAGAGTAATTCAAATCTACATAAGAAAATAAAGAGCATTAACAAAAGTAATCATGTAATTTTAAAAGACAGTACAAATGTACATTTTTCCTTTCTTTGTTTAAGTGACATAAAAATGTGTAAAGCAATAGATATCACATATAATATGTATTTAATAATATATATGCATATAATCTATTCTATTGTCTTTTAGATCCATATTTATTAAAGATACATACATATATATGTAAATACATATATATATATATATATATATATATATATACACACACACACACATATGTAGGCATAATACACACAGAAAAATTTTTTTATGATAACCCAAAAGAGGGCAGTAGTAGAAAAACTCTACCAAAATAAGGAAATGAAACCAAGTGGTAACTTGATTTTTCAGGAAAAAATTAAGAGAATAAGAAAGGGTAAATAAGAATGTTAACATAACAGATAATATAAATATATAAATATAAACTTGCTCTTTCTTCTCCCCTTAGACTACAAAATCACACGATATCCATTTGTATGCTCTCTACAGGAGATACATTTTATACTCAAAGATACAAACATAATAAATTTTTTAAAAATGTAAAATGTCATATAAACAGCACCCATAAGTATGGCTGTAATTATAAGACAAAATTGTTTTAAAATGTCCTTTAAAGAGAAGTTTCTACAGCAAAGAGGGATATTTGATGGTGATAAAAGTGTCAGTAAATCAGGAAGCTATAAAGGTCATGTACATACATGCACTTGACAACAGAGTAGCAAACTATATTAAGTAAAATCTAACAGAAATAAAAGAAAGTTGATAATTCAATAATGGTTATAGACTTCATTATTGGAGAGAAAACTAGACAGCAGATTAATACGGATAAATGTGCCTCAAACAAAACTATGAATCAAATAGACCTAACAGACATATATAAAACATTATACCTCAAAACAGCAAAGTATATATTCTTCTCAAGTGAATATTAAACAGAGAAATTCTCCAGGATAGACCATAAACTAGATAGACCACAAAAGTTTTTGAATAAATTTGAAAGAACTGAAATCATGCAAAATATGTTCTGTTACTACAATATAATGAGATTAGAAATCAATATAGGGCAGTGATTACAGTCAAATTTATGTATATTCATGTATTTATTCAAAAATAAGAAAATCTGAAATCAACATACTAACAGTTCACTTAAAGACAGTGATAAAAGAGCAAACTAAGTCTAAAGCAAGCAGAATAAATAATAAAGCAGAAACTAGCAAAAGAGAGTAGAAAAATAATAGAGGGATCAATGAAAATGAAAGTTGTTTCTATGATACGAGCAACAAAATTTGAAAAAGCTGTAGCTAGACTAAACATGAAAGAAAAAGAAAGGAGACTCAAATGACTAAAATCAGAAATAAAAGAGGAATAATCAGTACTGACATTGTAGAACTGAAAGTCATTTTAAGAGAACACTGAAAACCTATGTAATGACAAAACAGAAACTGACTGCAGAAACTTTCTAAAGAAGATACTGAAAATATGAAGAAAAGTTAAATCTGTCATTAGAAAAACCTCATAGAAGGAAAAGGCAGACTTAAATAGCTTCACTTGTGAATTCTGACAAAAATTTATAGAATTACTATTAATTCATTAAGAAGTCTCCCCAATGTAGCACAGGAGTGTACAAAAACAAATGTCTATACAAAAACTTTTTCACAAGCCTTCATAGCACCATTAACAAAGAGCAAAGAAGTAGAAACAACCCAATGTCCATCAATTGATGAATAAATAAATAAAATGTGGTATATATATATTCAGCAATAAAAAGAATGAAGTACTGACACATGATTAAGTATGAATAAAACTTGAAAACATGCTAAGTAAAAAAGCCACTTACAAAAGATCACTTTTATTCCATTTATATAAAATATCCTGGTTAAACCAATCTATGGAGAGAGAAAATGGATTAGTGGCTCCCTGGGGCTCAGGGCTCAGGAGTTGGGTGAAATGGAAAATTACCACCAATAGTCATAGGTTTCTTTTCGGATTGATGAGAATGTTCTAAACTTATACTGTGTTGACAGTTGCACAACTTTTAAAATATAAAAAACTGCTATATTTTACATTTTAAATGTGTGGCTTGTACGGCTCATGAATTATGTCTTAATGAGGGGTGTGTGGGGGAGGGAAGGATAGAGGGAGAAAGAGGAGAACAGCAAGGGACATTTAGAAAGTGAAATTTATAGCGGATTTATCTACTATTCTGTGATTTTTAAACTAAACCATTTTATTTCTCTAATGGTGTAAATTTCCTCAGTCACCTGTTAATTAAAAGAGAATGTATGACCACTTTACGGAGAAGGATAATACAAGTGTTTCAACTGATGAGTGGTTAACTGTAATGGTTAACATTTGATAAACATTCTTTGAATATGACATTGATTCCAAAGCCAAACAAATTAATGAACTGATATTTGAATATGTGAATGTTTGACTGACATTGTTCTTGCTCCTTTCGTACTCTCATGTTTTAGGAAAAAAAATGTTTTTTGGAGAGGAGTGTAGTTCAGAATCATGTGATTCATCATTGGAGATATATGGCAAGGTGAGATGCAGGCAGAGGGGCCACTAAGCAGCTAAGCACCCTGAAGAAGCTGATTGCTGGTAGAGTTTAGAAATGAAATTAACAATAGAGAAAATTGTAGGTATTGACAAAATTTCAGTCAGCAGGAACTAACCGTGCTATTGGGATTTTAAGTGACCATCACCCCTCCAAATCAAAGAAAATTTCTACATGGTGTTCAAACTACTGATTCCAAGTGCTAGTGATGACAAGAGAAAACTGCCTCATAATTTCTTTCCATTCCTTCATTAGAATAGTAAAAATCCATGTATTAATAGCCTTCCTTCCTACTTTACAAGGACATGTGATTTATGTATATTCCGAGGTGCTGTAATTGCTGACTATATTGCTGGCATATGAGTACAGAAGAGTAAAAAAAATGTTCACTTTCTCTGCAAATTTTGGTTATTTCCCTGAAGTGTTTCTTTCTCGTAATACAAAGCTTTTCTTAAAAAAAAAAAAAGACAACAGAAGGGAGTCAGCACTAAATGATATACTGAATGACTAGCAGTCCTTGTTGCCCCAACATTGTCATTCTAATGTCTTCTTCAAATCTTCTCAACAGATATTACCACAACATCCTGTCCCATCCCCAGGAATAAGATTAACTTTCCCATCCAACCTCTTCCATTACACATTTCTTTCAGTAATAGTTTCTTATCATTAACAACAATGAAAAGTCTGTCACATTTATTCAAATAGCCAATTGGAAATTTGACTCCCTGTAATAACTGTGTAATTAAAAATGTTTTCATGTAAAATTCATGATTTTATATAGCAAAGTCCTGTCTTTTTCTCCCAGAAAACATCTCTGAAAACAGTTTTAATCTGTTTCAACTTATTCACTAAAGGGCACTCTTCAGAAAGAGTCTACAGCTAGTACACATATAGCATAAATTAAAGAAAAATTAAAGGTTCTTCATGATAAGATTAGTCTTCATCTTATGTTGAGAATGTGTAGTCACTAAAGATTTTAAAGCACAGCAGGGATATGTACGTTTAAGCAGTAACGCTCCCTACATTTTGAGAAATGGATTAGTCATATCAGGAAACTGATGAAGGATTTTGTTAACAACCCAAAAGGCAATGATTGGATTTAAGTGAAAGATGTATAAGTGAGGAAACAATGAATGAATTAGAAAGACACGTAAAAGGTGTAATTGAAAGTACTTTTTATGCTTATGAAGGAATCAGAGAGGGAAGTGCAGAGAATGACCTAAGTGTCCAGCTTATGCAATTAAAAGGATGATGGGTCATTCATGGAGATGACTATCCACCCTAAA
The DNA here is from genome assembly GCF_048564905.1 of Vicugna pacos. NCBI lineage: Eukaryota > Metazoa > Chordata > Mammalia > Artiodactyla > Camelidae > Vicugna > Vicugna pacos. The sequence goes on from NC_133000.1 coordinate 39,150,402, forward strand.
TGCAGTTCCAGGGAAGAGATGGAGAAAGTGTGGATCATGAGATCACTTTTGAACAAGTTGAATGTTACGAACCTTTGAGATATGCATCTGAGGATATAAAAGTAGTTTTGAATCTCTGAAGAGTTATGGGCTAGAGATATTAAACTGGGAGTCAATAGCATGTAGGTGATGATTAAGGTATAGCAAAGATGTTCCCTGTACACTACAGAGTTAAGGGCCTTGAGATACTACCTTCACCTTGTGAAATGTTATTATTATTTTTTTTAATGGAAGCTCTGAGTGCTTGAGTATCATGCTGACTAATGAGAAAATGTTTATGATGGATGCGTAGCTAAAACAAATAGAAGTATAGCAAAAAGGAAGCTCTTTTAATAGACTTTTCCAAAATTGTTTTCAGAATAAATGACCTAAAAGTTATAAAGATTTAGTATTCTCATATACTGCATACCCAATTTCTCCTATAATTAACATCTAGATTAGTATGGATCATTTGTCACTATTAATAAACCAGTATTGGTGCATGGTTATTAACTAAAGTCCATATTTATTCATATTTGCTTAGGTTTTTATTTAATGTCCTTTTTCTGCACCAAGATCTCATCTAGGATATCATATTTGATTTAGTTATTGCATCACCTTAGACTTTTTTTCACTGTAACAATTTCTCAGATCTTCCTTATTTTTTATGACCTTGACTGTTTGTTTTGAGGAGTACTAATCTGTTATGTTTTTAATATATCTTAACTGGGATTTTATGATTTTTTTTCTCAGATTAGACTGAGCTTATATTTTCTTAGGAGGAAGACTACAAGAGGTAAAGCTATTTTAATCTAATTATCCCAAACATACATACTATCATCATAACTTCACACTGTTTATATTAAATTTGATCACCTAACAGTAGTAGTATTTGCAGGGTTTCTCTACAGTAAAGTTACTTTTTTAAACATAGTATATTATTCGCAGATATGTCACTATATGCAGCATGCACTCAACAGATGAGGAGTTGTGTATCGCCTTCTGGAGTGTGAGTATCTGCATAAATTATTCAGAGTACTTTTGCATGAAAGATTTATTTCTCTCAATATAGTCTCATGGATATTTATTTAAAATTTAATGTTATTGATATGATCATATGATTTTGCTTCTGTAGTCTGTTGACATAATAGATTAAATTATGCAATTGATTTTCAAATTTTGAACCAACCTTACATATCTGGGATACATCTCACTTGCTCATGCTGTGTAATTTTTGTACAGCATTAAATTCAATTTTTTAATAACCTGTTAATGATTTTGGCATGTATGGTCACAAAGTACATTAGTCTATATTTTCTTATCATATATTTGTCTAATTTTGATATTAGGGTAATGCTGGATTCATAAAATAATTATGAAGTATTCCCTCTTCTTTTATCTTCTGGAAGATAGAGAATTGGTAGTATAACTTCTTCCTTAAATATTCAGTAGAATTCACCAGTGAACCCAGCTGGACCTAGCTCTTTATGTTTTGGAAGATTATTATTGACTCAATTAATTATTGACTTAATCTTTTTAATAGATAAAGATCTATTTAAATTCTTCTCATATAAATTTTGGCAAATTGTGTCTTTCATGGATGATCAAATTTGTGTTCATAGAGTAATTAATGTTATTATTTTTAAGTCTACAAGATTTGTAGTGATATCTTCTTTTTCATTTCTGATATTACTAATTTGTGTCTTCCTCCTTTTTTTCTTTGTTAGTCTGATTAGTTTATCAATTTTATTGATCTTTTCAGAGTTAGCATTTAATTTTGTTGAATTTTCTCTATTGATTTTCTATAAAGTTCAATATCAGTGATTTATGTTCTAATTTTTACTACATTTTTCCTTTGCTTACTTCAGATTTAATTGGCTTTTCTTCTAGTTTCAAAGGTAGAATCTTAGATTATTGATTTTAGGCCTTTCTTCTTTTCTCGTATATGCTTTTCAATGCTATAGACTTTCCTTTAAGCACTGCTTTCACTGAATCACATAAATTTTATGTTGTATTTTATTTTCATTTGGTTCAAAATGTTTTTAAATTTATCCCAAGATTTCTTTTTTAACCTATATATTATTTAAAAGTATATTTTTTAATCTCCAAGTGTTTTGGGGTTTCTTAACTATTTTTATGTTATTGACTTCTGGTGTAATTCTATTGTGATCTAAGAGCAAACACTGTATAATTTGTTTCTTTTACTTTTAGGTGTTTTATGACTCATAATGTGTCTATCTTGTAAATGTTCTACGTGAGCCTGAGAAAAATGTGTAATGTTCTTTTATTGAATAAAGTAGTATGTAGATGTCAATTATATACAGTTAATTGATAGCATTGTTGAGTTCAACTATGTTCTTACTGATTTTTCTGCCTTCATCTGCCCATTTGTACTAGAGGAGCATGAAAATCTCCATCTGCAATAGTAGATTTGTCAATTTCTAACTTCAGTTCTTGCCTCATATATTTTGATGTTCTCTTCTTAGGTATATACACAATAAGGATTGCTATGTTTTCTAGAAGAGTTGACTCCATCATTATTCTGTGATGCATCTCTTCATCTCTAATAATTTTCATCACTCTAAAGTCTATTCTGTTTGAAATTAATACATTTACTCACTTTTTTTATTAGAGTGTACAATGATATATCTTTCTCCATCCCTTTACTTTTAATCTATATTTGTCATTATATTTAAAATGATTTCTTACTGAAAACCTCAGTTGAAGCTTTTTTTTTTTTTGGTCTACTCAACCTTTGTTTTTTAATTAGTGCACTTAGAACATTGGCATTTAAAATGATTATTAATATTGCTGAGTTAATATCTACTATATTTGTACTGTTTTCTCTTAGGTTTCCTTTTCTATTTTTTTTTGTCTACCATTTCTTTTCTGTCTTTTGTTGTTTAAGAATTTGATATAAGTACATTTTCTCTTTTTTTCCACCTATCAATTATATTTTTTATAAAAACAAATTTCTCTAAGGGTCATCCTGGGATTTGCTGGGTTTGCAATATAAATTTCTAGTTAATACAAGTCCACTTTAAAGTGACACTAAGTAATTTATGGGTAATGCAAGTACCTTATAATAACAAAATATTCCTAATTCCTCCCACTTGTCCCTTGTATGATTGTTGTCATTCATTTCACTTATGCATTAGCAAAATACATCATTTTAAACAAATACTTATCTATTTGATCAGTTAAGAGTAAGAAAAATAAAAGTTATAATTTTGTCTTCACTTATTCATTTTCATATGTTCTTCCTTCAGTTATGTAGATAATATTTTCTGATCTATACCATTTTCATTTTTACTGAAGAGCTACTTTTAACCTTTATTACAAGGCAGATCTTATGGCAACAAATTATCTCAATTTTTTTCTTGCCCAAGAGAATTTAATTCTCCATTTTTTAAGGTTAATTTTACAGAGTGAAGATTTATAGGTTGATGGGCTTCTTTTTTTTTTTTTTGTCTTCCAACATTTTACACTTTCACTCCATTCTCAATTTGTTTGCATGATGAAGAAACGTTGGAAATAATTTTTATCTTTACTCCTCTATAGAAAAGGTATTCTTTTTCCCTTGACTTCTTTCAAAATTTTTATTTGTTTTTGATTTTCCATAGTTTAAATATATGCTTAAGTGTAGTTTTTTTTTTTCTTTTTTAGTATTTATTGAGCTTGATCTTCTCTGAGGTTCTTGAATCTGTGATTTGTTGTCTTACATTCATTTGGGGAAAATTTTCAGTCACTGTTACTTCAAATTTTTTTCTTCTTTCTTTTCTTTTTTTTTTTTTCTCCATTTAGTATTCTCATTATGCTTGTATTACTCCTTTTATAGTTGTTTTGCAATTCTTGGAAATTCTGCCCCCCGCCTTTTTTTTTTAGCTTCACCTTTCAGGTTTGAAAATTCCTATTTTCATATTCTCTCTCTCAGATATCTTTCCTCAGCCATGTCCAGTCTATTAATGATACAGTGTTTACTACAAAGCTACAGTAGTAAAGACAGTGTGTTACTGATTTAAAAATTGCACATAAATCAATAGAACAGAATAGAGAGTACATAAATAGTTCCACAAAAATATAATCAACTGATCTTTGACAAATAATTAAAGGCAATATAATGGAGCAAAGGTAGTCTCTTCAACAAATGGTGCTGAAACAACTGGACATGCACATGTAAAAAAACAAAACATAGATAGAGATCTTACACCCTTCACAAAACTTAAATCAAAATAAACATAACCCTAAATGTAAAATGTGTAACTAGGTGTATGATGATGATTTTTTACATCCATGAAATAAATAATTGACAAATTTAACTTCATGAAAGTTAAAACTTCTGCTCTGCAAAAGGAAATATAAAGAAAATTAAAAGGCAAATCATAGACTCAGAGAAAATATTTGCAAAAGACACATCTGATAAAAGATTTTTATCTAAAATATATGAATAAATTTTAAGTTCAAGTATAAGAAAATCAGTAATTCTATTAACAAATAGACAAAAAGACCTTAATAGAAACCTCATCAAGGAATATATATAAATGGCAATTAAGTATATGTAAATATATTCAACATCATATGTCAATATGAAATTGAAAATTAAAACAATAATAAAATGCTAAAACACTTACTAGAATGGCTAAAATCCAGAACACGGGCAACACTAAATGCTTATGAGGGTGCAGAGCAACAGGAACTTGTATTCGCTGCTGATGGGAATACAAAAGAGCACAGCTACTTTGGAAGGCAGCTGGGCAGTTTGTCACAACACTACGTATATTCTTACCAAGTGATCCAGCAATCGAGCTCCTTGATGTTTACACAAATGACTTTAAAATTTGTGTCCACACAAAGCTTGCACACTGATATATAGCGGGTTTATTTGTAACTGCCAAAACTTGGAAGCAACTAAGATGCTCATCAGTATGTACATGGATAAAACACTGTGGTATATATAGACAGCGGAATACTATTCAGTGCTAAAAAGAAATGAGCTACCAAGCCATGAAAATACAGGAAGAAGTGCATATCATGACAATCTGCATACTGTATGGTATCAACTATATGACATTCTAGAAGTAAAACTGCTCTGTGTGATACTATAATGGCAAGTACATGTCACCATACATTTGTCTAAATGTATAGTCCATACAATGTACAACAGCAAGAGTGAACTCTATTGTAAATCATGGACTTTGGGTGATATGGTGTGACAAAGTAGGTTTATTTATTGTAACAAATGTACCATTGTGGTGGGAAAGGTCAATAATGGGGGATGTTGTACATGTGGAGAGCAGGGACTCTTTGCACTTTATGCTAAGTTTTACTGAGAACCCAAAACTGTTTTTAAAAGTAAAGTTTATTAATAAAAAAAGTCAATGGTACTTTAACTATTTTGCTGCTCAAGTAGCTCAAGCTACTGAATCATCCTTAATTGAAAGGCCTACAGTTATATAGTAAGAAACAGGGTTGAGACATTCATCTAGCCTTTAAATATGTTCTCATTGCATTATACTGTTTGCTCTCCAAAGTGTGGGACCCAAGTAGCCCCATGAAAATTATTAAGCAACTTGTTAGAAATGCACATTTTGGACCTTTTCCCAGATACACTGAATCAGAAACTGGGAGTGAGGCCCAGCAATCTGTTTATTTAAAAAAGCTTTCCAGAGCTTTTATAAAGGTTAAAGTATGAGAACTGATTTACTATACCATATTATGGAATGATTTCAACTTTTGTATCTCCTTAGAAGGTCAACAAACCACATACTTGTGAATTTTCCTTCCCTGTCCCCAATTTATATGACTACAGTAGAAGCAAGCTTGACTCTGCCCTAGGCCAGAGCTACATGGTTAATTAATATGACACAATTAGTCTGTTAGAAAGACAGCTTACTGGAGAATGACCAAGAGAAGCCACTTATTTTGGAAATTTGGCTTTAGAATTCACTTCCATAAAGAACTTAAGTCAGCATTTGTAAAGGATGGCTATTTTCAAATATTGTCTGGAAAGTATGAAAATAGTTTGCCAATGAAGAAGGAAAATTAATCCAAAATGCATTGATACTTCAATGGGCAATTGATATACATGCCTTCCTGATTTTTCTACTGAGCTGTGACATTGGTTTGTTCTATTCTTAAGGTGAAGCTAAACTCCTAACTGGGTCCTGTGTGAAACTTATGTATTCTTTTAATTAGACAGCAAATTTATTCAGGCTAGCTTGTTTTCTGAACTGAAAAAGTTGTGATCATTACAGTAGGTAGAAGATTATCTCCTCATTATTAGGAAACATCACCTTCACCTATTACAATTTCTGATATTTATTTAAGAAAAGACAAAATGTTTTATTTTATATTCAAGGGGTTGAAATGAAGAGCTCAAATAAAAACTTAAGTGAACGAGATTATACACTACCACTTAAATGTTTCTTGAAAGGGCACATTGTAGAAAATGTTGTATATTTCTATATTAGGACCAGTCAACATGGCAGCATGGGCACAATTATGTGTAAGGCTCTCTGGATTGTGATAGCATCTGGGAATACTCAAACACACACAGACGTACTAATACACATTCATTTTTCTGCTACTATTTGTGAACACTACACTACAGATCTGTAAGTGATGAGATATATGTCTTTATTACAGATGTTTCCCATCTATCATCCAGACATAAATGAAGAGTTTTACAAAATATATATTTGAAGAGTGGCCAAGATGGAAGAGTAGAAGGATGCTCTTAGCTCACCCTCTTGCATTAATACATCAAGAGAAACATTCATGGACCCCCACCTTTCACTCAGAAAACCTGCTGAACTTTGATAGAATATCACCTTTTTCAACAGCCAAATTCCTCAGAAATCTGGCAGGAGGAAACAAAGAAGAAAAAGGAAATTAGTGTGGGACTTGTCCCACAGGGAGGGTGTAGCAAAGGAGTAATAGCTCAGCAGGGTTGGAAGGGGATCCTCTTAGGCTTGTAGGAGTGCATAGCTGTGCTTTGGCTGACAGAACTGAGAGAAACTAGCACAGTGGGTCCCTGTGACTCCCAGCCTTAGACATGAGCTGGCAGGGGTAGGCCAGGACTGGCTACCTGAGCCAGGTGGAGGGCTGGGTTCTACTGCACAAAGGCAGCTTCAGGGGACTGGTGTGTGCTATGTGCCATGGCTGGGAGTTTATACAGAACAGAATAGTCTGGATTCCCCCCTCAAAAAAAAAAAAAAAACTACTGGTGTGCATTGTGGGGAAGGGTGCAACTCAGCTGGGCCTCAGCTCCTGTTTCTACAGACCATTGTCATCATCCCTGGCACAGGAGAAAGATAGGCAGGACTTAGCCATAGCCACCATATTCACTGGTGTGCAGCTCCCACTTGGAGGTGGGGTTGAAACCTGAATCCGTACCCAGGGGCTCTGCAGCTTCTCAGGTGGGACTGAGATTTGTTTACAACCCCAGGCAGAGGGAACCTGTTTGCTCCATGGGTGCATTTGTGGCTCTGTGCCTCTAGGACAAATGAGCAAGGAATGGAGTTCTGGCACACAGCAGGGTCGAGGGCTGGTGCAGCATTTTCAGTGGGCTTGCCTCCCTCATGGGGACAAGGAGCTGGAGACAGAGCTGATCCAGTAGCATGAATGCACAATTGCTACAAATCGGGGGGCTCTGCAAGCTCAGGCCTCAAAGATGAAGGAGTAAAATTGACACAGAGGGATGAGTGCAGGAGCAGTGTTTGGAACTGGGGACAGCGCTGACCTGAGAGTGTGCCATAATCCAGGTGTGTGATACAGAATTTGGTGAATCAGCACTGGTAGCTCTGAGGGCAGAGAACCTGAGGGATATCAGAGCAGAGAACTGACATTCCTGTGGCTATAGTGGGGACAAGGGCAGCATGAACAAAGAGTATTTGAAGCACTCCAACCCCTCCTACCACACACCACAGTTCAAAAACAGGTCTGGCAGACTCCATTCCAATAAAAGGGGAACAGATCAAGGGCTGTGACAGCCACAGAACAAAAAGGAGGTCCCACTCAACAACCAGAACATGCTCTAATCAGCACAACCACTGGCCAAACCCTCAGTCAAAGGGATAACAGCCACACACACTGAAGAAAGACATGGCAATCATCCATATTAAAAACAGACCTTGTGGTAAAATTATTAGAGGTGCACAAACTACAGGAAAATGCATCCTCTTAAAAAAAAAAAAGAAACCCTTCAAGACCACAGGAGATAACTGATACTGCATAATCCATATTACTAGAGAGATATAAGTAAAATGAAGAAGCAGAGGAACTACTACTAATTGAAAGAACAAATGAAGTCCATTAAAAGAGAAATCAATGAAATAGACCTCAATAGTCTAATAGATCATGACTTCAAAAGGGGAGTGATAAAAGCACTGAAGGAAGTAAGAGTGACTATAAGTAAGCATACAGAATACTATAAAAATGAAATAGAAACTATTAAAAACAGAAAACTCAATGGCTGAGATAAGAGCCAAGCAAAAGGCAGTCAAAAGCAGACTAAATAATGCAGAGGGACAAATAAGTAACTTAGAAGACAAGATAACAGAAATCACCCAATCAGAAAAACAGACAGAAAACCAAGTGAAAATTAATGAAAGCAATATAAGGGAACTTTGAGATAATATAGTGTCCCAATCTATGCCTAATAGGGGTCTCAGAAGGAGAAGAAAGAGTAAAAGAAATTGAAAAAGTATTTGAAAAAAGTCGTGACTGAAAACTTCACAAACTTATGAAGGAATTGGATATCTAAGTACAGGAAGCACAAAACAAATAGACTTATACCAAGACATATTATACTTAAGATAGCCAAGGTAAAGATAAATAAATGATTTTAAAGGCAGCAAGAGAAAAGCAAAGAGTGAGTTACAAGGGAACCCCCATAAGACTTTCAATTTATTTCTCAAAAAAAAATTCCAGGCCAGAAAAGAGTGGAAAGATATATTCAAAGCCCTGAATGAGAAAAGGCTGCAACCTAGGATACGCTATCCAGCAAGGCTATCCTTTAGAATAGAGGGAGAGGGAAAGAATTTCACAAACAAGCAAAAACTAAAGGAATTCAGCAGTACTAAATCTATCCTAAAGTAAATATTGAAAGGTCTACCATAAATAGCAAAGCAGGATGCTATACAAAGGAAAAAAAGTCATAATTGGAAATGTGATAACCACAATGAGTTACGATAGAATAAACATGAAACTGTAATAGAATACATCAAAATCATAAAAGGTGGGAGAAGAGAGCAAGAAAATACAGATTTTTTTCTTTTTCTTTTTTTTTTTTTGGTTCTTTTTAGGATGTGTTTGAGCCTATTTGATTATCAGTTTAAAGGAAACATATATAATATTGGGTTAATATACTTGAAAAACAGGACAACCATATATCATAAGCATACAACAGAGTCACAAAAACCAAGAAACCAAGAAAATTATCAAACCACAAAAGAAAAATAAAGAAACAAACAGGTAATACCAAATCAACTGGAAAACTAAGTTCAAAATGACAATAAGCACATGTCTATCAATAAGTACTGTAAATGGTAATGGACTAAATGCTCTAGTCAAAAGGATGAAAAAATTATGCAAATGAAAACTATAAAAAAGCAGGAAAGCAATACTTTTTTCAGACAAAATAGACTATAAAACAAAGACCACAAGGAAAGATAAAAAAAGACACTATATAATGATTAAAGGAGCAATAAAAGATGAGGACATTACACTCATTAACATATATGCATCCAATGTAGGAGCACTTAAATACATAAAGCAAATACTAACAGACATAAAGGGATGTAAACACAATCATAGTAGGAGGTTTCAACACCCCATTAACATCATTGGACAGGTCGTCCAGGTAGAAAATCAATAAAGCAAGGGAGATACTAAATTACACAATAGAAGAGTTGGACTTGGTTGATAGTTTTGGTTTCATTACATCCCCAAACACAGAATATACATTCTTTTCAAGTGCACATCGGATATTCTCTAGGATAGATCATATAAACAGGCACAAAAGAAGCCTCAACAAATGTAAGAGGATAAAAATTATTTCAAGCATCTTTTTTGATCACAATGACATGAAACTAGAAATCAACCACAGAAAAAGGAGGGAAAAAAGGACAGCATGGAGATTAAACAACATGCTACTAAAAGACCAATGAATCAAAGATGCAATCAAAGAAAACATTAAAAAATACTTTGAGACAAATGAAATTGAAAACACAAACACACAAAATCTATGGGATACAGCAAAAGCAGTCCTAAAAGGGAAGTTCATAGCAATACAGCCCTTCCTCAAAAAACAAGAACAATCTCAAATAAACAACCAACCACCTAAAAGAATTAGGAGAAGTAGAACAAACAAAACCTAAAATCAGCAGAAGGAAGGAAATAATAAAGGTTAGTGATGGAATAAATAAAATAGAGATTAAAAAAGTAGAAAAAAATCAAAGCAAGAGCTTTCTTTTTTTGAAAGAATAAACAAAATTAACAAACCTATAGTCAGGCTCACAAAGGAGAAATGAGTGAATACAAATAAACAAAGTAAGAAAGGAAAAAGGAGAAATTTCAACCAACACCACAGAAATTTAAAAAAAAAAAAGCCATAAGGTAATACTATGAACTATATGGAAACAAATTGGACAACCTAGAAGAAAAGGACAAGTTTCTTGAAACATACAACCCACCAAGACTGAATCAAGAAGAAACTGACTACTTGAAAGGTCCGATCACTACAAATGAAATAAAATAAACAAAATCAACAACAAAACTGCCTATAAACAAAAGCCCAGGACCAGATGGCTACACTGGGGAATACTATAAAACATACAAAGAACTTGTACCAATCCTTCTCAAATCTTTCAAAAGACTGAAAATGAGGGAGTACTCACACTCATTCTATGAAACCACCATCACCCTGATACCAAAATCAAAGAAACTACCCAAAGAGAAAATTGCAAGCAATGCCATTGAACATAGATGCAAAAATCCTCAACAAAATATTAGCAAATAGAATGCAACAGCACATAAAAAACATCATACACCATGATCAAATTGGATTCATCTATTAAGATTCAACATAGGCAAATCAATGTGATACACCACATCAACAAGAGAAAGAGCAAAATGATCATCTCAATACTTGCAGGAAAAGCATTTGATAAAATTCAGCACCAATTTATGATAATTCTTATCAAAAAGGGTATAAGGGAACAAATCTCAACATAATAAAAGCTATTTATGACAAACCCACAGACAGCATTAATATTCAATGGTGAAAAGCTGAAAGCCTTCTCATTAAAATCTGGAACAAGACAAGGATGCCCACACTCACCACTTCTATTCAACATAGTCTTGGACATCCTAGCCACAGCAATCAGGCAAGAAAATGAAAGGAATCCAAATTGGAAGAGAAGAAGTAAAATTGTCATTATACAGATGACATGATACTATATATATATATAAAACCCTAAAATCTCCACACAGAAAATACTAAAGCTAATAAAATAATTCAGCATTGTAGTAGAATACAAGCTTAACATACAGAAATCAATGGCATTTCTTTACTCTAACATTGAATTAGAAGGAAAATAAAGTAAACAAATAATCCCTTTTAAAATAGCATCCAAAACAATAAAATACTTAGGAATAAATATGACCAAAGAGGTGAAAGTCTTATACATGGAGAACTACAAACCATTGATTAAGGAAAGTAAATGTGATTTAAAGAAATGGAAGGTCATCCTATGCTCCTGGATTGGATGAGGCTTGAATTGGGTGAGTCAATATCCTTAAAATGACCATACTTCCCAAGACAATCTACAGATTGAATGTGATTCCTATCAAGTTATCTAGGACATTTTTCACAGAAAGACACCATATAATCCTAAAATTTATATGGAATAACAAAAGACCCAGAATTAGCAAAACAATATTGAAGAAAAAGAATGAAGCTGGAGGAATAACCCACCTAGACTTCAGAAAATGCTACAGAGCTACACTGATCAAAACAGCATGGTATTGACATAAAAACAGACAAATGGATCATTAGAACATAATAGAGAGCCCATAAATAAGCCTACAGACCTATGGTCAATTAATCTTTGACAAAGGAGGCAAGGATATACCACGGAGAAAAGATAGTCTCTTCAGCAAGTGCTGTTGGGAAAGCTGAACAGCCACAATAAATCAATGAAGGTAGAATACACCCTCACACCATAAACAAAAATAAACTCATAATGTCTTAAAGTCTTAAATAAAAGACAAGACATGATAAATCTCCTAGAAGAAAACATAGGCAAAACGTGCTCTGACATAAATCTTAGCAATGTTCTTCTAGGGCAGTCTACCCAGGCAATAGAAATAAAAGCAAAAATTAACAACTGGGACCTATTAAATTTATAAGCTTTTACACAGCAAAGGAATCCATAAGCAAAATAAAAAAGAAAATCTACAGACAGGGAGAAATATATATGAAAATGATGTGACTGACAAAAAACTTAATCCAGATTATATAAACAGCTCATACACCTTAATAACAAAAAACAAACAGCTCCACCCAAAAATGGCAAGAAGACCTAAACAAGCAGCTCTCCAATGAAGACATAAAAATGGCCAAAAGGCATATGTAAAATTGCCCAGTACCACAGATCATCAGAGAAATGCAAATCAAAAGTACAATGAGGTATCACCTCACACCAGTCAGAATGGCTGTCATTAAAAAAATCCATGAACAACAAATGCTTGAGAGGGTATGGAAAAAGGGGAACCCTCTTACACTGCTGTTGGGAATGTTTTTTGGTGCAGCCTTTATGGAAAACAGGATAGAGATTCCTAAAAAAAATTAAAAGCAGACTTACCATATCATCCAGCAATCCCATTCCTGTGCATATATCTGGAGGAAAATTCAATTTGAAAAGATTGAACCCCAATGTTCATAGAAGTACTATATACAATAGCCAAGACATGGAAATAAGCTAAATATCCACTGACATATGACTGAATAGAGAAGATGTGATATATTTATACAATAGAATACTACTCAGCCATAAAAAATGAAATAATGCCATTTACAGTAACATGGATGGAACTAAAGATCATAATTCTGAGTGAACTAAGCCAGAAAGAGAAAGAAAACTATCATATAATATCATTCATATGTGGAATCTAAGACAGAAAAAAGAGGACACTAATGAACTCATGTACAAAACAAAAACAAGATCGCAGACATAGTAAACAGTTGTATAGTTACCAGGGGGAAGGGCATGGGAAGGGATAAATTTGGGAGTTTGAGATTTGCAAATGGTAGCCATTATATATAAAAATTAATTAAAAAACACAAGTTTTTCCTATAAATCACAGAAAAGTATATCCAATATTTTGTAATAACCTTTAATGTGAAAGAATATGAAAACAAATATATATAAGTGTATGCGTGACTGGGACATTGTGCTGTACACCAGAAATTGACATATTGTAACTGAATGTAACTTCAATAAAATTTTAAAAAATCTATATACATATTTGACATTTGTATGTATAATACACACAAATGCACATTTATTTATATGATTTAGTACATATAATTTAATGTATTTTTTTTATTGTGGTATATTTTCCCAAGCAATACCTAAACTCCTGAAAATGAAGGTGCAAAATGAAAATAAAACAAAAGTTTAGTATATCAGGGAGTTTCAAGATCTGTCTTGCCATGTACAAGGAAGCCAAAGAGCACCATTCATTTATTTTGTCTCTTTAAATCTCTTCAGTAAAGCATTATAAATAAATTCCAAGAGAAGGAAGACATTATGATCTGATATTTATTACTGCTTATTAAAATACAAAAAAAATTCCTCAAGCCTCTTTAATGCAACAACAATTATAAACACTCATTGACCATCAGTATGAAGTAGAATAAATATCTGCATGCTAAACTACAAGCGAAATAGTAATGGGTGGTATTCTCCTTAATTCATAGCCTAGAACTAGTTTAAAAAATGGAAATAACTTTTTCAACTTAAATTTTTATTGTGATAAAAATACATAATATTAAATTTACCATCTTAAATATTTTTAAGTGTACAGACAAATAGTGTTGAATATTTTAATATTTTTTACAAGCGATCTCCAAAACCTTTTTACTTTACAAAACTGAAAGTCTGTATCCATTAGACACTAATTCCTCCTTCCTTATCACCCTAGACTTTGGCAACAAGTTTTACCTTCTGTTTCTAAGATTTTGAATATTTTTGATACTTCATATAAGTACACCCTATAGTATTTTTCCTGCTTTGACTAGCTATTATTTAGCATAATATCCCTGAGGTTCATACACACTGTAGCATGCAACAGAATTTTCTTTTTTAAGGCTGCATAGTACAGCATTGTATTTATATATCACATTTTCTTCATTCTTTCATCCATTCATAGACACTTTGGTTACTTCCTATTCTTGGCTATTGTAAATATAATGCTGCAATAAATATGGTTGTGCAAATATCTCTTCAAGGTCCTTCTTCTAATTCTTTAGAATCTATACTTAGAAAGAAGATTGCTAGACCATAAAACAACTTTACTTTTAATTTTCTGAGGAAACACCATGATATTTATCATAATGGCTTTACCATTTTATGTTCCCATGAAGAATGTTCCAATTTCTTCATATCTTTACTGACACTTGTTATTTTCTATTATTTTGATAGTGACCATCCTAATGAATGTGAGATAATATTTCAATGTAGTTTTGATTTACATTTTTTATGTTTAGTGATGGAAACCATCTTTTCATATGCCAGCTGGCTATTTGCATATCTTCATTGAAAAATTATCTATTCAAATTCTTTGCACAATTTTTAATTAGCTATTTTTTTATTGTTGAGTTGTATAAGTTTCTTATATATTCTGATTAATTATTAATACCTCACTAGGTTTATTATTTACAAATATTTTCCCTATTCTGTATGTTGTCTTCTCACTGTATTGGTTGTTTTCTTTGTAGTACTGATTTTTTAAGTTTGTTGTAGTCTCATTTGTCTATTTTTGGTTTTGTTGCCTGTGCTTTTGATGTCACATTCAAGAAATCATTGCCAAATCCAATGTCCTGAAAATTTTCTGCTATATTTTTTTCAGAGTTTTAAAATTTTTAGGTCTTATCTTTAGGCCATTAACATATTTTGAATTAGTTTTCCTATGTAGAGTAAGGTAATGGTCAAAATTCATTCCTTTGTATGCAGATATCCAGTTATCCCATCATTTTTGGATACAACTACCCATTTCCCATTGGGTAGTATTGTCACCCTTATTGAAGATAATTTGACTATATACACAGGGATTTATTTCTGAGGTCTCTATTCTGTTTCATTGGTCTGTCTTTATTCTAGTACCAAGCTATTGTGATTACAGTTGCTTTGTTGTATATTTTGAAATCAGGAAGCATGAGGCTTCCAAGTTTGTTGGCAGATCATTTTACCTACTTGGGTCCCTTGATATTAATATGAATTTTAAGATGGATTTTTCTATTTCTGCAAAAAAAAAGTGCTATTGGGGTTTTCATAGAGATTGCATTAAATCTATAAATCACTTTGGGAAGTATGGGCATTTTAAGAATATTAATTCTTCCAATCCATGAACATGAGATTTTTTTCCATTTATTACATCCTCTTTTATTTCTTTTAGCAATGTTTTCTATTTTCAGTGTACAAGTCTTTTTCCTCTTTCATTAAGTTATGTCTAAGTCTTTTATTATTTTTAATGATAATGAGATTATTTTTAAATTTATTTTTCTGGTTAATCACTATTAGTGTATAGAAGTACAACCAATTTTTGCATGTTGATTTTGTATCCTGAAACTGCCAAAATCATTTATAAGGGTTGAGAGATTGTGTGTAGTTGTGTGGATGTTTAGGGTTTTCTATGATTTGCAGATCATGCTATCTGCAAAGATAATTTTACTTTTTTTCTTTTTGATTTAGGTGAACTTTATCTTTTTTTCCTTGTCAATTTTTTCTCGCTAGGATTTCTAATACTATATTGAATAGTAGAGGCAAGATTTGGAATCTGTGCATTTTCCCTGATCTTTAGTCTTTCATCACTGAATATGATGCTAGCTGAAGGCTTCACAGACATGGCATTTATTATGTTGAGGTAGTTTCCTTCTAGTACAATTTGTTAGATTTTTTAATAGATTTTATTTCTTAAAGCAGTTTCAAGTTCAGAACATAACTGAGGAGAAAATACAGAGAGTTCGCACATAGCTCTCCCTACCCACTCATATATATACTCCCCTACCCTCAACATGTCAATTATTGTGTGGCGTAATTGGTACAATTGATGAACCAACATGGACACACTATTATCACAAAAGTCCATAGTTTACAGTAGGGTTCACTCTTGATATTATACATTCTATGGGTTTTGACAAGTGCATAATGACATGTAGCCACCACTGCAGTATCGTACAGAATAATTTCATTGCCCTAAAAATCCCTTGTGCTTCATCTAGTCATTCCTCCCACCCTCCCTCTCCTGAAACCCCTGGAAACCATGATCTTTTTATTGTTTCTGTAGCCGTGTCTTTTCCAGAATGGCATTTGGTTGGAATCATAGTTTGTAGACTTCTCAGACTATCTTCTTTCATTTAGAAATATGTCTTTTAAGTTTCTTCCATATCTTTCATGGCTTGATAGATCATTTTTTTACTGTATATATATATATTTTAATTTACATATATGTACTGTTTGTTGTTTCTAAGAATGTTCAGAACTTTAGTTTTTAAAATGTACATAATATCAAGGGATTAAAGCCAACGACAAAATAAGAATTCAAAAAGATACATACACCCTGCTATTAATAGCAACATTATTTATAATTGCCAAGATATGGAAACATCCTAAGTGCACATCAATAATTGAATATATAAAGAAGATGCTATATATATATATATATATATATATATATATATAAACACAACTCACCCATAAAAAAGGATATTTTGCCATTTGTGGCCCTTCATTCACTTTTTTTTCACTTCAAAAACCAGAATTTTATAACTGGCAGATACACTTCCATTACATGAAAATCAACAAAATACCTAGAAATTTAACCAAGGAGGTTACCTATACTATGAAAACCAAAATGACCCAAAGAAATGGAAAGATTTCTTGTGCTCTTGGATTGGAAGTATCAACACTATCAAAATGGCCACACTATCCAAAGCAATCCACAGATCCAATGCAACCCTTATCAAAATATTCACAACATTCTTCACAGAACTAGAAAAAACAATTCCAAATTTATAAGGAACCACAAAGAACCCTGAACAGCCAAAGCAATATTTTGTAGATCTCTTTTTTCCCCCTCTTTCTTCTTTTTGTTCTCTTTCTTATGGTTTAATGACTAGAAAAGGTCTGTCAACATTTGTTGTAAAGCTGGTTTGATGGCGCTGAAATCTTTAGCTTTTCTTTATCTCTTAAGCTTTTGATTTTTCCATCAAGTCTGAAAGAGAGACTTGCTGGATAGAGTATTTTGGTTGTAAGCTTCTCCCTTTCATAACTTTAAATATATCATGCTACTCCCTTCTGGCCTGTAGAATTTCTGTTGAAAAATCAGCTGATAACCTTATGGGAGTTCCCTTGTATGTTATTTGTTGCTTTTTTCTTGCTAATTTCAATATTGTCTCCTTATTCTTAATTTTTGTCAATTTGATGACTATGTGCCTTGATATGATCATCTTTGGGTTGATCCTGTGTGGTACCCTCTGGGCTTCCTGGACTTGGGTGACTGTTTCCTTTCCCAAGTTGGGGAAGTTTTCAGTGATCATCTATCCAAAATTTTTATCATATCATTTCTCTCTCTTCTCTTTCTGGAACCCCTATAATTCAAATATTAGAGTGCTAGTGTTGTCCCAGAGTTCTCTTAAACTATCCTCATTTCTTTTCATTCTTTTTTCTTTTTTCTGTTCTGAAGTAGAGATTTTTACTAATCTACCTTCTAGTTCACTGTTCTGTTCTTCTGTCTCATTTAGTCTATTCTTGGTTCCTTCTAGTATATTGTTCATTTCAGTGACTTTATTCTTCAACTCTGTTTGGGTACTCTTTATATTTTCCAACTCTTTGCTAAAAACTTCACTCTGTGCATCTATACTCAGCTTGAATTCTCTGAACATCTTGGCCATCATTACTTTAAATTCATCCTCAGATAACTTGCCTATCTCCTCATCACTTATTTCTTCTTCTGGAATTTTATCTTGTGCTTTGTTCTGGGAAATTCCTTTGCCTCCTCATATCATCTAACTTTCTATGTGTTTTTGGATTCCTTCCACAGGCTTTGGGATTATTGTTTTCTTATTTCTAGTACCTGCTCCTGGTGGATGAGGCTGGACTAGAGGCTTATGCAGGTTTCCTAGCAGAAGGAGCCGGTGCCTACCCACTGCTGGGTGAAGTTTTGTCCTGGACCTCTGGTGGGTAGAGCTGTGTCTAGAGGCCTTTGTGGCTCAGAAAGTCTGATGATGGGTGTGGCTGTGTTCCCACCCTGTATGTTGTTTGGCCTGAGGCTTCCCTACGGGCTGCTGGGCAGGGCTAGATCTTGGTGCTAATGATCCAATTAAGATGTCAGCCTCCAGAAAAGCTAGTGTAGATTAACGCTTCCAGAATGGCTGCCACCACCTTTTATGTCCCCTGAGTGAGCCACAGTCTTCCCCCTCATCCCCAGGATGCCCTCCAAATCCTGCAGACATGTCTGGTCCAAGTTCCTATGAAATCAGTACTTCTGCCTTTGGACCTGGTGCACATGAGTTTCCTTGTATGCTTCCCAAGTGAATGGATTCTCTGTTTCCCCCAGTCCCATAAGGCTTCCAGAGCCAAGCCTCCCTGGCCTTCAAAACCAGATGTCCTGGGGTCTCCTTCTCATCCCAATGTCAGAACCCAAGCTGGGAAGACTGATATGGGGCTTAGACCTCTCACTCTTCTGGGAGGGCCTTTGCTATTTAACAGATCTTCAGCTTGTGGGTTGTCCACCTGAGGGGTATGGGGCCCAATTATATCAAGAGCATGCCCCTCCTACTGTCCTGCTGTCATTCCCTCTCTATGTTTCCAGTTGAAGAAAATCCTTTTTTTGTTAGGTTGCATTCTTTTTTCAATGATTGTTTAGCATTCAGTTGTGGTTTTATTGTAGTCATGAGCAGAGGCAAGCTCGTGGTCCTACCACTCTGCCATCTTGACTGAAAATGAGTCCTAATTTGTTAAATGTTTTTATCACAAAGTAGATTGAGTTTTGTCAATTTTTTTTCTGAATCAGTTGAGATTATCATGTGGTTTTGCCCTTGATTCTGTTAATGTGCCATGTTACATTAATTGATTTTCCTATATTGAACCATGCTTTCCTGATATAAATCCAATCCAGGTATAAACCTTATCTGGTTATGATGTATAATGATGTTAATGTGTTGTTAATTTGGTTTGCTAGCATTTTTTGAGAATTTTTACATCAATATTTTTCAGGGATATTGGTCTTCAGTTTTTTGTGGGTTTTTTTGTCTGGTTTTAGTTTTAGGGTGATGATTGTCTCATAGAATGAGTTTGAGAGTGCTCCTTAATCTTAAATTCTTTGGAAGAGTCTGAGTAGGATTAGTGTTAATTCTTTAACTGTTTGGTAGAACACTATAGTGAAACCATCTGGCTTTCCTTTGTTGAAAGATTTTTGATTGCTGTTTTAATCTCTTTACTCTTTATAGGTTTATTCAGATTTTTATTTTTTTTTTTTACAATTCAGGTGATAAGTTTCTCTTTTGCTATCTTGCTGACAACACTCCTCCTTGGAGTATATCTTTTTAATTCAATGCATTAAAGGTAGATTTATGTGCACTAATATAAATCCAATAACATTTTCGTTTGCTATCCATCCCAAAACTAATAAAGTTTTATTAATGAGGGAAATTTTATTCTGAACAATAGGAAATAAAAGAATATGAGTAATATTTTTAGTAGAAACAATATCATGTGGTGTAAAATAAATACTACAATTTCAACCTTTAATTTTTGACTATGGTCATTAATTATAAAATATTTTTAACTATTAATACATTTCTATTGATTTTGTAATGCAAAAGGAACCTAGTCAATCTGGACAAATTATAGTTAATAGTGATAGCAAAGGATGAACATTTACAGAGTGTTGATAATGTGACATTTATAATTTGAGTATATTTTTCTTTGG